>NW_026555340.1:23631669-24293492 GCF_029017545.1 Prosopis cineraria | reverse complement strand
AGTTTCGATTTGATTTTTCTTGGCGCCAATTGTTAAGGGCTAGCCGAAATGAAGCCCGCCCATCACAGGCCCCGTCCCCCACACGCATGAGAGGCTTATGATTCGCGTGCACTTTCAGGCCCCCTCTACATGGAGATTTGTAAACCCGATTCTCAAGTCATTAAGTTTTGATTTGATTCTAAATGTAAGTTTCAGATCCCCCTTGCTTCATACATTAAATTTATAATTTGTTTCTTGTAATACTCGGGACACTTTTATCTCTGCCTCGTAAATTTTAATTATTAAATGACACGAGTGTTCCTGGAAAAATATCACAAATTTTTAACATATTAATTATTCTCTCCAGTCCTTTATATTTATAAAATAAAGGGAGAAAGTTTTTTTATCTTTTTTATAAGACATGACATTATTTTTAACATAAGCTTTCCATTTTACCCCCATTAAACATTGTAAAGAGAAAGATACTTTATATATTTAATGATAATAAAGTTAGAAACTTGTCAAAATTTTGCCCAAAAAGAACTTGTTAAATTTTTAAAGAGTTTTCAATGAGTTTTATAGTTGTGCTAGGCTTATAAGAGAAAATGTGAGGAGAAAAAAAATAAAAAGATGTAATTTTCTCTTCCCATTCTTGACTGAACGAGGGAAAATAGAAGAAATTAAAATTTTGATTTCACACGAACAATAATAACATTATTATTTGTAGAAAAATATTTTATATAATAATATTTAATATTTTAAATATTATTTATAAGAATTTATTTATTATATATTATTGATTAAATAAAAATAGAATTGAAAATTAGTTTCTTTGATGATAGCAAAAAAGAAAATGTTTGTCCAATTTTAATTGTTATTTCTTAAATTATTAAATATATAATAATCCAATTTAAAGTGGAAGGGAAATTAGGATCAAAATGGAGCGAGACAATAGGCAAGAAATGAAAAGATCATAAATAAATTTAAAAATTGAGTTTTTTTTAATCTTTTCTTTTTGAAGAGAAAAGTTGCCGGTCAAAAAATAAAAATATATGAATTTCACCTTTTTTTTAACCATTTTTCCTTCTATCGTATTTCTCTCTCCCTCAGGCAAACAAGAGAAAATGCCATTTTTTCCACACTTTTCACTTCCCTTACTTTTATCTCATACCAAGAACAGTATTCAGATTAGTTTGAATAGAGGAAAAAGTGGGAAAAAAAAAATAAGAATGAGAGAAAATTTTTAAAAATAGCAATGTTTTATTACTTCTAGGAGTCGTCTCTCATAATTTTCTTTCTTCTATGTCTTTCTTTCCATCCAAACAAGAGTTAATGTTTTTTTTTTAAATTTTAATAAATAATTATATGTAAAAATAATTTATAAATAGGATAACAGAATAATAAATTTTACTTACTTTTCTTGGCTTGGGCCTCAATGAACTAGGTAAGAGAATATTGAAAAGAAGTGGGATGAACAAGGTGAAGACAACCTTGAAAGTCGAAGTGAGGCAGGGCGCTGCGGTCGCCGGAAGGTTTGGTGCTTTTGACGAATCCCAAGTCACTGTGTTTCTTCTATGTTTTCTCTCCTTATTTGCTTCCTCATTGAATTCATCTTTGCTGTAAAACGACATTCAAAATCCACACAATCACAATCACGAGTCACGAATTAAAAGTAACAAGAGCATTTAGCAAGTTGTGTATTCCTTTTATCTTAAATTATAAAATATTTTAAAATAAAATTTTATATATCAACAAATTTTATTAAATATGTTTAACAATCTTGTTTTTTTAAAAATAAAAATGAAAATTTTAAAAATATCTATATTTTATTATATTAAAAATAAAGAGATATAAATTAATTATAAAGAGAGAAAAAATAATATTAAAATTAATTTAATTAATAAAATCTTAATCTATTTATTTAATAAAATCTTAATCTATTTAAAATGTCATATTTTTTAAAATAAAAAATTCTTTTAAAAGTATCCCAATGCCCTTGAAATTTAGGGCTCGTTTAGTTTTTCTGTGTTTTACATTTGAAAAGTAAAATTTTACTTTTTTATGCTAGAAGTTATTTGAATAAAATATTTTATAAAAAGCACATTATGAAAATATATTTAAATAATAACTGAAAGTAAATTGAGAAATGTAATTATTTAAAATTTAAAAAATAAAATATTATTTGACCATATTATTTAAGTTTAATCTCTTATTCTTTTATTTAAAAAATAGTTAATTTATTAAAAATATAATTATTATTTCAATAATAATAATTAGGTATCAAATTTTTAGCATTATAAATTGAGTAATTAATTATGTTAATTTTTAGTATTAATGTATAATAATAATTACAAATCTTTATCACATTTTCTAAATTTATAAATTAAAAAAGTATAAATAATTAGAGATCAAATTTTTAACATTATAGATCAAATTTTATGTTATTTAAAATATTTATCATATTTTTTAAATATTTTAAATATATTATATTTATATAATAAAATTAAAAATCATCATAAATTAATATCTTTTTTGATAATTATACATTTAAAAGTATATTCAACATCATAATCTAAACAATTTTTGGTACACTAAACTGATTTTTAAAAAATATATTTAAATATAAATTTTATTATAACAGCTAATTTTTATTAAATTAATTTTTGTTAATAAAAATTTTATCAAATAAATTTTTAATAAATTGAAAATTAAACACGCACTTAATGAACTGTTTTTGCCATCCTCTGTACGCGCGCGCGAGAGATTAATATTTCGAAAAGGAATTCCAGAAACGTGCGAGTTTGGCAAACTCGTTTGGTCTCGAATGTGCGTTGGCACTGAGCAGTTGATAATTTCAATGTAGCAATTTTCAAGTTAATTACAATTATTGGTTGCATTTTATTGACCTTTTAGTATTTATATCTATCATCCCATTATATTTTTTTTTTTTTTCATTTTAAATTAAAAGATATTTTTAAATAAAATTTTATATATCAATAAATTTCATTAAATATACTTAATAACTTTATTTTTTAAAATAAAAATATAAATTTTTAAAAGTATCTTTTATTTAATATATTAAAAAAAAATAATGAAGAGAGTACTTTATATTTAATATATTTAAAAGTATCTTATAATTTGAGATATGAAAAGTACTTTATACTATATTTTTTTTACACATTTAGTCAACAATAATTAGGCAAGATTTTATGGCCTATACATTACAGAAAGATTTTTTAGTTTTTTAATATAACATATTTGATAGGATATTAATTATACTTTTTTAATATTATTATTATTAAAATTCGTTGACTATGAAAGAGAATAGGGGTAAATTGAAAATTTATTCCATTTTCAGGTAAAATAACAATTTAACCGTTTTTCATTAGTTTTGATGAGTAGGATATTTATAAAAGGGATTGGAGGGAATATAAAATAAAGAAAGTGTTAAAAAACAAGTAAATCTTAACTCAAAATTTTAATATACCAATAGGTGATCTTTTCACTTATTAGTATGAAAAATTTGGATCAATCTGCCTGGTTCTTATTAATATCAAGTTCATTATTTTTGCATCATTAATGGCTATTCTTATTAATAGATTTCAACGTAGAAATGAGTCCTCAATTAATAAATAATGCAACAAATTTCTTTAGTTTGTCAAATTAGTTGGTTAAATATAGTGGCCGGTTCCAAAGTCATTAAATGGTTCCTAGTTGGTTAAATGCTGTTAATCAAGTTAAAATAATAGTTTTCTATTCTTTCAATAGGTCTTGCTAGCACGTATGCATGAAATTTTTTACTATATCTGTTAAACAATGCTAACATCCCAAAATAAATGGCGTTTCTTCTGTGATATTATAACATCTCTTTCTCTCTGCTTTGCAATATGCTCCATCAGTAAAAAATGAAAAAAAAATCTCATCCAAGGCCGTGTGAAAAAGTGCTAGGGCCTAAGATAAAATTATTTTGAGAGGCCTAGTGTATTCATATTTTTTATTTGACATTTTTACCATTCTAATTCTAAAGGTTATAACAAATTTTATTAAAAAAAATCATAATTTCATATAAAAAGTAATATAAACAGTAAAAGTGTAATAAATACACCTGAAGTGGCTGCCACCTTAAATCTATGATTAATGTTTTTTGTTTTAATTTCAATTAGATAGCAAGCTGAAAATTCCAATGAGAAGAAATTATTTGGCAAATGAGTGACAACGTAACAAGTTTGAACACTAGAGTAACATTTTCCTTTAAGAAGAAAATGATGATAGCATTAGTTATTTTGAAAGGGAGGGAGAGATGAAAATTGTTAGTTGCCAACAAAATGATCCCCATCCATTATATATAGTGGCAGTATGCTAATGTTACCTCTCTAAATGACTAATTGATTTTGGGAAATGAGAATGATAGAGACAGTGAAATGCAGAACAATGAATTCTTAATGAAAAGATGTAATTAATAGTAATACTTAACAGTAAAAATAATGATCAGAATTATATAGAGCATGAGCAAATTTTTTGAGGCCAAAAGCAATTGCCTCATTTGCCTGACAATAGACACACGGCTTTGATCTCATCCTGGCTAGAAGGCTAATAATTTAAAAATATTAAATCAAAACAGTCAGTTTTTAAAAGTATTTGATATTTAACTGGTCATTCATATAATTTTCATGACTTATAATAAATAATAAACCGATGTAATATATAAAGAAATTTGCGGTAATTACAAGGGGATGCGATGCTTTTTTGTCTCAGAACCTTTTGGAGGCTCATACGATACGAAAACATGAAGAAAACTGGAACTGAATTACATTATCATGTATGAAAGTGACAAAGAGGAAAAAAAAAAGAATTTTTATTAAAATAACGAAAAAAGAATTATAAAGTTAGCTCCTGTGAAAAAGCAGCAAGCTCAAAATCCCTTTTAAGGATCCCAGATTCACTCCTTCAAGCTTCGTCTCAAAACCCATGTCTGTATGATCACCACACATCACGTAAATACCTTCCAGTCATTTGCAGATCCTTCACAAAGCTCTCAGCCTTGGAACCTTCCAGAGAACCCTGAAATTCACAAGCCAAAAGAACCTGCTTAGCTACTGACTCAGTCATTCAGCATGCCCCTCTGGTCCCTATCACAAGACACCTTTAACTTTGTCTGAAAATAGAATAAACTTCCAATTTTACTCTTATTTAAATGATTCTTTTTTTTTTTTTTGCATTACATTCTTCCTAATAGTTGATGAGTTTAAATAGAGATAATATTGAAAAAAACATAGTTAATATCCCCATCAAGTGCTTTTATTAAATATCAAATAGTTTTTCTAGAAGGCATCCTATAATAAGGACTAGAGAAAGTATTTCGCAATGCATAACACTGTGAGTACAAGGCTTGAGGAGCATTCATAAGAAGGATATCCGAATCTGCACAAACTATCCAAGGAAAAAAACTTATATGGCACATATTAAGAAAGAAGACTTGTATTATGTGGCAAATACTGATTGGTTAATCTCGATCAAATTCAAGAATGCTTTATAAGTTTTTCAACTTCAGTTCAGCATTTATTCCTATAAGCATATACCTGCTCTTGAGCAATTATGTGAAGAGTGCGGTGTACATCCTTAGCCATGCCTTTGGCATCACCACAAACATAAACATAAGCTCCTTGAGATAGCATGTTCCAAATATCTGAAGCCTGAATGCAATGAAGTATTGATTTAAAGACTGGTTTGAAAAACATGTGAAGTTTGAGAAAAATGTGCAGGGCCAAGAGAGACTTACCTTCTCCATCATTTTATGCTGCACATATTCCTTGGTGGGTCCCTCACGAGAGAAGGCAACAACCAGCTCAGAAAGTGAACCGCTGTCAACAAAGTGGCTCAACTCGTCTTCATAGATGAAGTCCTATAAAGAATGAGGAACACAATATAAATTGGAACTTTTTATGTTTAATGTAGTCGTAAATTCAAGAAGAGAGTAACCCAAAAAAGTGTGATTGTATATCAGGTTCACGTTCCTTCTTTACATCTATTATTTCTGTTCTCTCCATAGAAGGGACATTATAGAAGATTCCAATTGTGGCAATGCCACAAAAATTTATAAAAGCATGAAGAAGGACTGAAGATAACTTACCATTTTCCTGTTGCGGCAACCAAAGAATAAAACAGATGGGCCGAGTTCCACTCCGTCTTGTTTCAGGGCTAATCTTTCCTGCAAGAAACCCCTGAAAGGAGCGAATCCGGTACCAGGACCAATCATGACTATAGGCACTTTAGAATCTGCAGGGAGCCTGAAATTGGACTGCCTAACGAATATTGGAGCCCAACTGCAGTTCTGGCTTTCCTCCAATGGCACTGAGTTCTGAACAACAAACAAGAAAACCATGTTAAGAATCCTAGACGATATTTCACAGTACAAATTCCAGAGAAACGTTCATGGGAAACAAAGTTCAGTTTATTATAGTAATAGAAAGTCATATAGTTTTCATCGAAAAAAAGAAAAGAAAGAAAGTTATATAGTGAGAGGACTTTACAATAGCAAATTTCAAGTGGTCTTAAACAAGAAAGTTACAAATCCAGAGGACTTTATAACAAAGTTCAGTTTATTATATTAATAGAAAGTTATATAGTTTTCGTCGAACAAAAAAACGAGAAAGTTATATATTGAGAGGACTTTACAATAGCAAATTTCAAGTGGCCTTAATCAGGGAAGCTGGTAAAATACCAGTACCTTTATCCAAGTTGAAGCAACTCCCTTATGCATCCTTCCAGTGGGCATTTTATCATAAACTAATGCACAGGTCACATGAATTCTGGATGAAGCCATCCTGTGGATAATTTTTGCATATGGTTAGCAGTAAGCACAACTCACTGTTTCCGGAAAAAAAACATAAAACACAAAGTTTAGTTCCCCCTTTAGCTTGTTGTAGTAGAATGCATCATCTATTAAGTGATTATTTTGAAATGTATGGACTAGTTGATTTCCCTTCATGTCCAGAGACCTACATGTGGACAAATGCCCATGTAATTGTAGCATACAGAAACTAACCTAGGAGAAGATGAAATTGAATAATATCTTGGCTGCAGGCGAGGAGCAACTGCTGCAAAAAAGACACCAAGTGGGGGCTTGGCAGAAGGAAATTCAGCCATGACCTCGAGGAGACTTCTTTGGCTTGCAATCACCCACTTTGCATATTCATCCTGCACAGGCAAAGACCAGAATAACATCCAAATTAGAATTAGAAATATAAGCACATTAAGCTAATTCAACCGATACAAAATATTACAACCTTTCCTGATGGAGAGGCAAGATGTTTAAGTCGATCAGCTTCAGATGGATCAGAAGCATGGGCAGCTAAGGCGAGTAAGGCAGACTGGAAGGCATAAGTAGAGTTATTAGTTAGTAATGTACAAGTATGAGTCTCAATAAGAGAAAAGTGGCATAAGGTGTAATCAATTGTGCATCAAACTCAAAACAAGCACCTTTTTGGGTGAACTCAAAAGATCTGCATATCGAGCCAGCGCTGTTCTTAAAGTGCAGGTAGGGAATGAAGGTGGCAGGGAGCCATTAAGTGGTGTCCCATCTTCTTCAGTAGTATGGATGGAAAAATAGGTATCTGGTGACAGACCTAGTAATCCTAATGCTTCTTCCACAGTTTCAGATAAATTCTCAGAGTAAACACCCACATGATCCCCTGTTTCATATCTATGAAACAACAAATGCACAAGAACATGAATCAGTACAATGAGTATAAGCAGTGTTTTTATAGATTATATTTTGCACACAGATACTTGCCTAATTCCAGTGCCAGAAATGTCAAATTCTAGATGAGTGCAAGAACGATCTGATGCAGGAGTATGAAGCTCCCTTCTCACAGCCACATTTGCTCTTCATGGAGAGTAAGTAATACATATCAGCTTAAATTTATATACAACTCCAAGTTACAACTGAAAAAGTCTACTCTAACATTTACCTGCATGGATGTTGAGCATCAACAACAGCATGACCATTTGCATTATGACTGATCTCAGAAGGTACATTTGCTGGATTGTGAATCACAACCCGATATTCCAATATAGCAGCAGCATAAGGGGTAGATAAAGTTTTACCATCCTCTTTCCCAAGCAACTGATCCAATTCTGGCCAGACCAATTCTTTCCTGCAATAACAGAAATTATTAAGGAAGAAGGACGTTTCTTAAATATTTGCAAAGAAATAGATTTCCACTTTAACATACTCAAATAAACCAAACATTTCAATACCATGCATTGAAGTCATCCTCTATGCATTTATCATCATCTCCAAGACCTAATGAGACAAGACGCTTCCCACCTGAAATTGCAAAATTCAAGTCAGATTGGTGGTCGTATTTAAAAATGAGAATGAAAAAACAGTACTAACAAGTTAATAATACTAGACTAAAATGCCAGAAAGTACATATGTTTCATCCACCGAAAAAAAAAAAAAAAAATATATGTTTCATCCAAATGACCAATTGACCATCCTTGTAGAAGTCACAAAATTAATGAAAGTTAAATAATTCCCAGACAAATTTCTCAAGCAGCAAAAGGAATCAAGAGATACCTTGCTCACCAAGCTTCTCATCTATCACCTTCGCCACCTGTAAAAATGTACATAAGCATGAAACCAAGATGTTAGCAATGGCATGTTTGGAAAGCGAAGCAGAACGGAACTTGAAAATACGAGTTAATCCCAAACCTTGTTGAAATGTTCATACTGTCTATTCCCAAGGCCAAACACACCATATTGAAGATTTTGAAGCCATTCTCCCTTATCTTGTACCTAAAATTCCAGCAACAAAATCAAGATTTAATTTAAACTTATTGCAACTAATGACCCATCCATTCGAGTAACAAATTCAATTCAAACTTACCTCTGCAAACCATTTATAAAATCTTGCGGCATTGTCCGTTGGTTCACCATCCCCATATCTGCAACATCTCCAACAGGTTTAATTCCCAACAGTAGAAAGCAGCAACAAACCATTTGAAGAGAAAGGAAAACTTACGTAGCCAAGAAAAAAAGTGCCAATTTCTCGTTTTTCAACTTCTCCTCAAACTCGTCATCATCGCCGGCATAATCATCCTGCTCATCACCATGACCCGAACATAAGCATCAACACATGCAAACACACCAAAAAGACCAATAACAAGAAGAAAACATTTTGAATCACAGAAAGCATATAGTACCAAATCAACAACTTTAAACGTCGCCTTCTCGTATCGTGCTTTTGCTTCATTCACTAGTGCCTGCCCATAACACAAGTTTTAGCACAATCCAACTGAAAACTCCAAAAATATAGCCCATACTCACGCGCGCAATTTAGTAAGCCTACCTTGGCAAACCCTTCAGCGGTACCAGTTTGAGTGCCAAAGAAGACGGTGACCTTTGTCTTACCATCATCGACCTCCGCCTTCGGGGCCGCAACCTCCAACGGTCTGAGTGGCACGACGGGCCTCGACTTTGAACTGTGGGATCTCCGCCACATCAGAAAGACCACACACCCGATCAAAACCGCTATGGAAGTGGTCAGCACCATCTCGTAGTTCCGTTTCTGCAATAGCATCGAAACCAGGTCGTTGGAGGTGTCTAGCTTACCGTCGATGATGGCCGAGATGATATCCATAGCACTAGGTTCCATGGTTCTTGAAAGAAACACAGGAGACAATATATGATCAATGGAGCAGGAAGAGTTTGGGAATATGGGTGAAACGCGAATCCTAGAAGAATGAAGAAGAAGAAGAGAGGGGGGTTGACAAAACTACGGAAATGGGAGTGAATTGGAGGTTTATAAAGAGAATCGAAGTTTACATATTTGACTATTGAGAGGTAAAAGAGCGCAACAAAACAACGCCTGCCAAACCAGACTAGTCAAACCACCTAACGACGCGCCTTTTAACCCTTGCTTTTATCTTTTTATGTCCCACCTTCCCCTTTCTCTACTCTGTATCAGAAAATGAAATGATTGAATCCTGATTGAATTGAAAGTATCAAAACTTGGAAAAAAAAGTTTGAAGTTTCAATATTTTTCATGATTCATTGCATTTTTTATATTTCAAAAGCAGGGTCAACCAGTGCTTCTGTGTTCCATAGATGAAAATTTGAAGAGAAGTTTCTCCGTTTTGATGGAGAGTCAACCGCTAATCCTAATTTTTCAGGAATCTAAAAGAGGATATAACTTAATTATTTTTCCGTTACATGCTCGTAACTTAACAATGAATTGTACAATGCATGAATGACGTGATTGTTAATAAATACCCAATATGATTAAAAGAACTTAACTTACCAACTACTATCCTTAATGCGTTTGAAAACGAAATATAACGAGAAATGAGAGCTGAAAGAATGGAAGGGGGAGAAAAAAAGTTTCGTGGAGGGATAGTACCCACATACAGTCACCCCAGAATAATTATACTTGTAAGAAAATCTTGTCGTAATATTTTTTTAAAAAAATTATTACAATTAAATTGTTTACTGTTTATAAATTTATTTATAAATTTAAGATCCAAAGTGCATAATTTGTGGCTAGTTATTAATAAAATTTTAACACAGTAATTCATTGAACCGAAAAATGCATTCATTGTTCTGTCTCATCTTTACATGGATTTATTCCAAGTAGTAGCAACTAGTAATAGTAATAGTAATAATAATAATAATTAAAATACTACCTTAAAAGAGAGAGAAAAGAAAAATGGAGGAAAAAACTGGCTGAAGGAAAAAAAACGTGAAGAATGTAATTTTTTTTGAAAAAATTTAAAATGTTTTTGTTTTGGAAAGTCGATCATTTTTTAATATTTTTAACCTCTAGGAATTAGTATATTTAATTGATCAAATTATAAGTGTCTATTGAAACAAACTAAATTACAGAAATCTAATTTAAAATTAAAAAAACTAGAAGAACTTGTATGTTGATTTTTTCTAAAATAAAAAAAATAAGGGGGTTTTGGCGTCATGACCTGGGCACTTTAATTGACAAAGCAAATAATTTATGTTTGGTCATTTGTCAATTACTTTACTGTTGTATAAGTATTCAATGAATTAATGTTTGTGGATACGTGGAACAGTTGAAATAAGTGGAAAAGATGTATGTAACGTAGATGAATTATTTGCATTCAGTGAATCTCAGTGCCACTGGCAAGGTAATAAAAATTTGGACAAAAATTCTCACATATATTCTAGATACTAAATAAATAAATAGCCATTCACGGTTTGAAAAGAGGACGCCGAAATGGGAAAGTTAATAATAATAATAATAATAATAATAATAATAATAATAATAATAATAATTAATGAAATTGTCAAAATGATGTGAACGATTATTTTATTTTGAAGTCAAAACAAAGGAATGTTGTGCATGTAGGTGTTGTGGGTCGATTCATTTGCACTACTTTATACAAAATAGAAATTGACAAAATTTCAATTTGGCGTGTTTTCCTCAGCCTACCTCAGCACTGACCTTCTCATTAGTATTAGGGGGGGAAAATATGATCGCGCCTGATTTAACTTTCTATGTATTTTTTAAACCTCGTTTCATGATCAGCATTTCACAAAAGCTTAAAAAAAAAGAAAAAAGAAAAAAGAGGAACCCCCTATTGTAGTGCCAGGTGTAAGAAGATGCAGAGAACTTGTAAAGAAAGTTGTATTAAACATTCAAATTTTTTTAGTAGAAAATGCTTCATTAAAATCAAAAGATCAGTGCTACTGCTGGGAATACATCAATCTTAAACATTTCTCATCTCCTCCTCCTCTTGCTTTAAACATTCAAATTTTGGAACCACCAGATGCTTAATTTAACTTATAAGAGAGCTATATCATTTTAATTGGAAGTTGTTTTTCATAGGTGTTGTATTTGAACAACAAAAATCAGAAGTATCAGAAATGTCGAATCTCAAAAATAACTATAGGGTCCCAACTTTCCTGCATTAATTCATCCAAATGCAAAAACAAAAAGAGATTAGTGTAAAAAATGTGTTTTTTATTATTGAAAAAATATGGTACAAAGTGGCAATGATTACATCTTATGAACTAAAAATAAATCTAAGCCAGATATGGAGTACAAGGGTAATTTGGTGTAAGCTATGGTTGCTTCTAATGGTAATTACTAAAATTATTTGAAGCAAGCAATTATTGGTTTTTTTTTAATTAACAAATCAACCACCCATTACCCTATGATGATATTTGAAGATGTGGTAAGTTTGATCAATATGTTCTGAAAACTTTTCTCTCAAGAGCTCTCCTCTCTCAGTAAACAACGTTATTTATTGTGAAATTAAATCTCAAGTTTATCCCTTTTAGTCCTAGATTCTCGCGTGATAGAAGAGAAGTTTTATCATTATTTGAGATATGTTTTTTGTGGGTCAAAAATAAAAACTGGGTCTAACAGTCAACTCATTTAAGTTCATATTTATATGAATTTGAGCTTTAAAAAATAATATTTTTTTTAAAAAAATTAGCCTTTGAAGCCTTGCCCTGAAAAGCCTTAAAAAAACAAATTTGGGATTGGGACAGCTTCTTTAGACTTCTTGCTATTTTACCTCTAAAAAATAAAATATTTTTAATTTTAAAATTAAATTTAAATTTTAGAATATGCATTTATATTTTAAAATTATAATGTTATCATTTATTTTTAATTTTTTGAAAATTATAATTTGTATTTTGAAAATATGAAATATTATATTTGAAAATTGTAATTTTTAAAATTCAAAAAAATAAAAGAAATAATAAAAAAGGTTTACAAGTCTGATTCTAAACCTTTTAAATAATGGTTGAGTTTTAAAAAATAATTGATTTTAGGGATAATTAGTTTTATGAACTTGAGCTTTCACGGTTCCATTTTTCTATAATCCATAATCCTTCATGATTGAACATAGATTTTTACCATTTGAATATTGAAAGAGAAATAAGAGTAAAGGAAAAGCAAAAGAGAAAAAGAGTAGGACACACATTTTTCTTTCCTAGATTTTCTCTTTAGAAATGTAATAATTTTAGAAAGAGAATATGATTTCCAAAATTATATATCCTAGACGCTGCAACAATCTAGGCTTGAAGCCATAATTTTTTTATTTGAGCAGTCATTCTTCTTTCATTTTTTTTTAATCCAAAGATAAAGAAATAATTTGTTTTCTATTCGCTGTTCATTTTTCTTTATTTTTTAAAGCTATGTTAAGCCGCCTTTTGTTTCAACTTACAAGTGTTTGGTGACATTATCATGAATCTGTACTGCACATTCATTTGCAGTGCCATCTTCATTTAAAAGCACCTCAACAATAAAAACTTCAAGTGTCAATTACTAAACCAGCATGTGCACATGGGCCTTCACTATTCTCACCTTCAACAAAATCTTAAACCGCACTTCATACACCTAATTAAAACAGAAAGATTACCCCAAACACAACACAAACTCACAATTAACCATAATCTTGAATAATCATGGCTTATTAATTGGACTCAAGATTGAGGGCATTACAAACACATTACTTGGAAGATACATGGAAGGGGCATCTTGAATGAGGTTGAGGCCTTGAGGACCTTTGAAGTATCACTGAAAAATTTGGCTTTTCTTTAAAACCATTAAAAACTGTTTGGTGCACGTGCAGGGTCAAAGGAATCTATCTCATGGTTCTGCAGGCAGCAGCTACCAAGTACCAAGTGAAGAATCTCAAACCAAAATTCTCTCTCTATCTGGCATGTTAGTACGCAGGGTTTTTCTTTGACAATTCCATTATTGGCCTAGACAACTCCATTTGGAAGATGATTTTTAAATTTTTTTCAATAAGACACCATTACTCTTATTCTATGCATAGAAAAATAGAAATTTCATTTTAAAATGTATTTTATATGAATAAGGTAATATTTTTTTACTAGACAGAATTAATAAATTTTTAATTTTTTTTCTTAATTTAGATAAAAAATATAGAAGTGATTTATAAATGAAATTCATAGAATATTCTATTAAATAAACTAGACTTGATTAGATTACATACAGGCATGTCCAGCGCTACTTGCAAGATTAGTTAAGAAACATTTTTTTTATACACGTGTATCTCTTGCATTGCTTGGTATGCGATAGAAGCGAGACTACCGACCACACCTGATTGTGATCAAATTCCGGTTCCCGAATGTCACTCCCTTAACGAATTCGTTAACATTATTTCCCTCTATTTTCTCCTTCGGCTATAGTGTATATATAAATAGTATATATATTCATTTCGCATATTTCAAATTTCCACGGCGCTCAGATCTATGAAATCCACGCTCAGGAGCAGAGACTCCCATTTTGTTGCTCGGTTTCTGAAGCCTTAGGAGGAAGAAGACAAGGAAGAAAGCTCTCAAACACAGCAATGTCAGCCATTGACGGAGATTTCGATCTTCGGGTAATCTGAACCCTGACATGCCCTTGTAATTCCCTTCTTTTCTGTCTCTCTTTTTCTCTCTCGCTGACTCTTCCTTCCCCCTCATTCTGTTTCTTCGCGGCCGTCTTCTCAGTCTTCATTCACAATCGAGTGAGTTTTCCCTTCAATTATTACGCTTTACTCCCCCCCCCCCAAAAAAAAGAAAAAAAAAGTCTCACTGTATCGCGCCCTCGTTATAGTGAGTACACCTTCGCCGATGCGGGAAATTTGGAGCACTGCGCCAAGTATTTGAACCAGTCTCTTGTTACGTTCGGATTTCCAGCTTCTCTGGATCTTTTCGCGAATGACCCTGTGAGAATTGATCTCTGATGCTGTTCAGTTGATTATAATCTGGGAAAATGAAGAAAGGGACTTTTCATTCGTTTTCTTTTAATATGTCTTTATTTTGGTAGGTTTCCATTGCACGGACTTGCAATTGCATACACTTCTTGCTACAGCAGAGACAGCGGGATATTGAATTTAGAGAGTCTGCTAATGAACAAAGACAGCGGTAATTGTTCCCTATACCTTCTCATTTGTCTAATTTGGCCATTGCCCACTGGATCTTATATGCCTGGCGTTTAGTATTATTTTTGGGGTGGCTTTCTGTTGTTAGCTAGTTGCTATGTAATGCAGTTGAACTTCCCAGCTGTTTCTGTACTAATCATCTATGGAAAAACTTGTGCTTGCTTTATTTTTCTTGACATATCTGACATTCAACTTCACAAAATTTTTGTTCCCATGTACGTTTATTTTCCTAATTTGCCCATGTTCCTATTAGGTGTTTTATTTCTATGGATTCCACTTTTCAGTAACGCCCTGCTATATGTTCATCTGTATTGGTAAAGAGAATAGCGTGTCTATATTGTTTTACATTTATAGGTTCACATCCGCGTTTTGCGATGGGATTTCAGAAATTAAGTTTCAGATTATTTTTATTGTGTTGTGACAGTTGCAAACTAGCATTAGACCTCCACTTGATTGCTCATTGATTAGTTGATTGGACTCATTTTTTCTCCTTCTATACTTTTGGTGTGATAGACTATTATCTGACATATCAAGATTGGAAGCCAAAGTTGAGAGGCTTGAAGGACAACTACAATCTAAAGACCGGGAGATTGCAACAATTACTAGAACAGTAAGATGACTTAATTTTTCATATATTAAATTTTATCACAAATTGTATAACAGAAAGTAAAATTCAAGATTTATCAATCATGTCATCATTCAAGAATTTCTTATTACAACATAATGCTACCTGATAACCTTATCTTTTTTTTTTTTTTTTGGGGGGGGGGTGTTAATTCTGAATAAAATTCTCCCTGTTCAGGAAGCTAAAAACACTGCAGCTCTCAAGGCTCAAATTGAGAAGCTTCAACAGGAGCGAGATGAATTTCAAAGAATGGTTATTGGTAATCAGGTCTGAAACTGGATCTATATTGTTTTTTGCAGCATTTGATAATCGCCACTTTGTATTGGTCAAATTATGACTTATAAAAATGAATATGTCAATGCTGATAAAGCAAGTAAGGACTCAACAAATGCATGAGATGAAGAAGAAGGAAAAGGAATACATAAAGTTGCAGGTGGGATTTCTATTCTTGTCTTCTTTATTTCTTTTTTTAATTCGAAGAAGAAAGATATTTAAATGAATGGTGCTTAGATGATAGGACTTTTACGGATGAACAATTATATTAGCACAAAAGTTCATACGATATTAAATTTTGAATGAAGGCCTATCATGTTCTTGCAGGAGAGGTTAAATCAAGTATTGATGGAGAAGAAGAAGGAATCAAGGTCAGGCATGGAAATAATGAATTTGCTACAGGTATAAATTATCCAAGCGGTTTGAATGTTTCTGGCAATTTTTTCACTGCCATAGTAATTTGGTATCTATTATGTGTGTAATTCAGAAAGAAGGGCGGCAACGCGGAACATGGAATGGGAAGAAGACAGACAATGACTTTTATAAAAAAATCGTATGCAGCTTGATTTGTTTTCTCTATGTCTTGACACGCTTTTGTATTTTGGACTTTCTCATCTCTTGCATTTTTTTTTAATAATATAATAGGTAGATGCTTATGAGGTGAAAAATCAAGAACTTATAGCAGAGAATGCTGATTTAAGAGCATTATTGAGATCAATGCAGGTAACCCTTTTTTAGTAATTGGTATTTGCTGAAGTTTCTACTTTGCAAGTGTTTGAATGTAATATTCCTTTCTTCAACTTTATCTGTACGTTCTCATTCAGCATGTGCTGCCTTTTTGATCTTTCAACTTGCCTCCAGTTGCATGATGAGAAATATACCCACATGCAGTTGTCAACTTAGAATTAAACTTTTATAACTCCTTATTTTCTCAGTAGCTAGGAGTAGATATTTAACTTTTATAGTTACTCTACCGTATGCACGTTACTGATTTTGGGTTCATTCATTTTGTTTTGAGAACTTCTGAAACATTTTACTTTGATTAGATCATAGTAGTTTTCATTCTGTGTGCTTGTCTGTGATTCTGAGACTTGTGAGTGTGCTGCTTTCAGATGGATATGCGTGATTTCATTAATGCTCCTAATGGGCAATCAAAACAATCTGTCAGTGATAATGAAAGAGCTGAAAGTGATCCTTCACAATCTCCATTGGTTGGGAGGACGGTATGAAGCTTGTTATTATTTATTAAACTTCTTTGCCTTTGCCAAGCTACTATATGAAGTTAATCACTTACCTATTGCAGGATGTATTTGATCTCCCTTTTCACATGGCTAGAGATCAAATAGAAGAAAGCCTTCGAGCCAAGATGGCTTCTATTAAGGTATTTACCAACTAATATATTTTTCTCCCATTGTTGGTATTAGCGGATATGAATATGAACATCATTCGTGTCTTAATTGTGAATGCCTTGAATTATGGAAGGAGCGGATGGTGCAATTGCAAGATGCTCAGAAAGGAGCTGAAGTTACTTCAGAAGCAACTGAGAGAGAACTTGAGCTTGAAGCTCAACTTGTTGAAGCGAGGAGCATCATACAGGAGCAGGTAATGTTTCTGCTTTTGCAAATACTAATTTGGTGCATTTATTTGTTCATAAAAAGGAAAAAAAAAAACAAAACAAAACAAAGCAAAGCAAAACAAGGAGAATGCTGCTGCTGCTTTGGATCCCTTGTCTACACTAGATATCAAGTGAGGTTTTAGGATCTGTCACCCTTCCTTGCCTTCCAATTTAGTATTATGGCTGTGTGTGCCAGGAGTGCCTGTCTGTCTGCTCAAGCAACTATATCCGTAATATATCCTTGAATGACTAAAAGTAGAAACTTCTGTTCCGTTTGATCTATAAGGATTTTTGTTCTATAAAAATCAGAAAGGAATTTGTTGGTCATCTGGCTATCAGTTTAATTGAATCCAAAATGTATATCTCCATTTGAAAGGTTCTCTCTTTGAATAAAGCCAACAAGGGATTCCACTGAATCATGCCTTTGACCCGGGAAAAAAAAAAATTCTACTGTCTAGCTGCTTGGCAGAATTTTTTTTTGTTTGGACAATGCATTGCATTTTTGAGCATCATATGAGGATGTATTGTGCTATTATACTGTGCAGGCATCCATAATGTCCAAACATCTTGCGAAGTCTGAGAGGCCAAGGTACTTTGAGTGTGCTTTAGAGTTGGCGAGTATTTTCTGATTATGTGTGGATGCAGTAGTAAGTCACCCGTTGCCGTACTTTTACAGGGAATCTGTCATTCCACCACCAGCTGAGGTATGTATTTGGGAGAATGACAATAAACTCTCAAGAGAACAAATTCATTACAGTTAGGACTTGGACAAAGTTTTTTAAAAAACGAGTTACAAACATTGATTTAGATAATTATAAACAAGAAGATGCAAGCTGAGTGTTATATTTATAACTTAAATGTCTTATTTACAATTGAAATTTTTAAATTTATAATTATTTAAATTGATATTTGTAATTTATTTTTCAAAAAATCTTATTGGGGACCTAACTATCATTAATTTATTCTTTTGAAACTTGATTGTCATTTTTCTCCTGTATTTATTGGTGCGTGCCTTATTTCCCTTATGGATGAGAATTCTGTACTGTTAAAATCTCTTAACCTTGTAAGATGATTAGTTCCATAAAAAGTTAAAACGCTGATTTTATACTTGCATTATAAGACTCGAAATAGGAAAGCTTGACAGTTACAATCAAATATAATAAATAAGTCACAGGCTAATTAGTGGCCTTCTCATCCCAGATAAGGTGTATAATTTGGCAGTTCTTGTCATCTTGTAATGGATTGGTTGCCACTTGCTTGTTAATCTGTCTCATAACTGGTTGTTGGTTCCTGATCTTTGTTTGTTTCTGATTTGCAGGCAGTTTAACTAAGGAAGTGGGGGCATCCTAATATAATTCTTCTTCGTCACTAACGAAGCTCAGATATATGTGAATAGGCTCACATATGTTGTAATATCAATGCAATTAGTATGATCCATCATAACTAGGATCACTATGCCCTGGAACTTCTGGAAAAAGAGGGCATATATAACTATATATGTACTATATACATATACATATACATACATACATACATACATACTATATATATATATCTCGGCATCAAGTCTATGGCATTAAAACATGGACTTGCGCGGTAGATTTAAATGAATTTTCGAGTTTTATTAACTAGGTGTGTGTTTATTACATCAATATGTTTAGTAATATAAATTCATAACATGTTATACTATTTGAGTTATCAATGGTTGGATATTTTTTTTTTTTGGATGATATACAAACCATCATCTAATTAACATAAAGAGTTTTTTTTTAAAAAAAAAATTTAAGTGTGAACCCGGAGTTATATCTGAAACATTTCAGACTCGAAAAAAGGAGTTGCGCAGTTTGTGGTATGAAGACTTCAATTAGAAAATCATGATTCATATTATGAATACCCATTTTTGGGGGTATAATCAACCTTGTTGAATACATGAATGATCATAAGTAAAAATCTGAAATAATTAATGTGCCTAATATGCAAAAAATTGTTAGTGAAACTAAGCAGATCTATCACATGTACAAAACAAAATACAATTAATTAAAACAGCACAACTGGGAAGATATTCTCACATGAACATGAACACGTTATTTTTCGGCACAAACTAATCAAATAGCATTTGAAAGAAACATAAAACTACCACAAAAGTAAAATTATCATAGTATTTAGTATAAAAAAAAAGACATTCAAATATGTGGTTAAGAAATTACATGTCTACATAATACAAATTAGTCCCGCTTCATAATAGGAACCAGAGTCTTGGCAAAATGCATTGGAATGCATAAACTCAAGGGCCTTCCATATGCCTCTCCAGCAGAACATTCTGATCTTGTTGCCTGCATTGCCGGACGACACGGTGATGATGAGGAAGAAGATGAAGACGACCTTGAATCACATGGTGAAGCGAAGGACTCGAAATCGGAACTGCAATCTAAAAACCTTTCAAACACATAAAATCCTTGACATGATCATCATTATCATCCTTGGGACATTCTGGGAGTGACCTCTTCTTCTGACTTGCTTTCGTGATCCTCTTCCATAGACGACGCCGCAACCTGGACCAGGCGGTCGAAGGTTTAGGGTTTCCATGAATGGATGGTTTGGGAAGGGCTAAGCTGACAAGAGCAGGAGGAGGACTGAGAGGAGGAAGCTCTTCCTTTGGTGGATCCTTAGCAATTCCAGGCTTCATTTCCCAGTTGAACGGAACCCCTTCACCACTACCATAGTAATAGAATATTCTAGAAGAACACCCCACTGAAGAATTTCTGGTAAGAATTTTCATCAAATTCTCTTTCTCAAAATCCATAGTATCTAAGATATGATGATACTAATACTGGAGAACTTATTAGTGGGAATTTTCTGTGTTGTATTCAGAATCCTTTGGTGTTTGATAACAGACCAATTGGTGCATGACTATACATGTATATACACACACACATGCTAGTTTTAGTTTGAATGATTCAAATTAATGTTGAGTAGAATTGGTGGTTATACGTTGATTAATTAACGAAGCTTATCACTTTGTGTTACTTGGGGTTTTAGAGATCTAAGTCCTTTTGTGAATGAGAAGGAAACAAAATGTGAAGCATTGTGCATACGAGAAGTATCGTTGTTTGCAAGGTTAGGTTTAAATTTATTATTTGTTCATTTGGGCAACTTCTACTGAATGACCTATATTTGTTTATTATTGACCAAAACCATTTTAGACTCGACCGTCTTTGCTTCTTCCACAATTTTCTTCTTTTTATTGTTTACAGTATTATCACATTGAAGGCAAATATATTCAAGATATAATTGAATATTAAATAGAAATATCTCTTTCAAGAAAGTTTCAAATCTTAATTTATCACGTTGTGTGTGAGTATGACTCTTTTCATTAGACACAACCCCTTTTAGTCATTCTTTATTTTTAATTAGTGAAATCTCTTATGTTGATCTGATTTTTTTTAAATTTTGTTATTTTTTTCATTTTAATCTTTAAACTGTTTTTCATTTCAATCGCTTTAAAAGAAAAAAAAATATGTATACATGTTCTCGTACTTTTAAAATTTTTCCACGTGATTATCTTAATAGGAACAAAAATACAAGCTAGTCATCAGACATTAGTTGCTCGATTTTTTAATTAGATCACGTAATTATTTTTGTTACTAATCTTAATGTGAGGGAAGCTTTATTAAAAACAAAAATATGATTTAGTTTACTGAAATATAGGACAATCCAATTCCGAGGACCAACTTGAAAATTAAAATAACTTGTAGCTTTACTGTTTTATTTTTATTTTTATATGCAGACGTCACTCGCGAAAAGAACAAAAACTTAAGAAAGAATTCAAGGAAGCCACCAAATATAGAAGCAGCAAAGTTAGGAGGTGGACGTATTGTCAATGTTGATGATGTATAGAAGTTTATTACTTCGCACATGTATAAAATAAAATAATAAGGGTACACAAACATGTAGACCTCAGAATTTTTTTAAAGTATTTCACATGTATGAAGTTAAAAAAATTAATAGGAAAGAAATCTAGTGGAAGCTAATTTTTCACAATGTGATGAACTTTAATTCAAATTTTTATTAAAAGATGTGCTTATATTTTGTGTCTAAATGTATCTTGAATATGATGGTCTCAATAGAAGAATGCATATAAGTAATAAAAGCTTTTTTAAAAAAATCATCTTTGCACATATGTAGTGGCTAAAGCCATAATCCTAGGTTAGAAGAGTAATTTTTTAAAAAATAATTTAAAAATTTTATATATATCTATTATATTATTGGGCCTTGAGTTAAAATGTTGAAAAATTTGAATCCGAGTTAAGAGATAAAAAAAAATGCACTTAGTATTCAAAATATTAAAAAAAAAGGAGAAAAATATTGAAGGAAGGAGGTGCAAATTTAAAAGGAAAACACAATCATTAGCCGCATAATTTTATGACTTCTGCTTTAATCTCTATAATTTTTTTAATATTGTCCCTATAATTTACATAATTTAATATTATTAGAGACTTGAGAAATAAACGTACTTAATCTTATTGAAACTATAGAGACTGAACATATTAAAAAAATTGCAGAAACTAAAAATAAAAACTGATAAAACTACAGAGAAACCATTATTTATAATTTTCTCCAAGGAAAAGGGCTCCACTTGTATATGATGTTTCCGCCACTGCATATATGAATTCTATGAGTTTTACCGAAGAAGTGAAACTCATTAATGTGTTTCTTTCTTTCTCAAATTTCAAAACATCTGCTAATTCCGTTACTGGAAAAGATTCGTATGGAATTAGTATTTTAGAAAAACATTTTCACGCATGCATTAACTAACTTGAAGTAATAGGCAAAATTATTGAACCTGCGCCTTTTCTTCTCACGTGTCACTGTGCTACAATGATATTAACTTGTTAAATACGATCTAGAATTTGAATTCCATGAATAGATCATGAAATCACATTAGGACGAGCATTTTTCCTTTTAGAGTTCCGTTATTTAAGTTGAATTGGGTTTAATCTATATTAAGAGATTTAAAACAATTAATTCACACGCCCGATGATTTGTCTGTTGCAAGCCAAATATGTAATGGAGTTGAAATTATGAAATAGAAAATGTGAGTAGTAGTCTTGAGGTTAGGCTTTTGTGTTGAATAGATGACCATAAAGTTGGTTTGCAAAGTGTACATCTAACTCCAGAATTTAATTGGCATGTATATCAGCTTTGGGTTTGATCACAACGATCAGGACCGAAGGAGTAACTTTACTCTTATCTCAAGAAATCAATTAGACTCAGATCTTTGGACAACAAAATGTTTCATTCATTGAACTCCATTCAATGCAAATACTATGTCAACTGATTTCATCGAGTTGACTTTTCAGGTTTATTATTTTTCACAGATCCTGTCATGTGAGTTTGTCAGTTTGATATGATATGAATCTTGTCATGCGAGTACATGCATATACAAGTACCTAAATGTAGAAAACTTGTAACTTCACAGAATATAAAACAACAATAAAAAAGAAACATGACTTAAAAGAGACCCTAGCTAGTTAGCCAATTTTGTTCTAACCGCCCTCAAGAAAAAAACCTTTAATGATTGGATTTGCACAAATGTTCTTGCCGTGTATTTTATTTATTACTCTTTAAACTAAGGTTGGATTGAATAGTAAGCAATTTGAAACCGTCCCTTAGCTATAATAACGCTTGTACATGTGCCATGAAGCAAAATGAACCTGTTAAACCATGATAAGAAATTGGCAATTCTGAAAATCGAATATAATTCACTCTTTTGGATAACAGCTTCAATAGTTTTAAGTTTGATTGATACTAAAAGTACACTCCTCTCTAGCAAAAAAAGTAAGTCCCTCACAATGTGATAAATCAAGATTTGAATCTCCTTTTGAGATGTGTCTGCATTTAGTTTCTCACAATGTCATGAACAGAATTGTCTCTCATAGGAGGATATTAATGGGTAATCAAAGAAAGTATACTCCTCTGATCCTATTTATAGGATTGAGAGAGTATTTATTTTAATATTATTTAGAAGGTACTTCAATAATTATTGTATCTCTCTTTACTTTTTTCTCCTATTAAATATTAAGAAGGTTATTTAATATTAAATATTTTTTAAAGTATATATATTTAATAGGGGTAAAACTGAAAAATTTTCAAATTTTCAGACAAAATTATTGACATTTAAGGTTTTTCTTGACCTTATGAAAATGTCAAAAGTGATTATAAATAGGATCATGAGAGAGAATCAATTAGAGTAATTGTAAGTATATTATATGCTCTTTTTTTTTTGCATAAAACTCTTTCTAACTAACTAACATATATTAAGAAATATAGTTTTAAAAATTACTATAGTATAAAAAACATAAAAGCTTTTAGAAGGGGATATATATATTATATAAGGTTACATTGTAATTTTACTGAATTTTGAAACAAATGCATATGACTCTATCATATTTAAATGTTTAAAATTAACTCCCATAATTTATAATTTTATTTTTTCAAAACCCAGCCCCTATCTTTAAATTATATGTTATCAATAGACTT
This sequence comes from Prosopis cineraria, assembly GCF_029017545.1. Taxonomy (NCBI): domain Eukaryota; kingdom Viridiplantae; phylum Streptophyta; class Magnoliopsida; order Fabales; family Fabaceae; genus Prosopis; species Prosopis cineraria. The sequence goes on along the minus strand of NW_026555340.1, from coordinate 24,269,523 downwards.
TGTTATGACATATTAATGAGCATGACATGAAAAAAAAATATTTTTTAATTTTTTAACACAAGTTAAGGAGAGACAAAATTATAATTTTTACTTTTAACACACATAATGATCCTTTCATTTTTTTAGTTAAGCAACTTTATTCTCATTTTTACTATTAACACAATTTAAGAGAAAAAACTCAAATGTTATTGTTCTTTATCAATTTTTATGTTAAACATATGAAAAGAAAAAAAGATTTAAAAGCTGTTTCTGATAAGAATTATGCACATAAAATTTATCCTTTAATATATGAAAACTATGCATCATTACTAACAATAAAAAACATGAATAAAACTAATACAAAAGTAAATATTTAAAAAAATATAATTTTTATAAATTTATGACTTATTCACATAAAATGCCATGCACATATTTATGTGGCTTTTCTTAATCTGAGATGACAAATTTTATTAATAACATAACAAAGTTAATTAACAATAGAAGGCTTTAAAAAATAAAATTAAAACTTAGGAGAATTAATTTTAAAGTGAAATGAGTCATATGCAATTATCTTAAAATTTAAAAAAGTTTTTATACATTTTAGTTTATTAAAAAGGAAAAAAGAAATGAAGGAAGCACATTCACAGTTGAAAAGTACTAATTGCTTACCATGAGTTTAAAAAAGGTTTAAACTTTAACTCTTAATGAACCTAATTAAACCTGTAAGAGCATGCATCATTTGCTAGAGCATTAATGATGGTGAGAGAATCTACTTATCTGATGAGACTGACATGGGGCTGCTTCTTGGAGTCTACAGTTTTGACGCTCAAAATTCTCATTAAAAAGGTTAATAAACACCCGCCTAACAAATATGAGTGTCAATTAAACTATGGCATAAGATAGTCAAAGTTTTCGAATTAAAGTTTGTCCACTATATGATTTTCAACAAGTGAAATAATATCTTGCTAAGTAAGAATTTAAGTCTTAAACCTTTAAAAATACCTTAAAATGATATAAGTCTCAAAGAAACCTTTATCGAGAACATGAGACTTTCAAAAAATTTAAAAATCTGTATCCATTATAAAAAATGGTGGGGCGGGGATGATGGTCAAAAGATTTTTTTAAATAAAAAATTCATGAGTTATTGAAATGATTCCTGAAAAAAACACAAAGTTCTTCATGAAAAATCAAACGAGAAGTGTCAAACCTCTGCCAACATTCAAAACATGCACACAAATTCACTTGCCTCCGCCTTGTCTGAGGCAAAAGGAGAAATTCATTTAGAGGGGACCATACACAAATAAATAAGCCTAGATCGGGGCTTTAGACACAGAAAATAACCATGGCCTTGTAATTTTAATTAACAAGAAACATTGTCAGAAAAAATAATTTCAACACACAGCACAAAATATTCCCCTATAGGAAACAAGTGTTTGTTTCTATCAAGGAGAGTTGAGTTTAATAAAAATGACTAGTCTCTTGTAATACTGTGAACTAAAATTTAAATTTTTGTTGGAGTAGGTGTTATATTTAATATCTGATTATATCTTGAATAAGATTATCTCTAACAAAAGGATATTCATGAAAAATTTAAAAAAAAACATAATCATCCATCACTATAATTTCATTAGATTTTGCTTTTAATTTATATAATTTTTTTTAATGTTTTCGATTTCTATAGTTTCAAAAAACTTGGGTGGCATTTATTTTTTATGTTCTTATAATTTTATTTTTTTAATATTTTTAATCCTTAAATAAGGCTTAAAGACTAAAAATATTAAAAAAATTATAGAGACTAGAAATAAAATTTGATAAAATAATAAAGATCAAAGATTATGTTATCTAAAAAAACAAAGGTTTGTTTCTTGCATTCTAAAGCTTGGTTCAGGCCCAATGGGCTTTGCATAAAAGGACTCAGTTGAATGGCAATGGGGATCCAACGGGCTTTTCATTGGTTTAATGGGCCGTTTATGGGCCTACTCTGACTAGGACTAAATCTGACATTCATCAGACAATTTGATCATTTGAGGACATGAATTGAATGGATTCAATTTCCTTGCATTGATTGCTTATCGCTAAATCTGTTCAAATTAATAAAAAAGAAAGAAAGTATTAATCAATTTCAATGTTAAAAATTGAAAAAAGGCCATGGAATGTTATCCATTGCAAGGGGAAGTCAGAAGAAGATGCCGTGGTAGAGTACAAATGAAGCAAAGGGAGAAGAGGGTCACATGCTTTTCAATCCCCCACCGTTAAGGGCTTAAGGCCGTCCACCTTTTGTGCCACGTGTCGCAATGTCACGTGACTACGATGCATGCTTCGGTTCTGCGCCACGTGCCATGCCCTTCTCTTGCTTTGACTTTTGACATTCCATGTGGACGCTCTGCCTCGGCCCCTGCTTTCTTTCACTCACACCCTCCTTTTATATTCATTCTATTTCTACCTCTGTCCTCTCTCTTTCCCGCTCTACATCTCCTTTTATATTCTATCATATATTTCTCACACTTCATAGTCAATTTATTATATAACAGTTGAGGTTAAAAATACAAGAGAAATATATAGGAGCATTACCTTTTTATGAGAACAAGTTTATTAGTATACTGTATGTATAATATGATTTAAAGTGTCTTACAACTTAAACCATGAAAATACTCCTTCTGTCTTAAATATAAGGCACTATTAACTATCTCATTAAAATTAATGAAATCAATAAGAGGTAGTTAATTAAATTATTAAAATGGTTTAAAAATGAAATAAATTTTCTATACAAATTAACTACTATATATAGTGGGAAGGAATATATGCGTCGGAGAGGGGTATAGTATGTGGTAAATCCGGAATCAGGTTTTCTGTTGGTGCTCCTGTTTCCAGAAATCAAGCCATTTGTAATTAATATAAAATTTCAACCGTTCAAATCAGCTGAACGATTCAAATATGTTTTGGAAAACAGCATCACTTTGCTTTATTCCTCTAAAACAGAAATACACATCCAATAAAACCTTTTAAATATGTTTTTTTAAATTATTTATATTGTGGGCAAAAGAAAATACTCCTCTAATCTTATTTATAGAGCAGAGAGAGATCGATCATTTATTTTAATCATAATTATAGAGTATTTCAATGATTGGCGTGTCCATTTTTATTCTTTTATTTGCTTCTATTAGATCTTGAGAAGGTTATAAAATGACAGGGTTTAATTTTTAAAGTATGTATATATAATAAGAGTAAAGTTAAAAATTTATTAAATTTTTAAACAAAGTCAATGAAACTTAAAATTTTTTTTAATTACAATAAAAATATTTGTAGTGACTTATAAATAAGATTAGAAGGAGTATGGTGTCAGTATTTTAAAAATATAAAATGATAACAAAATATGTTTGGGTGTGTGAGAGAGAGGAGGGAAAAGAAGGATAAGACAATATATACTTAAGCTAAAATGTAAAAGAAGATAAAGTGATATATATGAAAAAGAAACTAGTTGTGATGATGATAATGCACTTGTGGGTGGATCTCTTTTTTATAATCTTAGAATGATAATGAAGCACACGTAATGTGAATCATGGAAACCGTCCTTCGGACCCACATTAATTTATGTCCCTGTTTTAATCATGTATAAGGTGAGAAATAAATAAGACAGCGTTATTCCAGATTATTAAACTAATACATACACCGTAAAATATAAATATAGTACACCATATGGTGGATGATCAACTAGTGAGAAGTGTGATCATAAAGCAATAATAATAACAATAATAATAATAATAATAATAACATGAAAATTAAAAGGGTTATATGGATTGTGAGTGAACGTGAGGAATCAGTGATTCGTCTTCCATGAGCACAAGACACAAAGTTTGACCAGTTTTGCAAAGATTCGATCTTCGTTTAACTTATCGTAATCGCTCGCTACCTGCCCTATCTACATTATTCCTTACTTTATCTTCTCTATTATTTTCTTGTCAGTTGTTTTTACCACACCCTATTACATTGTGTCGGTAATTAATTTATACCCTATTCTCACTCTATTATTCACTACTTACAAACAGTTAACTAAACTTATTTTGTAAAATAGGAAGAGGGAAAGGGAGAAAAGAGACAGAAAGATAGTAGGAATAAGACAATTCATGAATTCAATATTTAACTCAATTTATTCAAAACTAATCTCAATAAAACTGAAAAACCCTAGAACTATTTATAAAGCATTAAAAATATTAAAACGATAATAATTAAAATATTAACCTAATCCTAAAAGATAACAAGAATAATCTAGATTTATATATCTAGTAATCCTATTACTGAAAATATAAAAAAACCTAAAATAATCATAAGAAAATTTGATTAAACCTTAAACAATATGTAATGAATATTCAATATCTTTATTCAAACAATTTTAATAAAATAACCCTAAATATCTAATATAAAACTAATTGAATCTCATCCATATGCCATCACTTATCTATCTTAGATAACTTCATGCATAAAAAATGACGTCTTCCAAATTTTTTCCAAAAAAAATATAAATAGACATAAATATCTCCGATATGGTATGATTCATATTCTAGATAGTTTACATATTTCTTACAAATATTTTAAAATTCAGTACTGATTCAAGTTGGCATAGTTATTAAAAAAAAACTTATAAGTTTGCTCTCAACCTTTTTTTGAAAAATAAAAGTTAAAATAGAGAAGGGTGAGATAGGATTCCTTTTGGTTTAGCTTGTAATTTTTGGTTTTAGATAATGGCCTTTATATATGAATAGATAGATATGGCCAGGATTGTTCTTGTGTTTTGATATAGAAGAGGGAAAGCAAATTCAAATGCGAACTCAATACTGCTCACGCCGAACTCTCAACCAATGTGAAGCCATTAATTGTACTTTCTTCTCTGTTTGTTTATTCCTTAGAAATGACTTTACCTTGTGATGATTTTCTTTTAAAAAAATAATTGGGTTTGTAATTAATTGAATTGATTGCTTAGTGTAAAAGCATTTTGAAGTCTTATCCGGATTTTGAGATCCTCCTTCCAATTGTTTCTACCTACATGAACCTAATCCCTCTTTTCTGTTCTTTGTCTCTCTTTATTATTTTTATTGTCTTTCACATGTGCTTTGTACGTGGATCCGTTTGTGGCCTTTTCTTGTCAATTCCTACCCCATTTGGATTTGTGCTTATCCCTCGTTATATTCCAATTTTTTTAATTAAAATTTTCAATCTAAACATATCATATAATTAATTAAAGAGCCACAACAGTCATTCAACTTAAGAATAAAATCTTCTTCAACTGGATGATCTATATACACTATGTAAAAAGATATTTCCATTGAGAGTCGATAGAGATGTCGAGCAAAAGCAAATGGAATTTTTGCACCCAAAAGTATATTTTATGTTAGAAGAAATAGAGAATGTGGTTATGAAGCATTCTTGTGTGTGTGTATCTGAATAATTGAAAAGGGAAAGTCACAGATTAGAAGCTCTTAGGTGCGTGCATGTATAGTAAATTAGTAATTAATTTTTGTGTGTGTGTGTGTAAGTTAATTTTAATTTTTAAGATGGTTAAAGATCAAAATATCCTAAGTTGAAAGCGATTACTCATGTGCCTTCTCTCTTTGACAGAGACAGTGAAGAAGAAGAAAAAAGCAACAAACTAAGGGAAAGGGGATGACAACAACAACGTGTAGTGAACGTGTAGGGAACGGATCATCATCTGGAGACTATAAACTTATCGTTATTTAATGTTGATGTTGTTTGCTCAGCCCATTCATGTTGTCATTATACTCCAATAAAAGCTCATTAAACATATTTTACAACTTTTTTGTTTCAAAACAAAAATATACATTTTCAAGAATGCTCTTAATTTAATATATACTCTATTTATAAAAGAATATTACAGAGAGAAGAAGAAGAAGAGTATACTGAAAAGTGTAATATTAAATCATTAGTGAAACATTATTTTTATCAATGTGTCTTATATTTTGAAACACTTAATCTCCTCCAAAAGCATTGTGGTGGAAGGAGTATCATTGGATATCTGGTCATAAAAAACCCTTTCATATAGGAAGATCAAAAAATTCCATAACGCATCACAAAAAATAAGAGAAGGTCTATAATAGGTTACAGCATGTAATCTAATATTGATGAATGATAACTTTTCTTTATTCAAAAAAAAATCCATAACGGGTGCAGATCAAAAGCAGTTAAATTCCATTATTTTGATATAATGTGGGCTTAATTTCCCAGATAGAAGAAGGAATGTAATGTTCTTTTTTTTTACCTGAAAGAAGGAATGAAATGTTCAAACCAAGTAATGTAGCCTTTCTCCTCCATCACTTTTGCCTTTCATATGAAAAATTTCGTATATTAAATAGAGTTTTTTTATGAATACAAATTTTAAGACAACTTATCCTAAAAGGCTAGCTAGCCTATTAAAAGGAATATCTAATTTTTTGAACTAATAAACCTCACTTTTTTCAAATAAAATTCTGTGATGTGGATTCATAACACACATAGTTGGCAATCTCATTATTTGATGAGTGAAATCTATCAGCATAATACCATTACAACTTATTTATTAATTAGTTTGAGAGTATCCTCACTTGAGAAATTAATGTTACTTATTTTAATCTGTGTGTATACGCGGCGACAATTAATTGATGTGGCTATTATTTAATTTTTTTTGGGGGAATAATGTTCTATTAATTAATAGAGGATCTCCATAGATTCAATAATAGGAATTAAATAAAGCATCCATCTTCATAAGCCTTTTCGAACCTTGGTAAACAAGATACATACTGCATTTTTCTAACTGATTAATTCAAAGATTAGCACATAATATAACTCATAAGAAAATGTTTGTGTGTTTTTAGATAATCTGATATTATAGTTGTACTCAACTGGTGGCCAAATACAAAAGACTCAAGATAGAGACACGCACACGTCCACAGCAAATGGTGATCATACAAATTCTGCTGGATCATAGCTAGACATTTTCTAACGCAATTTTTTAATTCACTGAAAGCAAATTTTTTTAAAAAGAAGAAGAAGACGACCACGACGTGTAAATAGAAAGCTGGAATATTCTTGTTTGATTGAAGTATATAGGGATCGAATGAGGTTACGTGAATTGGTTACATGTATGAGTTGAATAATGATTTCTGACAACGTCACTCCTGTCTCAACAACTCCACCATCCTTTAGGTATGGGGATTTCTGTTAGTGCATGTGTTCTTACTTTCTTTTCATTTGTTCCTTAGCGTAGTCACTATTGGACTTTAGCTACATTTAGAAAAAAAAAAAAAAATATATATATATATATATATGTAGACACCCACAGAGAAACTGCTCACGCAATTTCAATTCGAGGGAAACAAGTGTATTGTATCAAGTATATGAGGCGCGTTGGGTCTCAGTTGAACTGATGATCCAATAATGATACTTGAATCTCACCAAATTAGATTTCATGGGATCGAATCATGCTTCAGATTCGTGATTATGTAAACCTTGTATAATCCAGATCCCTAACATTCAAAAATATTGCAACGTAACACATGATGATCTCTTCAAAAATAAATAAATAAATAAATAAATAAAAGTTAATAATAATAATAATAATTGCACCTTGGATACGTTACAACGATGGACTTGCAAGTTTGCAATTGTACGTGTAGAAAGCGATGATGTAGAGAGGTTTCTAAAAATTGAAAAAAAGAAGTTGGTTGTAGCTAGGAAAATGACATGGAATAAATTCAGGTATATAAATGCTAGAGCAATAAAAGACTGGATATATACAAGACCATGTTCATATATATTAATATATGTACACATTAATAATATATAATTACATATGCATGAACGTCTGCCTCTGGGGTGGCAGTGCCATACCTTCGTTGCAGAGCAGCCTTTTGTTTGGAGGCATTGCTATCCGAAAAAATGGATTACTTAAGTTTTATTTGAAAATATAAATTCTATTTATATATATTTTTATTCATAATATATTTAAACTCAATATTTTACTTCTTAAGAAGTATATGAGTGGCTTCTTACTCAATTTCATGATGTACTAAACCAGAATTACAAGGCTGGCAAAAAAAAAAAAAAAAACCTAGATTACATGCTCCCTAATGATTTGACACGTGTCACGATCTGTTTTGTTTAAGAAATGAACTTACTACACGTGTCCCCACAGTTACGTGTTGCCATGTGCCACTGCCGGTCCGAATTTCTGTTATCTCATCTCTCAGATTCACACAGTCAAAGCCCCACTCACATTTGCTTGCTTGCTTTTTTTTTCTTTCTTTAATTAACTTAGAAAATATAACTTCATTAACTTTGCGCTAATATGGTTGAATGTTAATTTTGCTTAATTAAATGTTTCTTTTTCTTAATTTATGAGACACTTTTAGAAGTAATTTGATGCCTAAAAATATAAGGCACATTTTGACAAAAATAAGATTTAATTTTATTGATTATAATTTTTTTAATATTACCCTTCACCCCAACCAATAAAGGTTAATTTAATTGGTAAAGATTTGACTTATAATTTATAAAATTGTGGGATTAAATCCCATAATTGATGTAAGGATCTTATTAGTAGATGATTTTTGAGTATTTTTATAAGTTTTTTTTTTTGATGCCCAGGGATTCTAGGAAACCTTTAAAACCCAACTTACTTAAATATTTTTGTATCAAAAAGAAATATTACCTGTTATATTAAATGAAATGTGTTTTTAAAAAATTTATATTTATGTTTTTCTATAAATAAGATGGTAAAATGTAGTTGAAAAGTATTTCCAATTAAATTTCAGGTCCAAGTCTCTTGAAAAGTGTTTTATATTGAAAAGTACAAAAGAAATCATATAGGATAATAATACATAACGGAATGAATCATTGTAGGATATGATCAAATAAAAATATGGATGATTCAAACTTTAAGATAGAATGGATCTATTTGGTCTGTAAAGAACGAAGAAAGATGAAGAATGAAAAATGGCGGGAAAGCCACGTTGAAGGAGTCAAAGCAAAAGAGAAGAGGGATCAGAATTAATGGGATGTTCACAACTCAAAAGCAGAGAGTATGAAATGAAAGGCAAAGCATCAAAGACATATAAAGAAAAAGGGGGATGAGAGAGAGAAAGTTATGAAGAATGGGATGATCTCCTTATGGGGTCATGGTGTTCCCTCTTATTCCGTCTTGCTTCCCCACAATCATACACCCACCACCTCTATTTTACATACTATGAGTATCAAATTTGATGGCTCTCTCAAATACTACATTGTGCTTCTTTTAATACAATAATTTTTTTAAAAAATTATTTAAAATTATAAAATATTTTTAGATAAAATTTCACATACCAATAAATTTCATTAAACACACTTCACAATTTTATCTTTTCAAAAAAAAATATTAACTCCTAAAAATACCCATAATCAGTTGCGGAGCTAAGATCCTGGGCTAAGGGCGAAATCATTTACATATTCATAATTTGAAAAAAAAAACAATAGCAAAAATTATTTAATAATTACATACGTTATGAATTTTTTCTACGTGGTTTCATATTTTGGAATCGTTCAACAATTAGCTTATTGTAAATACTTTTAAATATATTTTTTTAATATAAATCACAAGATAATTATTCATCCATGGATTCTCCACTCAATTGCAACTGATTTTTCACAAACGTCAAAGTAGAAAATGCTCTTTTAATTGTTGTTGTAACAATAGGTAATACCATTGCTAATTTCAAGAGAAGGTAAATCAATGGATAGACAAAATGTCTTCTAGTTTTAACTATTTTTTCTGCAAATTTGATTTGAGATTTCAAACGAGGTGGACCAGATTATTATTTTTTATTTTCCTAAAGGTTTAATAAATGTTAATTTTTAATAAAATAATATCAATATTTGGGTATATTAAAATTGTGGGTTAAAATTTATCGAGCTTTTGAGTTAAAAAAATAATTTTGGATCTAAGTTTAAAATTAATTTGAAATGAGTTTAAAATGCAAAATATAAAAAAGAGGGGTACAAAATATGAAAAAGAGGGGGGGTGCAAAATATAATAAATACCTATGCCCCCATCTCCATGTAAGTAATTTTTTTTCATTCCTGCCCTCAAATACATGTGGCTCTACCACTGTCCATAATTCAATATATTAAAAAGAGAAGGAATAAAAATTAGTTATAGAGAGAGAAATGATAATATTAGAATAAACTTATTTAATAAAATATTAATATTTTTAAAGTATTTTATATTTTAAGATGTCAAATCTTTTATAAAAATGTCTTATAATTTAAGATGAATGGAATATCATTTATTCCTAGTTTCAATTACAAATGCACTTCATGATAAGTGAGAAATATATTTACACAAAGATCCAAATTAATAAATACAAGGGATAAAATGAAAAAAAAATTGCATGTACTGTATTGCTAATATTTTGAAATAAAGTTAGCTGCAAAAAAATGTTTATATTTTGGACTGGGAGGAATATGCAAGCTACAATTATCTACTTCCTCTATTCCACATTGTAAAACACTTTAATAAGATAATTATTTTATAATTTAAGTCAGGGTAGGTGATAAATAAAAGGAAATCTAGTTAACTTTAAAGTCAAATGTTATACTTGATATTTATCACTTGTTTCACAGTATACAGATATTTTATTGCGTAAGTTCAAATAATATTATATTACTATGTTAGAGATGTGTACTCCTCGGCTAGCTTGGCATATTTTTTGCAAAAAAGTAAAAAGGAAGTAATTTCGTTTGCATGCTAGTCAAAAGCATGCGTTCCTACTGACCCGTTGTCTCGAATCATTCACACATCCACGTTTCAGTTCTGTTTGGCAATTTGCATGTAACGTAGGTACTCCACATTATTAATGACACTTCTGATCCCAGTTTCAGAAATTTCTTGCGAGTTTTTTAATTAATAAATTTAATTTATTTATCTACCTGCAATAATGTTTAAATTACCTTATTTGCCTACTTTAGTACTTTGACCTCGAATGTGAGTAATAGAATGCTTGGGTTTCTCAAACAAAATTTTAATTTTGAGTATTATAAATAAAAATATTCGTCAATGATAGCTTTAATTTGTCTCGATTTATATTCACACATTCTTAATTAGCATTGGACATCCGATATGTCCATAAGCTCAAAGGCGGAAATAGTGTTGATGAAGTGCGTTTGGTTTTATACTTTGCAAACTACTAAAATTATGTAGTGTCATGCTCCGTTATTAATTAATTTAACATAATTTCACCTTTAAGAAAGCCTTCTAACAATTAGCATAATTTTTTACCTTTAAAAGAATAATAAATTGAAGACTACAAAAACGATAAATTCATGATTCCTAAAAATAACTATGTAATCCTACACATTTTTATTATATGTAAAAATGTTGATAACGTCTTATAGCTTACTCCTTTCATTTAAAAATATAAAGTATCTTTAATTGAACCTCACCCTTCAATAAAGTAATTATCTTCTTTTTAATTAACTATATCTTTTTATATTTACTTTTGTTAAACACTTTACAATAAATATAAAGTCATTATCAATAGGGATACTTTTAAAAAAAATATAATAATTACACCTCGAAAGACTAAAAATATTTTATATTTTTTAACATCCAACTTATTAAAAAATATTTTATATTTTTAAACAAAAGGAGTAAATAATACTCCCTCCAATTTAATATATATATATATATATATGGCGTGTTCTATCAACCAGTGTTGATTCGAAATGCATGATACTTCACAAAAAGTTAATGTTATCAAAATTTTTTTCCACAAATGATCCAATTGTATTGTTTAGAGAAATTATATAAAAATTAAAAATAATTTAAGATAAATTGATTTTGATTGGAGGGTAATATTGATTCAAACTACTTTTAAGTAAATTTTTAATCCTTATAAAAGGATGCATAGTTAAAGCTTAAAAAGTATCCTATATTTTAAATTGGATTAAATAATAACTTGCTTCCTGTTATATAAAAAAAGTTACTCATTCCAATATAAAATATGAGTCACTTTACATTTTAAATATATTTACTAGAATTAAAAAAATATAAGACACTTTTAATTAAATTTAATCCCTAATAAAGTAGTAACTTGTTTTTTTTAAATTAATACCATCTTTTTATATTTATCATTATTTAATATAATACTTCAATCTAAAATAAATATAAAGTGATTTTTTCATTAGAGATAATTTTGGAAAAACGTAATGATTTTAGCTTAAAATATTAAAAATATTTTACATTTTTTAATATCTAACCTCTTAAAAAATGCCTTACATTTTTAGACAAGAAAATATATTATTAAATAAGTAAAAAATTATCATTACTTTTTAGGATTACACACCAACTCAAAACAATATACTATAGCAGAAATTGACGAGGCCGGAGTATGATACTCCATCCTTTCCAAATTATAAGAAGATTTAATATTTTAAAATAATTTTTTATAAAAATAAATTTTACTAATAATTTTTTAATATTACATTTTTATGTTTAATATTTTTTACAAATAAACTATATTTTTATCTTAAAAGATAAAATTATAAATACATTGAATAAATTTTATTAGAATATATAATTTTATCTGAAATATATCACTCATTTCATTTAAAAATGTAATACATTTTTTAAGATATTTAATGTTAAAAAATGTAAGTAGTTTTTGGTATTTTAAAATATAATTATTACATTTATTTAAATTATTTAAATATAGAAAGGTGATATTAATTTTAAAATAAGTAATTATTTTATTAAAAAAATTTTAATTAAAAATGTCTCATACTCCTTCTATTAAAAAATATATGATATTTTTAACTGAATTTTACTTTTCATAAAGTAGTTATTTATTTTAAATTAATTTTATTTTTTATATTTATTCTTATTAAATATTTTATAATAAATATAAAATTATTATTAATAAAAATATTTTTAAAAAATAATAATTATATTTTAAAAAATAAAAAATATTTTATATTTTTAACCAGAGAGAGTATATTTTAAGAGGTGAGTATGATTGGGAGGCAAATTTACTTGTTACTCCATCAACGTCCCCATTGTAAGGGCTTGGTGGAGAATTACACGAGAGAATTGCCGAATTATAAGGGCTTGGTGGATAATTACACAAGAGAATTGCGGAATTGCCACTGTAGAGAGGGCCTCGTTCTCTGTACAACTATCACCAGGCATCAACTTGACAGAGTCTCTCTCTTCTTCTCTCTTAAGACCGCCTCTATATCTGTGTCAAATTCTGAGTCTCTCTTCTTCAACTTCTCTCCCTCAGGCTCCTTCTCTCTCTAATTCGAGATACCTCCATTTCATCCCACTTCCCAAAGTCATTCTCTCGTAATACACAACATCCAACACCACCACCATGGATTCCTCTTCTTCTTCTTCCCCTAACTGGCTCGCTTTCTCTCTCTCCAACCCCTTATCTTCCTCCTCACACTTCCCTCTTTTCCCTTCCTTCACCTCTCCATCCCCTACACCCACTCTATCTCTAACAGGTCTCTCTCTCTCTCATGTGTTTTATCTTATGTAGCCGAATAATTAAATCCTGTGAATAATTATTCGCTTAACTTTCCGCAATAAACTGTTTCTCAGGTAACGCCGTCGACTCGCCGGCCGAAACCAAGGATGGTGCGATCGGAGGAGCACCAACTAGTCTCTCGATGTTCACCGGGGGTCCTAAGTTCGAGGACTTCCTGGGCGGCGTCGGCGGAGCCACCCCCGCCCCCGCCTCTGCCACTGCCCCAATAGCGCCAGCGCCTCCGCAGTTCTCTGCCGACAACACTCTGAGCACGGTGGTGGAAAACGAGTTATACGATTCAGAGCTGAAGACGATAGCGGCCAGCTTTCTTCGCGGCTTCGCTTCGGGAGGAGGGCAAGCTGAGCAGCAACAGAAACAGGCTCAGCTAGTTCCGGCTGAGCCGTCCCCCAAGAAGAGCGTCGACACCTTCGGCCAACGCACCTCTATATACCGCGGCGTCACACGGTGAGGATTCGATTCGTATATTAACTCCATAATAATCAAAAAAATAAAAAAAAATATACATGTCGATACTCGATATTATTTGCTTAACTAAATGTAAAAATAAAATAAAATTGAACTGCAGGCATAGATGGACCGGACGATATGAAGCTCATCTATGGGATAACAGTTGCCGGAGGGAAGGGCAAAGTCGGAAAGGAAGACAAGGTAATGTTTGAATTGACTGACGATCGCATCGTCTAGGGTTTCTTAGAAATAGATACGAGTCGAACCGGGTTCACGAGATCTGGGACTGCGAGATACCGAGTCTGACAAGCACGGTTCCCTGTAAATACGGGACCGGAATAAATGGGAGTAAATCAGAAAAAGAATGTGCCTTCCCTCTCAAATACCAATAAACATATCAATGGCTCCGATTACCCTCTCTATTTCATTAGATTTGAGGATCTTATGCACTGAGTAGAGACGAGTCGCTATTTTTCTTTCTTTCTTTTTCTTTTTGTTTTTTTTTTTGAATTTGTGAGTGTGAAGATGCTGACGGGTATTTGTTTTTGTGTTGCGTTGGGCCTGACTGACGAACGACGCGTGATTCCTATGATTATGGTTCAGTCTATTTGGGTGAGTAATTTTAAAACAGCGAGCGTCATTATGTTTTTTACTGTGAAAAAAGCTTTACTAATTTTGTTAGATTCAGATTCTACTCAAGACTAATCATTTTGCCAAAAGAGGTTTTTGTTTCTTCTTGCGTTATTATTATGATCATTTTTCAGGTGGCTACGATAAGGAAGAGAAGGCGGCAAGAGCTTATGATCTCGCAGCCCTCAAGTACTGGGGTCCGACCACCACCACCAACTTTCCGGTAAGCTCAATCACGCAATGCTGTTTTTGTTGGGTAATATACCGTTTTTGTCTTATTCAATATATTTATTTATTTATTATTATTATTTTTGGTTAGATTTCAAACTACCAGAAAGAACTGGAAGAGATGAAGAACATGACAAGGCAAGAGTTTGTTGCTTCTCTTCGAAGGTAAATTTACATTTCACTTCAGGGTCCATCTTTTTGATGCCTTTAATATGAGTGTGTAATATACATTTTAAATTTTGATTTTATTTAATGGGTGTTATGTATATTTTGTATTTTTTCTTTATGTATGTTATAGGAGGAGTAGTGGATTCTCGAGAGGCGCCTCAATATATAGAGGAGTGACGAGGTCTAGTTCAACTCTTTCGGCCACCATATCTTTTGATTTCAAATGAATAAAATATATATATATATATATACATATACATATACATATACATATAGATGTTATTGTTGTGTGTGTGTGTATTATATTGTGGGGTTGAAATTAATCTCATTTTCTTTGTTTTTTTTTTTTGGTCTCAGACATCACCAGCATGGCCGATGGCAGGCAAGAATAGGCAGAGTCGCCGGAAACAAAGACCTTTACCTTGGCACTTTCAGTGAGCCCTTTCTCATGCCTCCATATTTCTATGTTCTTTTCTCTTTTTTAATATATATTTTAAATTAGATCTGATATGTGTATCCGATACACCTAAACCAAACCAACATCACGCGCGCATGGATTTCATTTAATAATTTCGTTTAGACATGTGGGATACAAATTTTCCTATAAAAAAAAAAAATCTAACTTTGAACATATTTTTAGGCACTCAGGAGGAAGCAGCGGAGGCGTATGATATAGCAGCGATAAAGTTCAGAGGAATAAATGCGGTGACCAACTTTGACATGAGCCGCTACGACGTGAAGAGCATTGCCAACAGCAGCCTTCCGATCGGTGGATTGTCCGGCAAGAACAGGAACTCGACGGATTCTTCTCCGTCCGATGGAGTCGGACCTCGATCCACCGCCACCGTGGACGACCGAGACCTCTCCTCGGGAAACTCCTCAGTGACATTCGCATCCCAACCTCCTCCACCACCACCACCACCTCCTTCAGGCTGTAATAACAACTCTCTCACCTTCGCCATACCCATCAAACAGGACACTTCAGATCAATACTGGTCCTCGGTTCTCGCCGGGTACAACAAAAACCCTTCGTTAATCCAACCATCTTCCTCCACCAATGGTTCCGTGACATCTGTCCTTCCCTTCAACGTGGACCTCTCTACTCCCTCCAGCACGACCAGTGAAGGAAACAACAACAACAACAATAACAATGGGTTTTTCAGTGGAGGCGTGTTTGTTCAGCAGCAACAGAGTGGGAGTTCGAGTTCATTGATCCCATTGGCCACGCCCATAGCTTTAAATAGTAACCCTAGTTATGAGAGCTCTTCTGGTTATGGAAACTGGAGCATCATTGGGCCTACCCTGCACAGCTTCCAAACCCATGCAAAACCCAGTCTCCTTCAGACCCCAATTTTTGGCATGGAATGAATGGGCTATATAGCTATTCTAGCTCCCTCTCTCTCGCATGCAGAAATGAGAATCTGTGCATAATGATGAAAGTGAAGGGACTTACAACACACCAGCTAGCTACCTCTCTGCCAAGCACGGACAAACTAGACAAATCACGAGGAAACACAAGCAACGATTATTACACTGCTGGTATATGAACTGATGGGCAGTGTAACGTGTGGGTGTTTTGTCTGGATATGATTAGTTTGAGTCTGGGTTTTAGGGTTTAAACATGCGGGGAGGAGGAGGGAAGATGGTGATGCTGAGGATGAGAATGATGATGTGGGGAAGGTTGGGAATGATAATTGGACGATGCAGATGGATGGATGAGGTGACACTACTAAGAAAGGCGGTGGTGGTGTCAAAAGTGTTGGGATTTAGCTTTTGCTTTTTTCTCATTCCCTCTTTGCCTTTTGCTTTTTGGTTCTTATTCCTTACTACTGTACTGCTGTCTACTGACATGTTTTATGTGGGTATAATGGGAAAGAAATCCCTTTTGTAATCCTTTCGTTTTGTTGGCACCTATTACCAACTTTTGCCATTAATGAGAAAAATATATCTATCCTCTATATTTTCCTCATTGGATGTCAGATATATATATATATATATATATATATATTCTTGTGCACGACCTTTATAGGGAATTCAATTCAATTAAGACCAGTTTAAACTCATTTTGATGCTTTTAATAATTTCAATAAATTATAATTGTGATATATGGATAGCCAAATTATTATTATTTTACGAGATTAAGCTAATTATCAGATTGAACATGAATTCCAGATAAACCGCATTGGAATCTCTGGTTATTAAATACCTTGCAGTAGCTCGGCTTGTCCTCTTTTTTTAATTTAAAAGCTCGGCTTGTCTTTATTTACCAGGTTTAAATATTATTATAATTGAATAATTGATGTCACGATATTTATCCCATCTTAAATTATGAGATGTTTTTTTAAAAAATTTGATATCTTAAAATATAAATTTTTTTGATAAAAATAAGGTTTTATTAATGATGTTTTTTAATATTATCTTTCTTATAT
This sequence comes from Prosopis cineraria, assembly GCF_029017545.1. Lineage (NCBI taxonomy): Eukaryota > Viridiplantae > Streptophyta > Magnoliopsida > Fabales > Fabaceae > Prosopis > Prosopis cineraria. The sequence goes on along the minus strand of NW_026555340.1, from coordinate 24,252,074 downwards.
ATTTTATCTCTTGAATATTCTTTTATAAATAGAGTATTAAATGAAAAGTATTTTTGAAAGTTTATTTAAAAGTTTTTGTTTTTTAAAAAAATAAAATTGTAAAGTATATTTAATGAGCTTTATATATATGTATAATTTTATCTAAAAGTATTTACAATTTGTGATAGTGGGAGTGTTAGGATTTATTTTATTGAGATTTAAGGAAAATTTTGCATTCATTAGATATTATTAGGATATTCACTAATCATTAATAGGATAATCGATATATTGTAAACCCTTTATAGCAATAAAACACAGTACTTTTTCAACTCTCATTTTTTCTCTCTTGATTTCTTTCATGGTATCCTAATTAGATTGATCAAGTTTATACTTTGTTTGGGCTAGAAGTTTGTTTTAGATAGCAAAGCCCTAGCCCTCCTCTTTTTTATAGTTTACTTCTTCATCTCTCCTCAATTTTCTATCTTCATTTCTTTAATTTCATGATATATTGAGATTTATTTCTCAAATCCAAGCAATATAAGTTGTTACAAACTCAAGAGATCCTGAATTTGAGGGAGAGTGTTATGATATATTATATATGTTTTATTGTGTTGAAATTTATTATCTATTAAGATTTATTCTATTAAATTTAAGAAAATATTTTGTGTTCATAATTAGATATTTTAAGGATATTCATTAGTTATTTTTATGATGATCTATATATTGTAAGATCTCCATATGATCAATAAAGTATGATACTTTTTAAGTCTCATTTCTTTCTCTCCCAATTTCTTTCATGAGATTTGACATTGCAGACATGCTTAACAGGTCTTAAGAGTAGGTGATGTTACTCTATTAATCTTTATATCCTAACCAAAATTAGTTTTAATCTTGGAGATTTGTTACCACAATCTCAGGTTTAGTTTTCTAAATGACTAAACTAGGCAAGGTGTAAAGGAAACCCTATTCTCAATGTCAGAGGACAACACCTTCGTCTATATGGAGGTCCCTCACAGTGCATTCCTACTCTTTTTTTTTATCTTATAACAATTGTTGTCAAACTTATATGTGTGCTGCAAGTCATCCCCTTTCCAATTGTTCTGAGTAACATGACAAATAATTCCAATCTAAATGTAGACGAAAGCAGTGACAATGCAGAGGTGCTAGGGCTTCTTTACCCTCTTTGTTGTTGAATTGTTGTTGAAGCAATATGGAAGTATTTGAATGGGATGAGTGCTCTTTTGTAGGCACTTACAAAGAGCTTATGAAGCATGTTAAATCTAAACATCCATATGTGCAACCACGAGATGTGAATCCTATATGAAAAGAAACATGGAAGATGCTTGAGTATGGGAAGGAACAAAATGATATGATCAACACAATATTATCATTTATAATGGGGCATTATATGCTTGAACCAAACGAACTACTCTAAATTTGAGGTGGAATGTGTGGATGATGATTTCTTTTCTATAAGCTTGATATAAAGCTTCAACCTGAAGGCTCTGATACTATAAAAGAAATTAAGAGAGTAAGAAAAAAGACTTGAAAAAGTAGCGTATTATACTAATATGAAAAAATTACAATATATAGATCATTGTAATAATAGCTAATGAATATTCTAATAATATTTAATGAAAATAAAATATTCCTTAAATCTTAATAAAATAAATCTTAATAGAAAAAATATCAATAAAATATATCTTTATAGATAATATATCATAACATTCCCCTACAAACTTAAGATTTTGAGTTTGTAACAACTTCTATTGCTTAATCTGAAAAATAAATCTTAATATATCATAACTGTAATGTTTGCTTTGATATTAACAGAATAAAACATATAATCACTATTGGAATTGACTAATCCTCTTTAGCTACCATAATAGAAAGAGTTAAATTAATAATTAAATATTTAAAATTGGGATCCCATTGTAGAACCTTTTTTTAAAAGTGTTTGAACTCAAACATGTGCCACGATGCATTATGTATTTCATGACAACATGTTGTTGTTATGACAACATGTCGAAATGAACTTTCAACATGCATCATTTCTTCATTAAATGTTTGATTAAGATAATTCAAGTCATATAAGCTTATTCAGTTATCTAGCAAATGGCCATAGTTTCATTTCGAAATGACATCTCATTTAAAAGTTAGACACACAAGGACAAAATGACCATTTTTCCAAAAATAAAGTGCAACCAAGTGTTTCAAAACCAAACCGTTTGTAATTAACTTCAACTAAAGCTTGAATCATGTCTAATAGATTGAAAATACCTTATTGAATAGTTCTATAAATAATAATACAATTCAAACAAGTTTTGGCCAGTCACAACTCCTAATTTCAATCAATATTGGCCCAATAGCCTTAATCATCTAACACTAATTTTGGCTATTTTATAGTATAACCAAGTCATATCCTATTTATCATACATTTACACTAGCTTTTTGACCCCACATCACTAATACATCACAAAACACATATTTTAAGCTAAAATACAGCACATAACAACCACTTACATCATGCAAGTACATTCAAAAGCTATGTCATTTTAGTTGGTAAGATACTCAAATATATATTCATTTACACATTACACAAAATAACAAGGCAATACACAAAGCAATAGTGTAACTATTCCTTACCAAGCTCTTGCCCCTTGCTCCTATCATTGTTGCCATCTGTAAAATAAAAAATATGGCTGGGTGAGAGAGAGTCTCAATAACCAAATAATTTACATTATCTGCTAACAAGTCAAATTGTAAACAAGCATGCAAAGTGGGATCATTATAAAACATGTGATCACAGTAAATAAAGAATTATTAACAAGGTATATCATGCATGATTGTGGATATCTACCCCAATCTTTGCAATACTCTTTGACTGAATCCATAAGCTAATACAATATTAGACCAAGTCTATGTGACTAGATTGGTCCGAGCTCACTTAACATAGAAGGCAACCTAGCCAAAATCACTGTTACCACTTTTGGACTATAGATTCCCTCTTTATGAATACTAGGGATGTCGTAATGCTCCGGTGATACGCTTTTGATTGATAATAGAGCTTCCAGAATAATAACTGAAACTACATGGTGTATGTGGTATCATATGGATTTTCATCTACTCTCCTTAATGTAAACTTAAACCCTCTCACACTAATCATACCAAACCATGCAATAATAAATCATTACTTATTCATACATATGTCCATTTCTCAATTATTACCATTAAATATCACATAACATCATTTACAAACTCATTTCACAAAATATGTGTATTTATATTACATTATTCTTTCAAAACTTCTTTCCTACTTCACAAAGATTTCCAAAATATTACACATATAACTAACATTTATTTCACAAAGGCTTGTAAACAATCCAACATGCAGATAAACAGAATAGATTATCTTGTTACTTCAACCTTTTTGTTACTAAAAGGATTACTTGTGATAAATCAACGCTCTTACAATTTCCACAACCTCAAAAAGTTTCAAGTTACAATACTCTACATATCAAGTACCCATCAATTAGTTTTCACTCTAGCACAAGCACTTTTTAGCTTAATTAAGCTACCTAACACTCTTAATCAAGTTTTGTTATTAGACAAATTAAAGTTGCCATGATCTTTTATTATTTTCATTTAACTCTCACTAGACTTAATTACACCATTATAGGGTTAAATTCACATCTAAAACCCTCATCTAAAGATAGGGTTCATCGAACCTTAATTCTTAAGCTTCAAAACTTCTTTCCTACTTTACAAAGATTTCCAAAACATTACATATATACGCACACATATAACTAGTATTTATTTCAAAAGACTTATAAAAATTCAACATGTGGATAAACATAATACATTATCTTGTTATCTTAACATTTTTATCATTAAAAGGGTTACCTATGATAAATCAATGCTCCTATAGTTTTCATATTAAAATAGGTTTTGAGTTACGATGCTCTACATATTAAAATAGCCATCAATTAGTTTTTACTCTAGCATAAGCACTTTTTAGCTTAATTAAGCTACCCAACACTCTTGAACGATTAACTTCTATCGTTGGACAAATTAAAGTCATCATGATCTTTCATTAGCTTCATTTAACTCCTACTAGACTTAATTATACCATTTTAGGGTTAAATTCACTTCTAAAACCCTCATCTAAAGATAGGGTCTATCAAACCCTAATTCTTAACCTTTAAACTCAATATAAAACTACTAGTCTTAGGTACTATTGGGTTCAAACCAAATCCGCCATTAACTCATCAATTATTTTTTCACATCTCAAAACCAAGAGAAATTAAAGTAGATTGAAAGATGAGGGGGATACAAAGCTTATCCAAAAAATAAAAGGTCAAAACTAAATCTCAGGTGCCCAAATTTTGATGCCTTAACAAGAAAATGTCTTCCTCCCTCAAGCTTATGTTTTCCCTCATTTTCTTTTTTGTTTCTCACATTTGATCCCCAAATAATAAACCAAATTTATAGTTCATTCGTCATGGCACACCAAGCTTCTGCCGCAGTGGATGACCCAATTATTCAACTTGAAAATTTGGGCTTCCACTTAGGTCTTGTTTGGTTGGAGAGGGAAGGGGAGGGGCTCCTCTTCCCTCCCCTCATTTGGTTAGGAGGAGGGGAGCCCCTCCCCTCCCCTCCCCTCCCCTCCTTTGGTTAGGAGGAGGGGAGGGAAAAATTTTAAAATTTTTCCTCCCCTTCCCTCCAAAGCCTCCCTTCCAAATTGGGGAGGAGCTCCCCTCCCTTCCCTTCCCCCTCCTCCCCCTCACCTCCCCTCCCCTCCCCTTCCCTTCCCTCGAACCAAACAGACTCTTAGGCTTGATTGGTCTAATTTTCATTCTAACTCAATTCTAAAGCTGTCCAAACATCCCAATAGGACCTTTAGTAATTTGAAAATGTAATTAACTTGCCCAATTCACTAGTTTACTAGTTCATCCTTAATTATTTCAAAATTACAGGATTAAAAATTTGGGATATTATATATAATAACAATTGGTATCAACAATAAACCAACATGTGTATTATTTCCTCTAGTTCTATGTTTATATGATTTATAGATACTAATAAAATTAATTATTTATAAAAAAATCTGTTGATTTTTCTAAAATATTCCCTTCAATAATTTGTATTGGAAGCTTTGCCATTAATAAAAATCCCACTTCTAATATGTGCAATTAATAGGAATAATTTGGTGAAAAAACAATAAAGAGAATTGATAGCTTTCATTTAAACTTGAAACAAACGGTAAAAAACTTGAAACAAACGTCTTAACTAGCTCTTATAAAGAAAAACAGGTAATATTTATAGGACGCGGCAGTATTTATAAAGATAACATTGAACAACTGCATGCAACATATATTATTTTTCTAATTTTCTCACATGCCTGTCCGACAGGCTGTACTTTGTGGTCACCAGCATGTTGCTCTTTGACGGAACGACAAGAAAATGATTACTTTTACTCGCTTTGAGATTGAATTTCCATTAATTTCATCTATACTTGTGATTTAATTTGTGCAGCGAGCTCTAATTATTTTCACCTTAAAATGATCAGATCGGATTTATTGCATGAGTGTTTAGTATCCAGAATGTGAAAGATAAAATGTTCCAATACTTACGTTTTGATACCTCGCTTACTAATCCCTGCTCGTATCACTGTCAATGACTCAAAAGTATACGAGCATTGATTAACAATTTTTTTTTTTTACAGCTGCTTTATTGTGTGTGTATAAAGACAAGACGTTAATTAGTAATTGCACGAACCACAAAGCTAACATTTTACCCTCTGCCTTTTGTTCTCTTACTGTCTAAGTCATGGCGTATGAGTTTAATTTTTTGAGTGAATCTTCTCAGCACTGCTAGACGTAACATAACTCAAACTGATGAGGCTGCAATAATTGGTCTTCCTTACTTTTCACGTTAGAAAGTTAAACTTATTAGGGGCCACTAATTATGAGGGACGACCACCATTTTGACCAAAAGTATATATCTGTGATAAATCAAAATTCAAAAGTTAAAGTAAAACCAAGATCATCATGATCATATACACACACACAACAGGACAGGAACAACAAAGCATTTAAACCCTATATATATACATTAATTGTTTGTGAGCTTTTTGAAATGGGGTCCCAATTATTCCGTTTTGAACTCGCAACAACTCATATCGAGTACAAAAACATAAACATGGAAAAAAGAGGGGGAAGAATAGAATGAAGAAGGAAAAAATGGGAAAAGAATATGAAAGTTCTTATGTTTTTTGTCTCATGTTAATAAACCCTCTTAGGATGTTGATGATGACGACGAGACGACTGTGTCCTCTGTACCTTTCGGCGCTTATTAGATTCTTCCCCACCATGCCTTCATCTTTGACCAGAGTTTTGACCGTTTGGCTTGAGTGTTTTCGCCTTTATGTTCTTTTAAAATTAAATTACTGTGCTGGTTTCAGTTTTGACGTACCAATAAAGTACTAAAAATGGAAGCCATGGAGTAAATATGAAAGCTGTTTTAGACTGTGTGTGATCGATCATCTTTGATCTGAGAATATTCCATTGTGATTGTAATGCAAATTAAAGAAGCTTTTATAGAAACTGGAATAATGGGGTTTCTCATTAGATATATATATATATATATATATCTCTATCTGTGTGCTTGCTAGTTAAGCCATGATGCCATATTTCACTTCTCAGTGTTAACTTTAATCAGAGAACGTGTGGACAGCTTCTATAATTATTAGTTTTGCATAATTAATCTCTCTTAACTATCATATCGTCTCTGCTCTCATCCTCGTTGCACTATGCTGGGAATAATTAGCTTGGTACATTGTTCATCAAGTTTGATTAATAATAATAATAACAATAATCAATCTTGCTGGTTTACATCCAGCAAATTGCCATGAAAAAGTTTGTGTTCTGCACTGTACAGAATAGTTGCATCCAGATAATTTTTTAAATGATTATTTTTTAGGTGACTGAAGATATGTTGCTGCGGCTATCAAATTATGTGGCCACTTGTTATAAAATTTTGGAAGTAACAGTGTTTGAATTAATGGATTTAGATTTTAGATTTAAAATCTTAAATTTAAAGTTTATATTGAAATTTTTTGTTTGGATAGTATGAAAAATTTAAAATTCAAAGACAATAATGAAAAAGGAAGATGGGAAATGAAAATAGAAAAAGATGAGAGGGTTAAAATAGCATTTCAAAAAACTAGAGTATAGAATAAATTTAAAATTAATTACAAATAAATTTATATAAAATATCAATTTAAAATGGGAGATAAATTTTTATGAATCCAAATGATGTATTTGACTTAAATTCTAAATTTAAATTCTCTTGTATTTGTTAGAAATGGAAAGCTACGACCCAAAAATGGGAGGAAAGAAGAAACGGGGTAAGAATTGTGAAAAAAAAACCACATTTTAATTAACTAAAAGCTTCATCAAGACTTAAGTTTTTTTTTATATTAGTTACTAAATCTAATTATCTGATTTGGGACTTTCCATGTCAATTTAAATTCACTCACACTTCAACAATCTAACAACATTCAAACACGATATTAGTAAAATTTAAGTAGAAATCTATGATGATATTTCTTTGGGTGAAAAGTATATGATGCTATATTCAGGTATTTAGTTTACTCTTAGCATTCCATCATGTTTTATATTGTCATCATTCACTTGTTGACTGTGTTAATTAATTTTTGAATACCTGGCAAAGACTGCGATCCATTAGTGTTTACATAAATACTGCACAATGCCATTATCAATGTCACGTCAAATATAAAAATAAATAAAGAAGGATAAATTTCCATGTGAAAGGAAAAAAGATAATTCCAGCCTGAAAGCAAGGATAGTGACAAATTTAGAAATTTTGTTCACTTTTTTCACACAAATTTTCAATCAGCTTTGGCTCTTTGTTGCTTCTTGTTTTTTTTTTTTTTTTGTTGTTGTTGTAATTTTCCTTTTCCCAACTTTGTTCCATCATCTGACATGTGATTTTTTATTGATTAGCTTGTGTTTCTTTAAGTATATTAGCATATGTTTGACCAGTACTTTCTAAATCTGTTGCCCTGATTTAGGCCTACCGACTCGACTTAATTATCTTTCCCGGGTGAGGTCTCAATAAAGATATGAGTTGAACTCTATTTTAATTTTTTTTAATTTTAATTTCTTATTTTAAAATGTATAAAAAATGTATTATAGTATAAGAACTCTTTTTGGTATACATTATAGTAGTAAGAACTGTGTTAGTAACATGTAAGTGTATATATTCCTACAAATGCGCTCTTTAAATCATGGAACTATTTAATTTCTATCTTTAATGAACTCTCAAGATTCATAATTATATCTAAACATGTTGTAATCAAAATGAAAATAAATAACATATGCATTAATAAAACGTCAAATGAATGTAAATAACAATTGAAAAAAATTGCAAAGTTTAATTAGAAGGGATAAAATGATAATTATCATTGCAAATAATGTACTATACCATTATATGGTGTGAATATAACTCTACATTTCAAAGAAAGAGGCTCTAAATTCAACTTTTTCCAAAAATGTCGTATTTAGATATTTTAAAGTAACATGTGGCAGATCTATAAGTGCGATAGTGTGCTCACATGGTGGTTCTATTAATTAAACATCTCACAAATAATGGAGTGCTTTATAAATAGTGATGTTACAGTAAGCACAAAATATATTAGTGGCTATCAATTTTGCACCCACCATTTTCTATAATTGACATTAATTATTCTGTACTTTATATATAACTATTTTATTTTTACAAAAAAAAAATCTTCTTCAAACCCTAGCTTGGAAAGCACATGCTATATATATTGAAAAAGTTTCACTTAATTTAAACAATAGCTATTGATTTTAGTTCACATTCGCACAAAAGATACAACTAAGTCAATATTATTAAGAAAGGGAATTCTAAATTCACGCAAAGACAAATACATTGAAAACAATGTATATCATATATTTACGTTTTTTTAATTAGTCACTTAATTTCCTAACATTTTATGAATTAATTCAAAAGATAATACCTTCTCAAGGACATGGGTTTGATCTATATGAAAAAAACATTCAATCAATCGATCCTCAAACGTATTAATTTGATATGAAAGAAGTATTAAACTATATTATATTTTTTTATGTTTTTATACATTTAAAGGAATGATAACACAAGAGAATATGGTGACTATATTCTGACTTACAAATCCTATGCATATTTTTTATTCCCTTTCTATTCCTGTCCTAATATAGTATATAATACTTATGACAATAAATGATTCCAAATTAGAAAAAAATTTGAAAATGAGAAAAGAAGAGTGAAAAAGTAAGTTAACATTTTTCATGCTCGGGGCAAAATGGTAGTCAAATTCAACTCTGCAAAAAGCTTATATACATACCTTTTACTTTTTTGCTTTAGTTAATGTTGAGAGTATGGGGACCTCTTTCTCTGATTTATCTTCTTTTTTTTCGTAATTGTTTTTTGTAATATTCCTTTGGGAAATGACTAATGAGTTAAGTCACAATCTATATGTTCCCCTTTTGTTTTACTCTCAAACAAACTATGTCGGCCATAATAGGATACAACACTACTTAGCTTTATTCATTTCTTATTCTTTTGTACCTTTGACTGACTTGGTTTATTAATTAACTAATTAGTTAAAATATCATTACTTAAAAGTAGGGATTATGTCTTAGCTAGCAACCAAAATGTAGTGTTTGTTTTTTTGTTAATTTAATGATGAAAGTGATTAGAGAGGATTTTGCCTTTTGGAACGTGAACAAGCTAATAAGACGTTATCTCAAGGACACAGTATCCCACAAACACCCCAACTTGCCTTGTGCTTAATTATCTCTCCAATTTTTTAATTTCTTTTTGAAAAAAAAATATTGGAACGTCATAATTAAAATACAATCATTTTCTGTTAATATTTTGACAATGATGGTTTGATAGATGAGGCCACACGTGCTTTGTAGCTCCTGTAGAATTTGCAAAGCGTGCGGTTCAAACTATTAGATTCTTCTCATTTTGTCTCTTTTGCTTCGTCTTAGTTTCAATTTCAAAGTCACTAGTTACTGATGCATATTTTGTTTTTTTTTTGGGTAAAATTACCGACGTATATTCCTTTTTTTTCCCTATGAAAAAGTGATTCATAACCCCGAGAGTATAACTAAAGCTACACTTAATTCAATATCATCTCATCATCCACCACTTTCTTTAAAAAAAAAAAAACGTAATAGTTGATTAAAAGTATAGAATCAATGAAGGTTAAGTCTGGTGGAAAGATCTAATTTCTTACAATATGATAAATTAAAATTCAAATTCTTATTTGAAGATATGCCCACATTTAGTATCCAACAATATCTTAAATATAATTACTTCTAATAAGAAAATAAATATAGGTAAATCCCAAAAAATATGAAAATCACCAACCCTGCAGGAGCATTCATAGCCATGTTTCGTACGCAAAATTTTTCTTACTGGCCTATACATAAATTCTAAAGACGCATATTCTAAATTGCATTTACTGTCATGAAAACTTTCGTTTTTATTTTTTACTAATTTTTGGTGGCAAGAAAAAAGTAGTACAATATGTATTTTATTGTTAATTTTGATTGAAGGTGTGAACACGCGTTTCTCATAGTTATTTCAATATAAATTGTAATTTTTGTAAAACTTAATGTACGTAAATAGTAATTTTTTAGTGAGCGAAATGGGACTCGGATTTTTTCATAAAATTTTAGCAATGGTTTTCACGGGAGTTGATACTAAAGGGCATGAGTGTACTAAAAAGTTGAGAGGAAATAAATGAAATTTAGTCGAAAATTTAAAGCAGTAATCAATAATGAATAATCAATCACGCATCTTGATACAAAATTTTATGACACTGCTATAAATAATTAGATTTGCACAGAATTTTACCACTGTCTTTGGGCCATTACTTACTAACTGTTAGAAAATGAATAGTATTATGAACTTTGTAAATTAATTGTTTCATGTAATTTTTACCAAATTATCTTTCTTAAGATAGGTATTCATATAATAATAACTAAACGCCTTTTTTTTGTTTCCTTTTAATTGCATACAAATTGAGATAATTCATACTATTATAATACATGCTTCGTGGATTTGTGCATAAGTAAAAAATTACTGCGTCATATAATTCCCAACTTGTAAATGCTAATTTTTATATTTTCTAGTGATTGATAATATGGTGATTCATATGATTATGTGATGCAAACAGACGGGGGTAAATTACAGAATCCTACTAGTGTTGCGGATAAATTTATGATTTAAAAAAAGAATATTACAATAATTGTCTTTCGCACACAACTAGATGACCAGCTCCCAAATCCCAATAGATCAATGGCCTGCATTTAATAAAAAATTATTTTAAAAAAATAAAAAAGGACTTTAAAATACTGAGGAAAAGATCATGGATAGTCGATGAAAGCTGAACTAGAAAGAATTTCAAACTTCTTACAATGTTAAGGTCATAAATAGCCCAAATCTTTGTTGGGCCCAACCATGTCAGGAAGCCCAAATGGCCCAAATATATGGGCAATTTTTTGGGCTTTCAGTTATAATACTCCCAAAATCCTCCCTCCCTCCCTCTCTGTCTGTGTCTCTGTGTGTGTGTGTGCGTAAAAGACCAGTGTCTTAATGTAAAGGATAAAATCTTAATGTTTACAAGTCATAAAAATAGTGGTTTTGTATTATTGTTTGCATTTTCTACAAGTCATATTTCGTTATAATTCGTACAATTTTTTGTTTAATCTTTTGATATATTTTTACATATTTTAATCAGATTTAAATGTGGGAAAGACAATCATGATTTTTGAGAAAAAAAAATAAAGGATTATATCTCCCCTATATTTCATGAGAAAAATCTCGTCATATATGTTTAAGCACCAATATATACTAAATTACATTAAAGTATATTTAAATCACCACTTGGCCTGATACTCCATTAAAAGAACAAATTCCGCATAAAACACACCAGAATATAACAGACTTAAATTATAAACATGCCAGAACATTACGAATTTAAAATAAAATACACAATATTTAAGTTTTTTTTTAATACACCAGGGTTTTGGAAAGCTTATGCGAAATTAATTCAAGTGAGTTTAGGTTAGATTACGTGAGTGTCAAGTTTTATCGTTGACAATTTATTTATTTGAAAAAAAGCATGATTTCAAATAATCTGAGTACTTTTCTGTTCCGTTCTGAACCATAGTGGGCCGTGATTACTGGACCAAAAGCTTGGGCCCAGCATTGCAAATCACAGACCAAATGATACGCCTGTTACTGGTGATTGAATTATGTTCTCTCTCTCTCTCTCTCTCTCTCTCTCTCGTTTTTAAACATTAGATTGTGCTTCTTTAAAATTTACATTCTGTCAGATAATTTTCTCAAGGCTGAAAGAGAGGGAATTCTAGTCAGATTTAGAAAAGGATCAACAAGTGAATCTCAAAGAATTTGATCCTCTCAGAGTAATATCTCATCAGCTATTCAATACATTTAGAATGTTTCAAAACTGTACTCCCTCCATCTCCCATCTCAAAATACATGTTTTGAGTGGAAATTTTATATCTCCTTTTTAAAACTCCAAATATTTATTAATATTTTTTTTACAATATATCCTTATTTATTCCAATAATTTCAAAGAGCATTTATTAAGCTATAGAGATACACTTGGCATTGCAGTCATTAATATTTTATGATATTAATTTAATTTCTCAATTGCGAACTGTTGATATCTTGTGTTGCTCAGAGTCAACCAGATTTGGATGACTGTATTGTGACTTTGGCATTAAAAGTTGGGTTTTCTCATTCCTTTACTTCTCACGGGGCAAGCAAGTAGCTGATCTTCTTGAGTGCTTTTGGGTGGGTGGATGTATCGTCATTCTCTTGGTCAGCTATTTTGACCTCCGATGCAGTGGAAGCTTCAGCAACGTTATCATCAGATGCTTCTCTTTCAGGAGAATGCATGAATTGGCTTTTGGCTGTTTCTATTGTTTTTTGGTTATTGTTTCTGGTTTGTTTAATTTCTGTTTGGCTATTGTTGTTTCTGTTGGACTTTGAGATGGTTGTACCTTTGTTCTTTCTGCTTATTATAATGCCAGTGAAGCTTCTGTCCAGAAATACTCCCTCCAATCTTAAGCAAACGAAATTATATTCTTGAATATTTAATAAGAGCAATGTTAAGAACTTATTAAATTATTAAATAAAGTTAATAAATTTTAAAATTTTATTTAATTCTAGTAAAATATATTGGAATGTGTAAATAAAACTAGAGAAAATGTCTGTTTGGATTTTAGTTAGGTATAATAGAGTATGAAAATAATTAATTAAATAGTATATTTTAATTATAATTGATTATGTTATAACACAATCTGTTTGAATATCATTTTTCTAAAATTAATTTTAATAGAATTGAAGATGTTTGGATAATTTAATCAAAATCAATTTTAGCTATTTAAATTACTATAAAGGGCATTTCTTTTTAAAATTAAATTATTAATATATTTTTATCTAATATTATTAAATTTCTTAAATTTTATTTAAGAAATAAATATATTATTTAAATTACATATTTGATTAATTATAAAAATTTAAATTATATTAATATTAATAATTTAATTTATGTAAATAAATAATTTAATATATCTTAGTTCAAATAAAGTTAATAAAGAAAAAGATTTAATTATTAAACACCAAACGTCAATTTTACAATAATTAAAGAAGATGATAATATATAAATTAATCTCTAATGACATTATGGATATAAGCCATATCCGATAAAGATGTAAGCACTGCCTTAAAATTTTGACAATATAAAAAATGTAGCAATGTCATAAATGATGTAAAATCTCTCTCTAAACATTTACAACAATCTTTGTCATAACTCTAAATTATTTTGAACCAAAGGGGTAGCTAGCCATGTAATTTGGTAATATATCAAGATTAAGAGATATTTGAATTTGGTGAGTGGCCTAAATTCACTCATTCAGTGAATGTCTCAATTACATTCCATGCATGTTGTTCCATTCAAAATTCAAGATTTGATGCTTTTTGGTATATAAAATATTTTACAATCATTCAATTAAATTTAACCATACTATGTACAATACTGATTGAATGGGTAGATTTAAGCTATTCAATGATGAATTCAAAATGTGCTAAGAGTAGGTAGGCGTGCAATGTGGACTATGGACACAGTGCAAAGTAGTAAATGTGAATATTAATAATTCTCAACATTGATAAATTACGGAATTAGGTATCTGTTATAATCGCAAAGGTATTTAATTAGGAAACCAGTGAAGGCAAAAGGGAGTCAAATTTGTCCAAATTCATTGGATTTAATTTTGTCCTCACAATTACAGGCAATAAGCCATTCAAAGTTCCAAACATGATAAGTATGCATTTTCAACGTCTCAGTAATAGGTTTGGTCACCGAAGATGACACGCAGATAAAAATAGCATGGGACTTGTCCAAGAGCCATTAGAGGAGCTAGTAGCTGAAAAATTAAATAATAATAATAATAATAATAAGTTTAGTGTGTAAAAAAATACTTACTTCCTCTCTTTATATTTTTCTTTTAAAATTAATTACTCATCATGTTCAAAATTATAATTTTTTTTGCTGATTTATATCCCCAATAATATAGTTAATGACATTTAAAATTAAACGTCCATTGCTTTCATGTTTACTCTTACTCATTAATTAAAAAACCTAATTAATTACACCCTTAATTGAGAACTTTTTAAAAAAATAGTATTTTTTTATAAATCATATTAATTACACTTTGAAATTTTTAAAATACCTTATATATTTTTTTAACATGGTATTTTTTTCTGAAATTTGCCCCTCGTCTCTTAATACCTCTAAAAAAATTATAAATTTATAATAATTAATATTAAATTAGTTCAAGGAAAAAATTAAACAAGAAAAATGTCATCAAATGATGTTTCAGACTTCTGAAAAGAATTGTAATATTCCGGCCAAAAATAAAAAAGAAAAGAAAAGACTTGTAATATGAAACATTTTTTTTTTAAAAAAAAAGATAAGTATCATAAAACGAGGGAGTATCTTATCTTTTCATTCAGCCTCCAAAAAAATATGAAGTTGGGCTAGTAATTAATTTCTATTCTTCATTGAAAAAATGAAGAGTACAATGCTTATTTATGAGGGGTATCTCTGATAAACATTACATTTTTTTTGGCCAAAGTAAACATTACATTAAATATTCATGAGATGGAAGTTTGCAGTATTATTTATACTCTTATAATCGAGGGAAGATATTGGAAGTGTTGCCTCCCATTTAGATTCAACCCAACTGAAATTTAAACTAGTCAGACGTTGATGTTATATATTAATGGGTGGTTTTTTAAAATATTAATAGTCAAAGAGTTGGTGAATCTCAAAGACTTTAATGGTGTGGTTTGGATTATTAAAAATTTAAATTTAAATCAAATTTTTTATTTAAATATACAAAAATTTTATAGATTTAGATTTAATTCAAATTTTTATTTTACATTATAATTATTTATAATTTTAAATTCTCTTTATATCATTTAAAATTATAATTACTTCAAAATATTTTATTCTCTTTGCACATTTATTATTAATATCTCTATAACTCATCTTTTGTTGATTAAAATAGAAATAAAATTTTTATTTTTTAATTTTATTTTTATTTTGAATCTTTATTCATCTCCCTTGTTCATTTAAAATTTTTTTAATGATCTAAACAAAAAATTTTAAAATCCAAATCTAAATTTATCCATCTCAAGTACATAATGGAATGCAAAGATGGTCGCATATTTGTTTTAATTTTTCCAATCCTATTTTCTTTTTATGCATATCTTTGCCCTTTACCAATTAATCTTATGAGTTATATTCTCTCCAAGCCTCATATGTACAGGTAAAAATACCAAATATTTTGGATCTTAATAGTTTTTGTGGGCAATCTCACCTTTAAACCATTGGAAGATGAACGTTTGTGATTCTAAATTCATTTGTAATATAATATTTTTTTTAACTTTTAAAAAAGGTACAATATTACCCATATTGTTAGCAAACATTAACTTTAACTATTGGTTAAATAAAAAAATTATCTTAAAAATTTAAAAACACCCAAAAATAATAGATAAGAACTCAACAAATTATTGGAAAGGGACCAAGAGAAATTGTTTGTCTTGTAATTTTTTTAGTAAACTACCTATAAAAAATAACATTTGTTAACAATAAGAGCAATATGGCACCATTTTAAAGTATTTAAGGGAATATTGCATTAAAAATTGAGTTTAGAGTTTCAGGGATTCCTGAACCTATAGTTTACAGATAAATTTTTTATTTACCTTTTTTAAATATAAACAAACTCTAACCATTTTTGAGTGCACTTAATTAAGGTTTTTCATTCTATCTATCTACTCTATCCATCTTAATTTATAAATTTTTTTGACAAAATTACATATATTAATGAAGTTCATTAAATGAAATAGTTATTTACAATTTTAATTTTTGACTAAAGTATGCTTTTAATCCTCTAACTCAATATAAGGTTTTAATTCGATCTTTTAATTTTATAAAATATCTTCTTAATCCTTTAACTTTAACATCATCAGTTTCAATTTTTTTTTTGTGTCAATTGTTGTTATTTAAAAAATAATTTAATATGTCAATATTTAAAAATATTTTATTAATATTTAAAAATTTAATATAAAATTTTGTTAGAATAAAACTAACAATATTAGAGTTAAATAATTAAAAAAATACTTTATAAAATTAAGAGACTAATATAAAATATTATGTAAAATTAAAGAACTAAATGTATACTGTAATCTAATTTTTTTATAAAATTTAAAAAATACCATTAATTAATAAGAGTGAGGGGATGGAATTTAGTTAAGAAGTAAAGTAAGGACGGGTAATACTGAAATAATTATCATTAATAAAATTTTATTGTTGTTAAAATATTTTATATTTTAAGATATTAAATTATTTTTAAAAATGTCTTATAAATTGAGTCGGAGAGAATATTTTTAAGTGAAATTAAATTATTATCATTAGGGTTGGAATAATTTTTTTAATGCAAATTAAAAATTACTTTCGCAGTAATGTTCATGCCATGATCGATGACAAGACGGTCTACAAAAAAATGGAAGGTGAAAAGAGAGGGGGATCACAAGATAATTAATATTTTTTCCCAATTGAAGATTAGAAAATGTGATCTTAAATTCAAAACCTATTAATCTATTATAGTGATTACAGATTATTAAGTGAATTATCACGGGAAATACCCAATATAGTATGGGCTTATAAATGGATCAATCTTTATGAACTTGATTCCATTAGTTACCGACTATAAATATCAATATCATTATCAATATGATATAAAATTTGTAAAAAATAACACACAAATGCATAACTTATAAATACCGGGATTTATTTACTATAAACTATTTGCGTGCGATCTTCTTTGTGTATTAATTTAGGACTTGTTTGTTTAAAATTAAAAAATAATTAATTTCTAAAAAGTCTAGAAACTTTATAGAAGGATGTTTATTTTACTGACATTTTAAAAAAAGATGATATTTTAAATTTATTTATAATAAAAAATTAATTATTAGTTAATTATATATTTGTAAATTTTATGATATCTTTTTAAATTTTTTTATGAAAATAATTTATTTTTTTAATTACTTTAAAATTTTATAATATTTTCATGTATTTTATCTTTTTAAAGCATTCTCTCTCATCTACCATATCGGAGAGAATTAAATACTTAAGTAAACCAAATGCATCACATTATTTATTGTCTATTCAATAAAAATATAACATTTAGATGGCATTAAATATAAATTAATTTTAATATTAATGATAGTAGAGAAAAAAAATGAAAGAAATCAAATGTGCATTTTGTTATAATAATAAAATCAATTTAAAAAAAGGTCACACAAGATTTTATTTAAATTACTTAAAACATTTGAATTGAACAGACTACAAATGACGTGATGCATTCAACCTATCTAAATATTTCTCTCGAATTATCTTTAAAAGCTATTCAAAGAGCCAGTTTGTTTTGGCTTTTTTCTGGTTTTAAAAATATAATCACTTTAAGTAATATTTAATGCTTTAAAAATAATCACTTTGTTTAAGATTTAAAAATAATCAGAATCCAAAAAAAAAATCATATATCCGATTATTTGGAGAAGTTAATCTAAGTAAGTTTTTGAAATAAGCCCTACAATAGATGAGAGAGAAAATTAAAAAAGATATGGATTTTCACACTAAAATTATAGGGGACAAATAGAAAGTGATGGTGTTGCCCTATGAAACTCACCTCTAAAATATTGCCCTTGATACTTTTAGGAGTCAAAGCCAAGCTCAGATAATTCAAAAAAAAAAAAAAGCTCAGAATTTTTTTGGTTTTTTGGTCAAGCCCCAAAATATGCACCAAATTTAGTGCTCTGCAGAATAGTTATGTTAATCATGGTTAGTCTTTCAGGTCAAAAGAAAAAAAAAAAAAAAGCATTGTTAGTCTAGATCACCGTGTCGTCATTTCTCTGTGACTTGCCCTATGATCATCAATGGCCTTCCTCAACTGATATATGGAGGGTGTTTTCACTGATAATATCCGCATCTTCTGTGTTTGTTCTTATTCTTTGAATTCAAGATTTTGGCTTTGCCTCTTCAAGTTTTACTCACTTATATATTTAATTCCATTGGCTTTGTTCTTGCCTAATGTGTGTGTATTGATATTGTTAACATGTTTAGCTTTTCATTTATCTTCTTTTATTTTTTATCCCTATTGAATTTAATTGACCAGCAATTATACTTTTTTAAATATTAGAATGGCACCCAAAAAAGATATGAGTGGTTTTGAGGGAAATGGAAGAGATAATGCGAAATAGAATGACAAGAAAATTGAAATATTTAAAAAATGCGTCAAAGAGATTCTTGCAAGGAATATGCCAAATACATATTTTAATAAAATAGATAGTATAACTTTATTGACAAATTTTATGAGTAAACTGGATGTACTTATGATTTGTACACAATTAAAAAATAAATGAGATGTCTTAAAAGAGATTTGTATCGTTTACAAGGTTGATAAGAAAGGAAATTGATCTTAGATGGAACCATGAAAAACAAACCATACAAATTTTAAAGAATGGTGGGCTCATAAGAGCAAGGTATGCTTATATTTTGATTCAATATATAATTTTTCTCTTGCCTGATTTATTTATTTTAAAATTTATTATATGAGAATCTAGAGATTTTGAAATGGAAGAATATGAGGCCTAAATTTTTAGAGTTGTAACTTAAGTGTTTTGAGGGCACTACAGCTATATGATTAGTTGTTTTAATTCCATATCAAAATCTCCCATCATATGACTAATAATTTAGGTGTAAATAATATGATTCTACAATGGCAATTGAAGTCCACAATACTTATAAATATGGATTTCAAAGTACAATAAATTTGGCTTCCCTTTTAGTTACAAATCATGTGTTATGTATGGAAGAAAAGAAAACTACTCTCTGGTCATAGGTGCCTGGCAGAGTTGATAGGGGAAATGAAAACAGGTTTCTTGAGTAATTTCCAATGAGAAGATGTGTGTTTCAACAATTGTTTTGAAAGTTAACCAATAATTATGGATCAACAACTACCAAACACATTGAAATGGATGAAAGTGTTGCTTTATTCTTGTATCTCACAAGTCAAGGAGTCATATATAGACAAGTTCAAGAACAATTTTAGTGTTCTATTCAAATCACTTACAACCATTTTAAAAGAGTTTTAACAGTTGTGTGCAAATTAAATAATCATTTAATTAGATCCATTGATTTAATACACATTGCTACTTCTCAACATATAAAAGATGATGATCAATATTGATCATACTTTAAAGAATGTATAGGAGCAATACATGGCGCTAATATTAGTATACATGTCCCAACATATGAGCAGATATACTTTTATAATAGGAAAGGATATACAAACACAAATGTAATGGCTATATATGATTTTAACGCGTGCTTTACATTTTCATTGTGGGGTTAATATTATATAACTTGAGATATTTAACTAATTTATAAGTATTTATGTAATATTATTTAATGTTTAATATATTTTATATTTATATGCATAGGTAAATATTATCTCATTGACTCTAGATGGCCATCATTCAAAGCTTTCCTAGGACTATATAAAAATATGAGGTATCATCTTGCACATCTCAGAATGGCTCCTGGTTTTAGATCAAATGATGAAATATTTAATTTTCCTCATTATATTTGAGAAGTATTATTGAAAGAACTTTTGGTATTTGCCAGGCAAGATAGAGAATATTGCAAAACACAACTAATTTCAAGCTTGCTACTCAAATTTCTAACATATAGGTATGCTTTGCTTTCTATAATTATGTTAGAAGGATGGACTCAAATAATTTGAATGTTCTTTAAAATTTTAAAACTCTAAATGAATTATATGATAGAGAACAATATTTTTATGATGAGGATGGTAATAATGTGCCTGACTATGATGAATGGCTAGGTCACACAAGTAGATGTTAGATGCATAGCAAATACTATGAGAGACCAATTACCAAGACAAACATATCGCTATATTTTATTATTTTATTTTAATGTCCATAAAAACTTTGACATTTACTTTGATAGATTAAAGTTTAAAATAATTTATTAAAAATACTATTAATTAAGTATCTATAAATTTATTAAAAGAACTTTTTTATCTAAACATGTTTTTAAAGAAGTACCTTTACATGTCTATTATTGTGATTTAACACAAAAAAAGTACTTTTACATTGTTTTATCCAAATAAGTTAAAAATTACTTTTTAAGTAAAAGGTGATATTTTATGATTGTAATTCAAATGCATAATATATTCTATGATTTTTTTTTTCAAAATTTTGACAAAATAAAATTATTTTTACAGAATCTTTAAACTATTCAAAAATTATTTAATTTTTAATCTTAAATAAACGGGTTAAAAATTAATATAATGGTAATTAAAAACAAGATATTTAGTGTATACTCCTCTTGTTTTATTTACAAGGCAAAGAAAAAGATTAATTTTGATTCTATTTAGGCATTTCATTATTTTCTATGTTCATTCTTATATTTAAGCTCTCATTAAATGTTAAAAAATTATTTAAAATATTTTTTTGTTTTTATTAAATAATATAAATAAAAAATTATTAAATTTTAGAATAGAGTTAACTATGATTAAAACTGTTTATATTAAAAAATATATTAAAAGTAATTTATAAATAAAATTATAATAAGTAATACATTTAAAATATTGATTAAAGAAAAATCTTACGATCCGCCTTGCTGAAAGATTCATATTCATTTGTCGGCGCCACTAGACGTACAGTCCTAACTATGTCTATCTCTTTCATATGATTACTTTGGCAAATATCACTTTCGTTTCAACTTTCAACTCCACTCCCACCTTTTTCTTTTGTTATTTTCGGCAAACCATTTGCAATCTTCCACGTTCATACGTTAATTGACACTCCACTCATCATAAATTATAAAATATTTTTAAATAAAATCTCATATATTAATAACGTTTGTTAAATATATTCAATAATTTTATTTTTTAAAATAAAAATATAATTTTTAAAAATATTCTTTATTTAATAATTTTAAATTCACACCCAATCAGTATTAAATAAAAAGAGAAAGAATAATATTAAAATAAATTTATTTAATGAAATTTTAATTTTTTTAAAGTGTTTTATATTTTAGGAAGACAAATATCCTCTAAAAGTGTATTATAATTTGAAATAGATGAAGTATCTAATTGTTTCTTTGTCATTTTTAATTAAAAAAAATTACATTTAAGGATCACCCAAGTAAAATATTTACAAATGAAAACTAATAACAAATTTCATTTTTAAAAAATAAGTTAAGTTTCATTTAACAACAATTTATTCTATATTAGTTTTTATTTATAAATAATTTTTTAAAATGATCCTTGAATGTAATTATGTCCTTTTTCATTTATTGTGAGAATATTTGAGTGAATTGAATTTAAGAGCTCATAAAAACCATAGCATATATATCTCAAGGATCAAAGTGTTTTATAAAAATATTTATGAATCATTTGTTAATAAGATCCTTGTAACAAAGGAGAGATTTGGTTACATAATTTCATAAAGTATGAGCTAAATTCTTACCATTAATTTTATTGGGAATATATATATATATTGATGTTGATTCAACGCATGCTCACGAACATGTTGACCGCAAAAGTGCGTGTCAAACTTTTGCACCGTACTGTTTGAGGATTATTTTGTAATGCTAGCATTAAGGAAATTAAGAGTGTTGTGTTTTAACTCTTTTTATCTTTAATATATTTACTTTATTTTAATTTTTTTAAAAAGGAAATTATAAGTTTGCAAAAAAATTTGAAAAGTTCATTTACTAATAAACAGGGTAATTTTGCCCAATTCCTTTGTACAGGATAACATCTTCTAATTTTTTTTATAGTCTATAGAGAAGTAAATTAACCATAAAAAACTCATTTTCAATAAGTTTTCCTTGAACAAAAATGAAGTGGTATTTTTCCATCATAATCCATACTATGTTTAGAATTACATATAAGTTATCCAACAGATTTCAACTTTTATATATATAACAACTTAGGTAAGAAAGTTTTAGCCTTTGTCTTCAGTGTTTTGAGAGAGATAATATTTGCTATCAGCAAATTATACTCCTTATATTCATTAAAAAAAAATCTAGGTCATCTAAATGTTAGCTTAAGTAATTACATGAACGGGATGGGCTATGGGTATAATAATTAGGGACCAAACCCTATTGATCTAATATAAATTAAACATTTTGAAAAAATTAGAAATGATTTGCATATATTTAATTTAAGTTTAAATATTACATGAAAATATAAAATGTAAATAATTTTCTGTTATATAAGAATATATTTAAAATGACCATGACATCAGCTTTTAAAATTTATTATATAAGGACATATTTAAAATTTTACACACTTTTATTTTTTATATTTTTTTTATATTATTATTGATGTGGTTAATAAAAATAATTTATAAAAAAAATTATATGAGCACCATCCAGTTGAAAGTCAAATTACCATCTAGTCCCTATGATGATTCTGATCACATGTGCCCCAGCGACAATCAATACTACACTCGGGATACACCAACGCAATTATATTATAGCAGGATCTGTGGGCTGCTTCTGCACGGACAATTGTACCCTTCTTCAAAATACAGCCACTTCTAATGAACCCATGTTTTAAAATCATATATTATATTATTCTATTTATTAAATATAATGAAGTACTCCTATCTATGACTATTTCCGCAAACATGTTAAAAATATGACAACAGAGTGTAGATATTGGAATATTATACTCATGCAACATGTTTACACAATTCAAACCACATGCTACAACTATCAATCAAGGATTTCTAAAAATATATGATGGTGCTATGATGGCCACTTTAAATCATCCTGGATTTAATTCTTGATTTGCCAAGCTCTTTGGCATGTGGGCCAATTTTCTAATTTGTAGGGTTCCTTGTTGAGAGAACGGTGCTATATTGATAGGAAGAAGAAGAAGAAAAATTCAAATATCCTTGAAGAACTTCAACCATAAAATATTGAGCATTCATTATTATATTCATGATGTCACGTTATTGTTGAGGTATGCCATGTGTGTTAATAGGGTAGAAATTCTTTGATATACTCATTCCAATTTCATATGCTACAATACAGGGTATATTCTAGAAGCTAGCATTGGTTGATATAAAATGTAAGATATCATGTAGTTTTTCTAATTGCTTTTTTTTTTCAATTGTATTCTTATTTTATTTATTATTCTTTTTGAAAAAATAATGTCTAGGAAAGGAAATATATATTAATCATAATGTCACTCACTACCATGACATTAACCGTGACATTATTAATTAGAGACAAAATTAAAAAATATTATGATTTTATGTACTTTTAATTAAATAACAAATTTTTACCAGTTTACTAAAACATCCCACATATATATATATTGATATAGATGGAGATATGGTATATATTTTTAGAAACATGAAGTAGTTACAATGTCTTATACCATAGTAGACAATGCCATGGCTTAATATTATACTTCAAAAAATAAGTTTGATTGTGATTGCCTCAAAGTTACATAAAAACTAAACTCTTTGTTTCCACAGATACAAGAAAAAACTTATAAAATAATAATAAAATATTTCTCTCTATTTTAGAATTTATATTTTCTATTATTTATTTTTTCTATCTAAATATGAAGTTAATTTTGACCCATTTTAACTTCAGGATTGCACTTATGACGACATGTAATTTAATCTAACAAAAGACGAAGAGTATGAAACTAATACTATACGCTCATGTCATGTGAAATTCAATTCAATTGCAAGGGTCAAAAAGCACGTGTAGTGGAGATGAAACAAAATTGGTGGAAAGACGGAAGCATTAAGGAAAAATAATAGTCAGAGACGTTAAGGAAAGAGACACGGAAAGTAATAAATGACAAGATACCTCAGAATATATAGGAAAGGTCAGAGTGGTAATTCAATTGAGGAAGCTTTGTAGTATCCCGAGAGCCTAACTGAAACGCCAAAATATAATGTTTGAGTGAACATGCAGCCGCTTCCTGATTCGCATGATGCATTTATTTCATCTCTCTCTCTCTCTCTCTCTCTCTCTCTATCCATGGCCCTCGAGGCATGTAGAGAGTGATTCAGGACGAGTTCTCGAATCTCGATTCATGGTTGCTTCCTTTTCCCTGTAATTCCATTCGTCCTTTCCAAGGTACTTCACTCCCTATTCCATTCCCTCTTATTTCCCTTTTTGGCTCTTTTTGTTTCTATTTTCCTTCTTCTCACCTCTTTAATCCCAAATTTCTTCTGGGTCTGCAGGTGCAAATGAGAAAAGGGGCAAAGAGCTCTTTCTCATTGTTGAATAGCTTTTGTTATGGATTCGTCTTTAGAGGGTAAACCTGCTTTTGAGTCTTTTCTTCAATTTGGTTTTTGTTGAAACTTGAGCGATTGGATTTACATGAATTTGTTATCTGCGTTGTAGTCAGGATTTAACGTTATGGCCCAGCTATTTTGGTTTAAGCATATTGCCGGATCATTTTTTGATTTCTGGAATTTGTCGTTGTTGATTTTTATTGTACTCTTGTGACCTCTTCTTTTTCTTCCTTCTGAATCTTGGGTTACACTTACAATACCTCCAAAGTCCCTTTCTCTGTCGAATCTCCCAACACCGTAAAACCGTGGGGACTTGTTCTTATTACTCTAGAAGCAGTTCCTTCCGTTGAAACTTGGAATATATGCAGTTGTTTTGAAAATTATACCATGCTGTTGGTTCCTAAGCTGTTGTTTGCGATTGCTGTGTATTGTAATCACATGATGCTTGATAATTTGTTTCTCGAAAAATGAGAAATAGAGGATGGAATCTTCTGGATCTAATTATAGTTTCCTTGTCCGCTTGAAAAATTTAACATATGCCTTCATATTTAATGCGCTAATTACTATTATGATTTTTCATTGGCATGTGTTCTAGGTGTCCTGCTCGATCCATCTAAATGCAGCAAGTTGAGTATGGAAGAAAAAAGAGAACTTATCTATGAAATATCGAAGTCCCAGGGTGCATCAGAGATGTTACAGTCATGGAGCCGACAAGAGATTTTAAAAATCCTGTGTGCTGAGATGGGAAAAGAGAGGAAGTACACTGGCCTGACAAAGTTGAAAATCATAGAAAATCTTCTAAAAATTGTCTCTGAAAAGAAATCAGGAGGCCAGGAAATTACGAGAAATTTTGAACCACCACTTTATCCTCCTGCAAATGGGCAGAAACCTGCTAAAAGGCAGAGAAAAACAGAGAATCCGTCTCGGTTGCCTCTTCCAGCCAACAATGGTCTAGTCACTAATGGCAGTGGAGATTTAGGTAGTAGCACCACGTGCTGTAAAAATTCAGCTTGCAAAGCTACCCTAAGTCAAGCAGATGTATTTTGCAAAAGATGCTCGTGCTGCATTTGCTATCAATATGATGACAACAAAGATCCTAGCCTTTGGTTAATATGTAACTCTGACCCTCCATTTCGCGGTGTTTCTTGTGGCTTGTCATGCCATCTTGAATGTGCTATAAAACATGATGGTTCTGGCATTGGCAAAAATGGAGTGAATCCCAAGCTTGATGGTGGCTTCTACTGTCACTCATGTGGGAAAGCAAATGATTTGCTCGGGTAATGGTCTATATTTATGCATATATGTGTTTTATAGTTTCTAAGATTAATTATTGTATTGGATTGAAAATTGACTGTTCCTCGTTTGCCTTTTTTTCTCTCTTTTAATATCTAGGACTATATGTGAGTTTCTGATGTGAAGATCATGATTGTATTTGGCAATGGGTGTTTTCAATATTCATACAAGGAGACTTTAAGGATCCAATGGAAAGTCTTAACAGACCATGATAAAGAAGTGCTTTAATAGTCAAGTGCGCGCTTCTTGAAAAGGGGAAATTATATGCTAAATAGAAACCTCTACTAGGGAATACAAAGATCTAGCAAGAAAACTGGGGCTGCATTGAATTATATGAGCATGAATGATTTCATGATATTGTATTGGGAGAAAGGAGCAAGCTGTCCTTGCTTGCTTGCTTAGACTGCTGTTCTTTCCTAGGATAAGCGGTGATGTATACACATCTAGTGCCTGCAACTTTGCATGTTTTTTCTGCAGATCAAATTGGACAGAAACAATTCTGCAGCGGGCAAAGTAGATTTGGTTCTGTAATTAATTTCTATTTAAATACGTGATTGGTAATACAGATTTCATTTACGAGATATAAGCAACAGAAAGTGAAGGCTGGTGCCCGTCACTAATCAATGTGTTATGAGCATAAAATCAGTTGATAATGGATGCGTGCACGCACATACACACACATATTTCTTACCATGCAATGCTAAATTGCTTTATTTTTGCATTTAAACATTATTTATAGTGATAAAGTTATTTTTTGTCTAGATTTATTAGTGTTATTTAGGAACCCTGAGTATTTAGCTTCAATTCTGTCCTCTATTTCCAGTTCCATTTGTAAGTTAGTGTTGTCTGCATCTGGTTTCTATTAGTTTTTCGTTTATGGTATGGTGGTTTCGTCTGGTCATTAGGCTTCAGTTGCCATGTTTATATGATAAGAGTATTTAGCCAGTGGAGGTCCAAATTCCTTTATGCTGATTGACTTGTATAGCTATTTTGTAGTTTTTCCCCTTTTAAGGGAAAAGGGTGGTTTCAACATGTAATCAAGTTGCTCTTCCAAAGTCAAATTCTGCTAATTTTTGTTTACGAGGCAGTTGATTATTTGTTCCTTTTGATATGTATTTAGATGTTGTAGAAAACAACTGTCAGTGGCAAAGTGTACCAGACGTGTGGACATTCTTTGCTATCGTGTCTCCTTGACCCAAAGACTTTTACAAGGCACCGAAAAGTATAAAAAACTTTATGAATTAATTAATGAGGCTGTGAAGAAACTTGAACCTGATGTTGGCCCATTGACTGGCTCACCAGTGAAGATTGGTAGGGGTATTGTGAATAGACT
This sequence comes from Prosopis cineraria, assembly GCF_029017545.1. Lineage (NCBI taxonomy): Eukaryota > Viridiplantae > Streptophyta > Magnoliopsida > Fabales > Fabaceae > Prosopis > Prosopis cineraria. The sequence continues at coordinate 24,224,416 of NW_026555340.1, read as the reverse complement.
TTCATCAGGACCAGAGGTCCAGAAATTCTGTGGTTTTGCTTTGGAATTGCTGGATTCGTCACTTTCTGAAATGATCTTGCCTCGACCATCACCCAGTCTGTCAAGTCAAGGTAATCATTTCTTTATTTGGTTTCAATACAACATGATCTTTGTGACAAGCTATGTAAATATGTTACTTGGAACCAATTATTTTCGTTTATGGTTTTCAAAGATTTGTAAGTTGACCTCCATATTACATTATCATTTGGTTTCAACACAACGTTGACTAATTAAGCATAATTTAGTAGTAACTTTTCAGCACCCCACAGAAACTCACCATCTCCACCACCATTAATAACAACAGCAAGCCTTATCCCACTAGGTGGGGTTGGTTACATGAATTACACTATGCTATTGTATGTTCTATCAAAAACACACCAACCTACTCGTGTAAATTCATGTACTTGATTGTTCAGCCCTTCTTGGTTATTCATGTTTGACAGTATTGCAGATACAAAATTGGTCGCTTCAGATATGGTGAGATTTGAAGATGTCACTGCAACATCACTGACTGTAGTTTTGGGTTCTGAAAATTCATCTGGGGAAAATATTGTTGGTTACAGCTTGTGGCATCGTGCAGCTCATGATGTGGACTATCCCTTGGACCCAATTTGCACATTGCATCTACCAGACAGAAGGTTCAGTATCAGGGATCTAATTCCGTCCACAGAATACATCTTCAAAGTTGTTGTCTTCAATCATTCTAGGGAATTGGGCACGTATGAAGTCCATGTTTTAACCGAGCAAAGTGAGGAAGAAGCACCCAACTGCTCAACAACAGAAAGAAGTCAGAGCCCAGTGACAAACTGTAGCAGCCTTTCCAATCCTTCCTCAGTGGAAGATGAAACTAATAACAGTAATCCATTTTTTGACCAGACTGATAATAAAGTTGAGAATCATCTTGATCAAAAGGACACTGACAAGCTTGCTTCAGGAATATTATCCAATGATGCCACTAACTGTCCCAATAATGGAGAATTTAGACTTCCAACAGATGCTGATTCTTTGTCAGACAAGGAACATGCTGCAGGAACTGGTTCTGATGTGTTAAAGCTTGATGAAAAGCACTCACCAGAGGATCAAGTCACTGAGGACATGAGTACTGATAACGGACCTGATTCCCCAACTCAGACTGGGAGGGACTGCGTGCCATTAATAGGTAGCTCAGAGGCAGGCCTTCCCAATACTCCATGCAAGTTAGAAATGCTTAAGGATGATCTAGGAAGAAAAGGAAGACCTAAATCCAGTGGCAAGGCCAAGGATCAAGAAAATGGGCCTGCGAAGAGACAAGGTCCTCAAGATGGAAGCAAATCTAAGAATAGAAATGAGGAAAGTCAACAAGTTGAGGAGCGTGATGCAGACGGGTTTTCTTCTGATGGGGATTTTGAGTATTATGTGAAGGTGATTAGAAGGTTAGAGTGTGAAGGACATATAGAGAAGAACTTTAGGCAAAAATTTCTAACTTGGTACAGCTTGAGAGCAACACCCCAAGAAGTAAGGGTTGTGAAAGTATATATTGATACCTTTATTGAAGATCCATTATCTCTTGCAGAGCAGCTTGTGGACACCTTCTCAGACTGTATATCAAGCAAGAGAACATCGATGGTGCCGCCTGGGTTCTGCATGAAGCTTTGGCATTAGCCCAGTTTAGGCATTGAAGCCGCCCATTCATGCTGCTAAGATTTGTGATGCAGTATTCTTTCGATATCTATTCTTCATTTAGACAGTCAACCATTATAGTTTATTTCTTCATTGTCATTCTTATAATGGTATAACAATTGTAGATTTACTTCTTCTGATCATTAATTGCTATTTCAAATTGATATATTTCCAATTCGGGAATTTGCCTCACAATATTCATGCGGCTGAAACTCCTTGTTAGAGATTTATTTATTTATTGACGTGATTTTCTTTTTTAAGTTTGAATTAGGAGCTATGGTTCTATTAAGAATCAACTTTAATTAATATACAAATGCATGACAATGACACCTTGTTAGAAGGTTGAAGTAGACTAGGGTTTGTTATTAATTACCCAGTTTCTTGAAATCTATATAAATGGTCATACAACATTGTACATAAGTAGGAAGTTTTGGAGTGTTACCCTTATTTTCTCACCCCATGTTTTTAGGATTTGTTCACCAACCTTCTAAGAATGGTTGATTAGTGTTAAACCTAAGAGAGTCTATTGTGAATTGTCGTATGAGCTTATTGCTCTTTTGTGATTAATGGATATGGTTTCTCCATTTTATTTTTGTTTACTGATTTATGTTCATTCTTTTTGACGGGGTAAATTAGAAATCAGCAAATATTTAGTCATGCGATCAATAGCAAACCAGAATACCTCCATACCCCCCCTTTTTTTCTCCCCCTTTCCCCTCTCCGGAGAAGAGTTTTGATATTTATTTCTCTTGTAACTTGGGAGCTTTGCTTTGCACTTCTCTAATGTCCTCAACTAGACCTGGCTATCTTTTATATATATATATATATATATATAAAATGAAATAAGTTTTGATATATAATATCAGAGTTTTTAAAATTGAGTGGTTAATTAAGAACTTAAATTTTGCTATCTCTGATAATCTTTTGTCAACTGTTCTCTTTCTCCTTATCATTTCAGTTAAAAATCCTTCCGACAAAAAAATGGGACGTCAACAACATATAACTCTAACACAAGGAACACTATCCTGAATGTGATTTTGGTTTTTTCCCCCTCCTTTTAAACGTAAATTTTGGTTTCATCTCTTTATCTTACATGGAATCATATCCATGCATTGATAGATCGAAAAATGTGTATTTTTGGTGTCCGGTTTAATAGAGAAGGTGTAGAATTTGATTAATGCTACTGATTCGGCAAAATCAGTGAACATGTTCAGGAATAATGTCACTTCAGGTCCCCCAATGGAATATGATATTGATAAGATTAATTAGGTGGCTTCTGGTTTTGGATTGAAATGTTACTCTCTTCATAACACAACACAATGCATCTTCGAAAAACCTATCTGCTTCAAAATATAAGACATGAAATAATTTTTATATTTTTTTAATTATATTCCTACTTTATTTTTTTTTTGAAAAATCATACATTGAAATTTTAATTACTATCATCAAAACTCTTATATAAGGCATTTAATTGGCTATAAATAAAAAGACGTGAATATTTTTAAAAATTTAAGATTTTAACTAACATTATACATAGACTGTCAGTTAATTAATTATGATTTATATTGTGATATAGAAGGAGTAAATTTGAACATATTTTCAAACAAGTCAATCATTGCACGGATTGATTAATTAGGACTGCATTTAAATTCATTATACTACCCCCTCCGTCTCTATATATAAAGTATTTTTAATCAAATCTCGTATACTAATAAATGTTTGTTATTTAATTAAATTTATATAAAAAAATATTTTTTTAATTTTACCTTTAATAATATCATAATTAATATTATGATAGTGGTAAAAAAATATATAATTAATGATCTATTTTATTTTTTAAAACAAAGGTAAAATTATTTGATTTTTTAAAAATATCATTGTCATCCCTTATATTTAGGGATAAAATAAACTTTTAAAAGATACTTTATATATAGGGATGGAGGAAACAGATTGATAAGCCATGAGTACAAGTTTCCATATGCCTTTTTCTTTGTATATATTTATGGTATTCTTTATGTATGGTAATGGTATTCTGTGGTGTTATATATAAATCATTTTTTAAAAACATTTATAGCCTTTCTTATATATCATTTTTATAAAAAAATTATTAATTACTTTCTTCTAATTTTATCTTTTTACAAATTTCTAATTAAACTAAAGCCGTAAAAAATTACATGCAAAATTATAAAATATTTTTTTAAAAATGATGTATTTAATAAGGATAAATTATAATTTTGTTTTAGAAAACATCAATCATTTAACTATTTTTTTTTAATTTTAGAGAGGTAGTTAGAAGTTATTTATATATAGGATGAGAGAAAGTATGACAATGAACTAATACTAAAAAAAAAAATCCCACTGAAAAAAGTGTTTAATATTCAATGTATTACCGTGCTTCAAACAAAATGATTTTCAATTTGAAAAAAAAAAAACATGTGCATGGTATAAAAAATTTAAAAAGGTGGTACAGCCCAACACGTGGTCTTTTTTTTTTTTTTAGCTATCCAAAGTATTTCTATAATTGACAGTTGTGAGATTAATTTTTCAAAAAATAAAAAATGCTGTTCAAGGATTGTCTTTTCTCAAATAATATCTTTTTCACATACACTTTCAGGGATCTGTTGTGTCCTCTCCCAGCACGTGAATATGTCCACTCCTCTGTTGGCTTGAAAGCCACCCCTCATGCAGTGGTCCTATTGTATTACCATCTTCTCATGGTTCTGTTCTTGTCTGAGTGATATATTATGTATGTACGTACGTGTGTAGAACATGCTCCTAACGTTCTGAATTAACACACACACTCATATATTTCAAAAGAGCGTGACATAACAAAGTATAACTATAGGTTTGAGAGAGAGAGAGCATAAATATACCTAGGATTCATGACTTATAATATATATATTTTTTTAATCTATCATCTTTTCTCTCTCGCTTGGAATGCGCCTATACTTTTTTTTTTTTTTAAAAAAAAGAATGATTACAATGGGATTAGATATTGTGGTAGAAATGTAGAATTATATCACAAGTTTGTTTATGGATTTTTTAACGAGATAAGTCTTTCATGTGAATGAATTTTTGACATGGTACTGTAAATTTTTTAACATCTCTTAGGTAAGAAGAATAAAGAGAGAAATAATTCACTAGCGTGTCTCTTTCATTTTTATTTTGTTTTAGTGATATTATTTCATTAGTTTCACATTTTAGAGTATCTAAATTCTTTTTTCATTTTGATAACGTAGCTAAAATTGTAGTCAAGACTTCAATTAGGATTTCCTTCATCATTTTAATCAAAGTCAAGTTTTAATACTCTCGTATTTTTTAAATTTGTCAACACATAATACTGAAGCAGGCTTTTCCCCTTTTTCATCGTTTAATATTTAAGATGAAGTAATTTTTAATAGCCTAATGATATAAGATATAAAAAATTTCAAAGTAAATATAACTTAAAAATTAAACTCTACACGTTTTTTCAAATTGATTAAAATTAAATATGAGAAATGGATGGATTAAATTTGCAGAAAATTAATTTGAAAAATGAAAGCTCGAAAACACGGGGTCTATAGCAGACTATATATTGGGTAGGCCCTTACATCTAAAGCCCACGGTCTACATTATTACAAACTAGCCCCCAGGACCACTTGGATGGAAAATAATTTTACTTGTATTTAGTTTGGAAAACATAACAAATCTATAAAACCTTTTTATCGGTATTATAAAGAAGGAAAAATGAATGAAAAATCCTTCTAAAATATACAAATAATAATGAAGTTTTGTACAATATCATAATTCTTTTTAAATTTTTGAAAACTTTTTTGATATTAACCAATGTTTGGTTAAATGGCTAAAACACCCCTAGTTCAAAATAAGAAAAAAGTAACAGCTTTGGCTACAACAAAAAAAAAAATCAGTTATTACCTTAGTTTAAATAATTAGTACTTTTATTTTGACAATAACTAAAACAAAGCAAACAATTACAATTTATCTGTGGTTATTTTAATTTAATCAATGACCTTTTTTTTTGAAATAACTAAAATGGAATAAGCAATTGTAACATTTATTATGTAATTTTTTTATTCAATGGAGTTCAAGTGAGGTAAATATAAGTGATTATTTTAGTTTAAACAATTATTATTTTTCTTCTATCATTCACTAAAATAAAACAAGCAATAACAATTTCTCACATACAATTTTTTGCTTCACTGAAGTCAAAGTGTTATAAATATTCATAATTACTTTAATTTAAATTATGACTATTTTTCTTTTAACGATAACTAAAATAGAATAAACAATTAAAACTTGAGGAAAAAATTGCACAAGGAAAGTTTTACTTGATTGTTCTATTTTAGTTATTGTTAGAAAAAAAGTAATCATTGTTTAAACAAAAGTATTTACTAATTTTTATTGCTTGTCCACCAAATTGAAATAGTTTAAAATTCTTTCTAAATCCTTATTACTCCCCTCATTCTAAATTATAAGATATTTTTAAATAAAAGCTCACATGTCAATAAACCTCATTAAATACACTTAGTAATCTTATTTTTTTCAAAATAAAAATATAAACTTTTAAAAATATCTTCATTTAATAACCTTAAATCTATACTTAATTAATATTAAATAAAAGGCTATTTAATAAAACACTAATTATCTCAAAGTGTCTTATATTTTAGAATAATAAATTTTTTTAAAAGTGTCTTATAATTTGGGATGGAAGGAGTATTTCAAATCTCAACATGCACCTTTAAAATACTAAGCAATAGTAATTACTTTTGTTATTTAAACTATTAAAACAAAAAATTTTAAATACATTAATTTAAAATATGAGATTTGAAATTTAAATTTTAAAATTCAAATCTACCCATCCAAACACTACCTTAACAAATTTTGAAGTAAAATTTAGATTGAAGGAATTTTTATTTGATTTAGAAAACACGATCTTTTGTCCGAAAAAATTGAAGTGAGACAAAAAGGTCATATTTTATGGACGATCAGGTGTTGATATATTCTCATAGTTTATCCTTAATTTTCTTCAATAATTATCAAATATCCACAATTATATTTAGATTCAAGTATATTAACTGTTGAACCTAGCTAATTGAAGATCATTCTTCCAAGTTTTTTTTTTTTCTTTTTGCAACAAGAAAGATATTTCATTCAAACCTTCCAAGTTTTAATAATCTACAAGATTCAAATCATCAAACCTTAAATAATAGAGTCATTTGTAAATCTTTAATGGAGAATTAAATTGATAGCTTAAAACCTGAGGCTTATTGATGATCATGATAATAATATAATTCATGCACTCTGTTGATGATTAATGAAGTTGATAAATCCATGGTACATTACTAAACACACACACACGATATTATACAATAATAAATAATAATTACTAATTTACGAAGTCCTTCACGCGTAAAAAAAGGCGTGAGGCGTGAGAGTTCATTGTTGCATGCGCAATGCACAAAGACCAGCAGAGGCACACATGCTTTTGTATGTTTTATATATTCTTTTAAAGAACGAAACTCAAGAAAACTCATTCTTGGAGACTACTAAAGTTAAAGCCATACTATTCCACCACGTATTTGACCCGACGACTGAAAGGCAACCAAGAAAATAACGTATTAAGGGCTTGTTTATTTTATTTTTTTAAAACTGTTTTTTTTTTCGTTTTTGAAAAAAAATTAAAAAAATCATCTAAATAAGTGTTTTGAATTTAATTATTTATAAAATTATTCTCATTTAAAAAAACAAAAATATATTAAAATTATTTTTATGTTATTTTTCTTGTTTTTCGTAGTTACATTATATTTAATTATTAAAAATTATAGCCAGCTTTACTAATTATTATTATGAGCCACCATCACTAATTACTAATGACCTATCATGATCAGTGAATTTTTTTAACTCTAAAAATATTGTCAAATTAATATAAATAAAAATATTTTTACTTTTTTTGTTTTGAAAAATAATGTTTAGAAACTAGTTTGCGAAATGGGTTTTTTTTAAAAAATAGATAAAGAAAAACCAAACGAGCATTAGTTATTACTTTTGAACACATCAATATTGTATATTATTTTTTTTTTAAAATAAACTGTAAATCTCTACACTTTTCTTTAGTTTCATTATAAGTCCCTTTATTTTTTTATACTTTAAATCCCTACACTTTTATTTTTTAATATTCTAGATTCTTATAACACTACTTATAGAGGAACCTAAAAAACTAAAGAGCAAAAGTGCCCTGCCTAGAACACACAAAAAATTAAAAAAAAAATACACGGACCAAGGGCGGAACGAGAATGTGAATGGAGGGTGCCAATTTATAAAAATAATATTTATTGGTTTATATTTTTAAATTTTTTTTAAAGATAATCATATCAACTGAAAAAATCATAAGATAATTATAAATAACTATAAAAATTAAAAGTTAAAATGGTCAAGGTAAAATCATGTGTTTGAATACTAATCACTAATAATATATGGAATTTAAATAATGAAAAATAAATAAAATTTTTTTAAAAAACTTATTTTATACTCCCTAACTCCAATCCATAATATAAGATATTGATAATTATTTGAAGATTCACAACAAAAGTTAGTTAAAGACAATAGTTTAGAAATTTATACTCCCTCTATTAAAAAATATAAGGTATCTTTTAAAAAGTTAGATGTTGAAAAATATAAGACATTTTTAATTTTTCGAGGTGTAATCATTACTTTTTTTAAAACTGTCTTTATTGATAATGATTTTATATTTATTATAGGGTATTTAATAGGGAGTAAATATAAAAAGATAGGGTTAGTTTAAAAGTAGGTTACTTTATTGGGGTGAGATTCGGTTAAAAATGCCTTATATTTTTAAACGGAGGAAGTATATCTTTTTGGAAAAACACAATCATTAGTTCCTATAATTCTATTAGATTTTGCATTTAGTTTATATAATGTTTTTCTAATATTTTCAGTTCTTATGGGAACTAAAAATATTGAAACTATAGGTACCTGAGGAACAGATATTTCACAATCTTACTAAAATTATAGAGACTAAAAATACTTTAAAAAAATATAAGGACTAAAAATAAAATTTGATGAAACTATGAAAATTGGTGATTGTGTTTTTTCTATCTTTTTAATTGTATCCTTATTAAATGTCTTATATAATAACTATTGAAATTCTAATGTATTACTTTTTCAAAAATAATAATAAGTGAAGTAAGCATATAATTAAAAAATTATTAAAATTGCTTGATATTATATATTTTAGATCAAGCAAAGCTTCTAAAATATCTTATATTATAAACGAAGGAGTATCTATTTAATGTAATAACAAAATAAGATATACATGCATGTATTTATGCATGCATATGTGTATGTGTATGGTTGTGGGGTATGAATTTTTTTTTTTTAATCGATAGGGGGGCCAAAACTCTATAGCCATGATAAATTCGGAGAAGGGGGGGATGGCCCCCCTCAAGTTATACATGGGTTCGTCCATAGTAAAGATTTGTAGCAAAACTTAAATAAAATATAGGAATTTAAAATTATATTTTTTATTTTTTTTAAGAGAGGATTCTGTGGTGTGAGTTGAAAAATGACCTATATACTTGAAAAAAGTCACATGGTTTTGTAAGATTCTTATGAAATATTAAATTATAAAATTATCGTTATATATTGAACTGAAAAAAAGTTAATCAAATTTATTAGGAATAATATAATTTTTTCCCCATAAACTTTCTCTCAATTATCAAAGTTCAAGATTGAACCGATAATTAAGAATAAATTCAATGATCAAAAGCTATATTTTCTCGATTTAATATTACTCTCTATTTCCAAACAAATAATATTTTTAAATTTTACATTTTGTGCAAGTTGACATGGTTAAATTTTATTCTCCTATAATCTGGCAAAAAAAAAATATAATTTTATGAAATTGAAAGAGAAGGCCTGACACATGACTTGGAGCACTTGGTGAAGGGGGGCTTAATGGCCACATATTGTTATAGTCTCCATCAAAAACTCCTAAATGACTGAAGAGAGATTGCTTTAATGAAGGGAATTGAGAAGTTATTGTCCATTTTTGAAGTCTGTAAAACTTGTTTGTTTTCTTGCATAAAGAAAACTAGAGCAAGTGAGTGTAAATATGCATTGAAGAATGGTGAATGGATGAAAGATGAGATGAAAAGTGTGAAGAGATTAATGGAAAAAGGTGACCACAATGCAGCCACTACAGGCGAATGTACAGATTGAAAGAGACTCTGCCTCTTCCAATTTTGGTCTCGCCGAAAATATGTCACTCTTGCTTCGTGGTCCTCTCTTGTCACTCTCTTAACTTTTCTCTCTCTTTAATTAGCAACGAATGCTTTATTCAACTCGGAATAAGGGAGTAATACCATTTTAATTAAATATTTTGATAAGTTCAAATTCTAAAACTGCAATAATAACGTTTGGTGGTATAGAGTTTCTGTCTAAAAAGATCCCAACCCTGCAGCTAGCTTGATCTAGATTGGTTGGCCGGAGTCGTCAGCTTCGAACACTGGATCAATGGTCTGCTAAAAAATTGTTGTTGTTAATTTTATCAACACATTAAAATCAATTTCTCATAATTTGATTGAATATAAATATATTAAATCTATAAAATTAAATGCATAAGTCTTATCTTATATTTTATAAGCGTCTTTGTCTCTTAGTTGTTGGTTTCATTTGAATGGGAGAAAGAAGTGAAGAATCCTTTTTTTGATTTTGACTCTCCCACTCCAATTATTGTTTTTCTTTTGTTATTTCAAAAGTGGCTGATTCAGCTTGAGCCACTTAAATTTTGAATATTTATTTTTATTTTTTATCAAATGAGTGGCATCTTCTAAAAATTTATGCCTCTAATTATTTGAAAGTATAGAGTTGGTTTGAATGAGTCCTAAATTAAATTCTCTCTCACACATACATCATTAAATTTTACATGTAAAAATATTTCACCGTTGTTCATTGGAATAAATGTTTAATTTAAAAGAGTTCCGAACTCATGCAATCAAAATTTGATTTGCCCAATTAATTATCAGTTGAATCAAGTAGTCCAATGTAATTCTTAATGTTTTTTAATTTACAGCTTATATATATGATAAATAAATAATACTTAAATGTCGAAACAAACATTAAACACATCACAAGTGTTATATATATTTATATATAAGAGGACCATAGCATCCCCTAAAGCTTGCAGCCTCTAGTTGCCTGCACTTGTCTTTAGAGTCAAAAATAAAAGTCGAGCTCAAAAGGTTGTCCATTTAAACTCATTTTTATAAGGGTTCAAGTTTGAAAAAATAATATTTTTTAAGAAAATTAAGCTTTTAAACCCAGCCCTAATAAACTCTGAAAAAATAGGCTCGGGCATAAGTAGCCATTTTAGGCTTGTTTTTGTTTTTTCCTCAAAAAATAAAATATTTTTAATTTTTAAATTAAATTTAAACTTTAGAATATATGTTTATACTTTAAAATTAGAATTTGTATTATTTATTTTTAATTTTTAAACATTATAATTTTTATTTTTAAAAACATATGAAATATTATAATTATAATTTTTAATTTTTAAAAATTTTAAAAAATAAAAAATAAATAATAAAGGGCATATAGACATGACCTTGAGCCCTTTATATAAGGGTCGAATTTTAAAAAATGAGATATTTTAAGGGGCCTAAGCCCTTACAGGCCGGGCCCATAAGGACTGAACCCATATGAACTGAGTCCTCTCATTTCCAACTCTACTTTTCTCTATTGTCTCACCCTTTCCAGTCTCAGTATACCATGAGTCTTGACAAAGTTTTCTTTCCTCTCATTAAAGTACTGTATTTAATTTAATTATATATAATATCTCCTGTTCAAAAAATAAGGACCCTGAGTTAATAGGAGCAATATATATATATATATATATATAAGAAATAGTAATACTTGTTTTTTATAAATAATAGTGATACTTATTGTTAGATAAAACTAAATATGTAAACATAAAAATCATATGTGCAACCAAAACAATTGTGTATGATTTAAAATTTTGAGATTTGATAGCAAATTTTCTAGATTTATCTTAATTTATTGGTCATTATGTGGAAAATTTTATTCATAAATTTTAGATGATTGAAGATTGTTTCTCTATAATTTTCTGCTAAAACAATTTTATTTTCTATGCTTTTTATTTTAAAAAAATCAATCTATTTATATCCCAGCTTATGTTTTTTTATATAAACAAAGTATATTTTATTAATTAATATTAAAAAATTATTTAACTCGAAATATACTAAAGAGTAAAATGCTTTTTTATGATAAAATATAAATAAAAAATTGAATGGATTAAATATTCTGAATCAAAACAACATGTTTATATATATATATATATATATATATTTTAATCTTCAACAACATATGGAAACGGCCAAATACCCAAAAGACGGAAAATCGAAGAAATAAAGATATTAAACAAAATTTTGGCAAAAAAAAAAAAGATATTAAACAAAAAACTCCACTAATTCCTTCATCACCCCTACAATCACAGCACTCTCCCCTCTCTCTCAAGTTCCACGACACTCTCAATCTCTCTCCCACATTGAGTTCCCTTATTCCTCTTGTCTGGTAACACAAGCAGCTGATTACAACTAGATTCATAAATAATATTCTTCAAATTAATAACTGGTCTTATTTGTTCTATCAACATTAATTTAATGAAGCATAGTGTCCAATTAATTCTCTTTCATCTTTTGCCTTTTGTTTCATTCTCAACTTTGTCGAGCGAGTGCAATTTGAAGGTTTGTGTAGGGGCAAGATACTCTTATCAATGACTAAATTCAACTAATTTTTCAAATGCCCACCCTCATTGTAACATACATCCGCCACTGCCTTTTACCAATAATTTGCATACAAATAAAATCTTTAGTCTCATAAAAATTTATGTTATTTTCTTTGTTTACTTTTAGTTTTGATTTATGATGAGCGAGAAGATCATACATTCACATACATAAGAATCTAGGTTATTTATTTTGGTTCTATTTATAAGTTAATTTTTGCATGTGTTATCAGAACCAAGAAAACTCTTAATTATGCTTAAATTTATCTTGAAATTTAATAAGTGTGTACATCTATCCTATAATAAGAGATTTGAATTCGATGATTACAATTAATACATATATTGAATTCTTGTATTATTTGAGCTATTGAAATTTAGATTAACGATTGAGATAAACTTACTCATTTATTAATTTCAAATGGAGTATGATTCAGAACCATTGATCTAAATTTTAACGATTGAAATTGTATAAGTTCTCAATGCACATACTATATGCAATCATCAAATCCAAATTTTTTAGTAAGAAAAAAAGGAACTATTTTTAATAATTTTTTTAATATTTAATAAAGATAAAAATGTAAAGATAAAAAAATTAGTAAAATGTTTTATAAATAAGACAAAAAGTAACCTCCTCCCTCTTCTACAAATAAGACTAAAGAAGTAATAAATAGAAGGGTTAGAATGAAAGAATATTTTTTTTTATAAATCCTAATATGTTTATATTTTAAATTAAAATTAAAAAAATAATTATATTTGGGCCGTATAGAGTAATCCTTAATGATTCAACAATACATGCCCGTGTGTGATGAATGGCCAAATCATCATAATATTAATATATATGCGGCTTGAAGAGTGCCCCATCCATCGTTACCTGAGCACTGTCAAAATTTAATGAAAGGTCAAATATTCATCAAGTTGATTTATCAGCATTTTTTAGTAAAAGCTGCAAAAAGATATCGGATGGTAGTTAGTTAAAATCATCAGATGTTACAAATAAATGTTGATCAAGTTAATAAAAATTTAATTCATGACTTATAAAATTATGAGATGAAATTAATTTGCTGTTGATGTCAAGATTTTATTGATAAGTAATGTATAAGTATTTATACATGTATTTTTAGAGTATGAAGATATGTCCTGAACTTAATAAATTTTAAAAATTCAATTCACTTAAACTTTTACTCGTAAGAAAAAATCATAAATTGCTAAATACTATTATCAAAAGGGAGAATGACAGATAGGTTTTAAAGAGATCAATTAATTTAAATTAAATGTTAAGTACTAAACTCTAGAAATTTATAAGTTTGGTTCTTAATTTTGTATTTTTATTGTGATGAATTTACAACTTGTGTTTTAAATTTTAATAGAAAAATAAATTTATTTATTTCTCAACTATGTTAAAATTTGAAAAATAAGTCGTAAATTTATCATAATGAAGTTGCAAAATTAAGAACTAAACTTACAAATTTTTAAAATTTAATATTTAAAATTTAATTTGAATTAATTAAACTTTGTAGAACCTATCTATCATTCTCCCATTATTAGAAAGGGAAAAAGAATATGCAAGAGGTAGCGTTTAAAAAAAAAAAAATACAACTCTTGTATGTCCGTATGATCAATGATGTAAAAACCATGCAAGCCAAATAAGCAATGATTTAAAAACAATTATAAATTTGTCTCGGCATGCTGAATGCATGCATGATGTATGGGACTCAAAACTCTGGACCAAATTAAATACTTATTTAGTTATGATCCAATTGGTGTTTGAATTTAAGACGTTTGATGAGCAAAATTTATGGCATATATATTGGCAATTAACAAATTGTGTTTAACAAAGTGACAATCAAGTTTATAAATTATAGGAGAAATTGTATTTATCAAAATGTCCCATAACAGTCCCAAGTCCCAACAAAAGCATAGTTCTTGCCATAGAGCTCCAATAGCAAATAGCAATCAGATTTTTTTAAAAGAAAAAGAGAGAATGATAGATAGATCTTTTATTAGATAATTTAAGTTAGTTATTAACTGTCATACTCCAAAAATCAATAAGTTTGTCTTTTAATTTTACAACTTTATTTGATAAATTTATAATTTATTTTTTAAATTTTAATATAGATGAAAAATAAATAAATTTATTTTTTTTGTTAAAATTTAAAATACAAATTATAAATTTATTATAACAAAATTATAAAATTAAGAATTGAACTTTTAGATTCTTAAAATTTGATACTCTAGGGCTTATTTTAAATTAATTATTTTTTTGAAATCTATATATCATTGTCCCTAAAATATAATAATGAACTAAGTACAATCAATAATCATGCTACAAGTTTGTGAAGCCGCCGTGTTGAAACTTGAATATGCTCTTTCCATTCAGTTTGTAACACTTTTATTTGGAGTATGATATTAAAAAAAATATAATATATTTTGAGTCTTCTAATATATAATTAATAATATTTTTAAAAAATATTTTTGATTAAAAGGTGTAATTAATAAGATTTTTAATTAAAATATCCTACTAAATAAAGATAAATATGAAACTAATTTATAATTTAAAATATCCTTGACTAACTTATTGGGGATTGTGAATTAATTAAAAATATCTTATAATTCTTGACACATGAAATATACTTTTTTTAGTTCAAAATATAAGACATTTTTATCACTAGCTTTGATCCAAAATGCATGACGCTTTGTGAAAAGTATACTCCCTCTATTTAAAAATGTAAGGCATTTTTTGAGAAGTTGAATATTAAAAAATGTAAGATATTTTTAGTCTTTCGAAGTATAGTTATTGTCTTTTTTTTAAAGTACCGTAAATGATAAATAATTTTATATTTATTGTAGAGTATTTAATAGGAGTAAATATAAAAAGATATGGTTAGTTTGAAAGTAGATAACTATTTTATTCGGAAGTAAGATTCGGTAAAAAATGCATTACATTTTTAAACTGAGGGAGTATATAATTAAATTATTCTTTTCCACAAATGTATTAATTACATTTTGAAAACAGATTATATAAGAAAGAAATATAAACATAATTAGGATATACTGATTTTAATTTAAAAGTAGTTATAATTTTTTAAAATTTTAATTACATAAAACCACTTTACTTGTGAGATTAGTTAAAAATATTCTTCATTTTGGAATGGAGAGAGAATACACACCCCCCCTATATATACTCCATGAGAAAGCATTAATCACATTAATTATTTTTGTTTGTTTTCTTTTTTGATTAATAATTTTGTCTTTTTCATTATGGAAGGACGAGAACATGTTGGTTGTTTTTATTTGAAAATGAATACAGTTGAATTTGCATTCACGCTCACTAAGTAACAAGGAATATATGTACACTGAATACAATAAATTCGATCTTTGGATGAGTCGGATCAATGTTTTTGTTAGCTTGTGAGTGGTGAATATGTTGCGTTTGACGCAAGATTCATCTCTCATTGCTTTTTAACGGTGGCTACTTTTTTAATTATATTTTTTTATTTGATTCAAAACGTGCATAATTCTTTAAATTTGTATCATCTATGAGCAAACATTTTTCTTTTAAAATTTGATAACAATTGTAAGTTGTATTAAAGTGATGCAAATTTAAATTTTCAATATAAAATATAAAATTTATAACTAGTCCTTTTATTCATAAATTGTTAATAGCATGTCTCATTTTTCAAATTTTATACAATAAAGTTCAATCTAATTTATATGAATAACATTTTATTATTTATTAATTATTAAGAGCCGGGGTTTAAACAACCCTGAATCACTTGCTCAAGTGACTGTTAACAAAAGCTTCTATTACTTATACTAACTTTAATTGGCTATGTTTGATTTTCTCAGAAAGAATTAATCATGCTCCCCTTGAATATCTAGTTAAAAAAAAAACAGTAAACGTTTTATATAGACAAAGAAATACAATTAATATAAATAAATATGTTTGAAATTCAATTTTTTAAAACACTCTTATTATTATTATTATTGACATGGGGATTATGTATTTAATGATATTAAATTAATTAGACTCCTTCAATGAGGGTAAATTATTTTTTAATAAATGCAAGAAATAATAGGTGGTTACTCCCTCTGTCTTTATATATAGAGAAAAAACCATATTATATAATTAAAAAAATTAGTTAACTATAATAATTATATTTAAAAATAAAAAAAATAAACTAAAATACCTTGTGTTGATTAATATAAGCATGTGTTAATTATTTATCGTTAATATAAATCATGAGGGTAATTTAAAAAATCTTTAATAAATGCTAATTGAGATATGTGATTATGCTTATGAAAAATAAATTAAAAGTAATAGTTTCTCTAATAAATAAAAATAAAAAGGGTATTATTTAGCTCCAAAAGAGATACTTATTCTTTTTTTTATACCAAAAGAGGTGTCATAAGCATTTTCTAAAAGTCATGTTTGGTTCAAAATATAAATTATTAGATAGTTTTTAATATTTTTCCTAGATACACTCTTCATTTTTTTTTAAAAAAATAGTCCGTTCAAATTTTAGTTATCACTATTAAAATATCTGTATATGTTTTTGTAATTAATAAAAGCATAATTGAACAACATAATTTTTTAAAAAAAAATTAAATTTTAAATATTTTTAAAAATAATAAAATAATTATTAATATCCTATATTATAATTTGGATAGAGTATTACATGAAGTATTTAACTTACTCATACAATTGAAAGTTCAAAAAAATTAAATGCAATTTGAATTTTTATGTCATCAATGTGATTGAACAACCGCGCGAATGGGTTGTCTTTGTTACTTCCTCTGTTCATCAACAGTTATGAGAATTAATGCTTCCCATTAATTTCATTCCTCTCTTTACTGTTCTCTCTCAACAACTTTCACCATTTGTACAAACCATGTGCTTGGCCTACCAAATTAAAAATTACTATATTACTATAATTAAGTCATATTCAAAACTAATGTGCATATCCTTAATCTGGTTCTACATATACTATAATACTATGCGCATATCCTTAATCTGGTTCTACATAAGTCATTTTTAGTTATTTTGTTATAATTAAGGAAGGATAATTAAATTATTGATATTATCTGGAAAAAGAAAAGGATTCTCAGTTCACCTTTATCAACTGCATGCATGTCTGCATCATCTTTAAAAACATTTTATCTCGTACACAATTTTTTACTATACTCATTAAAATTTGTGAAACGGTAAAATAAAAAAAAAATAATTCATCTTTTTGTACAAAGTAACTTACAAAAAAGTCTTTCAACTTACTCTAGAAGGTGATTTGTATATATGACCAGAGAAAGCATGTCTTAAGTTCATTATGCTTAAATATTTTTAGTTAAGTGACTAATTTTAAGATTTTGATGAGTAGAAGAACCACCTAATATGCTCCGAACATTCGCACATGCAATTTTAATTAAGAGCCTTTCGCTAGAGCATAGACTTGGATCATTTTAATTAAATTAACCACCTTCATATAATTTTTACTCTAATTTCTTGTCCCTATTTAACTTTTAAAATATGATGTATTTATTATCAAATATAGAAGTTTTTGCTTTGCAAAGTCTAAAGTAAGTCAAATGATTCATAATCTATGAATAACGTAGCTTGACATAATTTTTTTTTTAAATTAAAATACAAAAATGCTCTTGAAGTTTCCAGCTAAACACACCCTATATATTCTAAACCATTTTTTTAATGCAATTTCATTTCAACCTTTTTCATTTAGGTACAATATCACCCTATGATTAAGTTTGACCCTAGTTGACTGTTAAGTCAAAGAGTTTGACTGTTATCTGCAACCCAGGTGCCACGTTGATAGCCATGTCACTCTCTTCTCTCCCCTTCCATTCTAAAACTCCAAACCCTTCGTCCCACTTCAATCTCTAACTTCCTCTCTCTCCACCTCTCTCCCTTTGCTCGATCTCCCAATCTTATTCCTTCCCTCCCTTCATAGCTTACCTCATTTTTGGATCAAAGCCACAAGCCATCCAGATCAAAGCCCCCGCACATCTTCTTCTTCTTCTTCACCTCCCACGCTGCCGTGGACGAACTCAATCACGCATCTCGATCTCAAATCTGTGGGTGGTGGTTTCCTTATCTTTGGATCACCTTGACAGTGCTGACTTAAGGCTGAGAAGAGAAGATGAAGGTGTCTTAAGCCTGAGTAGTGCGACGGAGCTAGATCATGACATGGTTCACCCTTCCCCTTTCGCTTTGTGTCATCGTTACATGTTCCTCTTCGCGG
This sequence comes from Prosopis cineraria, assembly GCF_029017545.1. Taxonomy (NCBI): domain Eukaryota; kingdom Viridiplantae; phylum Streptophyta; class Magnoliopsida; order Fabales; family Fabaceae; genus Prosopis; species Prosopis cineraria. The sequence goes on along the minus strand of NW_026555340.1, from coordinate 24,205,651 downwards.
CTTTGTTCCTCCTTTATTGACTCTTATCAAAGTCTCTCAACCTCTCAACTCTCGTCTCTCACTACATTGTTCAAATCTCAGTGGCTTAGGCATTCAGATCTTAGCAGATGCAACCATCGGGGATGAGGGAAGGGACGAAGAACAAATCTGGATTTTTTTCATTATTCATATTTTTTATTATTCATACACAACTACAATTCTATTTTTTTTTTTGTTTCCATTCCTATTCTGATTATTTGCACTCTGATTCTTGTTCAAGTTTGCTAGTGGAATTTTTATGTTTGTGGTTTACTGGAATTTTTAGGTAAATGCTAGAATTCTTGGTTTTTATGGTTTGTCCTTTGTACAATCAGATTGTGGTTTGCTGGAATTTGTGGCTTGTTGGTTGCACCGTTGCAAGAACAGGAAGAGGAACAGTCGAAGAGGGGAGAAGAAGGATTGATCTGTAATCTGAGTTGGATTTTTTTCATTTTCTTTTTAATTTTTAATTACTAAAATATGCCATGTGGCTACCAGCATGGCAAGTCCAGGAAGGAATGAAACGGTCAAAATTTCATAAATAACGATCCAATCAGGCGAAAGCAACGGCAGGGCAACACTGTACCCAAATAAAAAATATTGGGGGTGAAATCTTGCTAAAAAATAATTTAAAATACAGGGTGCGCCTCATTGAAAATTTCGAAGGCATTTCTATACTTGAATACTTTTTTTTTTATAAAATATATTTTTTGCACGTTGCACTAAATTTAAAAACTAACTCTCACTTTGTTCTGTCTAATAAATAATATAACTGTCGGTAAAAGGAAAAAAAAAAGATAACTTGTTATAACTTTTATTCCTCAATGCTTGAATTCAAAATTTACTTTTAATGTGAAATGGGTTTGAAATGGCAATTTCGAAGGTAATATAGATTATAGACTCAACTTTTTCAATTGCCAACACATTCCACCACAAAGACAAAGCAGAGAATTTTACCTAAACTATATACTCTCTTTATAGGTTATGGCTAATTACATATATTAATACCATTAAGATATATAGTATCAGAATTTCATATAGAGAATCATATTCAATATTTTGCCCCAGATAGGATTTGAAGTTTCCCTCCATTTTATTTTCATAATAAAAGCATACATAGGATTTTAAAGCTTGGAATAATATGCCAAAGGATCAAAAGAATTAGTACAAAGTTGATTGTTAGCGACTTCTAGGATTGTTACAATTTAAATGGGGTCTCCACTTTAATTAGTAAAGAGAGATTCTTAACTACACTTTTTGCACTAATTGAGTTTGTGCAAAAAGTGATGGGTAATTTCTTTTATTTCAAATATCTACCTTAACAATCTGTTTTACACACCTAGTTAGTGTATACTACACACTAACCAAAACTTTATCATTAAAAACACTATCATGTTCAAACTCATTTATTATTAAATTGATGGAGAAAGTGATAAATACACATATCATATAATTAAATTGTTTGTCTTGAGTATATCGATAATAAATATAAAAAAATCTTGCTCACACAAATTAGAACAAAGCAAAAAAGAAAAATGTTTCGTGTAATTTTTTTGGGGTAATGGATGGTTCTCGTGTTTCTATTTAAATTTTAAAAACAAAATTAGTAGGAATGGGAGACATCTCATCTCAATTTATTATAATTCTATAAATAACACAACGAAATATCATCAAAGGTTAAACTCAACATCATTGTATGTATTTAAATGGTAAATAGTTTAACTATATACATTTATTCAACTAGGTAAGAAGACCTTTCAGTACATTTTTTTGGTGAGCAAATGGAGAGTTAAGTCCACTTACAAGAAATTATCTCTCTTGACATATTTAAGGTCAATGATATATATATTTTTTAATTAAATTACTACACGCATAAAAATTGTGATTTAAAATCCCAATTTCTTGGTTAAAATACGAGAATTCTTATACTCGTTGTAAAAATAAAATTAATGCATATAAAAAAGCATCTGGAAATTTGTTGACGAAACAAAAGTATCTTGAAAATTGAAAAATGTGAAGAAAGAATAAACTAAAATAAAACTGGGGTACTCCAGAGGAGGATAAGACAGAGCATTGAAGAGGTATGACGGAGCCTAGTACGGTAGCCAATTATGCCTGAGCCAGCCGATCCTTTTTCACGCTATTCCTCAATCCGAAGGCACTTACAAACACCCCTTTGACACTCTCTTCCCTCTTAAAACTAACTCTCTCTCTCTCTCTCTCACTGTGGGAGAGAGGCTCGAAAACCACAAACTCAAGAGTCTCTTTCCTGGCTCCACGAAACAGAGTCCCCTGTTCCATTCTCAATCACTAGAATGAAGTATATCCGGACCAGCAGCCTCAAGAGGCTTTTCTCCTTGCAACGACGCAGTTTCGAGGAGAAAGTTCCCACCGGCGATGAAAAAGACGAGAATTTGCTGGTTATTGCGGCCCAGGAACAACCTTCTCAGAGACCCACTTGGAAATGCTTCTCCTACGAAGAACTCTTTGACGCCACCAATGGCTTCAACTCAGGTGATTCACTGTATTCTCCTTTCTTTCTCTGTTTGTTTGTTTGTTAGCGAAAGTTGACACTTTTCTTATGTGGGATCAGATAATTTGGTCGGCAAAGGAGGCTACGCGCAGGTTTACAAGGGGACATTGAAAGATGGGTACGAGATTGCAGTGAAGAGGCTCACGAGAACTTCGAGCGATGAGAGGAAAGAGAAGGAGTTCTTGACAGAGATTGGCACAATCGGTCATGTTAACCATACAAATGTATTGCCTCTTCTGGGTTGTTGTATTGACAAGGGGCTTTACCTCGTCTTCGAGCTCTCATCCAAAGGCTCTGTCGCCTCTCTTCTTCATGGTAAAAATCGAATCTTTTAATTGGTGCAACCAAAAAAAAAAAAAGCTTGCTATGTCATCTGGTTTTGCAAAAATTTTGGTGTTGTAGATGAAAACGTGCCTCCTTTGGACTGGAAAACCAGATATAAGATAGTTCTGGGGACTGCACGTGGCCTCCATTACTTGCACAAAGGCTGCAAAAGGAGGATAATCCACAGGGACATCAAGTCCTCAAACATTCTATTAACGTCAGATTTTGAACCACAGGTGTGTATAGCTAGCTAGCTTTCTTGTCTCAATCTCTTGTTCTTCCAATTACTTTCATGTAACACAGTTTCATCATATGTTAATCAGATATCAGATTTTGGGCTGGCAAAATGGCTTCCGAATCAATGGACTCATCATTCCATAGCCCCAATAGAGGGAACATTTGGGTACCAACCTTTCTTCTTCTTCTTGAGAGACACAGACTTGGCCAGGTTTTTCATTTTCTTTCTTTCTTTCTTTGTTTTTTGTTGCAGACATTTGGCACCAGAGTACTACTTACATGGAATAGTGGACGAGAAAACAGACGTGTTTGCTTTTGGGGTTTTCTTGCTCGAAGTCATCTCAGGCAGGAAACCGGTGGACGGCTCTCACCAAAGCTTACACAACTGGGTAAAGTCTTTTTGCAAAATACTGATAAAAATCTTTGTTCTTTTCTTCTGAACTTGCCGTGTTGTGCAGGGAAATGAAATCCCATTTTGTTTTCTTCCAGATTTGGACTTGCACAGATATTAATAGTATGACTTTCCTTTTTGTTTCTTTGTTATGGTTCGGGTGAATCAAACAACAGGCAAAACCATTGTTGAACAAAGAGGAATTAGAAAAGCTGGTAGATCAGAGGCTAGAAGGAGCCTACGATGTAGCTCAATTACAAAGACTTGCCTTTGCAGCTTCTCTCTGTATTCGAGCTTCTGCAACTTGGCGACCTACCATGAGCCAGGTAGTTCAAGCGCATTTGCTTCCTCATAATTTCTGGATAATAAATTAATAAGAATATAGTAATATTACAAGGTTATGAAAATTGGACTAATTATTGAATCGTTCAAACCTGATTTAAGGATCAATGGTTGAAACTGTAAGTTAACTTTAATCAAACAAGTCATAAATAAGGTATTTTATTTGATTAATTTAATTATTTACTGTTCTGATTGAACGGAATGAGTACAACCTTATTAGTCATTTATGAAATATACTGTGGCTATCAGTTGGTCAAATTTATACCCGTAAAACCTGAAAACTACATCAGGACTAATTATATATTTAAATTGACAACAAGATTCGAAGTATTAAATGTTTATATATATATGTGTGTGTGTGTGTGTGTGAGTGTATCTCTGTCTTTATCATCTCAGTGTAATTCTTGCTGTATGAAGCATGAGGACTTCGAAAATGACTGGTGTAAATGTTGACACGTACTACGTGGTAGATACTTGTATCAAACATGCCACTACGTTTGAAATTACACATACTTAACAATTTTATCTTTTAAGCATTAATGAGGTTCACGGGTTCTGCCTCAACCACTTCTCAGGCCATTGCCAGTAGATCTAAGTTTCATCTTTAATTAAATATTGATTACTTATCAGTTAGTTTATATAACCTAATCTCTATTATATGAGAGATTGGTGCCTGATATAAACTAGCCTTTTAGGCTTTTTAGCCATTTTTTTCCTAGAAAAATATTCACCAACTTCATTTTGGTCATCAAACCGAGAAAATACAAGACAGGCACAAGTCAAAACCACCACGTTATTGCATTAGATCCACTATATTTCACACATTCTTATAAATATCTGTGACTCGTCCGCTTGACACACACACACACACGTATATTTGTTTAATTCCCTCTTTGTCACGTGGAACATGGAAAATTTTATTCATTATTTTTAAAAAACCTAAAACCTCTTCCTGCTAGGAAAAGGAATTTGAACTTCGAAAGTGTTCTTTCTTGAGAGAAAGATAAAGGAAAAAGCACTTGGAACACAAACTGCTTTGGTATTTCTTGTTGGCTAAAAAGTTTATACCTGAAAATGATTTACTGTGAGTATTTTTTTAACTCTCTGGGAATCTTTCTCAAGCACACAGTTTTCTTCTTGCTTAGTTCACTTGTTTCACAAGCCTTATCATTTTGTTGTATATTGTATTGAAATTAATAATTCCCTGAGATATCAAAATCTAATTATAAGACTGTTACGTAATCTGTCATTTATTTAATTATATGATAACCATTCACGTCGTTTTCAGCATTCATGATTGTAATATAAGATCATAGATTCAGTCCAATTTTCTCTGTGCTATTGTCATTCTGTTGATTTCCTTTATTAATTTGGTTTTTTTCCCATTCAATTTGATTAATCTGTTGATGTTCCATGCCACCAAACCTTAATCAATATAATATGCTAAAAAGAGTGCAGGAAATCTGGCAATCTCATAGTCGATCTGAGTATTAAAATTTGTTGGGGGTTCCAGTTTCATAAACCTTAAGCAAGTGATCATTATATTATTCATTAAGCAATAACACCAAATGAGCCAATTAATATATAGGTCAAAACCGGAGTACGTTCATTGATTTAGTTTAAAAAGGAAGTGAATGAGAAAAACTCTTGTGGACCTCATTTTCCTTTTGGGAGTCACTTAATTAAAGTGATCATTTTTGACATTATTAGACATAATTAATCATACCCTTTATTTTGATTATGAGTTCCTCTCCTAGTATCAGAGAGTTTGTGGGAGAGAAAAAGATTAAGGGAAGTGAGATTTGGACATATAGGCGACTTCATTAAACTCCATTACACATCTCTCTCTCTCTCTCTCTCTCTCTCTCTCTCTCTCTCTCTCTCTTTCACACATATTCTCTGATGATTGTCATGAAACAGTTTCTTGATTGACCTTTGATCATTTTGTTCATTATATAGATGCTATACATTTACATTTTCATATATATATATATATATATATTTTCAACCTTGGCTTTGTCGTCAAAGTTAAATCTTGGCTCTATCTTTGTTGTGCATTGTACGAAATCTAAATAATGAGTTGTATTGTTGGCACTAGAACTTGTATATGTATATATATATATATATATATAAAATATTGGATGTTGATTTTGTTGTTTGTAATATGTTACAGGTATTGGAGGTGATGGAGGAAGGAGAAATGGACAAGGAGAAGTGGAAGATGCCAGAGGAAGAAGAAGAACAAGAAGAAGAATTCTGGGGATTTGAGGATCTGGAATATGAATATGAAAGTTCATTCTCTCTGTCTCTACCAGACTCCATTAGAAGCAGCTCATAATTAATTGTTTTGTTAAGCATCACTTTCAAGCTACCTGTAAATAAATATACATTTATATTCATATATATCATCTTCTAAAGATTCAGATATGGGATATGGCTATTGCATGTGCTGCTTAATTCTGCTGCTCATCCTACCTAAGCAATCTGAATGATCTCCATTTGACATTGCCCTTTTTGCCCTTTAAATTTTGTGACTTGTAATAGTTATCTCAATGATAATTCCATTATCTTGCTAATTAGTAATTCCTATGCCTTTCATCAGATCAATCCCAATTATCTTGATAATGATATGCTTCAAGACTGTGTCAAGAAATTGAAATTAGGGTCTAATAAGAAAATTATTCCAAGATCTTAGTTTATTTTTATTTTGTCAACGTATCAGTCCTCACTCATCATTTTTCCAGTTTTTAGCAGTGAAATTAATTATCAAATTATGTAATGGGGGGTAGACATTAAAGGACCAATGTATTGAATTAAAATTAAATAAAGATTAAAAGATTTGGAAATTCAAAATAAAAATTAAAAGTCCTTTAATGAATTCGCATAAAAATATTTTACTTTTCTTTCATAATTTGTAACCCTCAATAAAAATTTAAAAGTGAGATTTGCTACTTTGTAAAGAAAAATTTGTCAAATATATCATTGTTTTAAAATCGTTTTCTTTCAAAATTAATGAATTTTACATGCAAATTTGTATTTTAAAAATTGAAAATAATTGAACAAGTATATGTGAGTTGTAAATTATTAGAAATAGTGATATATTTGATAATTTTTTTCTTTATTAATTAGTAAATTTTACTTGAAAATTCTTGTTTTGATTATTGCTAATTATGAAATCAATCCCCCTTGTATAATTTCATTCATCTTGTGAAGAAAAGGTTTAATTTGTAAAATTAGATGCAAGAAGAGTATAAAACTGTTACGTGAAGCAGGGAAGCAAGTTGAATCGGTCAAATTTTCTTCATGATGTGACTTCTTTATAAGCCCCACATTTAAAATGAGGGTTTTGATTTTATTTTTTTTCCCCTTCACATCACTGGTGCAATATTGATGACTGGTGCTAACAAAATTTTAAAAAATAAAATATATTATTAAGGAAGTTAATTTTCAATTTGGTACGATTATCACTACATTAATTAATAATATAAGGTTGATTAAAAGGAGTGAAGTTGATAACGTTGGAAAACATGTTTGACATCGACTCAAACCGTTGACTAAATTTTAAATTGAATTTTGTAAGCCTTAAAATTTCCAAGACCAAGTTTGAATTTTCAAATTTTTTTCTTTGAATTTTCAACATTTTGAATCGTTCAATTTCTGAATTAATTATATTTTCTAGGTCGTAAAGTCTTATTAACAAACACTCCTATGAATTAATGACGTGTATCAAGCATGAAAATGGATATAAATGCGAGTGTATATAATTGTCAATGAACGGTGACGTTAGCAAGTATTATAAATATTGCTGTGCCAAAAAAAAAAACCAAGTACTATAAATATTATATACAATGTTATTTCGAATGTAATGAGAAATTTAATATTATATTAATTTCACGTAGGGCATGTTAATTATCTTTATTAATTATACATCTGCAAATAAGTGATCAATAGCTTGAAGAATTATCGAAGTCACCATACTTTTTTTAGGATCACATTGGAATCGTTAATTTTTGAAAGATTAAACTTTCACCGACTTAGAGAAATTTTTTGTCTTTAATTTTGTAATTTGTCTCTTTCAGATTGTCCAGCTCAAATGACTCAATCGTTTACTGTCAATATGTTAAGTTAATTAAAAGAAAATTTAAAGATCTACTTGATATTTTCTAACATGTTAATTGACTTATACGTTAACTCTTATGGTTGCCGTCAAAAGTTTAGTTATACAGATAGATTCAATCTATTCTTTCTTTCTGCCGTCCTAGTCTTATTTATAGTATAGAAAGAATAATTTTTTGATTCAAGGTCAAAAAAAGAAATAAATAATTTTTTGATCTTATACCTATAAGGCATGTCATTAACATTTTATTATAAATTTACCTTTTAATTTAATTTTCCCTTCTATTAAATGTTGGTGAAAAATATATTTCTTTCATTAAAAAATATAAGGTATTTTTAACCAAATCTCATTTTCTAATAAAATAGTTATTCACTTTCAAACTAATTCTATATTTTTATATTTATCCCTATTAAATACTCTATAATAAATATAAAGTAATTATTAATAAAAATACTTAAAAAAAAGCAATAACTTTATCTCAAAAAATTAAAATTACTTTATATTTTTTAATATTCAACTTTTTAAAAATACTTTATATTTTTGAATGGAGGAGTATATGTTATCAAAGTATATATATATATATATATATATTTAATGGCGGGCAATTTAAAAACTTATTAAATTTTTAAATAAAATTAACATGTTTTGAAATTTTTTTAATTTTAATGAAATATGTTAAAAATAATTTATACAGCATGAAGTTAAGTGGAGGGTACCTAATTTGAGGCCATTACATTAATAAACTAAATATATACTCTTTTCGTTAAAAAATATAAAAAATTTTTAAGGAGTTAAATATTAAAAAATGTAAGGTATTTTTAATCTTTTAAGGTGTAATTATTTTTTTTTAAACTATCTCTATTAATAATGACTTTATATTTATTATAGGATGTTTAATAAAAAAAATGAAAAGATAAAGTTATTTTAAAAGTAAGTAATAACTTATTGAAAAATAAAATTTAATTAAAAAATTTATATTTTTAAACAGTGTGAGTATATAATTACCAACCATAGGTATTCATTTGTTTATTTATTAATTGGATAGTTTAGCCTATAGTATTGTAAATAATCCATATACGATAGACCCCCGCGCGCGCGCGCGCGCACATCGCATATGGGCTGGCATGCAAGTTGGCATGTGCCGTTATCGCCATGGAAGGCCCAGTGATGAATTGGAAGCTGTCAGACCTACGTGTAATCAAAATCAAATTAATTATCATTTTCTTTTCACATTCCGTATTCTTTCATTGGGACAATCATGTTCGAGTTTTTATGAGGCACTAAATATAGGTATTATTTTGTTTTTATTTATAAAAAAATATCATTTTTATTTTTTTTATATAAGTAAAATTATATATTTTAATAAATATTTATTACACATTTTTTAAATCACCTCTCATGATTTACATTAACAAAAAATAATTAATGTATGCTTATGTTGATTAACATAGAATATTTTAGTTCAGTTTCTTTATTTTCAGACATAATTATTATGATTAATCAATTTTTTTAAACTGTGTGATATAGTTTTTTTCTCTTAATAAGAATTCAAATCTTGAATCACTAAGCTTTAACTAACCTTTTTGGTTAGACCTAGCCTTGAAGGTAATTAAGTATCATAAGACCTCACATGTATACATATTAATATTCACTATCACAGTGCCATTCAAAATTAGCAGTAATTAAAAGATTAACACCAAATAAGATTCTCATATATTTTGAATTCTATATCCAGCTAACTACAAGCCAGATATATAAATATGCTTTGATTAAATTATGCTTTGGAGTATGAAATTGTTCCAATGATTTTTTGGATTAATCCTCTTAGCCGATACTCTTTATAAATTGTATAAAATTCCCATGAATTTGGATCAAGTAATTTTACATTTTTAAAAAATCAAGGTAGTTTATCGTTTACACACACACACACACAAGTTTCAAAATTGGAATGATTAAGAAAAACGAAATTTTTGCTTAATCTTTTGATGTATTATATCTTATTTTGTTTTTTCTATATGCTAATTTCCAGAGGAGGGCTTCTTCAATATTATGAGCAGGCTCACAGACTGTGTGTAATGCAAAATCTCAATTATATTAATTTAGCAGTATCATTAAATTCACTATTAATATTATATTGTACTATACGAATTAAGGTGGTCATTCATAATGATCTCTGTATGAATTTGACAACGGTCAAACTTAAATTAATTAATACTCTTCTGATTTTATTTATAAATCACTTTTAATATGTTTCATCAATATTAAGAAAAATTTTAAAATTAATTAATTTTATTTTAAAATTTAATAAGTCATCAATTTCACCCCTATTAAATATACACACTTTGATAACATATTTTTTCTCTTCAATATTCGATAAAGTGTAAAAAAATTTATGATGAAAGTTTAATGACGTGATTTATAAATAAGACTAAAAAATAATTCTCTTTCTACCTTATAAATAGGATCAGATGGAGTAGTAGGGAATATTATATTTTTAAAACTTTAATATTAAATTAATTATAGGGAGAATTTCAGTTAAGGATCAGGGAAGAGACTTAGTTTCAAGTATGTTCAAAAATATTTTAAAATTTTAGTTCAATCCATGAAAGAAAAGTTAAAAGAATTTCAAAGGTGAAAAGATAAAAATATCTTTCACTTGTTATGTAAAATTATTGTTTGTTAATTTTCTTACTCTATTTATTAATTTACGAATATGAGCTGTAAATTATATGAGTTAACATGTCAATAATTATATAAAATTTAACATCAATTTTTTAATCATAAATAGTAACATCAGTTGTTAAATAACTAACTTTACTTGTTAATTTACTAATATTAATTGTAAATTATTGACAGGTCTTATAATTTACAACTAATATTAGCAAATTAATAAGTAAAGTTAGTAATTAATAATAAATGTTACTAATTATTTAACTAACAGATATAATTTATAAGTACTATTGGTAAATTAATAAGTGATATTTTTGGACGCACTTAAAATTAAATTTTTTCCCTTAATTATAATTATAATGTTAACTTTGGCCAGAATATGGTATATTATTAAGCAATAAATGTAAAAACTATTTTGGTCAAAATGGACGTACGAAATCATAATTTTTTAGTCGAAGAATTGATTTATTGATCAACATTAAATGACGGTCGATTAATATAAATATAGAATACAAAAGTCTTGATTAAAAATTAATATTGAAAAGATATATATGTGCAAATAATTTTATGAGTGGCAGTTGAGGAATGGACAGTCATGGACTTTTTGGATCCACGTGATATTATTTCAAAACGAATTTATCTAATAATTCTTTCCACACTGGGTTGTTTGATGATGAAGTAAGAGTGTCTATAATATGTTTGACAAGTTGTCAATATGACTTTCAAGATTCGAATAAGGTTAACGATTTTCATTCAATTAAAATTACTTTAATTACTTTTTATTCATTAATCACTTAAAAAGATGTATGAAGGTTAATAATATTACAACTTGATGAAGGATATATGTCCATTAGATTGAGTAATTTTTTTTTAATTAGTGTCCCTTTCAATTAACGTTTTTAAAATAAAATTACAGGAACCATAATAAGAAGCTCTCGTCTATTATTGGGAAATTAAATTGAACAACCCTCTGATTAATTTTCTTTTATCTAGAAGGGAAATAATCATCCATGTTTTGAAAAGCCATGCATAGTTATAAATTTATAATTTATAAATTATAATAATATATCGTTATAAATTTCATTTTTCCAGGTGTGTTGCTTTACTAGTACGTTATCCAACTTTGTCAAAATATGGGCAATAATATCCATTGCTAAAATTTAAGATACATAATCTAAATTAATTTATTTTACAATGAATGCTAAACGAACTTTTACCAAACAAATTAATAAATTAGATTATGTAGGTAATTAAAGATTTTAATATACTTATCATCAGAGTCAGCAAACATGTGTTCTTATATGACAAAGGGCCTTCATCTAACACCTTAAGTCAGCTTTTAACGTAATTAACCTAAGCCAGTTATTGTTAAGCAATTCTTTTATACATAAAAATTTAGATGGGTTGGATTTTGAAGGCTGAAGGTTCATTAGGATTAGAACATATTTCCAAACTCAAATAGCGTTTACAAAGATGTTTATAAACTACCTACCAACAAAGTATTTACATTAGGAATGAGATTTGAACTCACAATCTTATAAGTTATAAGCTAAATACTTATTAATTAGACTAACTTTTGTTAATATTATTAAGCAATTTTTAATCTTATGATCAGTTTTTCAATAATTTTAATCTATTCTACAAATATGACTTACGCAAGCAAGTGACTAACTCTACAGATTTAAATTTGGTTTAACCTAGTAAATTTGTTTTTAAATCATCTTTAACATGTTTTACCAAAACAAAAATAAACTATAAAACTCATTAACTCATATTTGTCAACACACTTATTATTAATAGCTTTAAATTTTTCACTTTATTCATACACACATAAATATATATATATATATTAATGACATACTCTTTCTGATCAACAATTATTTTGTTTAGAGTGGAAGTATATGCACATATAATTTTTTTTTTTGAACTATGACTTATGTTAGACATTATTTGGTTCTGATGGGATCTACTACCCATTATTTTTCTTTTAATTTTTTTTAAAAGCCATGCTGGAATTGCATTGTATTGAATGCTATGCAATGAAACTTTCCTATATAAAAGTTAAAGCCGTACCTTACACGTCACATGTACCAATAGGCTTGTATTAATCACAAATTAAATAATTCATGCTTTGAGACAGCAGGATGAAACATCATATACTCTGAGACACTGTCTAGACAACCAAGACATGCATATAGATGGAGGGGACCAACTTGGGCAAATGAGAAGGTTAGTGTGTGTATATGTTTATATATATATATATATATATATTTTAGTATATTATATTTCTGACATAACCAACTATAGCATATTTATGTCATTAGTTGTCAGTATTTCTTTTTGGCCAATATTAATTGCTTGTATTTTGATGTATACCAGTTGCCCATGTAATGTAACATATCTCCTATGTAATGTAATATATCTCCCACTAGATATACATCCTCAGGTGCTATATATTATTCTGGTCTTATTTATAAATCACTTTTAATTTATTTTATTAGTATTAAGAAAAATTTTGAAACTCATAAATTTTATCTCAAAATTTAATAGGTTTTCAACTTTGCCACCGTTAAATATACACCTTCAATAATATATTTTCTCTCTTCAATATTTAATGAAAGGTAAAAAAATTTATGATAAAAATCTAATGACTTAACTTATAAATAAGATTAAAATTTTTTTTATCTCTCTACCTTATAAATAGAATTAGAGGGAGTGTAAACTTTTCTAATCGTGAGTTAAGAAAGGTAGTTAGATATAGACATGTAGCCAATGACCTTGATTTTTTTAATAAAAAAAGTATACTCATTTTCCAAGCCCACACTTATTTAATTTTATTGAAAAAGTGAAATTTTAAATCGAACGTATTTTTTCACATAATTGTACATGAACTGTGGGAATATATTATCATCTTACTTTGATGACTATGTTAACATAAATTTTGTAACTTCACACCCTTATTATTGATATTTTGTACCTAGACTAAATAAAAAATATTTGAATTCAAAAGTTTATTACTATATAAGTAATATTTTAAGTTTATGGTGCAAAAATACCTATAAAATATTTTGCCATGAGCTACAAGCACCTCTAACTTAAATATGGTACAATTTTACCTAACAGTTCTAGAAAATGGTGCAAAAATCCCAAACTTATCATAGAGACCTAACATCCATTATATAAGGGTTGCGGGACTTGCATAATATGTCATGTGTAAAAGGATTAGTGATAAAAATATTCATTAAGTAGTATATTATAGTGCAGTTTTTCTAATCAATCCTAAATTTGGTGCAAAAATCCACAATTCATAACAAATGTACTGGTTAGTAGACGTTGACCATAAATTTCATAAATATTACAATTTTATTTGACATGAATTGCGTACATAAAAACGCATGTCTTCAAATTTGTCCCACTTGGATGAGATTAACTTTGAGCAAGATATTTTAATATCACAACTACATATTCATATTTTGATTCAAAACCAATTTGAAAGCTATCCCAACCCTTAATTCTCTTCTCTCCGTTCAAACTCCCTTTTCTCTCCTCTTGATTGTAAAATATGATAAAATAAAATATTGCGTTTAGGGTTTTATATTAGTTAAGGAAAATTTGAATACATGTATTTTTCAAACATTTGTAAAACCCAAATAGAGAATATCAGGTTCAATGAATATTTTAGACCACTCTAGGAAAAGAAAAATCGAACCATATATTTCTATAGTAATAGAACCATGGCTTATCTTCTTGTTAATATAATTAAATAAAATAAGGGTTTATAAATTCAAAACTGTGATTACTAAACCATATCCAAAACAACTGTTCAACACAACAAAACAACCATAATTTTTTTTTTTTTGAGTTTACAATGACGGCTACAAAACCATAAACAAAACTGCAGCTGCAAAATCAGGTACAAAACCACAATCCCGAAACTAGAAAGAGAGTATGGCACATGAATTTACCCATAGATTCTGACATTTAAACCACTTTCAACGTTGAAACAATTGTTGAACAGGAACACCCATTCATCCATAATTTCTCATGTTAAAAAGCAACTGCTACAAAACCATATATAAAACCATAGCCACAGTACTAGAACCAGAGCATTGTCCAAAAATATACAAAGAGATTTCTTGTAGAGAGATATTTTTGCAGACTTCAAGTTACAAACTAATATCGTATGCTCTTTAGTATAACCACAATATGCCATTTGAAATAATTTGAAATATGATCATGTGTGAGAATGATGATGAAGATGCTATGGGAGGAAGCAAATCTAGGAGACTTAATTGAAGTCATCAGTGTCTTCTCCTTCCCATAATCCTTGTCCCAGTGCATATGGTATGTCAAGAATCACAAGAGGAAGGTGAATCGTCTTTCACTAATATAAAAAGCATTTTTCAAGACATTTAAAAAGTCATTTTTTTGTGACACAAGAAGCAGTATAATGAAAATGAGTATAGTTATAATAGGAGATTTTTTCGTGAGTGAATAGGTGAAATGTCGTTGCAACGAATCACTTTTTGCAACAGCTCAAAGGATTAAGTATTGTAAAAAGTAATGACTTACAATAAAAGTCCAAATGTGAATTGTTGTTGTAAGTGATCCTTATAGGGCATAGCGATAGTTTTGGTCACAACTATCGCTATAAGTGTAACTTTTGCAATAATTTAGTACGCAATTGTTGTTATATGTTATTTTTTTTTTTAAAAAAGGAAGCAAATTTGGTATGATATATATCCCTTATAAAAGCCTAAATTTATATATAAACAGCAACTCCAAGAACTAGTACAAACATTTCAAATGAATTTCTATATATCAAATAAAAATATCTATCTAATTATCTACTCTAATCTTATCAATTTTAAAAAGTAATTAGACCAAATATTTTGCACATATCTTAGCTCATGCTTTGAATATGGCCTATCGTGATATCCTTTAAAAAAATTATTTTAACAAAGAAAATTTTTAATAAAGAAGCACAACAGGTCCGTCTTGAACCTGGCGTTAATATATAATTAATATATATTAATAACTATAAATTAATATATATTAAAACTATTAATAAATATATATTATTAATATATAAATAATATTAATATAATATTATTAAGGTTAATAAGTTAAAAACAAAGCTGTAGTTTATAAGTTAACAATTAATGATATAATATATATATATATATATAAATATTTTTAGTTAATATATTTAGCTAAATTAATGTTTGATAATTTATTTAGTTAAATAATAACTAAATAAAAGCATATATTTTGTTCAACTGTTGTCATATTAACACAATTTCTACCTATAATTACTGATTGTGCCATTGAATATATGATAATCACAGTTACTTCAATAACTGTGGTTAAAAGGGTATTGTTAAAATTTTCTTTTGTATTCGTGTTCCTCTTGTTCCTGTGGTGGCACTCATAAAATTCTTCATCTTTTTATTATGAAAAAATAATAATAAAATTTTTTTAAATTATATAAATGATAATTTAATTTCTCAAAATATTATAATTTTAATGAAGTCCCTAAAAACTTTTTTGTCAATAACTTTTTTAGTGAAAAGATCATTTTACCCTTATTAAAAATAACAAACCTTAATCACAATTTTTGTTCTATAAATTACAAGAGTTGAACAAAAAATCACAACTTATCAAGTGTAATTTTTGTTATTAAAAAAAAAGCTCCAATTATAATTTTTATTTAAGAAATAATAATTTTTGTCATATGAATTGTAAGAGTTGAATAAGAAATCAAAATTTATCAAGTGTAATTTTATTATTGAAAAATAAGTTTTCAAAATAACAAAACTTATTTATAATTTTTGTTTAAAAAATCATAACTTTTTTTCAAAGAATCGTAAGAATTAAATAAAAAAATTATAACTTGTCAAAAAGAATAAAATAGTCTTTTTATTAAAAAGTTATTGACAATGATGTTCCTAGAAATTTCATTGAAATTATAGTATTCAAAAGGATCAAACTGTCATTTATATAATTTGGAGAGATTTTATTATCATTTTCTCTTTTATTATTGCCAATCAATCTTTTCACTTGAACCAGATTTTTATCCAAATGTATACAAGCCAAGGTTTGTTTTCAATCCAAGTATCACTCGGAAGAATCTAGATTGATTGGCAATAATTTAGATTAATCCAAGTTATGGGTATAGATAACCCAATTGAAAAATCATGGGGATTAGATGATACGTGTCTCCACATCTTGGATGTTCTATTAAAAGCACAAGATATTGATAATGGCGGTGGAATAATTTCAAATTGTTGGCACAACTCAATTACAAGTTACTACAAGAGAAAACATGGCTGGATCATCCGGTTGGTTTGGGCAAAAATACGAAGGAAATGTTTGGAGAAGGGGGTATCAGGGTATGGATCGAGATTAGGATTTTATATTTATTACAATCTCACATTTAAAATTTCATATTTAAAATTTAGATTTTAAAAATTGTTTTTTAATAATATAAAAAAATTCAAATTCAAAGACAGTAAAAATAGGAGATGGGAAATGAAATCCATATTTTATTATTCCAAATGCTAGCCAATCTAAACCTCTTATTTTTTTTTCATGTTTTCTTTCACTTGTCCCTTTTTCATAATCTTTGGATTTAAAAATTTTTATGCTACCAAATAATATATTTTAAATACATATAAATTTTAAATGTGAGGTTTTAAATATCTGTTCGTTTAAGATTAATAAATAATTAATTTTTAGATAATTTAGAGATTTTATAAAAAGAGATTTATTTTGTAGAGATTTTATAAAAAATAAAGATTATTTTGTGCTTGGTCACTATAACAAAAAAGTGATTATTAGTTAATTATTTTTAAACTTTATAATATTTTCCTTGATTTTTATTTTATAAAAATAATTTATTATTATATTATTTTAAAATTTTATGATATCTTCACGTATCCTGCCTTTTTAAAACACCCTCTCTCATTTATCACATTAGATTATTTTCAGAAGCTTTTCAAAATAGCTTTTTAAAATAATCAGAAATATGCTTTTTTTTCTAGATTGTGATTATTTTTAGAAGTTTAAATAAACACAATACAAACTTAGAAAACAGATTTTTTTCCCCCAAAAAAATAAGTGATTTTTTTAAGAAATAAGCTAAAACAAATAGGAGCTAAATGTCATATCGTAAATCTCAATTCTCAATCCAAATACACCTACACAAAAGCTATCTAAATGCATTTGAGAGAAATTTTTAGATAGATTGAGTGCATTACGTTATTTATAGTTTGTCCAATTAGAATGCTCTAAATCATTTAAATAAAATCTTTCATGACATTATTTTAATTAATTTTATTCTTACAATAGAATGCATATTTAATTTTGTACTTTTTCTCTCCCTGTTATCATTAATATTAGAATCAACTGATATTTAATGGCACTTGAATGTTCATATTTTTATTGGACAAACTACAAATAACGTGATACACTCAGTCTATCTAAGAATTTCTCATGCATTTGATTTAATGGATACACGAGATTAGCCAAATATGATACACATATTTTGATATTGTTAGGTTATCCAAGTGTGAATGTACAAAAGATGATGTAAGAAGTCTCACGTTAGATATAGTTGAACTTAATAACTAATATATAATAAAGAGGAAGGACTCATAAACTTGAGTCTTAAGGTTTTGAGTTAAATTGTGATGTCCTTCCATTGCTCTTGCTCTCCTCACTTCCCTCCCTTCTTGGGTGGTCGTTCTCCATCCCTTCCTAACAAAGATGATCACAACATCCAAGACGTGAATTATTAAAGATGGAATATACTGGAATTACATTTATTTACATGTTCAATGTATTGAATTTAATGAATTTTTTTTAGCCAATTATTGAATTCAATCAATCATTCACACTAATAAGAACTAATATAAATGGTATATTTTATATTAATATTGAGTATGCAATTAATGCATTAAATATTCTTTATTTATTTGGCAATTGAAATAGTAAATTTAATTAATTACAAACAAGTATATGTCTCCCTTAAGTTACCAATTTTCAACGTCTAAATCACAATATTGATGAATCATATCAAAATTGGATTAGGTTTTTATAGGACAAAACCAACCTTTGAACTAATATATCACAATGACACAATTCTCAATTACTTTTGTTCATAATGTTTGTAATTTCATAGCCAACAAATAATTACAACAAAACTGGAAGCTCAATTACAAAATTAAAATTAGTGACATATAATACTCATTATTATAAAACCCCTCAATTAGCAAAGCCAAAATCAATCCTTATGTTTCTACAGTCATAGAGCCATGGGCTACCTGATCTTCTTGTTGATATAAATGAAATAAGGGCTTATAAATTCAAAATTAGTACAAAAACACATGAACTTATCCATATGTTTTTATATCAAATTCACTTTAGACCCACTCTGTCAAATTGTTTCTGTATAACACTCAAGGTTTTACCTAACAGAATCTGTTCTGCTGATATGTTTAATATATATTCTGTCACAATTTCTGATTAGAATCAGAATCTGCAAACTTGACACCCCTCTACATTGAATTCTCTAGGAGCTTGCATTCTTGCCGATGTGGTAGGCTAGATTTTGCAAATCTCCTCTGTTAAGTTCTTGGAAGGAAAATACATCCCAATAGGCTAGGAACAAGATACATCCAAACAATATAAATCAATTTTCTTCTCATATTCTCTAGGCTATACCATCTGGCTTTGCCAGGAGGTTCTTGGCTTCAAAAAAGAACGGACAAAGCATGAAGCTTCGGACTTCAAATGAAAGAGTTTGGTTTACTAAGTTCATCACTAGGAAACAGGGGACAAGAACAAAATTTGAACTCTCTACTAGTGGGTGGAAGGCATTTGTGATGGACAATGAATTGAAAGCAGATGATGTTTGTGTTTTTGAGCTCATCAAAGGAGCAGTTAATGACATCGATTTTCAGGTTTCAATCTTTCGAAATACCAATCCTTCAAATGCTCCTTTGACTATAGGTGAAACTAGTTGACATTTAACCAATCTCCTAATCAATCATTTCTTAACAATCAATGCAGGTTCTTTGTCTCTTCTGCAGAAACAGGAAAAAATAGCATTGGTAGTGATCAAAGACCGAAAAACAAGATGGTGAAAGTTATAACAGAACACAGGAGCTTCAAGTTTATCTAAGGAAGCCTAGATTTACGAAAGCTGCTACTTCTAGAGAAGCTGCTGCTCATAGTTTCAACTCTGAAAACCCCTTCTTCAAAGTAACCATAGGATTATCCCATTGTCAGGTATGCTCTCTCAGTGATCCCTAAATGCTCATAAGCCTACTAGCCTCTCTCAACAAGTTTTTAAAGTAGGTAGTTGTTACTTAGAACTTAAACCCAAGAATATCAGTTTAGTATAGCTTCCTGCTATCCGAGATATATGCTTTACATATATGATGTAGTTTTGTGTGATATAGTGTTTGACACATGTAATAGCTGTGCACTTTATTTTATGCAGGGGGTGCCAGCCAGTTTTGTAAGGAAGTACTTGGAAGAAGGGAAACATTCTGTAGAGGTCCAGGTTAAGGATAGATCGTAGAGGGTTAAGCTGATCAGAACTTCTGGATCACAGGGAAATGGTTTCTTTTCAGAAGGATGGGCTGCATTTGTAAGAGAGAATGATCTGCATGTTGGAGATGTTTGCTTCTTTGAGCTTGTGAACAGACATGACATCAATGTCATGAAAGTTTCTATTTTCAGACACTCCTTAGCTTAATTGGAACTAATGTCTCCATGTTATTTAAATATGTCACTTTGCAAGGTTTGCTGATCTATTGAAACTTTTTTAATTGATTTCAAGTCATTTCAGAAAGAAAATGAAAAGTGAGTTTAGAAAAGAAAGAAAAAACAGATGTAGCATCAAATCCAGTGATATATCTGAAGTAGTCTGTATTCAAAGTCTATACCACACCTTACTTGAATTGAATGAGTTTGAATATCAAACAGGAATCAAAATATATTCTAATTAGAGAGATAGAACAGGAAAGTCATTATGAGCAATATTCCAAGCCAAATCCGTATAATTGAGATAGTTTAAAGCGATAGTTTTCGTCTAGTGGAATCAAAGTGTTGGTCAAATATGACAATGCAATGATGCAATCCATGGGCACAGAATCTTTTTTTTTTTTTTTTTTGAGCCGGCAGAGTCAAAATATTTTATATAAGATTTAAAAAGAATTCTGAAGATTGAAAAATGAGCAAAGCTCATCTGAGGTGGGAACTCTTGGCTGAGAATGATACCACATCTTACATTTGCTTACAGTTCAAAATTATGGGACTTTTAGAATTCAGACGTTACTGAGGATGCGAGGAAGGTGGTGAGAAGTTTCTTCAAATTTGAATTTTTCTTTTTTCCTGAGCAAAACAAATCTGAAATTTCATTCAAACGCGTTTTGACTTATGGGGTGCATTATGGCCGAAGTCTAACACATACCCATGCATAAGAAACTGTCACGGACGATACTCTATCTCAAACGCGTAGTTATATTTTCAAAGTTCATATTTCATACACCTCTTTTTCCATTTGCTTGCTCTTTTCCACCATTATTTCTTCACTCTGACATCTATTCACAAGTTTTGAGAACAAAGATGAGTTTTGTGTTTTCTCCCCCGTCGTACCATAGTTCGTTTGATGATTTTCAGACACAAGCCCAAGATACGTTCAATAGATTCGGTGACAACGTTAATTCTACGATGAAATGGGCAGTGGCTGAATCTATTGGTATGAAACTATTAATCTTCATTCATGCTTGCTATTTGTGCTTTCTTTCCCCAGACTTTCCTGAATATCTCTGTTCTGTTTATTGTCAATTTCATTTCCTACTATCTGAGGCACACGTAATTTCTTCAAAGCTCAAAACCTTTGCATTGATAGAGCTAATCACCGGAAGAAAAAACTTGGGTTATCAGATTTTTTTTTTTGGTAAAATCACCATTCTTTTTGTTGCTATGATCTTCCGTGTTTTAGACGAGAAAATTTACTGGTATACTGTTCCATTTTGATTTTCAGTTTATGGGGTGGTGGTGATAATTGCCATTATAGCAGTAGTATACGCCATTATTGAGTGCTTGAAGAAAGCAGGAATGGTAATTCCAGCTTATACGCAGATTTCAACAACAGATATTGACCAGAAAGCTTCAAACTCACATCCCTCAAAGAACAAGGAAATCGTGTTAGCAATACCTCCAGATTCACAAGTGGAGTTTGCAACTATGGAAAGATTCCTCGACAACATCAACCAAGAGAAACCCATCAGATTCTCACCCGAGGAACTTGAAGGAATCACAAAGAACTACTCCACTATTTTGGGTTCTGGTGCTTTTGGGGTGGTTTATGAAGGTGAATTATCAAATGAAGAGCAAGTTGCAGTGAAAGTTCTCAACAGTTTGGATTTGGGTACTGAAGAGCAATTCAAAGCAGAAGTTAGCACCATAGGAAGAACATACCATATCAATCTAGTTAGGCTTTATGGCTTCTGCTTCCACCGTGACAAGAGAGCGCTTGTATACGAGTACGTGCAAAATGGGTCTCTCAACAACTTATTATTCGGCAGTCTGAGCAGAGAAATTGAGTTGGGGAAGCTTCATGAGATTGCAATCGGAACAGCAAAAGGAATTGCTTACTTACATGAGGAGTGTCAACACAGAATCATTCATTATGATATTAAGCCAGAGAACATTCTTCTTGGACTGAACTTGGAACCAAAGGTAGCAGATTTTGGTCTTGCAAAACTCTGCAGCAGAGAAAGCAGCCATGTGAATATGACACACTTCAGGGGAACAAGAGGGTATGCTGCACCAGAACTGTGGAAGCTTTGTCCTGTGAATCATAAGTGTGATGTTTATAGTTTCGGTATTGTTCTGTTTGAAATTGTGGGGAGGAGAAGGCATTTTGATAGTGGCTGCAGTGAATCACAACAATGGCTTCCAAAATGGACATGGGATATGTTTGAGAACAATGAATTGCCTGTGATGCTTTCACTGTGTGGAATTGAAGAGAAAGAAGGAATTGAAGAGAAAGACAGGGAAAAGGCTGAAAGAATGTTAATGGTGGCTCTTTGGTGTGTTCAATATTCCCCTTCTGATAGACCTCTTATGAGTAATGTGGTGAAGATGTTAGAGGGTGATATGGAAATCCCTCAACCACCATTTCCCTTTCAGAATTTGGTGTCATCTCTACCACATTTGACTTCAAAGGGAACCAATGAAGATTCAGATGCTTCTACTTCATGGGGGACAGAATCTTCTCAAAAATCTAATTACAAATCAGGACACAATATATTCTGTGTAGAAAAATCTGCATAGATGTATGTCACATTGTATTTTTTTAGGGAAAAAGTTTATTCTAAAATTGAAATTCCTTTTTTCCTTTCGTCATTTTGCAGGACTCTGTTTTCATATTATGAAGCCAAATATTTGGTGCCTATGCTTCTTTTTTATCTGCGCCTCACCTTTGCAACCCCTTAAGATCTTTGACTTGCAGGATGTTGCATCAACTGAAGTATAATTTTTTGAGCACCACGGAGGTAACTTCTTTTTGTTTTATCATATTAGCCTAGTATACTTGAAAACAAGAATCAATTTTTTTTCACAAGAACTATAAGATATAGAGTGGAGGTTGAAACTATCAACTTAACCTGAAGGTGGTGTTAATGCCCTGTTTGCTAGGTGAGAACTAGTAATACAGCCTCTAATATATTTCATGACTCAGTATTACATATTAACTTTCTGAAGAAATAATTATGAACTACACATGTTAATAACCAATTCAATATATGATATAAAATTTATACCAAGTCATACTATTTATCTTATTTTATGAACTCATTGCAATACACCGTTCTACCTATCTGGTTTTATTTAAAACATCTAATGAGAAACAACAAAAGGTTTGTTATTTTCTGGGCCAGCAACTTGTATTGGTACTAAAATCACCATAAAGCCA
Organism: Prosopis cineraria; assembly: GCF_029017545.1. Lineage (NCBI taxonomy): Eukaryota > Viridiplantae > Streptophyta > Magnoliopsida > Fabales > Fabaceae > Prosopis > Prosopis cineraria. The sequence continues at coordinate 24,182,028 of NW_026555340.1, read as the reverse complement.
ACCACCTTAAGTCTAAAATCACCATAAAGCCAACCACCTTAAGTAACCTTTGTTGTCAAATAATACTTGCAATTTGTCTAAAGTGGAAATGAATGGCCTAAGATGCTGTGCAGTTGACTATTTAGTAACTATGGTGAATATTGGAAACTGTGAGCAACAAAGTGGGCACTGAAGTTTTGGATTTGTGCCCCTTCTCTTGTATCATCCTCTTATATATGGTTTCTAGTACTTACCCTTATTTACCCGCTTCTCGTCCTTTGAGAAATTTATACTTATTTTGAGGTGACAAGGAACTTTCAAGATGTCAAGATAAAAGAAGCAGAACTTTACGTGGATAATAAACTACAATTTTATTTGCTTGTCTAGGCAAAACCATTCAGCGTATTGGTGTAAAGAGGCGTTAGCTAGCTGTCTGTGTGTGTGTATATATCTCTCCAGACTTGGTGTAAAATCCACCTCGTTTTTCATTGATTCACCTGGCATTTGCATGGTAAGTTAGATGCATAAAGATAACATGAGAATCACTTTGGGCTTTGTTATAAACCAGTGACATAATCTGTACGTCGAGCCCTTGGTGCCAGAATGTCTGCAAAATTTGTAAGTACCTAATGCATGTCAGTCAATTTTTTGCATTCAAAGAACCTTAACCATTTTCATTAACTGAACCTTTGCATTGATAATACAACCTCCCAAGAAGCGTGTTTTAACAATATTCAGGTCACCTTGAAGTAGATCCAATCAGTGATATAAGGTAAATGATGTGATATTGCTGTTAGAGTCCTACACATATTTTGTAAAGTTAATCCCTTGTTTTATAACATATCGAATTCATCACTGTTTTCCTTTGCCTTAGGAAAAAGTCAAGACAAATAAACTGTTACATTTAGGATCAGAATGGATCCAACAGAGTATCCAATCCAGGACGAGATATTGTGTGTTAATCCTGGCTAGAGGCTCTTTGAATCCAATCTTATTATAAGGATTGTTTGGGGAAAAAAATAAATATAATAAACAAAGAAAATTGTGATTTTACGTTTACAATTCAAATAAGCCCCTTGACTAGCACTTATAGCATTTAGCACCAAGAAAAAAAGAAGAAGAAGAAAATGAAGAGGAGGAAAAGAAAATGAAGTCATTATGAGGAAATTAAGCAAATTCCATCGTGTTCCCTCGCTAGAATTGGTGAATTGTTCCCCTTCAAGTACCTTTTACCTCTTCATCTAGCCTGACAATAAAAATATCAAAGAATTATATATGAATTTTTTTTAACATAAATGTCAGCATATAACTGAGGCATTGAAATCAATATCCATTATCATTTGCGGATCAATAAATGTTGAAAAAATATATTTTAAACGCAAGTTTTGTCATGAATAAGACAAACGAAAAAGAAACACGAGACTCGGTCAATGAAAGCAAAACAGTTGTATCATTCTGAAATTTCTTTTTCTTTTGCTTTTTGCGTGGACATGCATGACTGAGAATATATGATTGGCTAATAGTTAGCGTTAATTCTGAGATACAGAAACCTCATCCTGAGTTGTTTTATGGGGACTGAACCTACATCCTACATTTGCGTCAGAATTAATAATTTGCCGATATTACTTCAAGTGCGAGGAACTTCATTAAAAATTTCTTCGAGTTTCACTCAAGCACGTTACATAATAAATTATCACAGACATTTGTACCCAAAAAAAAAAAAAAAATTATCACAGACAGTTCTATCTCCGTTGTCTTCACATATTCAATTCATAGTTCATAGTCATACGCCTCTATCTCCTTTTTCTTCTCTTTTCCACCATTATTTCTTACCTCTATCATCTGTTAGGTTGTGTTTGAATAAGTGAATTTAAGTTGAGAATTTAAATTTAAAATCTCATATTTAAAATCTCACATTTAAAATTCATGAATTTTAAATTTTTTGTTTCGATAATATAAAAAATTTTAAATTACAATATTCAAATCTTTTGTTTGGATTTAAAGTAAAATTTTAAATTTTAAATTCTATATTTAAATTTAAAAGAAACTTAAAAGATTGGTCAAATTCGGCAATTCAAATGGCTAACTTCTAATAGGGTCAAACAAACAAAGTTGATTGAAACTGTGGAACTAGTGATGAGCAGGATGAGACCTTTGACATCCATCGAGACCAGATTGTCGCAATGAGGGGAATCGAATAGTTGACTTCTATAGAGACTAGATCAATTGCGACAACTGAGACTAGATGGCCGACTTCCATCAAGACTGGACTAATGAGGATGATGGGAATTGAATGACCAACTTCCACTGGGATAGGATCAATAGGGACTACGAGGACCGGATGGAGCGGGACGACGGGGATAAGAAGACTGACTTCCAATGGGATCAAATCGATGGCGATGACAAGGACTGAATGGCCGACTTCCACCGAGACTTGATCGATGAGGACTATAGGGATCAGAATGAGGGGGACGATGGGGACTAGATGGCCGATTTCTACCAGGACTGGATCGATAGCAACAACGGGTACCAAACGGCTAACTTCCACTAGGATCGGACCTACTATGATGATGAAGATTAGATGGTCGACTTCCATCGACACCGAACCGATCAATTACAACCAGATTGAAGGCAATGGTGATGAGAAACAATCGTCTGATCCTCACTCAATGGAAGTTAGACTTTTGATCCTCATCATTACCGTCAGTTTGGTCCCAATGGAAGTCGTAGTGCTTTCCAATCATCACTGTTGATACTGTCCTAGTGGAAGTCTACCATTCGGTCCCCATCATCACAGTTGATCCTGTCCCCTTTGTCGCCGTTAGTTTGCTCCCAATGGAAATCAATCATCTTATCACAGTTGTCATTGTCATTAGTCTGGTCCCTATGAAAGTCAATCATCCAGTCCTCGTCGTCCCTCTCGATCCAGTGCCCGTTATCCCTATCGGTTTGGTTCTGGTGAAAGTTGGCTGTTCGATCCCCGTTGTCATGGTCAGTTAGGTCCTGGTGGAAGTCAGCCGTCCTATCCTCATTGTTCCCCTTAGTCTAGTCCCTATCATTCTTGTCTGTTGAGTACAGGTGAAAGTCTACTGTCTAGTCCCTGTCATCCTCTTCGGTCCAGCGCCCATCATCCCTGTTGATCTGGTGTTGATGAAAGTTGGCTATTCAATCCCCGTCGTCACCATCAGTCAGGTCTCAATGGAAGTTGACTATTCGATCCTCATTGTCCCCTCGATCTAGTCCCCATCATCCTCATCGATTAGGTTCAGGTAGAAGTCGGCAGTTCGGTCCTCATCATTCTGTAAGTTTGGTCCTAGTTAAAGTAGGTCGTTAGGTCCTGATTGTACTTGTATGGTATCCGGTTTGGTTTGTCACTGTAAGTTCAGTCCTAGTAAAAGTCATCCATTTGATCCCTTTTGTCCCCTCGGTCCGATCTTGGTGAAAGTCGGCCATCTCGTCCCCATCAATAGTGGCAGCTTATTTCTGTGAACTTTGGCATTTCGGTCTAATTACCGTTGGTAGGTTGATCTAGCCTTCATACATTTGGGTCAAATTACAAAAAAGCTTGAATTAGGATTTGAAATAATAGTGGTTTAAAAGATTTTAAATTACAAAGAAATTAAGAGAGAATTTAGATTTGGATTTGAGTTAAATTCAAATCCATGCATTTTTAATTATCCAAATAATGAATTTGGTTTAAATCTAAATTCATGTGCATCCAAACATTGCATTAAGGTTTTATGAACAAAAGATGATTTTTCTCTTACAGTTCATTTTATACACAGGATTGCTAATGAAATAATTTTGATGATCAATTTAGTTCCACTATGCAATTTGTAATAGTTGAGTCAATTGGCGAGAAACTATTGATGTTTATTCATGCTCATAGCTAGCTTTCTATTTGTGTTTTCTTTCCCAAGAATTTCCAGTTTTTTTTTCTGCTGGATAACTTTTATCTCATTATAATTTAGCTTATTCCCAATTTTTTGTGAAAAGAAGTTATTGCTTCAAAGCTCAAAATCTAAGCATTTTTATGGATTATTAAGTGATTTTGGTAACAACCATTAGACAAGTAAATAATTATTTAAATAAATAATAATTTAACAAGGGTGTAATCAAATAGTCATAAGAAAAAAAATTAGGGTTTTTATCAAACAAGTTGAAATCATCCTTCTTTCAATTACTTCGATCTTTTATATAAGTTCTGCTCGGTGTAGACAGCAAAATTTACAAATACGTTGTTCTATTCTTATTTTTAGTTTATCTGGTGGTAGTGATAATGGCTATTTTAGCAATAGTATATGCTATTGTTCAATGCTTGAAGAAAGCAGGATTAGTGATTCCAGCTTTCACCTAGATTCCAACAACAGATAAGGACCATAAAGCTTTAAATTCACATCCTTCAAACAACCAAGAAATAGCATTAGCAGTGACACTGGATTCACAAGTGGAGTTTGCAACTATGGAAAGATTCCTCAACAACATCAAGCAAAAGAAGCCCATTGGATTCTCACCTAAGGAACTTGAAGGAATCACAAAGAACTACTCCACTAGATTCTGGTGCTTTTAGGGTGGTTTATGAAGGTGACTTGCCAATAGAGAGCAAGCTACTGTGAAAGTTCTCAATAGTTTGGATTTAGGGACTAGAGCAATTCAAAGCATAAGTTAACACTATAGGAAGAACATACCATATCAATCTAGTTAGACTTTATGGCTTCAGCTTCCACTGTGATAAGAGAGCTCTTGTATATGAGTGCATGCAAAATGGGTCACTTAATAATTTATTATTCGGCAGTCTGAGCAGAAAAATTGAGTTGGGGAAGCGTCATGAGATTGTTATTGGTACAGTAAAAGGAATTGCTTATCGTATGAAGAGTATCAACAGAGAATCATTCATTATGATATTAAGCCAGAGAATATGGGTTGGTTTGAAATTATTTTTGTTTTAGTGTTCTAAGAGCTAGTGTTATATAGAACATATTTTAGGAAAAAAATAATGAAAATAGGTCTTTTTCTCATTTTCTCTTATTTTTCAGAACAATAATTCTAGAATACCTAAAAGATATTTTCATTTTTCTATTTTCTAAAATAATATTTTATTTTTTTATTCTCCAAAATATTTTTTGAAAATACATTACCAAATAGATTTTTTTTTTGTTCTAGAGAACAAAAAACTCTTTTAAAACAAGTCACTAAAGGAATAAGAGGATATGTTGCACCAGAACTATGGAAGCTTTGTCCTGTGAATCATAAGTGTGATGTTTATAGTTTAGGCATTGTTCTCTTTGAAATTGGGGAGGAGAAAGCTTTTTGATAGTGGTTGCTGTGAATCACAACAATGGCTTCCAAAATGGACATGGGATATGTTTGAGAACAATGAATTACCTATGATGCTTTCACTGTGGGGAATTCAAGAGAGACGTGGAAAAAGCTGAGAGAATGTTAATGGTTGCTCTGTGATGTGTTCAATATTCCCTTTCTGATAGACCTCTTATGAGTAATGTGGCAAAGATGTTAGAAGGTGATATACAAAACCCTTCACCACCAGTTCCCTTTCAGAATTGGGTGTCCTCTATAGCACATTTGACTCAATAGAGAACCAATGAAAATTCAAATGCTTCTACTTTGTGGGCATTAGCATATTGTCACACTCATACCAGCAAGCATCATATAAGCATCTTAGGATATCATATATACTAATATACGATATCCTAAGACGCATATATGATGCTTACTATATGATAATGATCAAGCAGCTTTGATATCACAAGAATATCTCATTGTAAATGTTGGGTTATCCACCCTTAGTGGATCAAGCTCACATAAAAGCCCAAATTGAGGAATGGGATTTTTGTCACAATTATAAGAAATGTTTGGGTTTAATGTGCAATTTACTCAGGGCTTCAAATATAATTATCCCCCTTTTATATTTTAGCTTTTGAATTTGAGAGGGAACGGTTATGTTAACTATATATGCACATTCTCAATTTAGTGTTGGCTTATGGAAGCAGTTAGCAAGGTTCTTTGGTTAGCAAATAGAAAGAGTAACTCGCTCTCTCAGAGTTTCCTTCATTCTCATCCTCTCTGTGTGTATTGCTGTGAGTCACAAACCAAGTTTGATCTATAACTTCATTCCTACATATGGTATAGCACTCAGCTAACATAACAGGTATTCTTTCATCCTCAGAATCTTATAGTAAACAACATATGTGTTGTAACTATATCAAATGAATGGACACGATGAATTCATTTCAGACTCTTTCTTTTCTTAACTGTCACATACTCTAAACCAAGGTATTAAAAATCAGACCAGTCACTGAACCGGTCAAGATTAGGGGTTAGGAGTTAGGGGTTCAACTGGAATCAAATCGGGATCATAGAAACTAATTTATTTTTAATTCTATATAGATTAATTAAAATAAAAATATTTTAAAGACAATAAATTTACCTAATAATAAGATAGTAAGATTAAAGTGAGAAAAATTTGCAAATTAAAAAATAATAACTAGTGTATAATATTAAAGATACATGAAATATATAATTTCATTTAAAAAATAAAATAAAATATTATATTTTTTTGATAATATATAAAATATAATACTTTAATAATTAACATCTATTAATATTTGCATACCCAAAAATAAAGATTTTTTTTGAATGTGTAAATAATAAATAATGTTATAGATATCTAGAGGCTAAGCCTAAGGAAAAAAAAAAGAAGCTTAGGAAGCATTGTTATATGTGTACTGTTGTGGCAGAAAACGTGTGTTGGATGCTGTGAAGGAGTCATCTCACTTCTTTTCTATCCTTGTTTTATCATGCACCTATTCCTTCCCTCCCTTCTTAATTTTTTTTTCCTTTCTCGGTTCGTTCCTCCCTCCTTTCTACTGAGCAGAAGAAGAAGGCAGTATTGCCGTCAAGGAGACTTGACAGGTGAGAGCAACGTGCCCTTGCCAGCAAGCTATGATTCTAAAGGCTATTTCCTCCCTCCTTTTAATGTGTTATCATGCTCTCACCCTTCCATTTAAAATCTGTGTCAGACGATTGTGAGGGATCTAGCTCCGGCATTTTATTATAGAAGGCAAGATCGCATTATTAAGCTTCACCAGGGGCAATGGAGCGTCGAGTTTAATTTCAACAATAGAGTCTAGTTTTTCTTTTGTTTTTTTTTCATTTTCGTTCTTCATTTTGCCAGATCTTCATAGATTTCTTCATTCTTCTTCTATTTGGGTTCTTCTTCTTCATCATTTCAGTTATTTTTTTAAAATATCAGGCCACCCAACCCACCTGACCCGTGGGGTTGGGTGGGTTGATCCAGGTTAATCCTGAGTCACCTGGGTCAACTGTGTCCACCTTAAAACAGAAAACTAGACCAGATGTATAGCTAGTTCGCCGGTCTTTCGATCTGGTTTTTAAAACAATGCTCTAAACGCCTTCTATGGGTGAAAAAATCTTCTGAACAATATAATTTTAAACCAGGACACAGTATATTCTATATAGAAAAATCTACATAGATGTATGTGACATTGTATTTGTTTAGTAAAAAGTTTTGTTCTACAATTGATTTTTTATTTCTTATTTTTTACTTCTGTCATTAAGCATGACTTCGTGCTGTAAAAATTGCATATTATAAAGCCAAATTCTTGGTTCCTATGCTTCTTTATATCTGTGACTTACAAGATGCTGTTTGGATTGAAAAATTATATTTTGAGCTCAAGAGAGTGAGAGGTAGAATTTTATTTTATCATATGTGCTCAGTATACTTGAAAATAGGAATCAAATTTTTTGATAGGAATTATAAGATATAGAAAGACAATGGAGGATGAAACTAACAACTTTATTGAAGTTGGTGTAAAAATTAATGCCCTGTTTGCTTGGAGAAAATCTAAGACAGAATTGGATGCTCCATCTCCATAACCTCTACTATCTCCATAACTTTCCTATTTATACATTATAATAAGTGTTTGTAACTTTCATAAGATTTTAATAAGTGCTTTTAAGTACTTTTAAATCCTGTAACCCCCTCCATTTAGAATTAAATTCTTTTATAACTTCTCTATTAGCATTAATTTCTTGTCTACTTAAGACTAGTATAATAAAAATAACCCTTATTTCATTGTATTAAAAATCATGAAAGAATAATATAATTTTTTATTAAAGTGAGAGTGTTCTCTTTTTTTCTTCTTGGCTCTTGAGCCAGTTTGGTATCAGAGCGGGGTCCCAAGTCTTAAGGGGAGTGACTATAAGACGAGGAGGTATGAGTTTGGCTTGGAAAAGTGAGGTTATAAAAGTCAGTTTGCCATTACCACCATTGGACACCTACTTTCGGTTAGTTTCAAGTGAAAGAAATGTTACTATCATGCTCAAAAGATCCAAAAACACAAGCCTGGAGATTATCCACCTATATTTGACAAATTTTAAAGACAATCATATTCAACGACTTATCAGCCTAAAGTGTCCAACCAGTAACATATCAGCCTATCTAGAGAAAATAGAGTTTCTTGGTGTTTATGGAGTCTTTGCAATTCAAAGTTGTTCATCAATCCTTGTATTTTGGTGATGATGCCTGTAAACATTGTGTTTTGTCCGGGTCCCCTTTTTTTAATTTAACAAAAATAAAAATAAATTCAACTAAAATATATAAAAATATAAAAAACAAAATTTAATTCTTTTCAGGATTATGTTTTAAAATAATAATGATCTAACAAAATTTAAAAAAAAATCTTGCCTAAATTTAAGAAAAATCTTTCCCAAATTATTCTAACTATTTAAAACATTGGGAATTAACTTTTGAAAGTTAAGTTTTTTTTAATTAACTTTAAAATTAGGTTTACAAAATAAAAATAAATAATGCAATAATAAAAAAATTAAATAAAAATAAAAGGGTGGGTGAAATGATATATCACCCACCCCAAAACATTGCTTTCCATGGCAAAAAATAAATAAATAAAGTCAGACGCAGTAGAGACAGTCAGAGCACACACACACGCAGCCACGACAATACTCGAACTAGACACGATAGAATAAGAAAGAAAGGAGGAGAAGCACTCGGTTAGACATAAAACAAGAATTAAAGAAGCAGAGCAGCACCGTACGGAGAGACCAGAGGAGGCATGACTGCACAGAGATGAAGAAAGAGAGAAGGAGAACCAGAGAGTAAGAAGAAAACATAGAGAAAGAAAGCAAAAGGAGCACACACGAAACTAGTTGCAGAAGCAAAGGAAAGATGAAACAAGCCAGAGGCAGGGGCTTTCAGCACACATGCAAAAAGTGCAGCGAAAGAAAGCGAAAAGCATAAAGGGAGAAAAAGAAACTCATGACGACGTAGCAGAAGAAGAGGAAAAAGATAAAAGAACGGACGCACGCAAAGGGGATGGGGATCCGAGATTGAATGAGAACTGGTAAATCATCTTTCCTTCCCACTCTATATAATACCTGAAACTGAGAGTGAAAGGGGACCGGAGGGGAGAGGACGTGTTTTCTGAAAAGAGAGTGAAAAAAATGGAGAGGAGCTGCTAAGGAAAGAAATCAAAAGGACGAGGGAAAGTGTTGTTCTGGTTAGAGAAAGAAGAGAGAAACGGAGAAGGCAACGAGAATGAGTATTTTTTGAGAATAAATGAGGCTGAGAGAGAAGGAAGAAGAGGCTAAAGAAGACATATACGATCAGAGAGAAGGAGTTTTGAAAAGAGGAGGCTGAGATCAACGAAGAAAGAATTGAAAGAGGACCTGCAATTTTTAGAGAGTGAAAGAGGAAGAGACATTACACAGGTTTCATGATTTATTTGCCTTTGGATTTGGAATGTTTCATAGTTGATTTCATTTTAGCTTGCATTTTGTAAATATCTGGGATTAGTTGCTTCTCATGAACATTGTAAAGGTTTTATATGTTGTTCTTATATGGCTTGGCTATAACAATTATTCTTCTTCGATCATGAGTTTAGACGGATTAAATGGTTGAAAATATTTGAGGTTCATGTCTTATGTGAAACCTTTCAATTTAATTACCATATATGTGGCACTAGATAGCTTTACTCTCTTTAAAAAATCAAGTATGTGCTTGTTTTGCAACCATCCAAGAATTAGTCTTTGTGATTAATTCCTTTTTTTAAAAAAAAATTTCACTCTATGTTGTTTGATAATGTTAGCTTCAATTAATGTTGTTTATGTTGTTGATAACTTAGGGGGAAGGCATTTTTAAAAACTACACTTGGTTGTCTCTTAAGCTATGATTAAAAAAAATTGCTAGGTCATTTTAACAATTGAAGTTTAAATCTGCATGAATGTGACCATATGTGTTTAATAGATATAGCTTCAATTGTCTTAAATAAAATTGGTTGTGTAAAATCATATGAGTCTCCATAATTAATTAAAATAATTTCACACCGTATAAATCAACAAGGGTTTACGAGCGTGAGGATCAATCTGGTATGTATTTATATGGGTTCCAAAGGCTCATTATTAGAATTCACTATCTTTTATAATCTAAATAATTTATTTAAGTTCCATGTGAGATTTCCAAATTTTCGTAGGGACTTAAATTAATCACATTATCGTGTGGGATAATAAGTCCTTGCAGATATAGTGATTCTCAATTTCTATAATAAATAAATGATTTTGCAAATAATCATATAATACAATTTAGAAAATTAATTAATTAAATTAATGTATTTAAATTATAATCACATTTATCAATTATATCTTTTAGTCATGAGAGATTTTTGAATCTCCGTAGACTTATAAGATAATTATATTATTGTATGAGTCAATAAGACTCTGCATATATAACGATTAAGTTTTTAAAATATATATATACATATATATTATATAATTAATTAAATCAATTAATTAAATTTAATTCCTTTATCGTGTGAGGTTTTGGAATCTCCACAGATATTCAGGATAATCATATTACCATACAAGCTAATAAGGCTTTGCAGGTATAATGATTAAGTTGCTTTGAAACATATATATACACACTTAAAATTACTATTAACACTTAAAAATATACATAAGAATATAAGTAAATAAATTAAATTATCAAACTCTTTTATCATGTGAGATTTTGGAATCTCCGTAGATATTTAGAGCAATTGCATTACTGTATGAACTAATAAGGTTCTGCAAGTATTGTGATTAAATCCTCAATTACAAAGAAAAGTAATTTTAAACCCTTTCCTTTCTTTATTCCAAAAATTTAAAAATGGAAAAAATAATTAAAATTAAATTACCTTTTGCAATTTAAAACACACATATCAAAATTTTAAAAATAGTTTTATTTGCAAAATGGTGATTTATTTCTAAGTAATTTCTCTTTAAAAAAATATTTTCACCAACAAACTTTTAAGTCCGAACTATGTGGACTTTGATCCCCATCACAGGGTATGTAGGCCTCAGAGTTAGATTCTGAGTCAAGTCCATCCTCCTTCGTAAATAGATAAATATTTCTCACATAATTCTTATCATTTTTGAAACACATGAATATAAAAGGAATAATTAAAATAATTATAAAACTATATTAAAAGAGCACAACAAACTTTAGGTAACCGTTCTGATGAATGGATGTTGTGAGGTGCCGAACACCTTCCCCACACTCAACAGACTCTTGAATCCATTTTCTGATTTTGTAGACCACCCTTATCTTTCTTTTAATCAGTTTTTCGAGATTTCCTTCAAAATCTTGGTGGCGACTCCTTGTTCCGTTAGGTTCCTGCCGCGAAGGCCGGGACCTTCGCTCGCGCGCCGTCCACGTCGCATTTTCGGGTGCGAAAATGCCAAATTTGACTCAAGTGCGAGTCATGTCCAACCCGGAGAAAATGAAACGGAATTGGATGCTGCATCTCCATAACCTCTACTATCTTCATAACTATCTATACATTATAATAAGTGTTTGTAACTTTCATAAGATCCTAATAAGTGCTTTTAAGTACTTATAAATCCCGTAAACCCCTCCATTTAGAATTAAGTTCTTCCATAACCTCTCCATTAGCATTAATTTCTTATCTACTTGAGACTAGTATAAATAACCCTCATTCCATTGTAATCAAAATCATGAAAGAATAATACAATTTTTTTTATTAAAGTGAGAGTATTCTCTCTTTTCTCCCTTGGCTCCCGAGCCAAAATCAGTAATACAGCCCATACTAATTTTTATGACTTAGTATCACATGAAAAATCTTTTGCAGAAAAAAATTATGAACTACAAATATAAATAATCAATTTAATTTTTGTTATAAACCTATGACATAATCTGAATGTCTGATTATTTGTACCTAATGTATGTTTCTACAATTTTCATTAAATGAACATTTGCATTGACATAGCCATGCATCCAACCTGCCAAGAAGCGTGTTTTAACAATTTTGAAGTCACCTCAAAGCAGAGAAAGTTAATTGATTATTTTTAGAAGCATTTTCTAAATATGTTTTATTGATTTATTATCATCAGCAAGACACTTACGAAGTCCAAGAAAATCACCTTCATTATCAAAATTGCGTGTCATCACATAGAAATTTAACCAAATAACTATTTTTAAAAAATAAAATTTATTCATTTTTTTTGCGTAAGTTTATAGTGCAACTGATGCAAAAATATGCGAAGACTAATTTTTTAAAACAATTTTTAATTTTTGCATTTGGTTTAACATTACAAGTTTACAACTAATGCAAAATACAATTTCTACGTCACCTTAAATACAACAAAAATGTTAATTTAATGGACACAAAAATTAGCTGAAGGCATTCTGTGATTGGACCTGTGCCATTATGATGATCGTAAGGGATAACCATGACTGTCACTCTTTCGTATTATTATTGACTCTGCAAGGAAACTATGCAGGAATGGGCATGGAAAGCTTCATTTTTTATTATTTATAAAAAGGAAAATAGGGATTTACTTTGTCTTGTCTGTAATTTACTTTGAGCTCGTTTGGTTATTGGAATGAAATAAAGATAAAAGAAACGTGTTGATAGAAAGATAAAAATTATAGAGAGATGGCGTGGATTGAAGATTTTATTCATGGCAATCTTCATTCACGCCCCTTTATTATCCCATAGCTTTAATTTTCCTGTTGTCTCTATCTCCCTGTCATTCTCCAAGTTTATTTTAGTTCATTTTGCTCTCTATAAATCATTCTGTTTAATTTCTCTCCAATAACCAAATGGTCCCTTTGTGTTTTAATGAATGTTCTCTAGTATTATTCAAAAAAAGAAAAAAAAATACATTTATAGGTCTGTATACTTTAATTGCGTTTAATTTTTAATCACTATTATTTTATTTCGTTGTTCTTAGTCCCTTTAGTTTGATTTGTTAGTTCTTATAAATTTAAAAATGTACATAAAGATTATGAGTTTTTTCTTTTGGACCTGAATAAGGATTATGGATTGGCATCAACAAAGTTAATTTTGCAAACATACATTTAATTCGATTGACCTTTTTGTTGACGTGTACTTGCATTCATTTCCCACATTCTGATTAAGTTAAATATATAAGAAAGTTTTCTTTTCAATTTACTTTTTATTTTTAATCATACTTGATTAATTTATTTTCATGTTATCAGTATATTCTTACTATGTCAGCAAAAAGCTTAGCAAAATTATAATGAAATTATCTCTATCAATGCCATCCCATGGTCCTTAATTTTTGTGCATTTGTGAAATTATAGAGGCTATTGATTAAACTAAAGCGATTAGAAATAATGGAATGAAATTTTAAGAACTAAAAACAAAATGCAATAAAAGTACAAAATTTATTGTTGTGTTTTCCCCAAAAAAAAAAAAACACGAAGAAAGAAAGAAATAGCTGAAGGCACCAAATGTGCGTGGACTCGTGTCTTCGGCCATCTATGCATAAAACCAGTGCTGGTTGAGTCATCCTTCATTTCATCCAGCATCGGTTGAGCTGTACATATAGTCTCATTACTGTTGATGAATCATTCAATGGTGTCCATTTTGAGTACAAACCTTAGGCCCAACTTTTGACCATGATAATGTCATCATTTTGAAAAACTCAAAAAATGGAAGTTGCAACTAAATGTTTTAGCTTTTCAACTCATTTTGAATTAGAGATCATCATTATCATATTTTAGCTCAAATTAATACATGCATGTCACGGCCAGATCTTCATACCGATTTTCAAGGTGTAAAAATTAACCAAAGAGAAAGAAGAAGACTTGGCCAATGGTTTACTTAGCAAATCATATTATGTGCAATTCTTTGGAACAAAACTGAGATTATATGATTAATTAAAGGTTAGTCTCAAATTCTCGATATTTTAAAGTAATAAAAACCTTATTATTATTTTCAAACTGAATTATATGATTAATTTTCATATAGTTTTAAATTAATACTTCTTACATTTATATCACTCTGCAAGCGCGGGGAAGATCATGAGAAGTTTCTTCAAAACTTCACTGAAACACGTGTTGGGGCACACGATGATCAAAATCAATAGATGGCAAGTGTTGAACTTTTCTCATACATTATAAATCGTCACAAACTGTTCTAACTTATCCATATAGAGTACATACACCTATCTGTTTCCACGTGCTTGCTCTTCTCCACCATTATTTCTTCTCTCTACCATATCAGTTCAAGCTTTTAGAACAAAATATCATCTTTCTTTTGTATCAACCCTCGTCTTACAATTCGTAGTATACACAGGCCAAAAATATGCACGGTGGCCAAATGAATATGAAATGGGCTGTAGCTGAGTGTATTGGTATGAAGCTTTAAACAATCTTCATTCATGGTTTCTATTTGTGTTTTGAATTGCAAGATTTCTGTGCTGATCATAATCTTGGTTTTTCAGAATTTTATTTGAAATCGTAACCTTCTTTTAGTTGCTTTCCTCTTGCCTGTGTTTCTTGGTGAACAAGAAAATTTACAGATATTCTGTTCTATTTTGATCTTTCCAGTTGTTGGGACTGTGATGATAATTGCTATTATAACAATAGCATACGCCATTCTTCAGTGCTTGAAGAAAGTAGGAACAATAATGTCAGCTTATACCCAGATTCCAACCACAGATAGAGATAATGACAACAATGATTCAATCTCACAACCTTCAGACAGCAACAAAGAAATCGAATTAGCAATGCCTTCAAATTTGAAAGTGAAGTTTGCAACTATGGAAAGATTCCTCAGCAACATCAAAAATGAAAAACCCATCAGATTCTCACGTGAGGAGCTTGAAGAAATCACAAAGAGCTACACCACTGTTTTGGGTTTTGGTGCTTATGGGGTGGTTTATAAAGGTGAATTGTCAAATGGAGAGAAAGTTGCAGTGAAAGTTCTCAACAGTTTGGATCTGGGCACAGAGGAGCAATTTAAAGCAGAGGTTAGCACTATTGGAAGAACTTACCATATCAATCTAGTTAGGCTTTATGGCTTCTGCTTCCAACATGACAAGAGAGCTCTTGTATATGAGTATGTTTCAAATGGTTCTCTCAATAATTTATTATTTGGCAATCTAAACAAAAAAGTTGAGTTGGGGAAGCTTCTAGAGATTGCCATAGGGACTGCAAAAGGAATTGCTTATTTACATGAGGAGTGTCAACACAGAATCATTCATTATGATATTAAGCCAGAGAATATACTTCTTGGCCTGAACTTGGAACCAAAAGTAGCAGATTTTGGTCTTGCAAAGCTTTGTAGCAGAGAAAGAAGCCAAGTGAATATGACACACTTCAGAGGAACAAGAGGGTATGCTGCACCAGAACTGTGGAAGCTTTGTCCTGTGAATCATAAGTGTGACGTTTATAGTTTTGGTATCGTTCTCTTTGAAATTGTGGGAAGAAGAAGGCACTTTGATAGTGACTATAGGGAATCACAACAATGGTTTCCAAAGTGGACATGGGATATGATTGAGAACAGTGAATTACCAATGATGCTTTCATTATATGGGATTGAAGAGAAAGACATGAAAAAAGCTGAGAGAATGTTAATGGTGGCTCTTTGGTGTGTTCAATATTTCCCTTCTGATAGACCTCTTATGAGTAATGTGGTGAAGATGTTGGAGGGTGATACAGAAATTCTTCCACCACCATTTCCCTTTCAGAATTTGGTGTCTTCTAAACCACATTTGACTTCAAAGGGAACCAGTGAAGATTCAGATGTTTCTACTTCATATGTGACAGAATCTTCTACACAATTTAATACTGAACTCTAGTGCGAAATATAATTCACATAGAGAAGTCTACATAGAAGTATGTCACTTTGTATTAGTTTTGCACGAATGTCTCCCTTTAGCAACCCTTTTACATCTTTGACTTGCAAGATGTTGCATTGACTTTAGAGTTATTTTTAGAGCTCCAAAATGATCCAATTTTACCATATTAGCAATAGCCAAGTATGCATAAAAACAAGAATAATCAAGTTTTTCTTCTGACAGGACTATAAGCCTATATTTTAATCCTTAACAACCCCAATATTGATCCAAAGAGGTGTAAGCTCAAAATAGCTAGTGTCTATCAAAATAGTAAGCAAAATCATCTGAGGTCCATGACAGTTGATTTGAACACATATTTAATGAAGAGATCCAGATAAGGTCAAGGCTAACACAAAATACTAATTTTCATGTCTAGCAAATGAGTACCCTATAAAAATTAGTACCAATTAGGTTTCATGAGTCCATTGTTAGTTGTTATTAGTTTTCGATGTGGTATTTATTTGTAATTTTCTGATCAATTAACAATTAAAGTAAATTTTTGTCAATAGCAACATTTTATTATTTTCAAATGTTGAAGGGGAATATTACATCAAAAGTGAGTTTAGGGTCTCAAATGCTATTAGATTTATAGTTTAAAGGTAAAATTGTCCTTTAATCCTAAATTGTTTTTAATATTTTCATATTTTTGCCTGTTGAATATCTTAGGTTTCTGGTTAATCATAATGAATCATTAAATCATATTGTTTTGGAAAAAGCTCTTGAAAATAATTGGTTAGCTGCCATAGGAATTCAAAAGGATATTACTAAATGATGTCGCATCAGAAATCACTAACGCTATTATTTCATAGTGCTTTAGATATGCAATTTCAAAAATTTAATGATCAGTTAATCCAAACAAATATTAATAGTGGCAGGCCACATTGAAGGGAGGGGGCATATTATAAACTAAGAGTAAAAGTCTAAAAAATCTTGCACGCCTACTCTTAATATTTTGCACTCCTTTAAAATTTTAAATTTAATTCAAACTCATTTAAATCTTAATCTAGACTTAAAGTTGAAACTTTTTGAACTCAAAGTCTAATAAATTTTACCCCGAAATTTTAAGTTCACCATGCCAAAATACTAATGTTATTGTTTTAAAAATATCATTATTTAATATTTTCAAAATCTGATCCTTTAAAAGAAAAACTGACTTGGGTGGAAAGTGGAGTGTGAAAAACGCTGAAGAAGAGAGCTGTGTAGTGCGGGGAAGAGAAAAAACAAGAAAAGAGTGGATTTAAACAAGTCAAGAACCTATCTTTGTGGTAAGAAGACAGAGCTGAATTACAAACCAACCAAAAGACCAACAAAAGTCTCTTCCTTTTCAATTGAAGGCCAGGTTGGACCTACCACCCATGTTGAAATATTTCGTCAAGAAGAGTTCAATTTCAAGTTGTTTATTTTTTAATTGCCCATGCCCTCCTACCGAAAAAAAATCACATTCAAGGTATAGTCGACCAGTCATGTATTAAATATAAACACTCATCTCAATGAGAAATTAAATATTAATTTATCATGTTGTGAGAAATTAGTCTATTCAATAAATTCAACTCTCATTGATTCGAATTACTTATTTTATAACAAAACATCAACTAAAGATGGAGAGGCTCGTCATTAACTCATTGAGTTCCAATATGTGCCTCGTCAGCAGATTATTAGTTTGGCAGGAGAAAGATGGAGAGGCTCCACGCTTTCTGAAGCGGTTCCTTTCCTCCTGTTTCAGCGACTGCCTTGGGATTGCAATCCCTCCATAGATGAGTTCCTTAATTCGGGGCTCATCCCTTCTACTGTACCAAAAGAAAAGGGAATAATTCTTTGCTTGGCATCCCCACTTCCAGATTTCCTTTCATTCTACTCCATGCCCTTCACTCATCATTCCATCCACACCCTTCTCACCTCAATTTTACTTTTCAACATTCCAAACCATCACCTAATTTATTAGGGTAAAGAAACATTGTTGTTTTTAAAATATTTTTTGAAGAGCACCCAACGCTCTAACATTTTTGTTAGAGCAAATTTGTCCTTAACGTTATCAAAACAGAGCATTTGTGCCCTTTCCATCAAATTTAAATAAATTTGATGGAAAGGGCACAAATGCTCCGTTTTGATAACGTTAAGGGCAAATTTGCTTCAACGAAAACATTAGGGTGTTGGGTGTTTCTCGAAAAATACTTCAAGGATAAAAATATACTTTTACCCAATTTATTATGATGCTTAATTCCCAAAATTTTATCATCTTGTTATTTGAATTTATATGTGGCACATCCCTTTGTATATATAAATTTAATATCAATTTGATATCAATGTAAAGTGATGGCAAAGAAAATACTCCCTCCATTCAAAAATGTAAAGCATTTTTTGAGAAATTAGATATTAAAAAATATAAGGCATTTTTAATCTTTCGAAGTGTAATAAATGCCTTTTTTTTGAAAAGTGCCATATTGATGAATGACTTTATATTTATTATAGGGTGTTTAATAGAGGTAAATATAAAACGATAAGGTTAGTTTGAAAGTAGGCAACTACTTTATTAAGGGGTGAGATTCGATTAAAAATGTCTTAGATTTTTTAACGGAGGGAGTAATAAATATCAATGTAAAATATAAAAAATTTATTAACTTCTCTGTTTTTTCTGTATTTATTGTGTTTGTATATTTATAAACAAATCTCAATATACAAAACTCTATTAAATTTTGAAGCTATTGCACACAACTTTTCTTACTTTTAAAAGTTTAAAATTAATTTTTTTAACCTTTTATTTTTATCTTACCATAGATTCTCCTATTGTTAGTTTTTAGTTATTTTATCAATAAAAGTTATCATATCATATTAAAAAAGGACATGTAATAGTTTATATGGCATTTAATATTAGTTGAAATAACTTTATAAAGATTTTATTCATATTTTTTATTATTATTAGCTTACATTAAATGCCATATAAACTATAAGGTATCTTCTTTTAATGACATGATAATTTTTATTAGTGAAGATAATTAAAAAATAATAACAGGAGAGCATAAAAAAAATAAAATGTTAAAGAGGTTAATTTTTTTCTCTAAAGAAAAGGATAATTTTTATAATTTTATTTATTTGTTATAAATTTTTGTTAGCTTTCCTCATCTTAAAATTATAGGAAATTGTATTGAAAATATATGTATGTATTGATATTTACTATTCAATTATTTATATAGCCATTGTTATATCCTAAAATTTTTTAAAATTACCGTGTTTGCGTGTCATGCTGTATCGTATCCAATATTTATACCCGTATAGGTGTTTTATAGCTCAAGGGTTGAGTTGGCTTATCTCCAACTCTATCCTTGACCACCATTCTCATTCTGCACATTGTGATCCCATTATGAATTATATCTTTTTTTTCCCTTCTAGTCTTCATCAATTCTTAATGAACATGTCTTTAGCCACAAGAGACTCAAATTAATTTACAAGATTTGCCATCATGTCCAAAAACCAATTAAAACCTCATCTCTTTTTTTAAAGAAAGATCAAATTTTATTTAATTACAAAGAAAACGATTGCAGACACAAAGACCCATAAAATCTAAAAAAATTTCAGGGGTCAACAAAAAGACAACATACTGGAACAGAAAATATAACAAAACAAAAAAAAAATACTGGCCCAACATAAGATGAGCACTACAACCACAACCACACATAGAAAAGGCCAATTGAAAATAAGAAACCAGCAAACCAATAACTGCTGCTCTAGAAAGGAACTTGGGATGAAGAAAAATAAAGCTAGCGTATTGAATAGCATGGCAACATCATTTTGAAGAACGGTAAGCATGACGATGTAATGAGAGCTTCGAAGATGAAGTTTGAAACATATTTTCTTCTCCCAAAAGATTTGGAATACCTTTTGCATGGAATGGATATACAAAGAAGGAAGGGAGGCAACAAGTAGTTTAGCATTAGTGACACATTCTGAGAGGAGAACTTGAGATTGAAAGTTGGATGTTGTTTTACAATTTTTGGCAACATGACTAATGATACACTCTTTTCACTTGTTCTAAAACTAGTGACACCTTCATAATTTTACTATCAATCAGTTAAAAATTATTAAGATTGATAGAATTTAAATCAAATTCTGAAAGGAGAACTCAATCACACAAGCCATACCAATTTATAAAACTATTATCATCATAACAAAAAAAGGAAGGAAAACATAACTTTGAGTTCTTGTACTTTGTTTGAGTTTTGTTATAGGTCCTTATAACTTTTTTTAATATTCTAGATCCTTACACTTTTATTTTTTGATGTTCTGGGTCCCCACATGAGCAATGTTATAAGGATATAAAACACCCAAAAATAAAAGTATACAGATTTAAAATACTGAAAAAAATGTAAAGACTCATAGCAAAACTCGAGTAAAGTATAATAACACAAAATTATGTTTTTTGAAAAAAAAATTCCAATATATTCTCCCAATGTATCACACATACTTTATTGATCATATTATCTTATTGATTGAAATAAGATGCGAAAAATATGTTCACATAAACAACCATGCCAACTCACCCAACGTCAATTTTTATTTAAAAAAAAAATTATGTGCCAAGAACTTGCCCCAGTTTGGTTTAAAGAATTTAGGTCAAATGTCAATAATATAAGGAATAAATTAAAGAAACAAAAAGGAAAAGCAAACTCGATATATTAATTGTTGGAAAACACAAAGAAGATCATAACAGCTCCAAATCCTACTTAAGTTCTACCTCTGAAGATGGCTTAGAGAAGGAATTTTCCTCGTTATAGATCTCATATAAAATAGTAGTTAAAATATTAATATTTTAACATTTTAAATGCTATTCTTATTCATAAGTCCAGTTTCATAGTAGAATTTATTGTATTTTTAATTATTAAAAAAATTTAATATTAATTTAATAATAGTTGGGATCGTAATCCCAACAATTAAACCCATTCCATGGGGCGAGTCAACATTATTCAAAGGGCTCAGATATCTTTTGGCACATTACATCACAATCCCTTGGAACTTCTTGATAATAATTCGAATTGATGAGAGTTATTCCCTGTCTTTAAATATAATCATTAATTTTAAATAACACTGTTTTGTGAAATTTGATTAATTTTAATAATTACTTTTTACATTGAAAAATCATGAACTAAAATATTTTTTATTGCTAACAAGTATTCCTTCCATCCCACATTATAAAATATTTTTAAGATAAATTTGACGTCCCAAAATATAAAATATTTTAATAAAAATAAGAATTCATTAATTATATTTTTTTAATATTACCCTTCTCATTATATTCTCTTTTTAATATTATTTCATAAATAGAGTATTAAATGAAAGTCATTTTTAGAAGTTTATATTTTTATTTTAAAAAAAATTAAATTGTAAAGTGTATGTAATGAGTTTTATTAATAAGTATAATTTTATCTAAAAGTGTCTTATAATTTAAAACGAATGGATTATCATTCTATTTGAAGCAATCCTATTTAAGATATAGCAAGTACTAAATATAAGCACCTTTTATAATGGAAATTCAAATATGATTAATCTATAATTTTTTTTAATTTAATGGTACTATCATGTAATGAAGAGTAATTTAGAATTTTAGAAAACTTATATATTTAGCTTTATAATTTAAAGTGTTTGTTTTTAATTAAATAAAAATTCATAGATCATTTATGCATTATTTATTTTATAACAAATTACTATTATGAATATTATTAATACATTAAAATTCACTTATTTTAATTTAATTGGATAAAAGTACATTAAGTAATTATTGAAATATCAAATATAAGTTCACTTGACTTGATATGGAAAAAAAAAAAGTCCCATATCAATTATTGTTGAGTTGGAGAAGAGGTATATAATTGAAAAAGAAACATAAACTTAAAACTTTAAGGTTTTAAATTATGATGTAGTAACATATTCATTTATATGTGTTATCTTAGAAATTTTGAGTAACTGAGTGGCATTCTACTCTCTTTAAAAATGTTCTATGAGTCCAACAAGTGATATCACAGCCTTATACCAATAAGAGACCTACTATGAATACAATGAAAACAGTAGTGTTAATGATTTTGGATATGCATTAAAGACTCAAAATTGAGAGGAGATTATTGGAATATCAACTGTGAATCGACTTGACTTAGTATTGAAAAAAGTCCCAAACCGATATTATAGTTGGATTGGGAAAATTAGAGAAGAATCATATAATCTAAAAAAACCCTTAAATTTAATACTTTAAAGCTTTAAGTTAAAATATAATATTATTTTCACTTATATATGTTTTTTTTAGAATTGTTGTGCAGCGCAATTATGTTTCTACTCTCTTCTGAAATGCTCTCTAGACCCAAAAAGTGATATTAGAGCTACTTTCCAGCAAGGGAGACAATGTAAAGATGATGAAAAAAATTCAAATTTTTTATTGTTTTCAATTTTGTAGGAAAAAATAAACATAAAATAAATCATTACTCAAGGTATCTCAATTTAAGTCAGGCCTTGCCTGATGCAGTGCCCGTTTATAATGAGTCAATTTATTCCAATGTTAGTGGATAACCCCAAGCGACCAAAGAGTCAATTTATTTTAAACGGAAGTCTCTGAAAGGTCTTCGTTAACGCGTGATCTAATAATCTCGCTTTGTCAGAATAAACTGAAGCATCATAAAACATGCTCTATCTTTCTTTTTCTCATCCATGTTAATTATTTTTAAATTTTCTTGCGGTCACTTTCAGGACCACCAGTCTTTCTTTCTTTGTTTTTTTTTTTTTAATTCAATCTCATGCTAAGATGCGGAGTCAGCAACCCGTGAAAAACGAAATTCAAAAGTTAATAAAAATTTATTCATGTAATTTTTATATTCTTTTCTATTATTTTTGAATTAACTAATTATCAAAATTAATTTTTATTAACAATAGATATTAGATTACATTATTTTTAAAAATTTTAAAAAATTATACAAAAGATGAATTTATGATCCTGTGTTCTCATAAACCTATAATTTAAGGGTTAATTTATTTATTTATCTTTTTTTTTTAAATTTATTC
The DNA here is from genome assembly GCF_029017545.1 of Prosopis cineraria. Taxonomy (NCBI): domain Eukaryota; kingdom Viridiplantae; phylum Streptophyta; class Magnoliopsida; order Fabales; family Fabaceae; genus Prosopis; species Prosopis cineraria. Next base: position 24,158,808 of record NW_026555340.1, on the reverse strand, counting down.
ACATTAATGAAAGTGGAAGTTTGGTTTTCCAACATGATGTTGCTGTAGGGGTGGCTGACCAAAATTATCTGATTGCGTTATAAAAAAATCTAAAAAGAAATTAATTAACAAGTGCTTTCCAATTTGACTATTAATTACTGGAAAGTCAAAAGCTTGCTCACTGCTGTTGATTAAAAATAACATTATCTTTGCATAAGGATTGATTTAAGTAGGCCATTGATCTTATCAAAGCCTCATAGCCTCGTCTTCTTCAAACCAGACATAACTTTACGGACAAATTGGCCACTCGCCCAAAAAAAATTTGTACCTAAAGAAAAAATATGAAAAATTTTAAAAATTTGAGCATGTGGCCAATTAACATTGATATACAAAGCGTTTATCATTAATATATGATAAGTTTATTATTGATAGATAAGTGAATTATTTAAAGAAAATTTGTAAAAGATTTATTATTGATATAAAATGATGTATCATTAACATATAATAAAATAACATAAAATATAATAAATGTTGAGTTGTTTATTTAATTTGAACTTATAATATGGATTATGTTTGCAAAAACCGCTAATTTTTTTTATAAATAGACCAAGTTTAAATTCAAATTTTGATTAATCTTATTTAAATAAATAGATTAAGCTTATTTTTTAAAAATATAACCCATGAGTCTAATGAGTTGACTTACTTACGTACATACATATTATATAGTACGTGTGTGTGAGAGAGAGAGGGAGACATTTAATTTAGGAATTAAGAAATATAGAAAAGTTTAAAACTCTAAAGTAATTTGGCAAAAGTGAGGAAAAAACCCTAAAGCTAAACAATTTCACAGAGTTGTCCTCATTTGATCTCCAAACTTTAGAGGCACTCTTTGTCAAGTGTTGAATCTTCATATCTTCAATCAATCTTTCGGGCACTACTCCTCACCCAACGTTATCAATCATCATCAACTCTTTATTCAGGCCCAACAACTACTTTTGATCTTTGTTTAATCTTTTAACTTCTACTCTGCCTCTATTCCTCTAACATTGTTCACGTGTAAGTTTTGATAAGTTGAATGCCTAGTTTTAATGTCTTTAAAGTCTATTATGTATGCATATCTAAACGACTTACTTTTAAGTAAGTTTTTAAATAAAATTTTATGTTAAGTTATACCTCAAGTTAGTTTAAGTCTAAGCCATTGGAAATTTTTTTATATAAGTTTTAAGTCAGGTTTAAGCTTATTTGATTAAAGTTTGGCTTAACCTGACTTATTTGTATCTTTGTCTATGTAATATGAGGATGCTCGTGGAATTTAATCCTTGAAAGGGAAGATATTGTTGGGACTTGGGAGAATATCTCATGAAATTACAATATTATTGTAAAATCTCATACCTTTCACTAAATTTATCAATTTGCTATAATGAAATTGTCAACTAATGCTAGATAGTCATCAGTGGAGTTGTTCAGTTGACAACTAAAAGATAATAATTAACAACTATTGAAAAATTTAATTTTTTTTTAAAAATATGATATTTCAATGTTATTTTATAATTTCATACAATTTTTTTCATTTAGATTCTTTGTATAAGAGTGATCCCCTCTGTTGTTGGGTTATATATTTGACTTCGACCCTGTCGGTGAAGCTTGGATCTTACTTTAAAGTTTAAACTACTCCTTTGAGACCTTGTGGGGGCCCACTCTGGCCAAGGGCAAGTCTGGTAATTTGCTTTGGTTAGAATGGAAGGCTTGGGTTACGTGATCCTACAGAACGTGGGCAAAGTGTTGGATGAGGCCCAACTCTAATGGGTATTGTGCAACAAGTCTATGACTGAAAAAGGTTCCTCTGATATGTATCCTGTGTGTGGATTCTCTCTCACGGAAGCTGCACTTTCTATCGGAAAACTTATTCACTTGGATGTAACTTTTCAAATTTCACTGGGTTCATCTAGTTAATGAGAATGAAATCTAGTTACTAACGAAAATTGTACTTAAAATAAATGTAAAATAATAAATTTTATTTAAAAAAATTAATCATTTAGTATTTTTAGTTTTGACTCACTTAAAACTCAGTTCTTAAACTTTAACTCATTATAATTCAGTCTTTATAGTTTTAACTCTATTATAATTCAGTCCTTGAACTTTTTCTTTTATAATTTAGTCCTTATAGTTTCAACCACTTAAATATTGGTCCTCATATTTTAAAAAAATAAGATTATAAAAATTAAAAATATTTTGAACCTTTAATATTTATAAAAATTAAAAGGGTTTAATAATTTAAAATATCGGTAATAAATTTTAACATAATTTTAATATTTATATTATTACTAATATTATAAATATTAAAATTTTAAAATATTATAATTTTAATCTTTTAATCTCTATAATTTTATTTTTTAAAATATGAATACCAATATTTAAGTAGTTGAAACTATAAGAATTAAATTGTAAGAGAAAAAGTTCAAGAATTGAGTTACAGTAGAGTTAAAACTATAAGAACTAAATTACAATGAGTCAAAGTTTAAGAGTTGAGTTTCAAGCGAGTCAAAACTACAAGAACTAAATAATTATATTTTTCTTTTATTTATTATAATCAACATCAAAATAAAAAGGGCCACCAACTAGCAAGTGAGGCTAATCGACCATCCTTTCTCTTAGGTTAGGTGGGATGAGTTACTTGAACATGCTTTTAAATGGGTTGAAACTTTCAACTCATCTTGCCTCTTTTAGATAGGTCTACATAGAATGGGGGATAAGGCATTAAAAGAATCTCACAGTTATTATTTTATGACCTAAGTGTATATTATGACTATTCAATTACTCATTTCTGTCTTAAATATAGAACACAATTTAGAAAGTATTTGTGATATTAATATAATTCACTTTGCATGAGTTTTTGAGGTATCTAAAACTTTTCACCAAAAATTCCCTTTATCAAAGAGGATAGAAAGAGTATTTGATTTTTTGAAAAAAATATAATTTTAAATCCCTGCACTTTATTCAAGTTTTGATATAAGTTCGTATAATTTTTCAATATTTTAAATCCCTACACTGTTGTGTTATGGTGTTTTAGGTCACTCTATAAGCGGTGTTATAGGGACCTAGAAAAGGGAACAAAAAACTAAAGTGTAAGAAATTGAAACATAAACAAAAATGTAAAGATTTAAAGTTATGTTTTCCTTAATTTTTAAATCGATGATTATAATTAGAGGTAAAGATGAAAACTTATTTAATTATAAGATTAAAATAACTAACTTTTCTTGCTTTCCGTAAATGACTTGTATATAACATCACAGAGTACTCTAATGTTCTTTTTCATTACTCTATTTCATTCACAAGACTAGTACCTGATAATCAAGTTTCATTAATTAATTAATAAATGTCCAATTTAAACAAGTAAACCTACTCTTTCTGTTGTAGACAGCAGCAAAAATTTACTAGCTAGTACACACACGCGCACACACAATACATTGGACATAATGCATCATATATTCATGTTTATACACACACATGTACAAAGTGTTGGCTGGACGATTTCCCCATGCTACATAACCATATTATCGTATGAGACAGACACACACACACACGTCCTTATTGTCAGAACACGACTCAAATATAGATAACCAGTCTTTAATTATAAAAATGGCACATGTTGCAGCTTCTACGTGTGCCTTGACCTCTATCTAACATAATCAAAGCACTAGATATCAACAAGATATGAGTCCAGAACTTACACTCTAGACCATGCATGGCAAGATTCCATCTAAAGAGAATCTATGGGTCTCATACGCAATGGAAGATTCTGATGCCTCAAGATTAGATGAAACAACATTGATACTAATATCCTTTTGTGCTGATGCTTCCAATGTTGCATGATCTTCTTCCATCCAGTGTTGAAATGGGTTTGAAGGATCTGGGATATCCATTGAGCCTTCCAACATTTTCACCACAACACTCATTATGGGTCTCAATTCTGGTCTATATTGAACACACCAGAAAGCTAGTCTTGCCATTCTTTCCACTATCTCTTTATCTTCATCTTCAAATATGCCATAGTCTATTATCAGCTCTTCTAGTTTTTCACTCTCAAATTTTATCCAAACCTGTCTTGGAAACCACTCTTGACTTTCTGTGAGGTTAACGTCAAGGTTTCTTCTTCTTCCTATGATTTCAAATAACAACATTCCAAAGCTGAAAACATCACACTTGTGAGTTACACGAAAAGGCATCCAAAGTTCTGGTGCAGCATATCCTGGTGTCCCTCTTAGTCCTGTCATAGTAACACAGGACTTTTCTCTGTTATAGAGCTTCGCTAAACCAAAATCAGCAACTTTAGGACAGAAATTATGGTCCAAGAGGATGTTTTCTGGTTTAATGTCGTAGTGGATAATCCTCTGGTTGCATTCTTCATGTAAGTAAGCAATTCCTTTAGCCGTTCCTACAGCAATCTCATGAAGCTTCCCAAATCCTAAGGCCTTGTTTTCACAAAACAGATACTTGTCAAGAGATCCATTGCACATGTACTCATAAACTAAAGCTCTCGTATCAGTTTCAATGCAGAATCCTAAGAGGCGAACCAGATTGAAATGATGAACTCTTCCAATTGTGCTCACTTCAGCCATGAACTGTTCTTCCATTCTCTTGTCAGAAACACTACTATGTAGAACTTTAACTGCCACAACAGTTCCATTACCAAGTGTTCCTTTATAAACTGATCCGAATCCTCCTGAGCCCAACATGTTGGAGTAATTGTTTGTTGCACGCGTTAGGTGGCGCGAGGTGAATCTGATAGGCCTTCCTGATTCAATATCATTCAGAAACTTCTCCATTCTATATGTCAGAAAGTGATCTGATGACGAGTTCCCACTTTCCAGTTCTGCCGTTACATTTGCCGGTTCGCGCCTTCGAGATATACAGTAGAAGATGGTCAGCATTGTTATCACCACAGACACGGCTGCAACAGGGATAAACGACGTACTAAATTAGTCCAAAGAACTTATATATATGCTATGTCAAATTGCCACATGGCTTCCTATAATTTTAATTTTTTTTCATTTAATAATTCTCATTAAATAAAAATATGTTTACTATAACAGACGTATAATCATATGTGATCTAGATTTTATTTTACTTTATTTTTATAATTTTAATTTTTTTATTTCAATAGGTGTAAAAGAAAAATAGTCTTTAAAATTTGTATTGTCTAGATAATAGCTTTTTAATTTGAAAAAAAATAATTTTTAGACCATCCAAATTAAAAATTAAGTAATGGTTTTAAAATTTCATGGAACACAAATTTGGTGCCAGGTCTCATAAACAAAACCACTTTGTTTTGAGACTTTAGGACGTGAAACAGGCGGAGAGGCATCCTGTCGTGTAAAACGATGTCGTTTCATTGACATGTACAATTTAATGAGCACTAAATCTAGGTCTGAATAAATTCCAAATAATATCAGTGATTAGAAAATAAGGTCTAGCTTCAGTGTTCACCACTTTTCAGATAGGATGTGATCTGATCAACACCCATCTAGATATTATTTATTATTTTATATTTTAAATAAATTTTTATTTTAATAGGTGCAGAATGAAAAATAAATATAATTTCTTATATTGTTATCTTGTTAAAAAATGAATTTATTATTTAAAAATTCTAAGTTAAAAACATTAAATTTGAACTGTTTGAACTAGATTTGAACCGTGAGATCTCTAATGAGCACTCTAGCTGACTCCAAATACTAAAAAATAAGGAGGAACTAATAGTAAATTTCAGAAAGGAAAAGAAAAGGAAAACTCTAAATTAAATCATACCTGTAATCAAGCCAAGGGGAATTTTTTGAGATTCAGCTGCTGACATGGCCGAACAATTAATCTAAATTATATGCAAATTAATTTGGATAATTGGATGCGTGCGTCTTCATCATCACCAGAGATTCTGCAAGTCTGATTCCTGTGATGGAAAGATGGAGATTCAGTTCCCCCAAATATGAGTACTCGATCAAAATGAAGAACCTTCAAAATCATATTGCATGATGGTGAGATAAATGGATGTCACGCTGAATTAATTAAACTAATCTGTAAACTCTAGATTAATCCAAATAATTTCTTTTCGTTCAGGAAATCTTGGGAACCAAAGCAACACCAAAAGCTAATTAAAGCAGACAAGTAATTGAAAAACACCAAAACAATAAGAAGCAAATCACAGTTATGAATCTTAACCTAAGAAGAAGATATAACCGTAGCAGCAGCAATATGAAGAACAGGAGGAAGAATTCTGAAATGATACTGAATAATGAAAGAAAACATGGAGTCTCAGCACAAATTAAACATGTAGTGTTTTAGACTGAAGATAAGAAATTGGCTTCATTGTATCTTGTTAGAAGGCAAAGTTTGAATAATTTCTCACAGGAGAAATTTTTATATTTCCAATCATTTTCAGACAGTAAATTGAAAGAGTTAAATTTTGAAAGATCAAGTTTTAAAAGAGACTTTCATTAGTGGTAGCTTGACAATTGCATCAGATTGAGTAATATTGTTTTTTTTTTTAGTGTCGCCTTGATGTTTTGAAAATAATCATCATTCAATTCTTAAAAAGACTTTGGGTGTATCATCGCTATAAGTTTTCATTTTCTAACATGTTGCTTAATTGATTAACCAACATCTATAGCCAAAAATTTGGTTAATATATAGTATCCGCCACTAGGATTCAAAATACATATGACTTGAAAATTTCTTTTGCAATATTACCATCTACTTTTGACCAAACGAATTAATGAATTAGATTATGCTGACTAAAGATTTTATTTTAATCCCCATCCTTAAAGTCAGCACTGAAGTTATCATTTAAAGAAATAATAATATATTTTAACATGTTAATGAGCCTTTTTACATATATATAAAGTCAACTCTTAATGTAAACCAAGCCAGTGACTGTTAATTAAAATTGAATAAATTGTAGGAAGCCATTTTTAGACTTATGATAAGGAGTGAGGCAATAATTTTATTTGTATTCGAGAAATAAAATCATCATATCAATAAATTGAGTGATTTTTAATCATAGGATAAACATCAAAAGCTTTATATATATATATATATATATAGAGGGCCATCAGCAACTTTTATTAGTGCCAATTAAAATCAATATAAAGCTATCTTAACTAATCTTTTATAGCAGAACTCAGAACTGCAAAAAAAATTCATAACTCAAGGATTTCCATTTTGCAGATTCTTGAAGGAGATGAGCTTGGCAGAACCCTCTGGAAGACATAACCACTTACTGATTAGATCTTGTCATGCTTGTAACTCTTTTTGTAATAAAAAAAAAATCACTATTGGCTTTGTAAACCTGTGGCATAATCTGCACTCTCTGTCCTCTGTAGCTGAATGTTAGAGCATTGGGGAAATGACAATTAAGGGTCTTGCAAAGACATTAATGATAATTGCAGATCTCAAATTATTGAAAAGTCATAGAATTAAAGGACCATGGTCTTTATTTGTAATTAAAAGATAAATAATTATTAAAATAACTAATGGAATGTGACTATGAATTTAAGCAAGGTGGGTTGTGAATTTAAAAAATGTTACTTGTGAATCAATGTAAAGTCAATTATAAATAAATAGTTAGTTTTATAAATTTATGTATCATCACATTTGAATTTTTGGATAGTTACTTATAAATCTTAGAAAGGTGAATAATGAATTTATGAAATTTTAGTTTTGAATTTAAGGAATATTAATTAGAAATATATGGAACATCAGTTGTAAATAAATATAAATAGTTTTAATTATAAATTAATAATTTAGACACCTTCTAATGTTTTTGAATATCCATTTACAGCTAATTTTTCATATATTTACGAGTAACTTTCAAAAGATTTATAATTGATTCTCCTTAAATTTTCAAGTGACAATATATATATATATATATATATATGAAATTATCTATTTGTTTACAAATGATTTTTTATATATTCACAAGTGATCTCCTTGAAATTTACAACAAACTTTTCTTTAATTTATAATTGACGTTCTATTGGTTATTTCAATGATTAAAATATTTTGATTACAAATGAAAACTATGGTCCTTTCCTAACATTTCAATATTTTGAGGTTTTTAATTGTCACTAATTTCTTTAAAAGGTCCCAAATTGTCATTTTTTCAATAAATATTTGTGCCTGAAGTTTATATATTGTTTTGCATTTAAAAAAACCAAAAAAAAAAGTAGTGTTTGTGATTGTGGATTTAGATTTGAAATATCACATTCTCACAATAAAAAATTTATGTGTTTAAAATCTTTCATTTAGATTGTTTAACAAGCTTCAAATGAAAAAGAGAAATAGGTTGATATTCGAAACTAAAATAAAAAATTGAAATTGATGAATTTATTTTTATTTTTCAGTCGATAAAAGATGAGAATGAGAAATGAGAAAAGATATGAGTCATAAAAATATCAATAGTAAAAATATAAAAAGAATAAAAAATTTAAAATAACTGAAATTTCTAGTATCAAAGAGGTTTGAAATTTTAAAGAAAGTATAATACGAATTGAATTTGGTCCAAATACAAATCCCTAACAATCCAAACATGTAACCTCCAAGAAGCATGCTTTTTTTTTTTTAACAACATTGAAGTCAAGCATTCTATGTGTAGATAGAACAAATTTACTATCACATTTAGCAACACAGATCCAACAGAACATCAAAATTAAATCACTAGAGAAAATAAGATATTCCCAAAAAGCTTGTACTGTTAACTCAGGTAGAGGTTGTTTGGATCTTATACTTGCTCATGACAGGAGTAGCAGCCAAACAGCTAGGTTTAGACGATATTATAGAAGATCCAGAAGCAGCACTTGTATCAGTTTGTGTCGTCTGAACTGATTGAATAGAATAACTTGCATCCATCAAGTTCTGGAAAGGACTCACAGGGTCTGGGATTTCCACTGAATCCTCCAATTTTTTCTCCACAACACTCATCATAGGCCTCAGCTTAGGTTTATACTGAACATACAAAAGAGCTATCTTAACTATTCTATCTGCATTCTCCTTATCTTCCTCCTCTTTTCCACATACTGTTATAATTTCATTCAGCTCTCCACTATCAAATTTTATTCAAATCCGTCTCGGAAAGCACTCTTTACTTTCTCCTGTAAGGTTCACATAAAGATTCCTTTTCTTGCCAATGATTTCAAGTAACAACATTCCAAAATTATAAACATCACGCTAGTAAGTTATAGGAAACGGCATCCAAAGCTCTGGTGCAGCATAACATAGGGTCCCTCTACCTCTTATCATGGTAACATGAGCATTTTCTCTATTGCAGAGCTTGGCCAAACTGAAGTCAGTAACTTATTTAGGACAGAAGTTGTTGTCCAGGAGGATGTTTTCTGGTTTGATGTCACAGTGGATGATTCTTTGTTGGCAATCTTTATGCGGATATGAAATTCCCTTGGTTGTTCCAACTGCAATCTGATGAAGCTTTCGAAATCCTAATAATGTCTTGTTCTCATGAAACTGATACTTGTCTAGCCAGCCATTGCCCAGGTACTCATAAACCAGTGCTCTCATGTTGCTTTTCAATGCAAAATCCATAGAGGCGAAGAAGATTGAAATGATGAACTCTTCCAATAGTACCCACTTCTGCCATGAACTGCTCCTCTATTCTTTTGTGAGAGCTGCTGCCATTTTTCAGAACCTTCACAGCCACAATGGTTCCATCACTGAAAGTTCATTTATAGACTGATCAGAAGCCACCTGACCCCAACATGTTCGAGTAGCTGTTAGTTGCGAGCATTAGATGTTTTGAGCTGAGCCTGATTGGGTTCTCCCTCTCCATTTCAAGCAGACACTTGTCAATGGTGTATGTCAGAAATTCTGTGTCAGCACTGGGAGCTACGAGGGTATCAGTTGCTAGTTAATTTTCAATAAATCACAGTAAGAATAACTGCAATGGGGCAAGAATTATATCCCAGTTAGAAGTCATGCGATCAAACAAAGAAAGAGCCAAAATAGACAAAAATATGGGAAAGAAAACATAAAACAAAGAAGCAAATCATAGCTCCAAGTCCCACCTATGAAGCCGACAACAGAAATTACTGCCACATCAGCAGAAGCCATAGTTGTGAATAAGAAGAGGTAAGAGTTATCCTGTGATTGAATGATGGAGATTCAGTTCCCCGAATATGAGTACTGGACCCAAAAGGACTAGGTTAAACCCCAACCTTTTTTTTAGAACTAACAAGAATTGAGCCTAAAGTGTTTATAAAAGAAATGAATCATTTTTCAAGTCCAGCCATAAAATAAAATATAGGGCGGAAACGGGCCCAAATTGCCTGGCCCTTATTAATCTCTAAAGATAACTAAGCCATTATTATTTTTTAATCATAATTTATTAATATTAATTGATATTGAAAATTAAAAAGAAGTAATTAAAAACAAATGCATAATCTGCATCAAGTTAAATATTCCCTCTTATTCCTAATTATAAGACATAATTTTGAAAGGTGTGTTGTTCTTCTATATCAGACAATTTACAAAATTTATACATAATAATAATAATTATTATTATTATTATTTTAAAATATCCCTAATCAATGGAGGAAAAAAAAAAAGATTTGGTTCACATTGGAGTAAAGTAAGAAAAATTTTTAGCATTAATTGAAAGCAAAAGTGGAAAGATGTAAACAAATTTAACTCATAAATTAGTTAAAACCATTTTACGGGGATGCATAAATTAAATAATTTTTTATAATCATGTATAATTTAATTAATCATGTAATATCATATTATAAAACTCACACTTTTTAATATCACATGTTTAGCATTTTTTATTAAAATCTTCTAAATATCTAAAAAATCTTGAGTTTAAGTCGTAATCTATGTATACACAGCAATAATAAAATTCTTGTCAGGAGGTATGCCCTCCCAAAAAGGTATTCTCAATTGCCGAATGGATTAATCTGGTCAAGGACCTCAAATATCAGAGCTCATGAAAAAAAAAAAAAATCTAAACATATTTTATTTTGGCAATGTCAAAATTAAATTTGCCAAAATAATAATTCTAGGGCACGCAGTGTTGGGAGGAGCTAAAAATGTCCACGTCACAGTATGCCACGGAGTCAGCAACCCCATGAAAATGTCTAATGCCAATGTGAGTATGGAAATTAGCTTCCTCCACCAACACTGCGTGTCCAGAACTTATACTCTAAACTAATTGATCTAATAACTTAAAACTGAAAGGTCTTCGTTGACGCGTGATCTAATAATCTCACTTTGTCAGAATTATGGAAGTGGAAGTTCGGCTTTCCATCATAATGTTGCTGAAGGTCTGGCTGACAACAATTTCGTCGTGGGGGGCTAGGAATGTCTTTATTTCTTCAAACCTGACATCATCTTTTTAATAAATAGACCGAATTTAAATTCAAATTTTGATTAAGCTCATTTACAATAAATAGGTCACACTTTTTTTAAAAAATATAACCTACGAGTTTAATGAGTTCACCTATTTATGTGTGTGTGTGTAATATTATATAATATGTGTGTGTGTGATATTTAATTTAGGAATTAAGAAGTATAGAAAAGTTAAAAACTCCAAAGCAATTTGGCAAAAAAAAAAACTAAAACTAAACAATTTCACAATATATTAATAGAAGGATGTCAGCTTTTGCTATAGAAATGAGGGGGAAATTAGATTTGGAATCAAGTGAGTGAATTAAGACCCATTTGAATTTTAGTATGGTATAATTTATTACAAAAATAATTAAATAATATAATTAATTTTAATTATAATTAATTATATTATAATGCAATATATTTAGATACTGAAATTGATTTCAACTGTATAAATTATCATAAAAATATTATTTTTTAAAATTAAATTACTAATAAAGTTATATTTAATATTGTTAACTTTTATTTAAAAAGTAAAATATATTATGTAATAATAAAATTGAATCTATAAATAACCCCTCAGACTTTATTTTAAAATGTAATTTTGGCTCAATAATCAATTATAAGATTTTTCAACTGTTTGGATAATTGTTGGAAAAATCAATTATTTGGCCCCAAATAATTGATTTTTTGTCAATTTAAATAGGCAGTAAATCCATTCGGTGAATAAGCATCTCATATAGTATGATAATAGTCATTTAATTAAATTGAACAGTTATAAAAAATTTTATTATATAATATTCAAAAAAATATTCTATTTCAAATTTTTGGAAGGTGCATCATATGTGAGGATTATTTTAATCATAAGAATGTTTTGAATTTTTAAAGGAAAAATATATTTTAATAATTTTAAAGTATTGATAAAATCTAATAATTATAATTAAAACACACATTAAGTGACTATACTTAAACTATTCACTTAATCTAAAAATGAGGAAATTACTTAAAATCTGAAGCTAAATAGGTAAATACTAGTCTTAAGCAAAAGAAAGTGATGATCAAAAGCTCGTTCCCTCGTGTTAATTAAAAACATTATCTTCACACAACATAATGATTGAAAATTTATAAAATTTTTTATCATTGGTAAATATAATAAATCATCATAATATAAAATATAATAAATATTAGGTCATTTACTTAATTTAACCCTATAACAAAAAATCCCTTTAAATAAATAGGTTATTGCTATTTTTAAAAAGCCTGACTCATGAACTTGATAGGCTAGCTTGCTTACATATATTTTATAATATATATACACATACATATATATTATAATGTTTAATTTAATTATGTATTGAGAAAATAAAAATTCAAACCCAAATTTACAAAATAGAAAAATTTAAAATGTTGCATTATATATAAACAAATTGAAAAAAAAAACTCATAATAGGCATAGCAAGTATCGATTATCGTATCGTATTCATTTTCTTTATTTTCGTATTTTCAATTTGTTTGCAAAGATTAACTATGCTGTCAGATTGAGGGCACAATGGATTGGCAGGGGAAGTTTATGAATGAATAGATCAACATCCATTTTGGCCAGTGGCGATCGTCATCAAGTGGCTCGTATTGGTTAACCTTCGAAATTGTATTGCCAATGAAGCAGGAGGAATGATATGTTTTGCATATGTTTGTTGGGACTTACATTGGGTTAGCTAGATACAACTTTCTGTTCAGCAATGGTAGTAATGGTCATCTCTATAATGGTAAAATAAACTTGTACAAAAAGCACTTCAGGATGTGAAATTACTTGGTTGTATCAGCTTGTAGGGAAGAAAAGATTCTCCTAATATCAGTTTTAATCTTTCATACACTATATCACCTGGTTTTATCTTCCATGGTTTAGTGTGTGTATTTGATTTTCAATTCACATTTGGTAAAAGTATATTTGAAATATTTGTTACATTTAACAAAAATACATTTCAGATATAATTTGAATATATTTTTGAGAGTTATCCAAATAAGCCCTTAGTATATCACAGTGAAAGTTATATTTTTTTTTTTTGTAAACAATTAATAATATTAGCGACTTATTTAGTTGACACCTAGTTTCATTCAAACAATTGCATGTAACACACACACACACACACATTGACACCTAGTTTTATTCAAATAATTGCATGTTTTTTGGTTCTATTTAAAGGGTAGAAATAAAATATTTTTTGGTCTTATTTATTATCTATTGAATGTCATAGAGAAAGAATATATTATTAAAGCATGTATATTTAATAAAAATAAAGTTTAAAACTTATTAAATTCAAATAGATTTTTAAACTAAATTAGGTATTGAACAAGCTCAAGCTTGAGCTATAAAAAAATATTATATAGATTTTAGGTTAGATTAAAACTTATTAGTTAAAACCTGACTTAATCTAGTTTATATCCACCCTTATTATTGTGGCGTGAGGATACTTGTGTAATTTGATCTTTTAAAAAGGAAGATATTGTTGGGACTTTGGAGAAAATCACTTTCATAATATATAAGGAATTTAAATATAAAGAAGTCTCGGTCATGAATTCACAATATTATTATGAAGTTTCATGTTTTTTTCTTGAAATTTTCAATTAATTCTAAATAGTCATTAAAAGAGTTGTTTAGTTGACAACTTAGGAACAATAATCAACAACTACTCCCTTCAATCATTAATATAAGATAAAGTTTAAAAGCATTTTTTGGTCATAAATATAAAACAAAGTTAGAGTAATTATTTTTTCCCAATTTTATTTTGTTTATTTATCATCATTTAACTTTCTAAACAACAATTTTGTTAGGGTCATTAATTATAAAAAAAGGGTATAATTAAAAATTTATAATTTTTTTTACAATTTTAAGGTTATAACAAACATTTCTTAATGAGTGTGAAGTTTGTTAATTTCTTCTTATATCAAGAATGTTATAACAAACATTTTTTAATAAGTGTGAAGTTTGTTAATTTCTTCTTATACCAAGAATTGGAAAAAAATTTAGAGATAATTTACAACTTTACTAGAAGATATAAAATTTTAAAGTAATTTTATGATTTTGTGATAAAAAAAATAATTTTATGATTGTATAAATTTTTTGTATTTAGATTCGTTACGTGAGACTAAAAATTGTTTTCTCCATGGTGGGCTTATACATTGATCCCAGCTAGTGAAGCTTGGATCTTGATTTAAACTAGTCCTTTGAAGGACCTATGGGGGCCCACTTGGGACAACGGCAAGTCTAGTAGTTCACTTTGGTTAGAATGGAAGGCTTGGGTCACATGATCGTACAGAACGTGGGCAAAGTGTTGGGCTGGGCCCAACTCTAATGAGTATTTTGCCACAAATCAATGACTTTCTTTTGGAAAGCTTGTGCGTATAGACGTAACTTTTCACTTTCTTTTGGAACGCTTGTACCTATTTTAGTTGTCACTGGCTCGTTTAGTCAATGAGAATGAAATCTAGTTACTAACATAAAATAAAAATTATGCTCAAAATAAATGTAAAATAATAAATTTTATTTAGTATAACTAACATCAAAATTAAAAAAAAATTATTTTAAAATAGGCCAACTCGCGAGTAAAATTAATTGGCTATCTTTTCTCGTAGGTTAGGTAGGATGAGTTAAATGAACTCACTTTTAGATGGGTTAAAATTTTTAACTCAACTTGTCTCTTTTAGGTGGGCTAGCGTGTAGACTTAACTCATTTTCCAACTATGTAGAGTGCAGGATAAGGTATTAAAGCAATCTCACAATAATTTATTTATGACTTATGTGTATATGAATATCATGACTATTAAATTACTCATTTCTATCTTAAATGTAGCACACAATGTAGAAGGTATTTCTGGTACTAACACAAGTCCCTTGGCATGAGTTTTTGAGGTATCTAAAGTTTTTCAACAAAATACCCTTTATTAAAGAGGACAAAAAGATTATTTGATTTTTAAATTGACATTAATAATTAAGGGTAAAGATGAAAACTTATTTATTATAAAATTAAAGTAACTACCTTTCTTAGTTTTCACTAAAGGTGTTGAAAATGACATATATAGGATCACGGAGTGCTCTAATTTTTTTCATTACTCTATTTCATTCACGTACTTAGCTTGCTAATCAAGTTTCACAAGTTAATCAATAAATGTCCAATTCAAACAAGTAAGCCTACTCTTTCTGCTGTAGACAGCAGCAAAAATGTACTAAAGAGTACGCACACGTACATAATACATTGGATATAATGCATCATATATTCATATTTATACACGCACATGTGCAAAGTGTTGGCTGGACGATTTCCCCTTGCCACATAACCATATAATCGTATGATATATAGACGTCCTTATTGTCAGATCACAACTCTAGTATAGATAGCCAGTCTTCAATTATAAAAATGGCACATGTTTACAGATTCTACATGTGCCTTGACCTCTATCCAACACAATCAAATCACTAGAAATCAATAAGTCCAGAACTTATACTCTAAACCATGCATGACAGGATTCCATCTAAAGAGAATCTGTCCGGGTCTCATACACAATGGAAGATTTGGATATCTCGAGAGATGAAACAGCATCGATACTAATATCCTTTTGTGCTGCTTCCAATGTTGCATGATCTTCTTCCATCAAGTGTTGAAATGGGTTTGAAGGATTTGGGATATCCATTGAGCCTTCCAACATTTTCACCACGACACTCATAATGGGTCTCAATTCTGGTCTATATTGAACACACCAGAAAGCTATTCTTGCCATTCTTTCCACTTTCTCTTTATCTTCAAGTATACCACAATCTGTTATCAGCTCTTCTAGATTTTCACTCTCAAATTTTATCCAAACCTGTCTTGGAAACCACTCTTGACTTTCTGTGAGGTTCACGTCAAGGTTCCTTCTTCTTCCTATGATTTCAAATAACAACATTCCAAAGCTGAAAACATCACACTTGTGAGTTACACGAAAAGGCATCCAAAGTTCTGGTGCAGCATAACCTGGTGTCCCTCTTAGTCCTGTCATAGTAACACAAGACTTTTCCCTGTTACAGAGCTTGGCTAAACCAAAATCAGAAACTTTAGGACAGAAATCATGGTCCAAGAGAATGTTTTCTGGTTTAATGTCGTAGTGGATAATCCTCTGGTTGCATTCTTCATGTAAGTAAGCAATGCCTTTAGCCGTTCCAACAGCAATCTCATGAAGCTTCTCAAATCCTAAGATCTTGTTTTTAGAAAACAAGTACTTGTCAAGAGATCCATTGCTCATGTACTCATAAACCAAAGCCCTCTTATCAGTTTCAATGCAAAATCCTAAGAGGCGAACCAGATTGAAATGATGAACTCGTCCAATTGTGCTCACTTCAGCCATGAACTGCTCTACCATTCTCTTGTCAGAAACACTACTACGTAGAACTTTCACTGCCACAATAGTTCCATTACGAAGTGTTCCTTTATAAACTGATCCGAATCCTCCTGAGCCCAACATGTTGGAGTAATTGTTTGTTGCACGCGTTAGGTGATGTGAGGTGAATCTGATAGGCTTTTGTGATTCAATATCATTGAGAAACTTGTCCATTCTATATGTCAGAATCTGATCATTTGAGTTCCCGCTTTCCAGTTCTGCGACTTTTGCTGGTTTACGCCTTTGGTACATACATATTTTACAATAGAAGACATATATGGTTATCATTATTGTGACCGGAAGCACGCCTGCAATTGGAATAAACGAATTAGTCAAAATTCTTGCAACCACAAAAAAACTAAACTTGGTGAAAGATCTGACTAACATATTAGATAGGGATGCAGTGTATGTGATAAGAAACCAAAACAAACATATAAGATAGAATTGCTTACTAGTCCCATCCACCACAAGCTTTAGTAATGTTAATGACCCACATATTTAAACATTAACTAAATTCAAAAGATCACGTGTCTAGCCTATCAAATATGACATAATTCGGCCTCTATATTTTAGGGACCACTAGTTAATTCATTTTGGTGCTAGATTATCAAAACCACCTCGTTGTGAACACTAGAGCATTAGGATGTGATCTCAATCGAGATGCAATCTTTTGTGCAAAACGATGTCGTTTTGTCTATGACCAACATGGTGCTGAATTTAGGACTGAAAACACACTCTCAATATAGCATTACAAAAAGAGGAGGAAGTGATAGCAAATTTTAGAAGAAAAAACTCTAAATCTTACTTGACACCAAGCTAATGATCAGTCTCGTAGATTCAGGTGACATGGCTGAACAATTGGCTTAAGTTATATGTAAGTGAATTTCGATGCATATAAATCATCTTCATCACCACCAACACATGATTCTGCAACTCCGATCCCTCAGAGTGAAAGATCCAGATTCAGTTGCCCCCGTTTATATGAACTTCATCAAAATGAAAACCAATTAATTTCAAAACCATATTTCATATATGGTGAGATAAACATATATTGATGTGTCTAGCACAAATTAAACTATAAAATCCAGATTCAGAACTAATTGAAAAACACCAAACCAAGAAGCAGATCACAGTTCTGAATCCTCCCTAAGAAGATATAGCCGTAGCAGCAACTCAGAAAACATATTGAATAATGAAAGCAAATATGGAGTCTCAGCACAAACATGGGCTGTTCTAGACTGGTGCACATAGGAAATTGGTGTTCCGTGTTCATTGTACCCTGTTAGAAGTCAAAGTTTGAATAATTCCTCAAAGGATATATTTTTGAAACAATATGTTTTTAGATCGAGTGATATTGTTTTCTTAGTGTCTCTGTCATTGTTTTTAAAATAATCATTCAATTCTTAAAAATGGTTTGGGTGCATCATCGACGTACATAGAACTCGAAAATTTCGTTTACAATATAATCATCAATGCTATATATAATTTTGACCAGACAAATTAAAAAAATACTATGATGGCTAAAGATTTTATTTTAATCACTATAGTCAGAGTCAGAACTTTAGTCATCATTTAAAGAATAATATGTTTTTACATGTTAATGGGCCTTTCATATAAATAAGTCAACTCTTAACGCATGACAGTCTAGTGACTGTTAAAATGAAATAAACTATAGGAAGCGATTTTTAATCTTCTGACAAGGAGCGATGCAATAAATTTATTTGTTTTCTAGAAATAAAATCACCATATCAATAAATTGAGTGATTTTTAATCAATTAGGATGAACAACTAAACACCAAAAGCTTAATATTTCTTTTGGGGCCATCAGCAACTTGTGTTAGTGCCAGAAGAACCACTTTAGGTTGGATATGGATCCCAGTGCTCAAATGTGGTTATGATAACAACACTTTTATATTTTTTTAATTATATAATAGGTTTATCTTTTTCCTAATAGGTTTGAGAACTGTACCAAAAAAAAATGCATTGCTCAGGGGTTTCCATTCAATTGATCAGCCTTTGGAGGACATTTTGCAAATTCAGGAAGAAGATTTTGGTCAAAAAAGAAAAAAAAATTCAGGAAGAAGATGAGCTTGGCAGAACCTTCCAGTGACATAAGATAGGTGGTGCGAAATTGTTGTTTGAGTCAAAGGTTTCTTTTTCTGTGTGTAAAACTGCTTTTTTTTTTTTTTCCATAACATATATCGAATTCATCAAAACTGCCTTGTGCTTTGGAAAATTCAAAGGAGGAAAACAAATTTGGTATTACATTTAGGAAAAGAGTAGATCCAATAGAATATCAAAATGAATCACTAACGAAAATAAGATATTCCCAAAAAAAAAAAAATCGTATTGTTTGACTCAGCTGATGCTTCCATACAATGGAAAGATATATAGTGTTAATCCTGGCTAGAGGCTATTTTTATCTCATGCTTGCTCATGATAGGAGTAGAAATCCAAAATGCTAGGTGTAGATGATATTATAAAAGATCCAGAAGCGACAGTAGTATCAATTTGTGTCGTTCGGATTGATTGAGCAGGATAACTTCCATTCATCAAGTGCTGAAAGATTCACAGGTTTTGGGATTCCATTTCTATCGTAATTTTTGGTTTTTTATGTGTAACTTTTGAAGTCCTTTTTTATCATTTACTGATCAATTAATGATTAAAGTTAATTGTTGTTTATGGCAAAGGCTTGATTATCTCATTTTTAAAAATTGAGAAAATAATTTAGACATTAAGAAAGTTCATGATCTACAATGTCACTAGACTCGAAGTTCAATGAGTAAGTTATTCATTTATCCTATATTAAATACATAATGTTATTTTATTTTATTTTTCTTACAATAGATGTATAATTTTTTTTAAGATTAAATGTCACTTTAAACTCTAAATTATAAATTCAAGAGCAGAAATTTAAACTTATATTTAATGTATTTTAAATATTGAATAATTAATTAAATTTGAGAACATTTCTTCAGCTTGCGGTGGGCCTATCCAGGTTTCTGTCACTGTCTTTATTTCCTCCTCCCTCCCTCTCCGTCCCCTGAAACAGAGTCATCGCTCCCTGATTCGTCTGCAAAGCCAGCGACGTTCCAGTGGCTTGGGTCCCCCCCTATGGTCCACGCGCTCGCAAACAGCTGCATGCGTGGAGTCTCGGCACAAAGTAAACATGTAATGTTTTAGACTGATGCATTTAAGAAATTGGTTTCGTTGTATCTTGTTAGAAGTCAAACTTTGAATAAATTTTTTATATTACCAATCATTTTCAGACGGTAAATTGAAAGAGATTAAATTTTCAAAGATCAAGTTTTAAAAGGGACTTTCATAAGTGGTAGTTTGACAATTGCATTAGATTGAGTAATATTGTTTTATTAGTGTCGCTCTCAATGTTTTTAAAATAATCATCATTCAATTCTTAAAAAGGCTTTGGATGTATTATCGCTATAAGTTTTCATTTTTCTAATATATTGCTTTAATTGATTATCCAACATGTATAGCCAAAAATTTGGTCAATATATAGTATCCACCAGTAAGATTCAAAATACATATATGACTTGAAATTTTCTGTTGCAATATAACCATCTAATTTTGACCCAACAAATTAATGAATTAGATTATGCTGGCTAAACATTTTATTTTAATCCCCATCCTTAGAGTCAGTACTATAGTTATCATTTAAAGAAATAATAATATATTTTAACATGTTAATGAGCCTTTTTACATATATATAAAGTTAACTCTCAACGTAAGCCAAGCCGGTGACTGTTAATTAAAATTGAATAAAATGTAGGAAGCGATTTTTAGACTTATCATAAGGAGTGAGGCAATAATTTTATCTGTATTCTAGAAATAAAATCATCATATCAGTAAATTGAGTGATTTTTAATCATTGGATAAACGCCAAAAGCTATATATATATATATATATATGTACGTATGTATGTTGGGCCGTCGGCAACTTTTATTTGTGCCAATTAAAATCCACATAAAGCTATCTTAACTAATCTTTTATAGCAGAACTTAGAACTGCACAAAAAATACATGGCCCAAGGATTTCCATTTTACAGACTCTTGAAGGGGATGAGCTTGGGTAGAACCTTCTCGAAGACATACCCACTTACTGATGAGATCTTCTTGTCATGCTTGTAACTCCTTTTGTAATAATAATAATAATAATAATAAAAAGGAATGCGACTATAAATTTAAGCAAGGTAAGTTGTGAATTTAAATTAATGTTACATGTGAATTAATATAAAGTCAATTGTAAATAAATAGATAGTTTTATAAATTTATGTATTATCACATTTGAATTTTTGGATAGTTACTTGTAAATTTTGAAAAAGTGAATAATGAATTTATGAAATTTTAACTGTGAATTTAAGGAATGTTACTTGGGCACATATGAAACGACAATTGTAAATAAATATAAATAGTTTTACTTGTAAATCAATAATATAAGGATCATCTAATGTTTCTAAATATCTATTCACAATTGACTTTCAATATATTCATAATTGATTTTTAAAAGATTCACAAGTGATTTTCTTTAAATTTTTAAGTGACGAGATATATATTTATAAAATTATATATCCATTTACAATTATCTTTTCATATATTCATAAGTAATTTTTTTTAAATTTACAATTAACTTTCCTTAAATTTATCACTGACCTTCTATTGGTTATTTCAATAATTACAAATATTTTAATTGTAAATATAGACCATGGTCCTTTTTTTTTTGGCATTTCAATATTTTGAAGTCCTTAATTATCATTATTGTCTTTACAAGGTTTCTAATTATCATTTTCCCAATAAATATGGGAGAATTACAAACAAATCTCACTTAAAACAATTAATTACTCTTAGGTCCATTAACAATTGAGCTTAGGATGTGTTGTCATTCTCTTAAGTTCAGTTGTTAATAAAACTAAAAGTAATTAATTGTTTTAAGTATGATGTTAAAGTAATTCTTCCAATAAATATTTGCACTTGAAACTTATACATTGTTTTGCATTTAAAAAACAAAAAAAAAACCTATATAGCATTTGGATTGTTGGATATGAATTTGAATTTTAAATTTAAAATATCACATTTTAAATCTCACATTTAAAATTCATGTGTTTAAAATATTTTATTTGGGTAGTTTAAAAATTTTTAAATAAAGAAAAGAGATGAGTTGATATTTGAAATGAAAAAAGAAAATTAAAAGTGGTGAGTTTACCTTTATTTTTCAATCGAAAAAAGATGAGAACAAGAGATGAAAAAAGAAATGAGGAGTTTAAAATGACTAAAATTTCATATTACTAGAGTACAATTTAAAGGAATTTGAAATTGAAAGAAAAATATCATAAAAAATGGATTGGTCCGAGTACAAATTCCCAGTAATCCAAACACATGCTTAGTTTTTAATGAAATTGACTTTCGTGTTTGATATAGCCCATACATACAACTTGCAAAGAAGCATGTTTTTTAATGACATTGAAGGCAAGCACTCTGTGTGTAGATACAACAAATTTGCTATTACATTTAGGAACAGAGTAGATCCAATAAAATAGCAAAACTAAATCACTAGATAAAATTTTTAAAATCTTTTATTTGGGTAGGTTAAAAATTTTTAAATGAAGAAAAGAGATGAGTTGATATTCGAAACAAAAAAGGAAAATTAAAAGTGGTGAATTTACCTTTATTTTTCAATCGATAAGAGATGAAAAAAGGAACGAGAAGTTTAAAATGACTAAAATTTCATATTACTAAAGTACAATTTAAAAGAATTTGAAATTGAAAGAAAAATATCATAAAAAATAGATTTGGTCCAAATACAAATTCTTAGTAATTCAAACACATGCTTAGTTTTTAATGAAATTGACTTTCGTGTTTGATATAGCCCATACATACAACTTGCAAAGAAACATGTTTTTTTAACAACATTGAAAGCAAGCACTCTGTTAGTAGATACAACAAATTTGCTATTACATTTAGGAATAGAGTAGATCCAACAAAATAGCAAAAATAAATCACCAAAGAAAATTTTTAAAATCTTTTATTTGGGTAATTTAAAAATTTTTAAATAAAAAAAGAGACGAGTTAATATTTGAAATGGAAAAGGAAAATTAAAAGTGGTGAATTTACCTTTATTTTTTAATTGTTAAGAGATGAGAACAAGAGATGAAAAAAGGAATGAAAGGTTTAAAATGACTAAAATTTCACATTACTAGAGTACAATTTAAAGGAATTTGAAATTGAAAGAAAAATATAATAAAAAATGAATTTGGTCCAAATACAAATTCCCAATAATCCAAACACATGTTGAGTTTTTAATGACATTGACTTTTGTGTTTGATATAGCCCATACATACAACCTGCAAAGAAGCATGTTTTTTAACGACATTAAAGTCAAGCACTCTGTTTAGATACAACAAATTTGCTATTACATTTAGGAACAGAGTAGATCCAACAAAATAGCAAAACTAAATCACTAGAGAAAATAAGATATTTCAACAAAAAAAACCTTGGACCCTTAACTCAACTAGAGGCTATTTGGATCTCATAGTTGCTCATGATAGGAGTAGCATTCAAGCAGCTACGTTTAGATGATATTATAGAAGAACCAGAAGCAACACTTGTATCAGTTTGTGTTGTCTGGACTAATTGAGCAGAATAACTTCCATCCATCAAGTGCTGGAAAGGATTCATAGGTTCTGGGATTTCAGCTGAATCCTCCAACATTTTCACATCACTCATCATAGGCCTCAATTCAGGTCTATATTGAACACACCAAAGAGCTATCTTAACCATTTTTTTTGCCATCTCCCTATCTTCCTCCTCTATTCCACATACTGTTATCGCTTCATTTAGCTTTCCACTATCAAATTTTATCCAAACCCATCTTGGAAACCACTCTTTACTTTCTTCTATAAGGTTCACATCAAGATTCCTCCTCCTTCCAACGATTTCAAATAACAACATTCCAAAACTATAAACATCACACTTGTAAGTTATGGGAAACGGCATCCAAAGTTCTGGTGCAGTATAACCAGGGGTCCCTCTACCTCCTGTCATGGTAACATGAGTATTTTCTCTATTGCAGAGCTTGGCCAAACCAAAGTCAGCAACTTTAGGACAGAAGTTGTTGTCTAAGAGAATGTTTTCTGGTTTGATGTCATAGTGGATGATTATTTGTTGGCACTCTTCATGCAAATATGAAATTCCCTTAGCTGTTCCAACAGCAGTCTCATGAAGCTTTTTAAATCCTAATAATGTCTTGTCCTCATGAAACAGATACTTGTCAAGCGAGCCATTGCCCATGTACTCATAAATAAGTGCTCTCATATTCCTTTCAATGCAAAATCCATAGAGGCGAAGAAGATTGAAATGATGAACTCGTCTAATAGTACCCACTTTTGCCATGAACTGCTCTTCTATTCTCTTGTCAGAGCTCCAATTCAGAACCTTCACAGCCACAATGGTTCCATCACTAAAAGTCCCTTTATAGACTGATCCGAAACCACATACCCCAACATGTTGGAGTAGTTGTTAGTTGCAAGCATGAGATGTTGTGAGCTGAACTTGATTGGTTTCTCCCTCTCTATTTTAAGCAGAAACCTGTTCAATGTGTATGTCAAAAATTCTGTGTCTGCAATAAGCTGGGAGCTATGAGGGTAACAGTTTCTTGTTAATTGCCAATATATCAAAGTAAGAATAACTGCAATGGGGCAAGAATTATATATCCCAGTTAGATGTCATGCGAGAAATCAAATAGAAAGCCAACATGGACAAGAAAATATGGAAAAGAAAAACACAGAAAAAAGAGGCAAATCACAGCTCCTAGTCTTACCTATGAAGCCGACAACAAAAATTACTACTCCAACAACAGAAGTCATATTTGTGAACTAAGATGTAAGAATTCAAGAATAATAATAATATTAAGAAACAAAGTGCAGTGAGGAACCAAAACTATTGAACTGTCGATACAAAATATGGAGTATTATAGACTGATGCAGACAATAATCGGCCGGCAACTATATCCTGATTGTTTGTTTTCCCCATGCCTCATTATTGTCTTTGGACCCTTTTTTTGATTGAGACTGACTGGGAGGCTTTTTCACTTGGACTTCGATAAGTCCACTTAAACGCCTTTTCTTTTGGATATGCGAGAATTTAGTTTGAGAATATTAGCATATGGATCCCATATGAGACAAATCATGGTTTCTAAATAGATACGAATGTTCGTTCTTCAACTTTTGGTCATGTCCTGTTTCCGATATTATCTTCAAATATTTTTTGGATTTAGGTGAAAATATTACTTGCTTTTTTCACGATCACTGTCATTACTGTGAGTCTTTTCAAGTTCTGTTGATCAGCCTTTGGAGGACTTTTTGCAGATTCTTGTAGAAATAATGCGCTTGCCAAAACCTTCAAGAAGAAATGTCCTCTTATTGATTATATCTTCTTATCCTGTTTTTAACTCCTTTAGCTTATATATATATAGCCTTAGCTATAATTAGTTATATTACTCTTATATATACTCAAATATAGCTTATAGTCACCATGCAATGCTTCTTGAAGACATAGTAACTCTTTGTCATGTATTAAAAAAAATCACTCAAGGCTTTGAAAACCTGTAACATAATCTGCATTCTAAGGCCTTTATTGCTGAATGTTTGAATATTTGAACCTTGAGTTTATACACAAAACCTGCAAAGAAGCATGTTTTTCAACAATGCTGTTTGAATCAAAGGTCTCTCTCTCTCTCTCTCTCTCGTGTGTCTAAATTTGCTTTTCTGTTTCATAATATATATCAAATTCATCAAGTTTCCTTGTGCTTTGAAAAATTCAAAGGGGGCAAACAAATTTGCTACTACATTTAGGAACAAAGTAGATCCAACATAATATCAAATCACTAGAGAAAATAAGATATTCCAAAAAACTTGTACTCTTAACTCAGCTAGAGGCTATTTGGATCTCAGACTTGCTCATGATAGAAGTAGCATCCAAAATGCTAGGTTTAAATGATATTATAGAAGATCCAGGAGCAACACTTGTATCAGTTTTTTTGTCTGGACTGATTGAGCATCAGCATGATAACTTGCATCCATCAAGTTTTGAAAAGGATTCACAGGTTATGGGATTTCCACTTAACAGGCCTCCAACATTTTCACCACAACACTCATCATAAGCCTCAGCTCAAGTTTATACTAAATACACTAAAAAGCTATCTTAACCATTCTTTTTAAACATTCTGTTTCTATTTCATAATTTTTTTATTTTTAAAAAATTAAAATTTTAATTATATTAAAACATAATCTTCCTTTAAAAAATGTAAGGCATTTTTAACCTAATCCCACCCTTAATAAAATAATTATTTGTTGTTAAATTAATATCATCTTTTCATATTTACCTGTATTTAATATAATATTTCACTCTAAAATAAATATAAAATGATCTATTCATTAAGGGCACTTATGGGAAAAAGTAATGATTATGCCTTAAAATGCCAAAAATGCCTTATATTTTTAACATCCAATCTCTCAAAAAATATCTTATATTTTTTAATGGAGAGAGTATATAAATTGCAAGAGACTTAAATTAAATGTATAAGAGACTATAATAAGCTCTAAAACATAACTATAATACAAACCCAAAAGTATACAACTTTTATTTTAACTTTTAATTATGATAGTACATAATTTAACTAATTATGTCATGTTCATATATTAATTCAATAATTAAAATAAACCAAATAATTTCAAACATGTTATTTTTTTAATATTAATAATTTCAACTAAATAATTTTCAACAATTTCAACTAAATGTTTATTGAAAAAAACAAGGAGATTGAAAAATAATAGATCTAAAAGGGCTAGCTTGAATCCTAACCTAATTTTTAAAAAGCTTATAAGGGTTTGGCCTAGAACTCTTGTATAAAAAAAATGTAGCATTTTTCAAGCCTAGACATAAAAACAAATACATATATATAGGGCAGAAATAGGTTTAAATAGTCCGACCCTTGATGACGGCTTTAAAGATAACCAAAACATTATTATTTTTTAATCATAATTTATTTATATTAATTGATATTAAAAATTAAAAACAAATACATAATCTTTAATTTATATATATAATAAATGCATCAAATTAAATATTCCCTCTCATTCCTAATTATAAGACATAATTTTGAAAGGTGTAGTGTTCTTCTATATAAGACAATTGACAAATTTTATACATAATAATAATAATAATAATAATAATAATAATAATAATTTTAAAATAGCCCTAATCAATGAAAAAAAAAGATTGGGTTCACATTGGAGTGAAGTTAGAAAAATGTTTAGCATTAATTGAAAGCAGAAGAGGAGAGATATAAAAATTTAACTCATAAATTAGTTAAAACTATTTTATGGGGATGCATAAATTGAATAAAATTGTTTTAGAATCACATATAATTTAATTAAACTTGTAGTAACATATTATAAAATTCATACACTCCTTAATATTACATGTTTAACATTGTTTTTATTAAAAGCTTCTAAATATTCAAAAGTCTTAAGTTTGAGTCCTAATCTAAATATTTAGCAGCATTTGGTGGGACACATGCCTCTCAAAGAGGTGTTCTCCATTGCTGAACAGATTAGTCTGGTCAAGGACTCAGGGCACCAGAACTCATGTAAAAAAAAAAATTATAAATATACTTTATTTTGGAAATATCAAAATTAAATTTGCCAAAATAATAATTCAAAGACATGCAGTGTTGGGTGGAGCTAAAAATGTCCACGTCACAGCATGCCACGGAGTCAGCAACCGCGTGAAAATTTATGTCTAATGTCAATGTTAGTTCCTTCACGGACAGAATTCTTTTAATAATTACAATTTTTTATTGGTTAAAATAATTTTTTTATTGTAGATCGAATAAATCAAAATGAATGTGTGTATGAAATTGATCTATTTGAAAAACAAAAAAAAATGTTGGGATCTGGTCAAAGTCTCGTTACATGCCAAGGTGCTACCGTGTCATTCGTTCTACTATTTCTATGATCTTTTCCCATTATATCACAATCTATGTATCATCAATTTATTGAGTGATCTTATAATAATTGAGTTACGGAACAAATTATATAATAAAAAGTCTTGTTATAATAATTTAAAGACCCTTAATAGAATTTAAAAGCCTAGTTAATAAGACACTATATTATATATATATATATATATATAAAAAGACAAAATTCTCTAAATTATATTTCTACCGTAAATAATTGATAAAATATTCTATATGGGTAAGTGAATAAATTAGCCCCAAATTATAAGTTTAGAAGTCTTAAAAACAGTGCAATTTGATCTTTGTTGTTAACACAAGTTAATTTTGATCATTAATTAACCCAAAATAATAGAAAATGATCTAACCCAAAAAAATTTCTTAGTCTTTTTCTATCATTTTTTAAATCCTTGTCTATAATTTTGAGACCAAAAATAAAGTTACAAATGTAATTTAGAAAAAAGTGTTAAACAGTATGATAATTGAGTCATGGCACAAATTATATAATAAAAAGCCTCTTTATAATAATTTAAAGACCTGTAATAGAAATTAAAAGCCTAATAATAAGACACTATTATATATATATATATATAAAGACTAAATCCTCTAAATTATATTAATTGATTGAAAATTTTATATTCGTCGCACTAATTTAATTCAATATTTCATCTAAGTAATGTGAATTCTAAAATATAATTCAATATTTATAGTTTTCATTTTAAGGACAAATTTCTTAATTTAATATTTTTTTATATATTATAAGATCGTGTGACACCTCCAATAAAAAATAGGTGTAGGATTCACAGTGAAAAAATATAAGTGGCGAATATGAGAACTTTAGCAAAAATATAATGATTGTTTTGGGACCTATAAAATTACAAATTAAACTTGGAAAAAAAAAAGTTTTTAACAGCATATATGCAGCCCAATTATTGTTTGTTTAGAAACGTGGGCTTGAGTTTGCTTTACCGCAAAAACTTCAACCGCAAACATCACCAGACAAACAAAACATCCAATATATACATATAATTAAATTAATCACTGAAGAATATAATATTTTCGATAACTTATATACTCTTAACTGTGGGAAGATGTTATTCATTAAATTTAATTGAGGTCTATTTCTTTTTCTTTTTTTAATACAATTATCCATTATTTACGGGCGAGTTGGGTAAGATCACATTGACAATAAAGCTGACTCAAAACCATTAATTAAATTAGTATAATCCCTTACCTATTAAGTTATATGTTTGTTGGTTAATTGAGATCTATTTCAATCTCATACTTGATCATGATAGACATATAATAAATATTACAAGACTTGGTCGCTTCAAGAGAATATTGTGAATTAATACTAATATTGATTCATATTACATCAATTGGAAGATTGAATAGAGTGATCTTCATCCATGAGATGCTGAAAAGGGTTCGAAGGGTTTGGAATATCCATCAAACCTTCCAACATTTTTGCCACAACACTCATCATGGGTCTCAATTCTGGTCTGTACTGAACACACCAAAGAGCCACCTTTGACATTCTTTCAACTATCTCTTTATCTGTTATCCCACAACCTATTGTCAACTCTTCTAACTTTCCACTATTAAATTTTGCCCAAACCTGTCTCGGAAACCATTCTTGACTTTCTGGAAGGTTCATATCATGGTTCCTTCTCCTACCTATGATTTCAAATAACAACATTCCAAAACTATAAACGTCGCACCTGTGCGTTACCGGAAATGGCAGCCAAAGTTCTGGTGCAGCATAACCAGGTGTCCCTCTCAATCCTGTCATCGTGACGTGAGACTTTTCCCTGTTGAAAATCTTGGCTAAACCGAAGTCAGCAACCTTGGGACAGAAGTTTTGATCCAAAAGAATGTTTTCCGGCTTTATGTCGTAATGGATGATTCTTTGCTGGCATTCTTCATGCAAGTAAGCCATCCCTTTTGCAGTCCCAACTGCAATCTCATGAAGCTTTTGGAACGCTAAGATATTGTTTTCACGAAACAAATACTTGTCAGGAGAACCATTGCTCATGTACTCATACACTAGAGCCCTCATGTTGTTTTCAAAGCAAAATCCAAAAAGACGAACCAGATTCAAATGATGAACTCTTCCAATTGTGCCCACTTCTGCCATGAACTGGTCCTCTATTCTCTGGTGATCAGAAATCTGATGCAGGACCTTCACTGCGACAATGGATCCATCTACTAGGACCCCTCTATAGACGGCACCGAATCCTCCTGAGCCCAACTTGTTAGAGTAGTTGTTAGTTGCAAGCATTAGCTGATGTGAGGTGAATCTGATTGGCTTGTCTTTTTCAATATCATTCAGGAACTTATCCACTGTGTGAGCCAAAAACTCTGCATTCGCACTATTCGGTCTTATGGCCACTTCTGTATCTCCGCGCTCTCCGTCCTTGCGAGTTTTAAGAATCACCAGGGCAATCTTTATCATGAAAAAACCCACAACTACAATAGGTAAAATTCAATCAGAACACTTGCCATCATAAAAGACAGAGTCTTTTTGTCCAAAAACATAAAACATAAAAACATATAGCTTGTTTGAGTTTATGTTTTAAATTTTTTTTGTTTTAAATGATGAAAAATAAAAAAAATTTTGAAAATGTATTTCATTTTTTATAAAAAAAATTAAAATTTGTTCTAATAAAAAATAGAACTTCTTTTCTATGTTCGATCGATCATCTTTCGTTTTACAAAATTAAAGAAGGGGCCAAGAACTTCATTATTAAAAAATTAATAAAGTATATTATTCTTTTTTTACCCTTCATTTTTACATTTTAGAATTTTTTTAGGTTAAAGGGAAATTATATTTTTCTCTAAAAGTTTTCTGTCAAGTGTAAGTGTGTAACTCATATCTTAATTTTCAATTGGCGCAAGAATGATCCAATAACTTATTATAATAAAAAATTAAAAAAACTGGATTGAATTATGTTAAATACTTTTAAGTTAAAATCTATATGTTGCCCATGACATATCTGAAAAAGTCTATATTTGCTTATGTAGTTACGGTTAAGTTTATGCAAGCCAAGACTTGCTTGTGGTCACCTGTTTAGGACTTGTTTATGAGCAAAATGATAAAAGGTTCAAACTTTGCATCAAAGTAACCTTGGGTAAGATATTCTGTCAAAATTTAGAAATACGAACCATTCTTTTAATATTAATAACAAATTGCTGGATGTTTCTTTTGATTTCAACATTAATAACCCAAGAATGTAATATCGTGCAAACCCAAAGTTTGAAACACTAATTGCTCCAACCACAACTTTTTCAAGCAAAATTGACCTTTAATCCTGGTTAGAATTTTTCAGTTAACAGTTAACATCAGTCAAATGTTACTTTGATTTTTAAATTTTTGGAGTAATACTGCACCAATTAAAAGTTAAAAATATTAGTTGTACTTGAGGAAAAACTTCAAAAGCAAATTTTCCTTTTGACCCTTAATTTTTTTTTTTTCAAATTCCACACAACTTTCCTCAATATATTATTAATAAAAAAATCAGGCGGTAATGATAATTCTTTTATTTTTTAAAAAAAACAAAGAAGTCTCTTAACTCTTAATTACCTGAGCTGATGATGATAGGGATTGTCGATCCAGACGTGGTAGCTATTATAATAACGCCAACAATCACTACAACACGAATCAATGATTCTGTCAACTATAATCTCTTATTGTTGGAAAGTGAGGAGTTTCCAACTTCTAATTTCACCTTTGCAAAACTTAATAAATCTTACCTGCGCATAAGCAAATTAATCTCAGAATGACAAATCTGGGTTGACTCATCATCAACTCCGATTCCTCATTCTGAGTGAAAGATCCAGATTCAATCTCCCCCATATACGAAGAACTTCACCAAAATGAGAATCCAATTAGTTTCAAAAACCATACAGACAAATGTTATGCTCGTCCATAAACTTGTTTAAGGGCAAAGCTAAAACCTGGATTGAATCCGAAGAATGTCTTCTCAGTCAAGAACATAAAACAAGAAGCAAATCACAATATCATATATAGAGCACTGAAACATGAATGAATAGTTAAGATGATACATACAGATAAGAAATTTCTGGCCATTGATTTATTATTGCTTTGGTAAATATAAGTCAAAGTTTGAAATAGTCCGGCAACAGAGATAAGATTAAGACAGCTTTGTCGACTGCGATGTCGATCATCTAATCTTTAGCTTAGACTATAGCTCTTGAAACAAATTATGCATGAAAAACAAATTTTGCTCATAATTAAAACTAATTTTCTTCATATATAGTCGCCGCCAGAAAATTTTCAAAAGAAAAATTTAGAATTTTTTTAAAACAAAAAAGGATTACATGTGGAAATTAAATACAGATATATGGGTTCAGCGGTTCAGGAGTTCTGTATTGTTCACCCCATCGCACCTGTTTACAAGAATGATTGCCTCAAGTTGATTGTAGAAAATCAAATATGTACTTAACTTTGATTTTAAATGATCAAGAAAAAAAAAAAGGATCATGGCGAATTAAACGCATGTAACTGAATTTTCTTCTCTGTTATATTCGTGGGAGCACAAGATGAGCAGATTTTTTTATTATTATTATGTTTTTAATATTTATTTTAATAGGTTTATGATCTCAAATAAAAATAATTTTTCTAATCAAAAATAAAATAAAAATACTTTTTAACTGACACATTTTCAAACAAAAATTATGATTTAAAAATAAAAAATTTAAAATTTAACCTGTTCAGATAAATTTTAAACGATCCAGATCTATATGTGCCCATCACTGATTCACTGAATTATTGAATTATGATGCGCATCCGATGTCAACCCCCCATCCCAAAATTCTCAGCTGAGAAGAAAACTAACGACTGAATTTTCCAGTTACCGTTAAGACAATTTTTTCCAATATTTTTTTATACCAATTTTTTCCAATCTTTTTTTTTTAACCATTTTTTCCCAAACCTCGTGCATATCAAAGCATGAGAAGTACCATGGTTATCTCTAAAAGCAGATTGAATCACTAACGTGATGAAAATCTTTGCAAGGTTTGAAGATTGAACTGTGTAAGATTCATGAACCTTTACGCACCCGCACGCACACACACGAGATCTATTGCTTTATTAAAAGAAAAAGATTTTAAAATAAATTAATAAAACCCAATTTTCCAATTTGACTACTGATGGTATTGATAAATATGTCAAAAATATATACATCCGGGGTTGGACAAGAAGGTCAAAAAGCAAATAATATGAGGACAAATGTCCCCCCTCCCGACATCGGTTCGAAATATAAATATTTTTTTAACTAATATTGATCCAAACTTTAATTAGTAATTTAATAATTGTAGAATTTTTATCCCATTTTACTTATTATATTTATTAACATAAATTTTTGTCTGAATTTATTACATTATTCTTATTCATCATTGGTAATTAAAATTAAAAGTAAAAAAGAAAAAAAATCCTCCTTAGTGGAAACTTAACTCACACACTAAAAGAAAATACTAGGAAGCTTTTGTCTACTTATACTAAAAGATGAATATAATATAATATTGAGAAAATTTTTGGGAGAATTACATACAAATCCCACACAATATATTTAAATACCACAAGATCTATTGACAACCTAAAAAAAAAAGACTACACATTTAATTATCATTTTTCTTTACTTAATTGTCAATGAACCTTATAATATTTAATTGTATTGTGTGTGGGACCTTAAAGTAATTCTTCCAAAATTTATTTATAAGTCTTTATTATTTTTTCTTAGAAAAAAAAGCATAAGTTTTTCTTAGGGGAAAAAAAACATATCTACGATCCTTATAGTTTGGTTTAATTTGTAATCAAGTGTCTATAGTTTTATTTATTAAAATTAGTCCCTTAAACTTTCACTTGTTAAAGCCAGTTAGCCCTTGACCTGTTAATGTTATATGATATGCTGATGATTATGCACACAATTGGATTGGAGTCCCTCATACATGTCTTCTTCTTCTTTCCTCTTTTTCTCCCCTTTCTTAATCCAACATGACTCCTCATATATGTCTTCTTCTTCTTTCCTCTTCTTCTCCCCTTTCTTTTCCTTTTCTCTCCCTTTTTCTCCTTGCTTGCTCGGCCGGTAATTCAGGCGAGTCGGGCTTATTTAGATCAGACTTAAAGTATCTTACTTTCTTAAAAAAGCTCATTTGGTCAAGTCCAATCTTAACTTTTTTTAGTCAGGTTCGGGCTAGCTCATTGAATTTGATTAAAATTACCAACTCTATATATATAGAGAACTAAAAATTATAAAGGTCAAGCTTATTCGAATCGGACTTAATTTAGGCTTGACTTATTTAGATCAGACTTGAAGTATCATACTCTCTTAAAAAAGTTTATATAACCAAGTTCGGTCTTAACTTTTTTCAAGCTGATTCAGGCTAGCCCATCGAGTTTGGCTCGAATTACCGACTCTACTACACCACCCCATCTATAACACTCAATCCTCATCGTCTCCATCTCCTTCTTCCGCCTCCAACTTCCTTTTCTTCATTGACTTCTATTCTCTCCACCTTCCACAAAACTATCCTAACCATTCTTTCTATTCTCTCCTTATCTTCCTCCATCCTACAATCTATTGTCAACTCAAAAATAAAAATATCTTAAGGCCATTTTTCTTTTCTTTTCTTCTTTTTTCAAACACACTACACTTGACTATTAAAAACTATCATTATTGGCCATTTTTAATTACTAATGACCACCATTATCACTTGATTTTTAACTCTAAGATTATTTTTAAATTAACATAGTCAAACACATTTCCTTTTAAAATGAGGCTACAATGGTTTTTTTTTTTCTTTGGGAAAAAAGTCTGAACTTTTACCTGAGCTGACAATAATGGTGATTAGTCTTTACCTGGATGTGATAGCTATTATAAAAACACCAACAATTACTACAATATGAATCAATGATTCCATCAACTATTTATTATTGTTGAAAAATGAGAACTAATTATAAAAACATTATTAATGGGAACTTACCAATTACGCATAAGAAAATTCCTAATTCTTCCAATAAAAGATGATTTATCGGGATTTCGCTTTGTATAAAATAAATAGTTTTCAAAGAGTCACATCAATTTATTTGATTATATGACAAAGTCGGTATAACATTTTATTTTTATTGTAGTTCAACAGCAAAACAACTTTAAAATATTATACATCCAACATGATCAAATTAGTTATTGTAGAATAAGATTTTCAACAACTAATATACTCTTAACCATGGGAAGAATCCGAATAAAGGGAAGATGTATTTCCATCTAAAGCGTTTATTTCGATCTCACACTTTCTCATGATAGGGGCTGTACCATCAATTTGAGACTTTGTTACTTCAAGAGACCAGCTTGAATCAACTGAATCATCCATTAAGTGTTGAAAAGGGTTTGAAGGGCATTCAGGAATATCTATCAAACCCTCCAACATTTTCACCACATCACTCATCATGGGTCTTAAATCAGATTTATACTGAACACACCAAAGAGCTATCTTAATCATTCTTTCTGCCATCTCCTTATCCTTCTCCTCTATCCCACATAATGCTATCAACTCTTTTAGTTTCCCACACTCAAAGTTTATCCAAACTAGTTTTGGAAACCATTGTTCACTCTCTGTGACTTTCTTATCAACATTCCTTCTCCTACTTATGATTTCAAATAACAGCATTCCAAAACTATAAATATCGCATTTGTGGGTTATAGGAAATGGCATCCAAAGCTCTGGTGCAGCATAACCAGGTGTCCCTCTCAATCCTGTCACTGTAATGTGAGATTTTTCCCTGTTATAAAGCTTGGCTAAACCAAAATCAGCAACCTTAGGACAGAAATTTTGATCTAATAGGATGTTTTCTGGCTTTATGTCATAATGGATGATTCTTTGTTGGCATTCTTCATGCAAGTAAGCAATACCTTTAGCTGTTCCAACTGCAATCTCATGGAGCTTTTCAAATGCCAAGAGACTTTTTTCGCCAAGCAAATACTTGTCAAGAGAGCCATTACTCATGTACTCATAAACCAGAGCCCTCATATTCTTTTCAAAGCAAAATCCAAAGAGACGAACTAGATTGAAATGATGAACTCTTCCAATTGTACCCACTTCTGCCATGAACTGTTCCTCTATTCTCTTGTTTGAAATGGCATGCAGAACTTTCACTGCCACAATGGTTCCATCATTAAGAGCTCCTTTATAAACTGCTCCAAATCCTCCTGAT
Organism: Prosopis cineraria; assembly: GCF_029017545.1. Classification (NCBI taxonomy): domain Eukaryota; kingdom Viridiplantae; phylum Streptophyta; class Magnoliopsida; order Fabales; family Fabaceae; genus Prosopis; species Prosopis cineraria. The sequence continues at coordinate 24,122,774 of NW_026555340.1, read as the reverse complement.
CCCAGAATGTTGTTGTAGTTGTTAGTTGCAAGCATGAGATGTTTTGAGCTGAACCTGATTGGCTTCTCTTTTTCAATATCATTCAGAAATCTATCCACCCTATATGTTACAAACTGTGTGTTTATTGCACTATCTCCTTCATCTGCAACTTGTGCAGGATTATTTCTCCTTTGGTGCTTATATTTTTTAATAAGAACCCAACTGATAACTATTATTATGGTACTTGCTGCAGCTGCAGATTAAGGTACAAGACAAATGATTCAGTCTATAAAATTCTTGCAATCTCTTAAATTAAAAACTTGGTCAAATTGTTGTATGATTTCTTAACCAGATTCTAAATCTTACTTGTGCCGACGAGGATAGAGATTATTGGCGGTACACGGAAGGATGGGTTAGCTGTTAATATGGTAACAATCACAGCTACAATACAACAAAGATATAATTGATTCAGTCAAAATTCATGCCACCACTAAACTTAAAAGTGCGTTTTGTTTGTATGTGCTATATATATATATATGTGTGTGTGTGTAAAATTGACGTCGCTTCTTATAATTTTCATTTATTTTAATTCAATCAGTTTCATTAAAATATTTTGTATCCTTTCATTGACTGTTCAAATTAAAAAATAATTAACCCAAATTTTATTTTATTTTACTTTTGGAATTTTGGAATTTTTTATTTTAATTGGAGTATAATATATAATAAAATTAATCTTTTAACTGTCAATCTTTATTATAATAGTAAGGAAAAATCACTGTGAAATCCCTACAACCATTCAAAATATCTAAAGGTCTTATCAAATCTAAAAATAGCGGTCCCTAAGGACTTAGAAGTAAATAAGATTAAAATAATAATTACCAAAATACTCAAGTTATGAGATACCTTATTGATAAATTGACAATAGCCATTCATCACAAGACAAAATTTGTAGACAAGTGAGGCATTTGCCAATGATAAAGTAAAAATTTATTAGGTGAATGATGGATGCCTCATTTGCTAATGGCATTTGCCCTATGATAAATGGTTATTGCCAAGTTATTAATAAAGCATCTTATAACGTGGGCACTTTGATAATTATCATTTCAATCTTATTCACCTCTAAGTCTTCAAGGATGTGATAGCCACTTAGGGGTTTCATTGGACTTTTTGGTATTTCGAATGATTGTGAGGTTTCATGGTAATTTTCCCAAATAATAATGTTTTTCATTGAAAATAAAAACTAAAATTTTAAACTGCCCACGTTAAAGCTTCATGATTCAATAATTTTTCTCAAATATAAATCATCCTTCCAAGTAATGTTTTTAGAATTGAATCAGATATTGAACTGAAAAGTTTAGCGGTTCATGATTCGTATGGTCAAACCGAGTTGGATCAAAGCTACATGATATAATATAACATCAAATGATTAAAAAAATTGATCATTTTCTAAAAAAAATGACAAAAAAATAAAAAAGAGGCATTTTTTGAACAATTCAATTTTTGAAAACTAAAACCAATTTCTGACTTGATTTAGATTCCTAGTCCAATCATTAGTTTAAAGCGGCCCAATCTACCCAACTCTCCAAACAATTTTTTTGGCTTGACTGAACTATTAGCTTAATTAATTAATAGTTCAGTTTGATTTTTAAATCACTGCTTTTAAAGTGTAACACTATATAGGATCGCAAAATCAATAACATGTTATCGAGCAGCATCATCATATCATTAAAAAGTAAGGAAGACTAATAGTAATTTAACCCTTAAAAAGATCTGAATCTTACCTGAGGTGATAGTGCCAATGATTATTCGTTTCTTTAAAGATGACATGATGGTTGAGTTGCCCCAAAATATGAAACTTCACCAAAGCAAAAGGAAAAAAATACAATCTTTAGTCCTTATAATTTTATTAAATTTTATTTTTAATTTTTATAATTTTTTTAATATTTTTAATTTTTATAATTTTAAAAAGATTGAGTGACCTTTATTTTTCGGGTCTCTATAGTTTCTATTTTTTAATAGTTTTAGTCCCTATAAAAACTAAAAATACTGAAAAAAAAGCTATAGAAATTAAAAATAAAATCCAATAAAACTATAAGAACCAAAGATTATGTTTTTTTCAAGTAAAAAAAAAAGAACAAAATCAATCAATTCCAAATCCATATATACATGGTAAGATACAAAGATGTTTAATAATTACATTGAACTTAAAACTTACAATTAAGACACAAACATAATTTTCCCTTAATTTCTTAAAATTAAACTTAAACTAAAAAATCCATATTTCTCAAAATTAAGGGAAATCAAATTTCTCTTGAGGTGGAAAGCATGAGGAAAACGCAACAAAAAGCCAAAAAAGACACAAATATTGAGAAACAAACAAGAAGAAATTAGCAAAAAGACAGTTCTAAATATCCTACCTATGAAGATACCAGTAGCAGCAGCCGCAGAAAAATACAGAGCAGGAGGAAAGAATTCAGAAATGGCTCTAACATGGAATGTTTTAAAGTGATGATGCAGATAAGTAATTGCAGTTTCATTGTACTCTGTTAATTAGAAGTCCAAGATTGAATAATTCAGCAAAGCAGAAATTATTGTATATAACATGTCATTGTCTAAGATTGCTACGTATTATGTCACACCATAGAAACTCGTGTTATGTAAGTACGCTCAAAATCAATTTTTAATATCATAAGCAAATGCTTGAGAAAGTTCTGCCTTATCATGATAAATAAGTCAGCTGTCATTTGATTGGTCTTTCAATTCTCTCAGTAAACTAAGCTTAGGAAGCTAGAAATATTGTATTAGGTGTAAGTTTGTTGATTCTTAGAATTATGCAATGTGAATGTGGGAAAAAGTTTTATTGTTTAATTAAGCTAAACTTCTGCCAATACTTGTCCAGGTCATAAGAAGGGACGGATCTACTTGATAGTTAGAGGGGGCAAATGCCCCCACAAGGAAAGAAAAATATTTATATAAAATGACCCAAAAAATTTCTTTAACCCCAGAAAAATTTTTCAACTGCCCCCTGTTAAAGGAAAAAATTATTTGCCTCCTTGAAAGTTTCACTTATCTTCCTACAAATTTATTTAACTCAAATCTAACATAGAGTACATGTTATAATTTCAAATAAGGATATAGTTTGAGAAAGAAGGAATAGTAATTTTAAAAATAATTTTTATTTTTTAAAATAAAAAATTTATCACAAAAAATCCTCTACTACACAAAAGTGGTTAAATTTTATTTATATTAGACAGTTTTATTTAATACACCATTATAATTTTATGCTTTATGCCTTATTCTCTAATAATTATTTAACAAATTTTTGCCTCTAATTTAATTTAAAAAATATTTAAAATTATATTTTAAAAAAATAATATTTGTATTGAGTATAATTTTTGCCCCGACTACTCAATTTTTCTAGGTCCCTCATTGATCATAAGAAAGATGATATAAATGTGATGCATAGAGCCACCTGTTCACCAAAGCAGAGATTTTAATCATAGAGCCACCACCAGACTACATGATTCAGATGAGCCATGACTTATCTAATGATCTTCCAGACCCATTTGTTTTACTGTTGGATTTTTGCTTTTTTGGGTACTAAAAAGAAGTCACTCACAAGCTTTAATAATTTCTCAATGACAGCTTGGTGCAGCCAATGATTGGCAGAACACAGAGCATGATTAAAGACTTATCTGCTTTTTACCTTTCAATAAGAACTTCATAATTTTATTGAATCATTTTTAACACGTAAAATTAGTTCACGAACTTAGTGGATTGTATTGGAGAGATAATGTCCTTTAAATATCTCCTGCTATATGGATATTTCAAGACCAAAATTATGTTCCAGTGAATTTTTTAGAGTTTCTTGTGTTGCTTGGAGTCCAATTTTTGGCCACACTGTTTCTCACAGCTCTCTTCAAACTTATTCTACTTGCATACATATATGCATGCAAATGCTATTGCTTGTTCTTCACATTTCATTACCTAATTCGCATGATAGCCGCTGTTGAGGAATTATTTCACTACCTAGAATCAGGATCACATTTGATATTGCTATTCTAGTCCAATAAATGAATTCATCAAAGTTTCCTTTACCCCAGAAAGTTTGGACTGGATAAACATAAAGATTTTACAGATGAAAAGACAAATAACCCTAACAGAATCAAATCACTTGGAAATAACATCCCATTAACCCAAGCTTGAGGCTATTGCAATCTCATACTTTCTCATGATAGGAGTAGCATCCCAAGTGCCAGAACCAAAATTAAGATTAGCTACTACTGCTTGACTTGTATCCATCAAATGCTGAAACGGGTTCAAAGGTTCTGGGATTTCCATTGAACCCTCCAACATTTTTACCACATTACTCATAAGAGGTCTTGATTCAGGTTTATATTGAACACACCAAAGAGCTATTCTAACTATTCTTTCTGCTCTCTCCTTATCTTTTTCCTCCATCCCACAATCCATTGTCATCAACTCCTTTATTTCCCCATAATCTCATCTTTTCCAAACCCACTTAGGGAACCACTCTTGACTTTCTGGAAGGTTGATATCAAGGTTTCTTCTCCTCCCAATGTTCCCATGAATTTTTTAGAGTTTGACGTGCTTATACTCCAATTTTGCTATACTCCATCTAAAACTAGGAAATGACCCCTAACAGAATCAAATTACTAGGAAATATCATCCCATTAACCAGTGCTTGAGGCTATTGCAATATCATACTTTCTCATGATAGGAGTAGCATGCGAAGTGCCAGAACTAAAATTAGAACCCTCCAACATGTTTACCACGTTACTCATAAGAGGTCTTGATTCAGGTTTATGCTGAACACACCACAAAGCTATCCTCACCATTCTTTCTGCTCTCTCCTTGTCTTTTTCTCCTATCCTACAATCCACGGTCAACTCCTTTAGTTCTCCGCAATCATATCTTTTCCAAACCCACCTAGGGAACCACTATTGACTTTCTGGAAGGTTGATGTCAAGGTTTCTTCTCCTCCCAATGATTTCAAACGACAACATTCCAAAACTATAAACATCACATTTGCGCGTGATAGGAAATGGCATCCAAAGGTCTGGTGCAGCGTAACCAGGAGTCCCTCTACCTCCTGTCATGGTAATATGGGTATTTTCTCTGTTACAAAGCTTAGCCAAACCAAAGTCAGCAACCTTAGGACAAAAGTTGCTGTCCAAGAGGATGTTTCCTGGTTTATGTCGTAATGGATGATTCTTTGTTGGCACTTCTCATGCATTTATGCAATGCCTCTGGCCGTTCCAACCGCAATCTCATGAAGCTTCTCAAATCCTAATGTCTTGTTTTCACAAAACAAATACTTGTCAAGAGATCCATTACTCATGTCCTCATAAACTAGAGCTCTCAGGTTCCCTTCAATGCAAAATCCAAAGAGGCGAACGAGATTGAAATGATGAAGTTTTCCGATTGTACCCACTTCTGCCATGAACTGTTCCTCTATTCTCTTGTCAGAAGTGCCATATAGGACCTTCACAGCCACGGTGGTTCCATCACTGAAGGTTCCCTTGTAGACTGCTCCGAAACCTCCTGACCTAAACATGGTGGAGTAATTGTTTGTCGCAAACATTAGATGTTTTGAGCTGAACCTGATTGGCTTCTCTCTCTCCATTTCATTTAGAAACTTGTCCATCGTGTATGTCAGAAACTCTCTGTCTGCAGTGACTGGTTTCACAGGATTGCTTTTATTTCGGCCAACACATTTTCTGCATACCAAAACTACAACTAATACTTTCACAAACATCACAACTGCAATGGGTGTAATGATTCAGTTAGAAATCCATGATTATTATGAATTTAAAATATGTAATCGAATTGCCAAATTTTGTTGAAATATATCTAATATTCATGATTTTTTTTTATTCAGTTTTACTTGCATAACAGCTATCACATGCGGAGCACCAAAAAATAAATTCAAATTGATTATCATTAGTCCCAAGGGATATCGAAATATAATTTTCACTAAATTAAAAGTAAAGAATTTCTTGGGCTAGCATAAACAAACACATCAGACTTCTCAGCCTCCCTGCTAATTAGACACCTATAATCTTTTTTGGTCATCAATCAAGTACAAAATACAAATACATCAATTGTCACAAGCTTCGAATGATTTGAGGCTGGCTTAATCAAGATATACAGATTAAGAACTATAATTAATACATTAGACTTCTGAAGTTCGTGGAAAAAGAAGTACAATAGGAGAAAATAGTAATTAATATTGTCTTGAAACTTTAAAATGACATATAATTATAAAAACAAAAAATTTCTTCGAAATGAATTGACATTTGTCAGTTAATAAAATTCAAGGACACGAAAAACTGAAGTAAAATGAAAACAAGAGCTCTGAATCATACAGAGGGCGACGATGATGATGGTCCTGATGCCTCTTCTCTTGCATCTCCTTGATTCGTGGTTGACATTGTTGAGGATATATACATACATACATACATACATATATATATATATCAATCAAGGAATTAGCCAGTGTTGTAGCGTGAACAAGTGAAGAAGGGGGTGAAACGCAATTATGTAATTTACATGCAAATTTTGATGCAGATCACAGATAGAATATCTGGTGAATAGTCTCTTTTCTTTAAGTTCGATCTGAAGAAGAATGGTGTTTGGACACATTTGCTTAATTGACGATTAGTCCACCGTGAGATACGGACTTTTACGTTTTTTCATACCTCCGAGACTTTGAACAGTCCGCTTGATTTAGGCCCAAAATTAAAGGAAAGGATTACAAAATAGAAATAATGAGTTAGTAGACATTTTTCTTTTTTCTTTTTATTTTGGGTTCTGACAAAGATGAAAAATAACTCCGCCTATGTTTATAGCCGGTCCCAAGCCCGGGTAAAGGAGGAGGGTTGTGTTAGGCCATCAACAGCCAATGTAAAAATTTGTTGAATCTATCATGAATATGGACAATAGACGTTATAATGTTAATGCTAGGTCGTTGCCCGTAAGTAACGCGCTGCATGGCTCGAGTACAGTGATAAGTGAGTTAAAGCCGCTGCATCGGCGCCCGGATGTAGTGTTAAATGAGCAAGGGCTACCGCGTCATTCTGGACGCACGCGGCTAAAGAAGTTAGTCCATAAGAGCAAAATTAGATTTGATACTTGGAATGTTGGGACATTAAATTGTAAATCTGTAGAGGTTGTAGGGGTTATGATTCAAAGAAAATCAATATCCTTTGCTTGCAAGAAACAAAATGGCGTGGAGAAGAAGCTAAGGATATTCAAGGTTTCAAACTTTGATATACGAGAAAAGTAAGTGCACGCAATGGAATAGGCATCATTATAGATAAGGAGTGGAAGAAGAACGTTGTAGAAGTTAGTAGAATTGAGACAGAATTATTTCTTTAAAAATGATAATTGGACGTGAGACTGTTAATATTGTTAGCGCTTATGCACCGCAAGTCGGGACAGAAGCCAGTCTTAAGGAATTATTTTGGGAGGATCTGGAGGGGTTGATTCGACACATACCACAGAGTGAAAAGATTTTTATTAGAGGAGACTTTAATGGGCATGTCGGGAGGGAAGCTGGTCAGTATGCGAGGCGGTGGTTTTGGTTTTGGAGAGCTAAACAATGAAGACAAACTCTTCTTGATTTCTCATTGGCGTATGATTTTAAGATTGTCAACACTTGTTTCAAGAAGAGAGATGAGCATCTCATCACTTACAAAAGTGGAGCCTCAAGGTCACAGATTGATTTTCTTTTGGTTAGGAACACAGATAGAAGACTTTGTAAAAATTGTAAGGTGATCCCCGGAGATGCTGTAACGACACAACATAGGTCCTAGTCCTTGATGTGTGTATTATGAGTAAAATCTAAAAACGTCGACAAGTAGTAACACCAAGGATTAGGTGGTGGCAATTAAAAGGTGAGAAGCAAGATATTTTCAAGCGAAATCTTTTGGATAAAGGAATTTGGGATTCTCAGGGAAGTGCTAACATCATATGGGAGGATATGGCTAAAAAGATACGGGAGGTTGCAAAAGTAGTTTTGGGAGAATCGAAAGGTCCTGGTCCGAGAGATAAGGAGTCTTGGTGGTGGAATAATAGTGTACAGGACAAAATCAAGTATAAGAAGAACTGTTTTAAAGCCATACATTTGTGTAACAATGAGGAAAATTGGGAGAGGTACCGTATGGCTAAGAAGGAAACTAAGAGAGCTGTGGGTGAAGTTCGTTCTAAAGCTTTTGAAGAATTTTATAAGAACCTTGAGACGAAGGAAGGAGAGCAAAATATTTATAAGATTGCCAAGAGTAGGGAAAGAAAATCAAGAGATCTAGAACAGGTAAGGTGTATTAAGGATGAAGAGGGAAGAATTTTAGTTACAGATGATGAAATTAAAAATAGATGGGAGACTTATTTTTCTAAACTTTTCAATGATGGAGAGGATTCATCTAGTAACTTGGAGGATTTAGTAACTGGTGAAGGAGAACAAAATTTGTCATTCTATCAAAAAATACGTGATAAGGAGGTAAAGAAGCTCTTAAGAAAATGGCAAATGGTAGAGCTAACGGACTGATTGTATATCTATCGAAGCGTGGAAATGTTTAGGTGAAGAAGGGGTGAGATGGTTAAATAAGTTATTTAATGTGATTTTACAATTCAAGAAAATGCCTGATGAGTGGAGGAGAAGTACATTAATTCCTATTTATAAAAATAAAGGAGATATTCAGAATTGTACTAACTATACAGGGATTAAACTCATGAGCCACACAATGAAATTGTGGGAGAAAGTAATTGAGCACAGGTTGAGATTGGAGACAAGTATTTCTGAGAATCAATTTGGTTTTATGCCAGGTAGATCAACTACAGAGGCGATTTATCTACTAAGGGGATTAATGGAAAAGTATCGTTATAAAGATAAAGATTTACACATGGTTTTTATTGATTTGGAAAAAGCTTGACCGTATACCAAGAGAAGTGCTTTGGAAAGCGTTGGAAAAAAAGGAGTACGGATTGCTTATATTAAAGCCATACAAGATATGTATGAGGGGGTAAAAACTAGTATAAGAACGCTTAGTAGTCAAACAAAGAATTTTCCTATAAAGATTGGACTACATCAGGGATCATCTCTGAGTCCTTATTTATTCAACTTGATTTTAAATGTTTTGACGGAACATATTCAAGAGGAAATCCTGAAATGTATGCTCTTCGCGGATGATATAGTTCTTATAGCAGAGACAAGAGAAGAGGTTAATTGCAAACTTGAGTTATGGAGGAGGACATTGGAGTCGAAAGGTTTTCGTCTGAGTAGAAGTAAGACGAAATATTTATATTGTAAATTTGGTAAAGGACTATTCGACAATAATTTGGAAGTAAATTAGGAGATCAAATTATACCTCAAGTGAAAAAGTTTAGATATTTGGGAGCCATTATTCAAAATGATGGCAAAATCAGTGAAGATATTTCACATAGAATTCAAGCTGGATGGTTTAATTGGAGAAAAGTTAAAGGAGTTATTTGTGACCGTAAGGTGCCTAATAAACTTAAAGGAAAGTTTTATCCCACTGCTATCAGACCGGCAATATTATATAGTAGTGAATGCTGGGCTCTAACGGGACAGCAAGAGCATAAAGTTGAATTAGCAGAGATGAGAATGTTACGTAAAGATAAAATTCAAATGAGCACGTACGCGAAAAAGTGAGGGTGGCACCTATTGAGGAAAAAATGGTAGAAAATCGATTGAGATGGTTTCATGTACAAAGAAGACCAAGGGAGGCATCAGTGAGAAGAGTGGAACATATAACTTTGAGTCCGATTAAGAGAGGTAGAGGAAGGCCTAAGAAAACACTCTTGGAAATTGTTGAACGCGATCTCTTAATTAATAATATTCCTAAAAGCTTGATAAATGATAGAGCACAATGGCGTCTTGCAATCCATGTAGCCGACTCCACCTAGTGGGATAAAGGCTTGTTGTTGTTGTTGTTGTTGTTGTTGACAAAGATGAAAAATAATAGTCCACAACAAGTTGTCTCAGTGACAAGTTATCCCGGATTTAACTTCGGCATTGATATGTCTATGTACATGTATGTATAATTTGAATTTGCATAACTAAAAAATAAAAAAAAGAAAGACGTGAAAAATAAAGTTCATATATTCCTATTTTGTATTATTTTCTTTTTAATGGTATAGAGTATAATTTAATTTTATAAATTTTATGCATGTATTTTCTTTTATCCAATCAAAATTAGAGAGGTATTCAAACGATCAAATATCTAAAAGTTATACTAAACTTCAACTGATTAATTCGGATCGAGTCATAAGAACTCCAAAGTCATCAAAGCTCTTTCAATATTTCAAAGGTATTGTTCCTTTTAATTCTAAGTTTAGATTTTCCAGCATTTTAAATTATGAAGTTTGTGTAAATTTAGGAAAGAAACAAGAGAAAATGAATAAAAAAAAAATTACAATCTCATATACATGACATATTCTATATTTTTTGGAGGTCACTTTCTCTATAAAGAATGCATTTCACACATAATTGTGTGACACTGTGACTTATCTAACATTGGATTAATCCCATATTGTTTGAAGCTACATAAACCTTGTTCTAAGTAATCACATATACTAAGAGCAAGCAGATTTCTTTTTTTAACCAACAAGAGCAAAACAAATTGTATTAGAAAAAAACAAGACACAAACTTGGATGATCATCCGAAGTTGCTCGCCGAGATCCAAAGCAAAGTAAAGAAGGGAAAGACTTGTGAATTTACCATCTTGCTCCGGTCTTATTTACAAGACTCTGTCCATTAGTTTTTAATACAAGATTCTTTGTATAATTTAATGAAATATTTATGACTCATTTTTTTAAAAATATTAGTCTCTCTCACTCTTAAATAATTGAATCAATGAAAGCTTTGTGCCGCCAATGATGGGCAGAGCATGATAAGAGACTTTTTTGCTTTTGTCCTTTCTTATATGCCTTGTTTGGCTAATTAACAGCTTGCTTTTTAATTCTTGTCTGTTTTAACTTCCTTCCTTGGTAACTTGTAGACATTTTAGATTCAGTTATGATTAACTTTTGATTGAATTATTTCAGTGAACATGGTAATAAACAGCCATGGCTGACACAAATGCAGCAGAATCACTCTGATTAGAGGCCCCAGCAGCTCAAGAACTTCTGAAAACAAACTCTTTCAATTTTATAGAATCTTGCATTTTGATAAACATAAAATGAATTCATAATCATGATATAATGTTCATCAAGCTTTTAATTTTATATGGATCTTGTAATAGGACCCAAAAACTCTCATGTTCTGATTTTTTTTTTTTTTAGAGTTTGATGTGCTTATGCTCCAATTTTTGCTATACTCTATTTGGTTTCACTCTTCAAACTACTTTAGTGTTTTCCATACTTTTGACTTCAATGACAAAGGAGAGGCCAGCAAGGGTCGCAGTCCTTCAATTTTTTAAAGTTTTCTTTATATTATATAGGTGTTATGTACTTTCAACCCTCATAAAATTTATGAAAACTTTATAGTATATGTGATTTTTAATTTTGATCGCTCTTATTTTTAAATCCTGGCTCCGCTATTGTTTGGCTTCACATCATCATCATCATGCATATCTTCTTGTTTTTTTCTTCACCATAATCCAATTCCCTTGTATAGTAGAATAGGCATGCAGGGACGGATATAGAAATTAGCACATCAGGAAATAGGCATGGATCTAAAATAGGTTCCTTTTGGATATGATAATTCCTCTTTAGCGCAGGCAATTCTAAATGGCTAGACAACCTCTATTTTTATTGAAGACATCACACATACAGCTTTCTAACTCATTTAATGCGATGTTTGGAAAGTAAAAAAAAAAATATTTTCTAAAAGGGAAATGATAATTGCACCTTATCCATTTTCTTTTTAAATACATTTTTCATTATCTCTCTGTTTCTTTTGGAAATACTTTTCCATATGCTAAATATGCATTAAGAGTTTTCCTCTAGCTTGGATGCTAAGAGCTTCACAAGGCCACCAATTCGCTTGTCAAGCATTTTGACAGCAGTATATGTTGTAACTCTAAAGTAAAGGCCTATTGTTGACCCCTTATATTGTCATATTATCAAATTTGGGGGTGTTCACGGGACGGGACGGGACCGGAACACCCCCGTCCCGTGTCCCATCCCGAAAAAAGATCGGGACTGAATTTTGGTCCCGTGTCCCGTCCCGTCCTGAAAGTCGTCCCGTCTTGTTAAGAATTGGGACGAGATCGAGACAAGATCGGGACGTCCCGCCGTCCCGATAAATGGAATAACATCGAAAAAAGATCTGAATAATAACGTTTATTAAAATTTTAAATCATATAATTTATTAAGTTTAAAATCAAAACAACACAAGCACATAAATAACAATAATTTAAATCAATTATTGAATTATATTAATCGTAACTACATATTATAATAACAAATACAAGTAATTTTTATGCTATAAGATTAGCAACAGGCAAGTCAAACACAACATCAAATCATTATTCTTCTATTTTAGTGAAGGTGTACTAAACTAATTACTTTTCTAAAAATAAGCAAGAAATATGTTATAAATAAAAGTTATTAAATAGATAGATATAAGAATAAATTATATTAATATAATTAATATATTATAAAGAAAGATATCGCCATATTTACTCCATGCCATTAAAATTATCAATATAAAAAACTTTAGTTTTAAATAAGAATTGCAAGTATTAAAATTATAATTGATATAATTAATATAAGTATAAATTATATTAATATAATTAATATATTTAAAATAAAAAATAATATATATAATATTCGGGACGGGACGGGACGTCCCAATGGTAATCCCGTGTCCCGTCCCGTCCCGAACCCCTTTTCTGTCCCGTCCTGTAAAGTCCCGTCCCGATTATTTTCGGGTCGGGACAAGACCCGTCTTGATATGATCGGGACGATACCGAGCCAATCGGGACGGGTCTAGACTGAACACCCCTAATCAAACTGATAGATAACATTTGGATTGACAAATTTAGATTTGAATTTTAACTTTAAAATCTTGCATTTTGAATTTCACATTTAAAATTCATGTATGTAAAATATTTATTTGACTAATTTAAAAAATTTTAAATGAAAAAAATAGATGAGTTGAGAATTAAAATGAAAATGAAAATGAAATATTTTTAATAAACAAAAGATGAGAAAAGATACGAAAGTTATAAAAGTATTAGTAGTTAAAATATGAGAATAAGATGTTAGAAATGATTGGAATTTTAAATGATTGGAGTGTAAAAAAACTTAAAATTATAAAGGAATTGTAATAAAAATGAATTTAAATTTGAATTAAATTTAAATTCATAAAATTTTATACATCCAAATGAGGAATTTGGATCAAATCTATATCCATCCAAATCAAAACTCTCATCAATCCAAACATTGAAGTCTTATTTCAAGCCAAAATAAACTAAAACGTTTTTTTTTTTTTTTTTGGTTATCTTTCCATGCTGATCTAATCAAATCTAGAAGGACCAAATTGAAACCTTTTATTTTACCACAAAAGTATAATTATGCCTGAACATATCATGAAGAATTGTTTAGAACAAAAAAAAAAAAACCACACACACAAGGCATAAACAATTGCTACTGCTCAGCCTCAATGATGATTAGGCAGCTATAGTCCTATTGGTTTTCAATCGAGTAAGAATACCTCAACAGTCACAACCAAAAGATCCCTAAAAAACATGAAACAAACTTTGTGATGATTTGAGGCTGCTCATAAAGATACAAGTGAAAATAGGAAAAAGAATAATGACATTCTTGACAAGAAAGAAAAGTAAAAGGGAGAGAAAAATGAGAAAAAAAAGTATAAAAAAAATAACATTTTCTCTTACTTGACTATAGAGAAAAAAGTAAAAAAAATAACATATGAGACTCAGATATATTTACCTCTAATTTTTCTCTTGAAATATGGGAAAAGTTTGGAGAGAAAATGAAATTTGCCCATCAATTTTTTTTATTATTACCTCTTTTTTTCTTTATTTTTATCATAATATTTGTAGTATAGTTATATTTTGATCATGAATTTTTCTTAAACAATATATTTAATTTTTAGACTAAATAAACAAATACTAATTCTCAATTTTTAAATTAATTTTGGTTAAGTACTTTATATTTGGTTGTAGTTTCAAATTTTAAGATTATTATATATTTAATAATTTAATAAATAAAATTTTAAATTGGATAAAATATTTTTTGTCAATGTTGAATAAAATAATTTTAAATAATATTTTTGTTCAGTCAATAATATATGATAATTTTTATTTTATATAATATGTTAAAATATTAAATTTTATTATATAAATATTTTTACAAATAATAAGATTACTATTGTTCATATAACATTAACAATTTTTCTCTCATTTTAGTTTTCTCTCACTCAACCAAGCACAATGAAAAAAAATTACATTCCTCCTATTTTCTCTCCTCTTCATTTTCTCTTCTCTCATTTTCTCTCCTTTTTATTTTCGTTTGCGAGCCAAGCGCAGCATAAAGGTTGGCTTAAGGATATAATATAATAACTCGAATTGTAAGCCTAAATCTTAACAGAACAATTTAACATTAAAAAGGGGAAAAAAAAACAAGTAGAAACAAGAGCTCTAAATCTTACAGATGCTGGCGACGACGATTCCTGCAGGTACTGCTCCATTGGTGGATGACATTGATGAGGAAATAGTGTGAAGAAGTGAAGGAAGAGGTGAAATGCAATAAGTAATTTATATGAAAATATTAACGTGAGGACACATTTAATTGACTCAACGTAAATCCAACCCACATTTAATTGACTCAATGTAAATCCAACCCACATAATGTACAGTTTGTGGAATAACATGAATGATGCTATGTTCTGTAAAACTGCGATGAACCTTACTACGAACGTTCCCTATCGAAAATAAAAAGTCAGTGTGGAATTGATGCTCAAAGGTTCTAGATGGGGCTTTGCTTTCTTGGTGTCTTTAAACCGTGTCTTACGTTCAAATTTTAAGTTATCATGTTGAGCATTACAAGGCATCTGTACCTTCCAATGAATTAGTAAATTGTTTTTAAAATTATACTCTTTTTTGTATTTACTCTTCTTTGATAAGTTGTAAATTAGAAAATCTTATTAATCCTACTACCTAACTAAGGGTTATTTTGGTGATTTTTATTAGTTACATATTAAAAAACACAAATATCTTATATTTTTTTAGGATAAAGAAATTAATAAATTGGCCCATAAATTATAAGTATAGGAGCGTTTAGGATCTTAAGTTCAATTTTAATGTTATATCCCTCTTCAACTTTTAAAAATGATATAATCTAATATTTATCATTAATAAAAATTAAATTTAACTGTTTGTTGATCAAAAAATAACTTCAAAAATTATAAAAAATGATCAATAAAAATTTTCCTAGTCCTTTTTAGTATTTTTGAGTCCTTTACTTTAAAATTTTTATCTTTTTTTATAATTTTTGAATTTTTTTTATTTTTTAATCAACTAACAACTAATAAATAGAGCATAAACAGTTGCATTAGAAAACCAACCACGATGGTAAAGAAGATATAATCTTTCTATATTTCAATCAAAGGGTAAGAGAAAAGTAAAACAAAGGGTACATAATTTTAGGGGGAAAAAAGAACACAAAATCCAATATCTTTTTCGGTAAGCGCAAGATCAAGGAATAAACTTTGCCGCAATAATCATTATCTTTCATGGTGTCTTGAGAAGAATATGCTCTTTTTAACTGAACTACTGTGCATATATGAGTTGAAATCTGAACTTCCAATCACTTATTTAAATAACAAGAATTCCAACTGTTCATAACAACTTGAATTAATAAAATCCTGTATTAATCATTGTTTATATTTATTTTTTTAAGACTTGATCTAACAAAATGTTGGCAGCCTTGTAGGAATTATGTCAACAGTTGTCCATGCATTAATATTTCCATACATACAACCTTTCCAAAAAGCAACCCTACTCCAACAAAAATCAAGTCAAGCATCTAGAATTATAAAGCCACATGTGACCATCAAAGTTTCCCTTTACCCCAAAATGTTTTGTAGAAACATAAAGATATTATTTTACATATGAAAAGGAGGGAAATCCAATGGAATCAAAAATCACTAGGAAATCGCATCCCATTAATCCTTGCTTGAAGCTACTGCAATCTCAAACTTTCTCATGATAGTAGCAGCATAGGTGCCAACACTAAAATTGGCATCAGCCTGCTGTGTTGCTTGAATTGGATGTTGTGTGGGAAGATGATGACCACTATCCATCAGATACTAAAAAGGATTAATCAAAGATTCTGGGACTCCCATTGAACCCTCCAATATTTTTATTACAACACTCATAAGAGATCTTGATTCAGACCTATACTGACCTTACCATTCTTTCTGCTCTCTCTTTATCTTGCTCCTCTATCCCACAATCCATTGTCATCAACTTTTTTAGTTCTTTGCAATCAAATCTTTTCCAAAGCCACATCGGAAACCATTCTTGACTTTTCTGGAATGTTGCTATCAAGATTTCTTCTTTTGCCAATGATTTCCAACAACATTCCAAAGCAGTATACATCACACTTGTGAGTTGTAGGAAATGGCATGTAAAGCTCTGGTGCAGTATATCCAGGAGTTCCTCTACATCTAGTCATGCTAATATGAGTTTTTTTTTTTTCCTCTTACAAAGCTTAGCCAAACCAAAGCCAGAAACTTTAGGATAGAAATTATTGTCCAAAAGGATGTTTCCTAGTTTTATGTCGTAATGGATTATTCTTTGTTGGCACTCTTCATGCATATATGCAATGCCTTTGGCTATTCCAACAGCAACCTCATGAAACTTTTCAAAATTTAAGGTATCGTTTTCATGAAATAGATACTTAACAAAAGAACCATTACTCATGTATTCAAAACCTAGAGATCTCATATCCCTTTCAATGCAGAATCCAAAGAGGCGAACGAGATTTAAATGTAAGTTTGCCAATTGTACCCACTTCTGCCATGAACTGTTCCTCTATTTGGTGATCCGAAGTGTCATTTAGAACCTTCACAGCCACGGTAGTTCCATCACTGAAGGTTCCTTTATAGACTGATCCGAAACCTCCTAAGTCCAACATGTTGGAGTAGTTGTCTGTTGCTTGCATTAGATGTTATGAGGTGAATCTGATTGGCTTTTCTCTTTCCATATCATTCAGAAACCTATCCATCGTGTATGTTAGAAACTGGGTGTCCGAAGTAACTGGTTTCACAGGATTGCTTTTTCTTCTGCCAATACATTTTCTGGGTATAATTACTGCTACTGCTATTTTCAGAGCAACCACAACTGCAATAGAAGAACAAGAAGACTTGCGCTGGCAAGAAGTTGAAATAAGGTAACTTACTATAGTTTGTTGACAAAAAAACAAAAAATCAAATTGATTATCGTCAAAACAATCCACTTGATTGAATTGTATATATGCATAATAAGCTAGTTAACTAAAGCATTGATTTTTGTTATCATTAAACCTTTACAGTCCCAAGGGATATCAGAAAATATAATCTGGCTTAAATTAACCATAAAGAACTTTGCTTGGGCCAAAAAATACATAGATATAAACATGAACAACTGCATTAGAGTTCTCAGCCTCTATGCTGATTCGGCAACTATAATCTTTCTGGGTTTTCAGTCAAGTGGAAATGCATCAATAGTCATAACCTACAGAACCCAAAAACATGACACAAATTTTGGATGACTTGAGGTTTGCTTATAAAGATACAAGAAACCGTTGGAAAATTCAGACTTTGCCTCTGGAGCTGGAAAAATTAAGGACTATTGTAAGTTGATGTGAGTAGTAGCGAATGCTGTCTCTTAACTAAATGATTAAATGTTTAATACTCAATATTTATGTATGAAGCAAACTTAATCAGAGCGAATCTATCATTTGCTCTCAGTACTCCGGCAAAAATTAATATCTACTAATCTACTATCATCAAGAGATAATCAATATCGTGTCCCACCCGAAATAAATAAAATGAAAAGACTAACATAACAATTCAACCCCAAACATGCAGAAATAAGAGCTCTAAATCATACGGAGGATGAAGGTGAGGCTGACGATGAGGATTCCCTTTGCTTCTCCGAGTACATGTTCTTCGTTCATAGCTGACGTAGATGAGGAGATGAGCAATAAAAAGAATTAGCGTGAACAAGTCATTGAAAAAGAGGTCAAATGCAGTATAATATTTATATATGCAAATCTTGGAGCTGATTCCATATGGAATATCTGGTGAACAATCTTAAGTTCCCAATTGGAAGAATGGTCCTTGTTTTTTGGACGCATTTGAGTAATTGAAGATTAATCCAAGAGAGACTTTGATTAGTCCGGTTAAACATGGCTTTCTAAGGATTAGTGAAATATTTCAGACCCAAAACAAATAATTCCAAATTAAATGTGAGTTAGTTATAGAGACGATGGGGGAAAAATAAAGAAACAGAGGAATGAAGTTCACACGTTCATGTTTTATATCATTTTCTTTCTAATTGTATGGTTTGCCGACTGTGTAAATTTTATCAAGTATGTCTGCATATTTCTTTCATCCAGATTAAGTGGATTTCTAAAATTTTAAAGTTCGTTTAAATTTAGAAAAGAGACGAGAGAAACTAAATAGAATAATCCAAGCCTATACTTTGATTTTTTTTCTTTTTTTTTTCCTTTTTTGTGGGGGGTATTTACCCTCTAAACAATGCATTTCACAGCTATTTGTTTGATTCATCTGTCATTAGATTCCCTACTGTTTGAGGAAACAGTACACAAAACCTTGTTCCAACTCAAGGCCACACAATGAATAGACAAGAGAGGACTTCGGCTTAAGCTGAAATCCAGTTTCTTTTATAAAAATAATTGTATTAGACAACTTGTAATGTGGTCTAATTCAGGCTTAATTTAAAGTTGAACGAGACCAAACTTAATCTATAGGATTACAAAATTGGTTTTGATAGCTCAATATTTCACTTTACTTTTTTTGCCTTTTTTCCTCTATGAGGCAATAATTTATTATAACTTAATAAACTCAATTAAAATAACAAAAATATTTATAAGCATATAAAGTTTATCACAAAATATTAAAGGCTAATTATAATAAAATCATAACAATCTCCAACAAGAACAAAAAGCATTTAAGGTAAAATTCAAATGATTCAAATTTGTAATAACATTCTAACAAACTTCAAAATTCATGACTTCACAAGGATAAAACACAAATAATGATGATGATGATGATGAAGCAACATCCAAGGAAATAGTATATGACCATTTCAAAATAAGTATCCAGTATCCAAAATTCCAAATCACAAGTTCAGACAATATCCAGAACCATGAATTCTATAAGCAACGCACATTTAGAAGCTCAAAAGGTTCAATCTTCAACAATTGATAGATTTCTCATATTGACACTTAAATACAAGGTTTGTTCTATCCTTATTGATATGAAGTATGTGGGCTCCTTGAACATCACATTATAATTATCATTATATTAAAAATAATTATAATTATAATCTTGTTAAAATAATTTATAGAATTGGACTGAACTAAGTAGTTTAAAAGTTCAATCCCTTGTTTAGTTTAACTCAAAAATGAAGTTCAATCTCATTAATTTTTTTAATCCTTCAGGACAATTTTTTTTCAAGACCGGACTGGACTTAATTTGTACAAGTTGAACTATATTGTATAGAATTAAAAAACTTTTACACAACCCTATATAAAGCAATCACTATCAATGCTCCCTCCCCTAAGACAATTTTAGTGGGTGTGGTGCTTTTATACTCACTTTAATCTTTATTATGAAGTACCTTCAAGAAAGATTTTTTAATCATTAATATAACACACATAAATTTAATTATTACCATTTTCTAATTTTACTCTATCATAAATTTAATTTAGTTATCATATATCTTGTCCATGTATCTCTCTCTTCATAATTTTAATAGGAATAAAATTGAATTTTAAGACATATTAATATTAGTTCTAGTAAAGTAATAATAAGTGCCTTATAAGAGGAAATAAAAGAAGCATATAAAACAATTTTCGCATCTTTAGAAGTAATTAATATTTTTAAAAAATGCCTCTAACGAATTAATAAAAAAATTTCACCTTACCACATAGAGTTAAGAAAAATGATGAGTATTAATTAAGGACGTGAGTGAAAAGAGCAAGCAGATTTTTAACTTTTGTTATTATTATTATTTTTTAACCAACTAGCAAGGAAATTGAAACCTGACAGGCCTAAGGGGGCCGAAGATTCATTTATGCATGCCTGAATTAAACATTTGAAAACTTGGCCACCATGACAAAGCAACTATAACCTTTTTAGTTTTCAATAAAGTGCAAATCCATCAACAAATCTAAGTCCAGAACCCAAAAACATGGCACAAACAAGGAAGGAGGGGGGGGGCAAAAAATTGACCTAGGTTACAACTTGATTATAAAATTACAAAATCCCACCGTCTAGAATAATATATAACTTGATAACAAAATTACAGGATCCAACTAACTGCAATAATCAACCTTGGCCGCTGGAGTTGGGAAAGAGCCCTCGATTTCAACCATGACATCTATGGACGATGAAGGTCAAAGAACCATTTGACATACCAAATTTAATTGCTCCAGTCCGCACGTATAAAGGAATATACTCAAAACGGGTGTTCATATACCTCATTTCTGATAAACCCTGCATGCCAATTCCAATTCTCAACAATTCAAGAAAATTTCTAAAACATTTCAAGAGATGCAAATATGGCAAATTAAGGAAATTACCAGCCCAATATGCTTTAAACATTCTGTACTTTGCTTGATATTTCCTTCATTTTAATATCTCCTTGTTCCTGAATCAAAGTAAGATGCACAATATATTAAATTATTAATTGCTGAGTGGGATCGAGTCCGTGAGGCCAAATCACATTAATATTCAGGTCCTCTAGCCTACAAGCATATAACAATAACAATAACAATAAGTCTTATCCCACTAAATTGTACAATGCCTTTGTGCCCTATCAACAACCAAACTTTTGGATATATTGTTAACTCAAATGTCTCGTTCAACAAGTCCTCTAAGTCTTATAACCTCCATGCGTAATGATATGAAATTCCCATTGGACAGCTGATTCAAAGCAGGATGCAAGATCTCATGAAATGTTTTGGTCAGGGTACCCCCCCCCCCCCCCCCGCCTTTTCTCTCCCCAAGAACTTAATCCCCTCTAGTCCATTTCTTTTTCAACAAAAGGCAAACCCCATCTTTTTTGAGAAAGAGACTCTCCCTCTTTTGTCGTTCTTAAACATGAAATTACCATAAAGACTAACAGCATTCGTTATTCCTTGTAATGGTAATGGAATTTAAAACTAGTTATGAACCCTATGACCATAGATTTCCTATAAAACCAAATTGCAGGGCATCCTAGCAAACCTCCATTTTGCATAAAATATACATATATAAATTGTCAGATATGATATAGGGAAAATGATGGAACAGTCATCTTTACAAAATTCCACCCAAAAGAAAAAAAGAAAAAAAATCCTTTATGGCCCCAGATATTTTCAACTCTTTTCCACAACATGGCGTGAGTATTTCCAGTAACCAAATTTCTAAAGTAGTGTTGAACTCAGCCAACCCATAGTGGATGCAAGACGCATAGGGAAAGAGACAGTGACTAACGTAGAATACTGCAAGTTTTTAAACCTTGACAATGTTGCTCTTTTTAAGAATATATTCATCCTTGTACTTAGTGTTGTGCAAGTCAAGTCACAAAACTCAGTTGCACCCTTGAGCGAGGGAAGCTATGTCATAAACATGACAATTCAGAAAATGTGTTCACATCATCTAGGAGAGAATTTCTTGTTGACAATGAAGTTCTTTAAATAGAAAAATCCTAAAAAAGAGAAGACTTATCCACTTTGCTATAAAGGAGGTCGACCTTCCAGATCATCATCATAATTTAGCATATGCAACACTATACTGCTGCATCTTGATTTGGAAGATGTATTCGCTATTTCTTTCAAAGACAAATAAGTTAGGCAACAAGTTCGCAAGGGAAACCATAAAAAGTTAAGGGTATGAGAGATCACAATGCTGAGAAGCACCCAGAGAAGGGGGATAAAACCTCCTCAACAGTCTTGTCAAAAGAAAAAAGAAAAAAAAATGAGGGAACCGGTGGTATACAATTCATAGGCAGTCAAGTCGCTTTTCCTTTTCAATACCTCTTTTTTTCATCAAACGAAACACAACATTAGGTTGTTTGTATAGCTTCTGAAATGAGATTGCACAACTTCTCAAAACTTGAGAGTCTGGACTCATTACATACAGCATATCGAATACATTTGATTCCAAAATTTCATAAACCAGAGGGAAGCACATAAATACGAAGTAATGGAACCATACAAGAAATTAGAGGGGCCCAATGAGCAGAGCCCGTGTAAAAAAAAAAAAAATACTGGATGAAACATTATTTGTTAAAAAGAACATATGCATAAGAAAGAGACATATCAAAACACTTGTACATAAGGAACCAAATCAAAACAAATTAATGAAACCATAAGAAAATTAGAGGCCCCCATGAGGAGATGCAAAACTCGTGTAGGAAAGGTATTTAATGCGACAGCATTTAAAAACACACACACACACACACACATGCAAGATATCCACATCAGCACATATGCAAAAAAACCAAAGGGAACCACATGAAAACAAGTTAATCAAACTATAAGAGTATCCAATTTCCAGATGCATATAAAACTAGCTGTATGAAAGAATTAGCATCAATTAATTGCTTACCACTCCCTTGCTTTCATAATAATCATCAAGTGCCCATTGGTACTTTGACTGATCCAACCCAAACCACCGTGCTAAATGATCATCCAAACTTGAGTGTGCTGTACAAGGAAAAGTTAACGAGTTTACTTACCCAGAATAGACAAGAGGATTACGCAAAAACCTGAATAAAAGATTTATTTCCCAGTATTTTCTTAAATAAAAATGAGAAAGCTAACCTAATTGAACAGATTACATGAGGATCCACAACACCGGATATAGAAAATAGAAAGTACCCGCCACTACGTTAACCAGCATCAGGAAAAAAGTAGAACGCCAAAACCTTGACATACCTTATCTATATGTCTGTGTCCATTTTTCACAACTATATTATCTTCTCAAAAAATAGAAGGGTACCTATAAAGTTATAATACATCCTACTAAAATTCTCCAAACCTAGTCATTCAATAACTTGGAAAGACCACAAGAACAACCCAACAATCAGCTCATGCGTGACCTTTTTTACTGTCAGCAACTACAAGAGCATTAAAAATATCTCAGTAAACTGGAACAAAAACTAAAAAAATAAATGCCTTGTGACGGAAAGATCAATCTACACGCATTTTTCCCTTTCACGGACCAACAGGCATCCCACTAACCAAAATTCAGATCCATCAGGTTACGAGTGTCAGACTCTTAAATATTTTAAATGCATCGACCGACTAAGACGGCTTTACTTGATTATCTTCTATTTTCCATCTGTGAGTCTCTTTCCCAACAATTTTGCCTGCATTTCATTTTCTTTCCACATCGACAACGATCAAAGTAACAGAAAGGCCAAAGCATTGCTCAAAATGTTCTACTCACCAGTTTGCACCCTCGTTACAGCATTCTTGAAAAACCCCAGAACAGACCCATCTGCTACAGAATTCGCAGAGACGGACTTCTCCAACTGAACAGGCGGAGGCTGAACCGGCGGAGGCACAATCTTCTTCGGCGAGTCCAAAACGGCGTCGGAGGGCTTCGGGGTAGAAGGTGGCGTCACGAAAACAGTGTAAGGGCCAATTTTGCCGATCACAGGCGGAGGAGTGGATTCTCTGTTGATAGCCATTGAAGTGAAATTGAAAGAAATGTGAGAAAAAGATTGAAAACTTCTAAGAAAATGGCTCCGACAGAGAAAGAGTAAGCGGGAGAGGGAGGGACTGGATGGGGCTTCAGTGGGTAGCTGCAAAAGCGAGCTCGGAAGTGAACACTGAACTGCACAATGCACGCAGCTCAACTACGCAGGAAGTCGCGAGATCTTTGTCTTTCTAAGTACTTTAATTTAATTTTAATTTTAATGTTCATTATTTTTTAGAACTCAAAAAATAAGAATGAAAATTTGAAGGCAATAATTAACGCCCCTGCTGTCATTTTCATTTTCTCGTGCTTAATTTCTTATATTCTTCAAGCACGGAAACGATGAATGCCCGCGTCCAGTGAATTTATCATTAAAAGGTCGCGTCTCATTTATTTATTTTTATTTATTTAAAAATAAAAAAATTGATTATTTGATTTTTAAAATTTTAATTTAATTATAACTCAATTTTTAAACTTTTAACTCATTATATCTTGATTTTTTTAGTTTTAACTCAATTATAATTCAATCCTTGAATTTTGACTTTTATAACTCAATTCTTATAATTTTAACTATTTAAAATATTAGTCCTTATATTTTAAAAAATAAAATTATAAAGATTAAAATTATGTTAAAATTTAAAACTCATATTTTAAATTAATAAATCCTTTTAATTTTTATAAAGATTATAAGGATTAAATAAGAATTAATATTTTAAATGGTTAAAATTATAGAGATTGAGTTACAAGAATTAAAGTTTAGGATTGAATTACAACCAAATTAAAATTATAAGGATAAAATTACAATAAGTTAATATTTAGAAATTGAATTATAATTGGGCTAAAATTATAAAAATTAAATGATTAATTTTTAAAAAAAATCAATGGATAATCATATCCATTTAGTCGGCAAAAAAAAAAAATCATGTCCATTTTAACTTTTCTAAGAATTGGTACTCTTTCTAATTTTTCTTTCCTTCAATAACAATTATCGTTTTAATTGAATTATTTTTATTTTTTATAGTTTTTTTTGTCCAATTAAATCAACATAAAATAAATAATATATAAAAAAATTACATGATTTAATTGAAAACAAATACTTTAAAGGTATAAGATTAACTGATTAAGTATATAATTTTTTTTATTTTCAAAATATTCTTTTTTTTAATATTTTTTGTTAAATTTTAGCAAATATTAACACTTTAAACTAGTAAAATGTAGAGTTAGAGACATGGGAGTGATTTGCAAACATGACCCTACCAATGACGCCAGTGTTAGATTGCAAGCTTTTGATTTTGAATTTTGTGAATTCAATAATCTTATTGAATAACTTCCCACAAACTAGAAAGTAGAAACCGTCACTCAAATTAAAATTGTAGTTATTAATCTATACTTGGAGTGAACTATAGAACCTAATGGAAACGGGTTTTAGCAACTTTTAAGAAAAAAGTAGCCTCACGTTACTTTGGAATCATAATCAATGAGCATCCAACAAGACACTACCACGTCAGATGCACCACAAAACTGCACAATAGAAACATCAAGAATGTTGCCTCCCATAACAAGATTTACCTATTAAAAACAATAACAATAATACGTTTGCATAACCCCAGAAAAATAGCAAAACATGATATGGACTCACCACAAATCTTCCACTAGTTTTCTTGTCCCAAAATAGGGGGTCTTTCTATCCACATTCAAACACATTAACAACATAAATACCCAATTTAATGACCTTCCTATGAACATGGACTTCCCCCCTCCAATTCATTGTTCGACTTACAGAATTCCACCTATACAACAACACAGGGAAAGAAGCGAGAACTAACTCTAATGACATATAATATACCCTACTTACTATCAGACACTAACAATGATCTAATTGAGAAGAATATTTCATTGTACGTTCTGACGGGCAACGTCTCACAGAACCCTTGGAAAAAAACAATTAAGGTCTCATGTCACTCGTGACAAGCTCTTCTCCGAGCCAGAACTTAAACATATACATGAAAATGCATTTTTAACACAAGAATACAAACGTTCTGACCAAAGCCTTGCTTGTCCGGAGTTATCAGAACAACCAACACCTATGCCAACAATTGATGCTTGGAATGATTTCACAACTTCTTATCAGCGCATCATGGTATTTCCCTTCACTACAGCATGCAGTTTGTTTATTCACTAGATTTTTAGGTCAAAGAACTGGCCAGAGAAAGCTCATGGAGCTCGCTTAGCATCCATTCCTCTCCAGTCTGACCACCCAGTACGATAGCTCTTGTCCCTCCAACAACACAAGTACTATGTCCCCAAGCAAATCTTGGAGGGTGCCCTGGCACATTTAAAATTCTCCAAGTAGGCTTCTCATCAGTTGGGTCCAGGATGTAGAGCTGTGAGGCAGAATGAAGACCTGCAACAGACCCTCCAAATATCAGAATTCTCCCGCCAGGAAGACTGACCGCCACATGATCAAGTCTAGGTGGAGGAGCTATGCCCCCAGGATTCCCCGATCCAGGCAACCCGCTCCCAGTTACACATCTCCAACATGGCTCCTCCTCACTCAAATCCATTGTGAATACATCACTAGAGCGGAACCGCAAGGGCCCACTCTTGGCCAGACCCCCAAACATCAGTATTTTCCTGCCACCATAAACAGACAGACTGTGGCCCAGACGAGATGGTGGGGTCCATGCAACTGGTATCTCCCTCCAAACAGGTTTCTCCATTGACAGATCGAGCAGGAATGTATCACTCAAAAGCACTCCAGAATCTGCACAGCCACCAGAAACTATCAACTTAGTTCCATCAAGAGTACAAGAGCTATGCCATGATCTAGGAAGTGGGGGTGCCAATCCAGAAATTTCACGCCAAGTGGGAGGCTTTGCATCCAGGTCCAGCACAAACACATCATTGAGCAAGCCCTGCCTTCCACAGCCTCCAAATACAACCAAATGAGAACCATTAACACAAGAAAGTGTATGGCCCCAACGACCAGGGGGAGGAGAGCTCACCTGGACGTGCTGCCACTCAGGATTACTAGAATTGAGATCTAACACAAAGGTGTCATTCATAGGTTGCATGTTAACCCCTTCACCACCAAATAGGACAACTCTATTGCCAGCCGCACAAGCACTAAAATTACAGCGTGAGGGTTCAACAGCACCCCCAACAGTCAACTTTCTCCAAGCTGCAGCTTCAAGAGTTGTCAATTCCCTTGCCAACCTACCCCATCCAAGTCTTCTTGCAGCAGGCACAGTCTCTAAAACACGTGTAGTTTCACTTCCCCATGCATTTTGACATACCATTCTCCAAAGATCTTCATTTCTTGTTAGCTCATACAATCGCCTACAAACAGAGCCAACCGATGCAATATCTCTTGGAGTTAAGCGAGAAAGTATCTTCAGAGACAACACCTCATCACTCAACTGCAATATCCCACAAACTCCACGAGAAACATTACGGTCCCCTGTTGGAAGAGGACGTAATGAGGCAAGGGCAGAAAAAATAAATTGATCAGATGGCTTAGCAGGTTCCTTAATTGTAGAACCTGGGACAGGACCAAGATCAATGTTTTCTTCTGCGAAGAACTGAATTCCAATGACATGTGTTATAGTCTCATCATCCCCATATATAGGTGTCAACCGCAATCTGTTCATCAGTGGAGATCCATCTTTCCTGAAGTTCAGCAACTCACCTTGGAACTCGATCCCCTCCTCAAGGCATCTCCTGATTTCTGAAACTACTGCTGAGTCCACCAATGGATGCCTTCTCTTAGCAAATGGACCTCGATACTGCAAAAAACGGCTGCAATAAAGATTGAAATTATTAAATTATAAAAAATAGTATCTCAAGTCACCAAACAGACACAACAGGGAAAGAATCTATTGATTATTTGCTTGTACAAACATAATAACCTAAGAACTCCAAAATTATAATGCAAATGAACCCCATACCAAGAGTTACAAGCCAGGAACTAATCTGACCTAATAAATTTTGGGAGCATCTAACCACCCCCAGTATTTAACCCTTCTCAGTATGTTTATGAAACAATATGTTAAGAAAAAAATAGCAGGATGATAAGATAGAAAATCAAAATTAATATGAATTACTGTTAAGACATTATATTCTTTATCTTTTAGGGTCCAAACTCAAGGTTTAATCCCTAGTTCCTACAACTACGTGACAAACTAACTCCAATATGTGGATCTATTAATCATTGATATCATGCTTCTTTTTTCTTTTCTTTTTTTTTTTAGGAGGGGGGGAAAAGAAAAATGGATTCTATCATTCTTTATGCTTCTTCTCACATTAGTTATTCAAACAACAAAAAACACAAGGCAAACCTAAATTCAAATACAAAGCACCCATAATTTAATGACAATGTGCATAAAAAGAAGGGAGAATTTCGTTTAGGTCCCGCACAATACAATTAAATAACAAAAGTTCATTGACAACTGAGTATAACAATATGATAACTACTTAGTAGTCATTTTGCTATGCTCAGTTGTCTATGGATCTTAAGATATTTAATTGTGTTGTGTAGGATTAGGGTGAAATTCTCCACACAAAAGAAGAAGAAGAAGAAGGCATTATAAGGCGTATTTTCATAAAGATACGCAAAATGGGGAAGAAAAAAAAAATCAAACTCTATCCAACTAAAGACTTAAACTTGCTTACAAAGATGGAAGAATCTCTACAATAAATACAAAATGCAGATGCACAGTGATGATTGAGATTTAATTCGGAAGGAAGAATACATAACTCTCGCAAAGAATACCAAACAACTTATTCCATAATGAAGTTACGAGGTTGTCATCTTATTAGGAGATATTAGTTGAACTAGCAAAGCTACCACTCTCATTTTCAAAAGATAACCATTTGAGTAACAAGTCCACTATCTCCTGCACATTAACACTCAATGCCATGATTGGTTCTTCAAAAGTAGAGTTTCAGAATTCATTTTAGGTCAAAACTAGTAACCATGTACAGTTAAAAGTTAAAACATATCACCATCATACTCAATTTTCGCCATAATGGATGAGTACCCAAAAAGCAATTAGCCATCGCTAGGTGATCATTATTTTGTACCTTTCCAATACAGCAGATCAGAGGCTTGACACACAATAATTATTGCAAGAACCATTATGATGTGGAATGCATCATTCAATAGAAATCACATACCAAGAAGCCTCTCAAATTGATAGAGCAGATCACACAAAATCAATTTCAGTCTTTGATTTGTATTTTGTTTTAAATCAGCCCCCTACTACATAAGCCACTCATTTTCACTTTACATATTTTCCATTTTTTTGGGTCCACTAGAAATTTTCATCAAATTGATCACCCCAACTTTGACTGAGGGCTGTTAGCCTGTTACACAGACCAGCGTTCAAGAATACCCTGGTGATGCATGTCTTCCTTGTTACCTCACCTTTTCCAATCAACTCCCATTTTCCAGTAGCACTTTAATGAGAGCCTGCCATGATAAAACATCTCCAATATTGATCACTTGAGAATTAATTGTCTATCTCTGGCAGGAACCACCTCTGATAGGGGAAGCAACATAACCAGCTTTGGTCAATTTATTGGATCAGTGATTTTTACATTCCAGTGAGAAAAGGCCTACAATTTGAACTGTACAATCAGGAACAGGGTTATATGAAGGTAGTAGCAAATTTCACAGCACTGATCTTGTCCCATGACATTTCTATCCGAGAAAATACAACCAGTTCACTCTAACCAAATTCACCAAAGAACTCCAAACATTGCACACCTCCATAAAACTTCACCTCTTCACTACAGCAAAAACCCTTTAGAACAAAAAAAGTAGAAATTGCACCCAAGTCTCAAAATATTCTAGACAAATGATATTAAATGGAGGTGTCAATCAAAGCGTTTGAAATACATTGACTGAAGCTTATATATCTAGACAAACACAAATCTAGGAAGAGTTTTAGATGATCTACAAACCTATCTTTAGTATTAATCGGATGATAAAGGAGATAAGGGCTTCCAAAAGGGCAAATCAAGGAACAAGTTCATCCTTCACAACGATTGGGAAGGAGACAAGAAATAAGAGTTAAATATATTTGGCCAGTAGAAACAAGTGTATGGACACTACCCAAAATGAGATGGGGAAAAAACTCACAAAAACACCAAACCAAATAAGTTGTAGTCAACAGATTTCTGCACTCAAATTCCACCAAAACTAAAAGTTTCGCAACAAAATGGCATGTTGGAAAATAAAGAATTTCAGAATGGACCATTAAGTAAGGATAAAAGCCAAAAATCCTTACAGAGATGACTAAGCATGTGGTATGTAATAAAGAAGGAAATGAGAAGTTAGTTGGCATATCTGCTGGGGTAGTTATAGGGTTATAGAGAAATATTGAGCTATAAATAGAAGGCTTGGGTTGATTTGTAGCCAGGGCTTATGAGATTAATGGATTGAGTGTTCTCTCTCTCTATCTCCCTTTCCTCTATTTCCCTGTCTCCTCTGTTTCCCTCTCTTTTCTATCTTTATTCTATATCAGCATACAACCTAGAGTGAACAAAAATGATACAGGGACTTCCTGATTTGATGTCATCGCCTATGAAGATTTATTTAAAGAAGAAGGCATATGTCCAACCACATGCCAGCACAAAAGACAAAGTAGTCATGCCACATGTCCAGCTTCATGTCAGCACTGCAGATGAAGTAGTCAAGCCTCATGATGCTAGCATGCAGATGCAGATTTTAAACAATTCAACTTTTGGAAACTGAGTCGTGAGAATATTGGAGAAACTCAACTTGGTGGGCTGCACATGATTAGTTTTCTGTTTAGCATTATCTTTCATCATCTTTTTGTTGCTAATAAAGTGGGACATTTTATTATATATAGATAGAATTTTGAATTCATCAAATCAAATATTATTTGTTGTAAACAGGAGTTAGTCCACTCCATATGGACACTCTTGGTTGAAATAACATTTTGTGAGAACCTTGAATATATTCTTAATTCAAGTTACTCTCTGCGACTATCATTTCCCCTGCCTCACGCTCCCATATAACAATGAAATTAAAATCTAGGATCACAACTGAAATACAGAAAAATTAACTTCAGGCAGACAACCTGAAATCCACCTTAATCTCCCGTCAAGAATCTTCTCAAGAAAACCACAACTATCTCAGCCCTAAGCCTTCACAAAATCCACTTTAAAGACAAGAACAGTATTCCTTAAAAGTTACATATCATCTCCCTCCTTGACCACAAGGCTAACATCTAAGGTTTTACCACATCCCGTAAAACCACTTTAACTTACAGAAATGGTGTCATCCAAAAGGACCTTAGTAATGATTTCATAAATAGTTATGTGCCTGGTAATCAGGATGACAGGCGTGATTCTTCACTCTGAAAGACCTGTCCATCTTGGACACAAGAATGATGAAAGTAGAGCTCATCCCAACTCAATTCCCCCTAATCCCATAACCATAAGAACTTCTAGAAGACAATTTAAAGAATATCACAAGAAATTTTGAAACAAAGCAGTAGTATAAAAATCACACCAAGAGCGTTCTCCTTTCCCATGCTCAAAACAACTCTCTTAAATAAATCCCCTTCAAAGTTATCACCGGTGGCTTTATCATGAGTAATATGATAACAATTAATGAATAAAGTTAAAAAATTCTCCTGGCTTTGTCAACAAAGTTAACATACTATTTACAAACATTCCCGGACTCATTTATTTCTTTATTGGCTAAAAAGCCCCTAGCAAAAGAACAGAATGTTATTAGATAGTGCTAACCATAGTTGTCAAATCATGATTAATATTGTGAATCAAAAAGCATACTTTTGAATGGCCTGCTGCAGAAGGTACCAAATGACAACTGAAAAGTAACCTCAAATATAAAAATATGAGATATGTATATGCTAGTCATATGCATAAAATACTCGAGTTTGAAAATATAACCTAAGAGTTAAAAACATGCTTAAACATAAGTAATAAAGAAGCCTGTTAGTCATCAATTTGTAAGTAATTATCTCTTGAAATAAAGTCAAGCAATATCCGCCTTTTATTTCCTTATAAGAGGTATATGGACCTTAAAAATAATACAAGTCCATCAACTTACTGTTTGACATGTTTCTAAGGCATGGAATAATGCAATTTTGTCACACTAGGTCGAATTGCATGATTCATAGCCAATTCAAAATTATTTTCAATATAACCATCGATTTATATCATTAGCTTTATGACTCGTGGGAATCACAAAATTCACATTGTGAATTGTACAACCTTGATGACTAAAGTCCTAACTGTGTTTCTTTGATATCACCCAGAACCAATCCAAACTCATCTCTCAGCTCTACAGTTCAAGAAAAGCTCTGCAGTAATTTGAAGCAACATTCTTCCTCATGCATCCAATCCAGCATATGCACAAACACTTCTCAAACATCATCCGATGGAAAGATTAAGAAGCAACAGCTCGACGTTTATAGACACTTCGAGGGGCTAGGGTCCAAGCAAGGATCATTCGGCTGGAAATGCCCAACCTTAACCTAACAAGTGATCTAAACAAAATTGATTTATCATCTCGATACGTCAATCACGAAATTGAAACCATTCCCCAAAAAAATTACACATTTCAAGTCCCGCAAAATGCAGCTAACCGCACTCATTGATCATAAAAAGTAACTAAAACAAAAGAGAGACAATCAAATAAACAAGCAGGACCTCAAAGACTGACCAGTTGCGACCAAGCACTTCCTCTGCCCGATACCCAGTGACCATCTCGAAGACAGTATTGACATATATAATAGGATGGTCCGGCTCGAGTGCGTCGGTGACGACAATCCCACACGGCGCCGTTTGGAGCAAGTTTCCGACGGGGAAGGGAAGAGGGCCAGCATCGTTGAGCATGAAACTGTCATCCTCGTCGCCGCTGATATCGGAATTGCTGTCCCACTCCATGAAGAAGAATGAGAAATCCAGCTCAACCCATGAACAGGAAAAGAAGGAGATAAATAGAAGAATCGGGAAGTGATAGAATGATCAGTGACTTCAGAGGCGAGAAAGAGAGAGTGCGGGAAATGGGAATGAAGAAGAAGGGGTTTTGAGATGTGTGTAGAAACGAGTGGTGGGAATATAGCTAAGAAACAAGAGTGGCTTCTTGAGAGAGAGAGAGGGAGAGATGGTTTACATGTGGACGGTGGGCCGGGAGCACGGTGAACTTTTTTTGGTTGGTTGGATAATCTGAGAACGGGTTACGGTTAGGTTTGTTGGATTCGGACATGTGTGGCAAGGGTTAAAAATACAGGCGAGCTCAATTTTTAAATATCTAACCTTTGTAGGTTCGACCCTTAAGAACTTGAACTCTAAAGCTTTATTTCTCATTCTGAGCCTCATTTCTCAAGCACAACCCTAATGTAAAGGGTTCAGAGTCGAGTTCGCAAGCTCTTTTTAAAAAATAAAAAATTAAAATAAAATTAAACATTATAAATTAATTAAAATATTCTAAAATTAAAAAATTAAAATTCTTATAATTTTTTAAAAATTAAACAATACACATTTAGAAGTCTAGTAATAAAATTTAAATTTTGGTTAAAAAAACAGTTCATTTTTTATAAATACACAAACATAATAATTATAGAAAAATAAAAAGTATTAAAAATTTTATACTATATAGTGATATTTATTAAATTATATTAAATTAATTTTAGAATAAATTAAAATTAATAATAATATAATGCATGTAGTATCAAGTAAGCAAGTCATTAGTTTCAAACATATGTTCCACCAAAATAATAATAATAATAATAATATAATAGGGCTTGAAGGGCGGTCCGAGTCCGAGCCTTTTTTTTACAGAGCTTATCAAGGCCAAGCCCTCAAATCTGATTACTTTTAAAAAAAATTATTTTTAAAACTTAAACTTTTATTTAAACAGAACCTTCAAATCTGGCCCTTATTCCCGACGATAGTAGCACCTCACATGGGTGTCACTTTTTTCTTTTTTGTCACACTTTTTTTATGAAATTTTTTCTTACTTGAAGAACAAGATATCAAAAATCCTACAATTCTCTTATTAATTTAATTTAATTATATTCCAATTTTAGACTTTGCTTGGAATATGTTAGAATTTTTTAAAGTAGTGTTTGAGTTAATAGATTTAAATTTAAATTTTAGATTTAATCTATTGCATTTTAAATCTCATCTTTAAAATTCTTATATTTAAAATATTTTTTTGGATAGTTTAAAAAATTTTAAATGAAAATTAAAAATTAAAAAAATTTATTTTTTAATTGATAATTAATGAGAAAAGGTACAAGAGTCGTATAGGTATTAAGAGTAAAAAAATATTTTTAAAGTGATTAAAATTGTAGATAATTAAAGTATAAAGAAAATTTAAAATTACAAATAAATTATAATTTGAAATAAAACTAAATCTAAATTCATAACTTTTTGTATATTTAAATAAAGGATTTAATTTAAATTAAAATTCAAATATAAATTTTCATTAATTCAAATATATCATGATTGAATTTTATCCTTTGTGTATGTAGTAACAACATCTAGAGAGCTCTACCGTTTATTCTCACCAGCTTGAGGAAGATAATTTCTAATTTTCTACTATTTGTAGAACATATTCCCTGTGCTTATCAAAAATAATATGTTAGAATCAATTTATTTACCTATGTCAATCTCTACCTTACTTTAAAAAAAAAAATTCTTATAAATACGGTTATATATGTACTCACATGCTCGGCGACACTAATTCACTTCTTACTTCTTTTCTTATCTATTCTATTTTTGAAACATTTTATAAGCTTTTTTTAATTTCTTATGAATGATTTTTTTAACCCAAGATTCAAATTTATTGATTATCCCTGAATAGTATGGGGCAAAAGATATTAGTTTTTTTCATTACACATACTATATTGGAGCATTATCAAACTTAAATGGGAGTAACTCTTTTAATAATATTTTTTTATATTCACAGAAATTCAGGCCCCAAATTTCGCATTTAAGTGGTCATAACCAATTTTATTAGGATTAACACTTTTTTGGTGGGGATTAGTTATAATTATTGATAGCTATATATATTTACTTATACTTTGATGGGATCAATTTTTCTCCAATAAAAAAATAACATTGGTGGTCAATATTTGAGGTTCCCACTTACATGGACTACAGAAAACAAATTGAAAAGAGTAAATTATCCTCAGTAAATAAATCATTACATGTGTTACTGTAAACAAAAAAAAAAGCCCTTTTCTATGGAAAAATGAGCCACATACCCACACAACCATACCAATGCTGGGAACCATATTATTAGTAAATCATAAAAAATACTTTTAAAGTAATACATGATTGTGATTGGCATGGAGTATTAGCAATTAGAGTTGAAAAATGAGCAAACTTTACCTATGTGGACTTAGGCTAAAAAACTCAGTTATTAATTAATTTTTCAAGCCCAACTCTTATTATTCAAGTTTAGGTCGGGCTTGAAAGCCACTTTTATTTACCTTAATTTTTTTTAATTTACTTTTTTGCATTATAATATTTTATATTCATTTTTTAAAGTATAAATTATAATGTTTAAAATTTAATAATTAATAATAAATCATGTAAATCTTAATTTTAAAGTACAAAGGCATATTCTAAAAATTAAATTTAATAAATGTAAATTTAAATTAATAATATGAGCCTGAGCTCATTTTTTTAAGACTTTAAAATCATTTTACATAAAAGTACTTTAATTTTCAAACTCCTAAGTCTTTAAAAAAAAAAAAGAACTTAAACAGCTAGCTCAATAAGGTTAGCCTTGTCAACAATGTCATGGCCAAGTTTTCAATTTCCTTTTTAATATTATATTTATAGATTTATAGATGTTATATATCTTTTACCCAAAAATCATGCAAACTTAATATTATATCGCTCAAATCTAGCCCTGGTGTCCTGACGAGGCAGCCACGCCGATCATGCTGCGCACATGGTGCGCATTAGACAATTTACGTTCCATCATGGGAGACGATGCAAGCTTCAGGTAAAAGCTAATGCCCCACTTGTAAGACACTCAAACAACACAACCAGTTTTGTCATACAAAAAAAAATACTCCCTCATTAAGAAATATAAAACATTTTAATTTAATATTATTTTTAATAAAATAATTATTTTTTAAACCAATTTTATTTTTTATATTTATCTTTATTTAATAAGATATTTTATCTTAAAATAAATATAAAATAATTTATTCGATAGAAAAATTTAAAAAAAAAAGAAGCAATGATTATATTTTAAAAAATTTAAAAATACCTTACATTTTTTAACACTCAATCTCTTAAAATATGCTTTATATTTTTTAATAAAAGGAGTATAATATTAGCCCTTAAAGCCTTATCAGTAGATCTCACTACTCTCTTGAATGTTGGAATATTTATTTATTGATTAACATTAATTAATAAGCCCAACAGATTAGTCTTTATGATCTTGTGTGAACTGTGATAGGTGGACCATACAAGTGAGCCCAATGGGCAGAGGCCTAACCCACAACCCAGTAGCTGTTTGTTATTCTCTGTCTCTTAACTGACTGAGTCAGAGATAAAAAATTTAATTATTTATTTTATTTAATAAGGTGATTACTAATCTGATCCTTATAAGTCGATCAGTCGATAACTGCGAATACACGACTCATTCGCTACTGCTCCATTATTTTTACACTCTCTGAAGATCCTGAGGACCTATGAGTTGTGCATTTGTCTACACTCAAGGTAATCGAGATTTCTCAAGCGCTCATGAATTTTTCAAATATGCATGTATTCTTTACTTATTCATATAAATTGAAATATACAAAATATAACATTTGTACCAGGTTTGCTAGAGATTTTGAGTTCAATTTTTGAAAATAATATGCTAGTGTTAGCACAACTTGGTGGTAAACTTCGTTCAGAGAGTCCCAATTTGAATTAATCTCAGCTTTGGTAAAATCTCTGGGTGTTACACGTAAAAAAATATTTATAAATTACTCGATGGCAGATTATTCATATTTAGAACAATATTTGAACATCTTCATAAAAGACACCAGCTTAGATTAAAAATTACAAGATGTTTAAATCTATGTATTTGCAGGATGTTTAAAATTATTATTTTAGTGAAATTATATACTCCCTCCATTCAAAAATATAAAATATTTTTTGAAGAGTTGGATGTTAAAAAATGTAAGATATTTTTAATCTTTAAAAGTATAATCATTGCCTCTTTTTTTTAAAATGTTCCTATTGATAATGACTTTATATTTATTGTAGGGTGTTTAATAAGAGTATATATAAAAAGATGAGATTAGTTTGAAAGTGGGTAATTACTTTATTATAGGGTAAGATGCAGTTAAAAATGTCTTACATTTTTAAACAGAGGGAGTAAAAAATACAAATTCATAGTAAAGTACAAATCAATAATAACATTGGTGTGTGTGTGTGTTCAATGAAAGGATATTACTATAGTACTCTTAAGCTTTTTTTAAAGGAATACTAGATATTATATACCATAAAATGGTGACAAAACTATGTAAAATATGACCAGTATGTGTAATACCCATCATTTTAACCCCCATAAAAATGATAGTTATTGGCTTTAACCATCATTTATATTTTTGGTAATTTAACATGTGCCTCAACAAGGTTGGTTTTATACTTTTACGTGTTGGAGTATTTAATGGTGATATATTCTTGGTATGTATGCCAATCAATTACCTGTCCTATGAGAGGGAGGACAATAAATGGCGACCTAATATATGATAGTTGAAAACCATTACTTATGGACAAAAATAATAGTTATTGTCCTCGCTCTTGGCATAGTGAATCTACCTATCCTTTTAAAATGCATGAGTCAAAAATTAATGTTTAAAGCCAATATGGTTTTTTTCTTTAACATATACATGTTCAATGCACGCACGAATCTAATCTAATATATTATTATTCATAAATAATACAAGACAATGATAAATGTTAGTATGTTATATAAAAAATGTTCTTATTATAGCACAATGAATAAATTTGCTTTTTTTATCCATATATGTGCAAGGGGTTGGTAAAAAAATCCATATATATCCAAGGAAGAATGTGTTTGAAAGAATTTAATATTAGATAAGGAATTGGAGGAACATACTCATTAAAATTTAAACTTCACTTGTTAATTATTAATATTTACTTGTTTAATATCAAATATTAAATTATTTCAATAATTCTTCAACGATACTCTCTTTACACACACACACATATATAACTAAGGATAGGAATAAGTAAAGTCAAGTCAAGCTTTGTTTAAATATATTTGAGCTTATAAAAAAAAATTTAAAACCTGAGCTCATATGTAAGATTTTTTTTTTTTTACCTTAGGCCCGATCTTGCCTGATTAAGCTTGGAACCTAAAATGGCTTAAGAATAGGCTTTGAGGAACCTTCACTGGATTTTAAACCTACTCAAATCATCAAAAAGCTCAATCATTAAAAAAAATTAAAGGGTTGATATGCAATTTAAATCTTGAACTATAGGTTCAAAAATGACTTAAACTCTAAAGTTTTAAAAAATACATTTTGAGTTCTAAATAATTAAAGTTAAGGCAATTTTACCCCACTATTAAATTTAAACAAATATTCATCAAAATGGGACATAATGTGCGACTTTCACCAAATAAGGATAGAAGAGCCGAGAATATAATTTGGTGAAAAATCGCACATGAAGCCCCAATTTTTAAAAAATTAACGGATATTTGTTAAAATTAATAGTAGGAGTGAAATTGTCCTAATTTTAATTCTATAGAGTTTAGAATGTATCTTTTAAAAGTTTAAGATTCAAATCATCTTTTGACCTGTAGTTCAAAGTTTAAATTACATATTTATTTTAAATTAAAATATATTATAAATTAAATGTATTTAATATATAAATAAAATATAATATATGAAAAATTAAATAAAAATGCTTAAATGCTTTGAAAAAATAAGATTGGCTTATTTAGTCAAACAAGGCTTAAAAACATGTCTATTTAAAAGGTTTATCGCAGATTCCAAAAGTGCAAATCTGTTCTCACTTCTCTTTCCTTTCTTTCTTTTGGACTGAATCCGTTCCCATTTCAAGGAAAAAAAAATGTGCTTTTATTTCATGGGGTGGCATGGGCCCCACGACACAGTGCCGTTTAGCGTAAGCAATCTAAGCGATGGTGCTAATTTACCCCCCTGCCCCGGGCCTTCAAGATCATTGCGCCACTCAAATATACAAATGAAACTTCCCAGAAATTGTTGCGCATGCAAGGTGCATTTTCTATTCATTCAATAAGGATACAGTCAAACTATTTTACATGATATTAATGCCGTGTTTGATAGCATGAAATTGGAATTGAAGAAGTGAAAATGAAAGTTAATTAAGACTGAAAGAATAAGTTATTTGATTCAATGAACATTACTTCTCAAAAAATCAATTTCCATCAAAATTGATGGAACTCACTTTCACCTTAATCCTCCACATGGAACCCACTTCTTCTCTCACTTTTTTCATAAAAATGACCCACTTTTATATATATACTAAATACATTTTAAAACCTTACATCCAATTGAAGCATCTCATGTTCTCTTTCACTTTTATTTCCATAAAAAACCCTTACATGTTACTGAACAAGGTATAATAGAATAGAATGAGTGAATGTGAATCTCATCTTTCCATATTTTCATTAAATATTAAATTTGTGGCAATTCGCTGCTTTAACTTCAATCCATGCCAATTTCATTTCTCTAATCTCAATCCATGCTATTATGATGGGGGGAGAAAGAGGAAGAGGTGTGAGAAGGAAGAGGGGGGGGGGGAGTGTGAGAGGGGAGGAAAAGCTGTCCATATGTGATGCATATGTGAGACCCACAATTTGCAATAAGGGACATTTAATTCAAATTAACACTAAGAGTTGAATTGCTACAAATTTAATTATTTAAAATTTAAAACATATTAAATGTGAGTTTAAAGTTTGAATTAATATTAAATTTCTAATTTAAAATTTAAATTGTATATTAACATTATTATTATTATCATCATCATCATCCTAACATCATTTTGTTATTCACAGAATTTGAATTTAAAGTCAACAAGTAACCTTTCGCTTGTCTGATATGATATGCATGGTTAAAATAAACATTTGCGTGATCTCTGTCGCCCATCAAAAGATAGGATATAATAATGATATTTTGAAGTCTAAGAAATACATATCTTTTGAGTAAATTATCTTTGAGAATCAATCTCCCATTACTCGATTGGGGGTTGTTTTCTTTTTGGGCTTTTGGTTTTAATGTTTTTTTGGCTCTGTTTTTTTTCTAAATTGTTCTTTTGTACTCTTTCTTTTTGAATGAAGGTCTCCAGTGATTACTCAAAAAAAAAATCCTTGAGAACAATAATTTCATCACACCTTAGGTTAATTTAATTTTATTTCTAGTATTTTATTTATTGTTTAAGAAAAGAAAGAGGTAGTTAATAATATTTAATTTTAAAAAAATAATTATTCAATCCTCGTAGTTTCGAGTCAGCTATAACTCAATTTATAAACTTTGATTCATTATAACTTAGTTATTATATTTTTCACTTGCTTTTAACCAATCTCTAAACTTTGATTTGGTACAACTCAATTTTAAAAATTTTAATTATTTATTGGTCTTTATATCTTAGAAAATAAAATCAAAAAGATTAAAATTATTTTAAAATTAGGACCTAATATTTTAAATTACTAAAACTTTTAATATTTATAAAATTGTTTTTTTAAAAAAATTAATCTTTATAGTTTTACTTTTTAAAACATCATGAGTAATATTTTAAATTACTAAAATTATAGAAATTGAGTTTTATTAAGTGAATTAAAATTTAAAAATTAAGTTAGAATTAAATTAAAATTATAGAACCTAATGATTAATTTCTTCCGCTCATTAGTTGTAGTTCAACTTTTCAAATTTCGCCGGAGGTGAAACAGTGTCACGTGGAAGGTGCGGCACTCTATTTTTTGGTTTTTTTCAATATCAGAAAGATGCCTCCCCATCAATGCCACTGATTCCAGCACATGCAATTTCCTGTACATGATAGAGAATTCATCAACAGACAGTTGGACTTTTTTAAAAATATTGAAGAAACGTATTTATTGATTTCTATATTTTTATTAGATTTTGTTTTTAATTTTATAATTTTTTTAATAATTTCAATCCTTATAATTTCAATAAAATTGGACAACGTGTGTATATGATATTGCTAAAATTATAGGAACTGAAAATATTAAAAAAAATGTGAGAATTAAAAATAAAATTTAATAAAATTATAAAAATTAATGATTATGTTTTCCCAAAAATATTTGACATGATAAAAACATAAACTTATCTCATTTCATTTATATTTGTGTGATCGGAGGAATGTTCCCTTAAACTGCTTTGGTGAAATTTAAGTTCAATCCAGTACCATGCATTATAAATTAATTTCAATATTTAAACAACAAAATGATCATTTCACTCAAGAGCATGCTACAATAAATCAATTAATTTTATCTTCCTCGTTCATTGGTCTCCTTTCAGGGATTACCATATGACCAACTTACATTACATGATATCCAAGGCTCAACCAAACCTGTTTTGAGGAAGCCCACAGGTTAGTCACATGTACCATGATGTCCCATTTGTGGAAAAATGCAAGGAATGGGATGTAGAGTGAGTAAGTAACCCAAAAAAAAAAAAAATCAAGTTTGAAGGAAGCATGATTTTGCACCAAGAAAAGCCAAACATGGAGGTTGCATGTGTTTGAGATTTCCTTGCTTTGGGTGTGCAAGGAGAATCACTAGGCAAGGAGCTAAGAGTGTTCATTTGCTTGGTCACTTGGTTGGCTTGGCCAATTTAAGTTGCCTATGTCAAGTGAAAAAAAAAATATTGGGTCATATCAGACACAAGACCAAGATTTTTTATATAAGAAAAAGTTAAGGTAAGTTGAATTTCAAAATTCATTAAAGTTAGGGCATGCTTACAGACTCAAAAAAAGTTTATAAAGGTACTTATAAATCACCTAACAACAAGGTCCTCATATCGATAATGAAATTACATCTCATGACTTTGTGAGTTATAAGTCAAATCCTCACTAACTGAAGTAACTTTTGTTGGTGAGATTTTTTGTAGCAAACAACTATGTGCATTTTTTGTACTTATTTATTTATTTTTGAGATGTTTTGTCAATATTAATTGATTTTATAAGATCATTTATTTTGATATACTTCAGGCAATAAATTAATTTTATGATTGCCACGAAATTTTTTTTAATTTATTACTGTCTTTTAAGTTTGTTTCATAGCAAAATATTATGCAAAAATAATATATGGATGCTGAGTACTCATGATAGATGGTGATTTTAATTTCGGTATCAACACACTGTTTTTTGAGTGCGAAAGGGGCCAAAGGCCCAAAAAAACAAAAATACACCTCCCCCTCAACCCAGAAGGCCAGAACCATATGAAGTACCCGACATCACACCAACCTTATCCTTTTAAAAAGAATATATTTTTTTAAAATTTGTAGGCAGCGGTAATTGATTTTATTTGTTGATGAGGAGTTTTTGTTTCTTTTATTGTTGGGCGTTGGATCATCTTGGTCCAAGTCTTTTTTTTTTTTTTGGGCCAACATCTTTGTCCAAGTCACATCAAAAGAAAATGCCTTAAACTTATAGTGGTCATGTCCAGTGATGCTTGGCTTGACTTAATTATAAATACCTCTATTTAATATAAGAAATTGCAACAAAAATAGGCACAACAACATCCACAAGAATAAACTCCATCATATTCACAATCCTAGTAAAATTATATGACAGAAGAAAAAAAAGATAATGTAAAACAGAAGTAACAATTCGTAAACCAATATCAATTGGTTCATATGGTTTAACCAAGTAGAGTTTGTATCTCTTTGTTATTCAATGCCTAAATTAATGAGTTAACTACTCGTAAAAATTAATATGCATGATAGTTTAGGTTGCAATACTAAATAAAGAATCCTCTTGTTAGGATGAAACTAGGCCATATTCATCAATCATCACACTGAAACACCGTGCATCATTGTCACCTTAATTAGTTATTGAAGATTGAGACTGATTAATGTCATAAATTTTGGTACATCAATCAAAACAGGATATCAAGATTTAAGGGTTTTCAACATGTAAGGGAAAATTGATTTTCTCTCATACTTTATCTCCTAGTTTTCTTCTCTTTCTGGTTTTATTTTCATTTCAGGTTAAGATATAAACAACATACCAACTAATATTATTGATGCGCGTCATGT
The DNA here is from genome assembly GCF_029017545.1 of Prosopis cineraria. Classification (NCBI taxonomy): domain Eukaryota; kingdom Viridiplantae; phylum Streptophyta; class Magnoliopsida; order Fabales; family Fabaceae; genus Prosopis; species Prosopis cineraria. The sequence continues at coordinate 24,079,561 of NW_026555340.1, read as the reverse complement.
AATTTTATATTTATAGTAGACCAAGTTCAAACAATAATTAGCTTAAGGATTACAATGATAATTTAACATTCTATCTAGATTACAATTTGTAAATGGACAAATTAATAAAATAAGCTAATAGGATTGAGTCTAGTGAAATGGGGCCAATCTGTCATAACATGATTAATTAAAATTTAAATCCTTGATAAGAGAGGTAACACATTTAGTTCTCAATTGTACGTTAAATGAAATTATTCTTAATAAGATACTTGTAAGTAATTGTAAAAAAAAAGTTAGGAAAAGAAAAGATAATGACACATACTAGAATATACTGTCAATTTGTGAATGTAAGATTAGTGTTCAAAACACATAGATGCATTGTTCTAGTGGCGTAGTGGCATAGAAATTTCGTGGTGTGCTGGACGCGATAGATTCAATCCCTCACAAGGCTGGTTTAACCCCCTTCTATTTTTTGTTTTTTTAATCTCTCTAGTTTGGGTTTTGTTTGAATCATTAGGCCATGTTGCTGTACTTAATAAACCATAGTTGGTTTTGGACCATCATTGCGTTTAGTTAGATTGAGTTGAGAGTGGGGTTGGGGATGGTAAAATTACCTAGTAAATTATCACTAGGTTTGTTTGTATAATGAATTTTTCATTGGAAAAATTACAGTTAGATCCCACACGAGGAAGTTAATTACTGTAAAATTTATTGACAACCGAACTAAAATACATTAACAACACAAACTTTGCAGTAATTAACTCTGTTGTGTGAAACTTCAATGTAATTGTTCCTTTTTCATTCATTATAAATTTCAAAAGTGGCAATCGAGCAACTAAAACTTGAATTGCTTATATAGAAACCCTTTTTCTAAATAAAGAAATCCTAGATTTTGAATTATTATCATCTAAGCAGGGTTATTTTTTTAAACAAATAAAATAAAACACTGATTAGTAAATAAATAAATTTGCTCAAAATAACATTAACAGACCATTTCAAACAATAAGTTAGCTCATGCATTGCTAGGGCTGTGCAAAAGTCTTGTTATCTTGTCCAACCTAGTCTAACTCAAACAAATCCGATCTTGTCCAATCTAGTAAAAAAATTAGTCCAAAAGATTAAAGAGATAAAAAAAACTAGTCTAACTTCAAACTAGATAATAGACCAAGCTTTCAAGCCACCTAGTTTGATCATGTCTTGTGAAATTATGAAATTATTTTAATATATTTGAATAATTTGAAGTTTGAACATTACATTTCATTCATTTACATTTCACTCTACTATTTAATATAATTTTAATTCAGTTTGCTATTAAATTGTTGTTGTAATGTATATTAGATGTATTGTTGAAGTTTGTTGAATGGTTGTCATTGCGGTTGTTAAAGTTATGAATTTGCGTCAAATGGATTGTTATTGAAATGCTTGTTATTGTTGTTGTTAGATATTGTTATGAATTTTTAATGATTATAAGTATTTTTATTATTTTAATTGAGTTTATTAAGAGAAAATGAATTGTTACATCTCATGCAAGAAAAAGGAAAAAAATTAAGTAAATACTGGATTATCAGAATCAGTTTCCTAGTCATGTAGATCAAGTCCGATCTTATTAATTTTTAGTTATAATTGGATTAGATTGAACTACGAGTTGCTTAGTTTAATCCTTTTTATTAAAGAAATTAAATTTTGAATTAGGCTAAAGTCCAGTCTTTTGTGCAACAGTAGGCATTACAATAACAATTTAACATTTAATCTACACCACAATTTGTGCATGGACAAGTCAAGAAACAAGAAAAATATATCCTATCATGTATTGTCAGTTGTGAATATGGGCCCAGTGTCCAAATAATTCTCTCCATCTTGGGCTTAGTTTGGATCATTGGCCCATGTAGCTCCAAGCATAGTTTGGTCAGTTGATATTCAGTAGACCAAAAAAGATGATGTTCGATAAACGTCATCGGATTGAATTGAATAATAAAAGAAAAAGAATAATACCAACAGATGATTGGTTCAACCGAGAAAAAAGTCATAACAGAAATTTTGAGTTCAAATCCTATGAATACGGCAGCGTTTGGCGATAGAGCCTCCGTCCAAAAGGATTTGAACCAGATTCGATCCAGACTAGTCAAGGCACTTTTTTTGCTTGGAACTTGGGATAACATAGTTTTTCACTGTACATCAAATTGCAAGGGACAATCAAATCAAATAACTAGAGACAATATAATCGAGACTCTTATATTGACAGAAACCTTAGATTTTGAATTCATACTTATCTAGACATTAGGTTTTTTTTAATCCCACGTTCGTTAATAGATTATAAAATATATCAAAAAAAGAGACTTGCTAGTAAATATGGTCTTGCCTTGTTTGATTTCTAAAATGGCTAAAATAAAAAAAATAAAAAAGCAAGCTTTCTCAAAGTCTACGTCAATCTTATCGTCTTTGTTCAAACGGTTCAATCTTATTGTCACTACAAATGACAACAAGTTGGGAGGAATTTTTGTCCAAAAAAACTATATTTAATTAGCCGTCGTCTGACGGAAAGCATGTTTTTGAACAAATGGTTTTCTAACCCACTGGGTAATTCATTAGCTTTTTCTTTTTATTTTAATATTATTTACAGCAGTCAAACCAGTGTTCCCCTCTTTCTGATTTTTTATGCCAATTAATTTGTAGCTAAATGATAACGATATCTTAATTATCTCTTTTATATTACGAACTTTTGACACAGTATAATTATATTATAATAAGGTTCGTTTCGGAAATGCCAGATGTATACATACAAATTGTGCTGCTTCTGTTTTTTTTTTTTTTTTATCCCTTTAAATTAGTAGTTCCCGTATCAATGTCGTCTATTGAAGGAATATCCTTGGAAATTTGTCGTTTTTGTGAATGGCTGTGTAAGTATTTCAAGGGAGTGGTTGAAGTTGAACATGCATTATCATTATCACGGGTGGCTTAAAAATGAGGTAAATGATAATTATGCGTTGATTATTTATGTATAGTCAACGTCTTTGATTGCAGTCGTTTTAGTTCAAATTAAATTAAATTATTGTGTGTGTGTGTGTGTAAATCTATATATGTTATTTTTGTTTCACTAACCTCTTTTGCCAAATCCCAAGTTCCTCACCATGTAGTTCATGAACTTAGACCATTATTTAATCATTATTTACTTCTCGCACACGTTCAGTGCTCATCTCTTAATGAGTATTTTGAATTATTTAGGTTTTTTAATTTGAACAGTTCAAATTTATCAATTTTATTTCGTATTTATTAAAATAAAAAATATAAAATTTTAATAAATCTATTTTATCATCAATCTGAATAATGCATATTTGATCTGGATGATATAATTTAATATTAATTTTTTAAAATTTTATAAATGAACTGTTAATATTAGCATTAAATTTAATCATTTAAATTAAATATGCCTAATTATAAGGTAGATTTGTTAAAATTTTATAATTTTTAAAATAAAATCTAAATGGTACAGATGCTCACCAAGACCAAACACCTTTTTGTACATGTTGCATATTTTTGTATAAATTATGAGTAGTTTAATTTAATTCGGATGGATATATTGATTCTAAGCTATCTTAGAGAATTATTTTTTTATTTTTATATATATGCAAAACTCAAACTCAATATTATTGCCTCGTCCTCTTTGTAAGTCGTATTAGAAGGCTTTCTTAATTTTTTATGTATGTCATTTTTTCTTTTTCGTTTTCTTTCTTTTACATTTAATATATAATTCCAAAAGTGCCTTCTAATAAATTATAAAAAGAAGTGTAACATTTCAGTTATAAAAAAAAAATCTTCCCACATGTAAAAATATTTATTTTAAAAAAATCTTGGACAAAATTGTAAAGCGGTTTATTTTTATGAAAATTGTATTACTCTAATTAACTACTTCACTTTGATTTTGGTTAAGCTAGTTTAGAAGTGATTTTTTTAAAAAAAGGCAGGGTATCTGAGAAGGAAGAATAAACATCAAACCAATGACCTTTATATAAATTGTTGTTTAGCAATGTTTTCAAAAGCAAATCGGGTATCGAACTAGAAAGGTTGGTTCATAATTTACATAGTTCAACAAAGTTAAATCAATGATCAAATTGGTGATATAGTAATTAAATTAAAAAATTACATATATATATAATAATTTAAATACAAAAATAAATATGAAATTGTTATTTGACTTAAAAATAAAATTAAATATTTAAAGTCTATCATGATTTAACAAATCACATGATACAACATAATATTAAATAATTAACAAGTTAGTCCTTCTCTATAAAAAATTTGAAAAAATTGTCTTAACAGTCCATTTTTTGAAAATCAGACCCAATTCTCGGTCTGATCGTTGGTTCAAAAGAGCCCAACCTGATTCAACCTTCAAAGCAATTTTTACATGCTAATTAAGCTGAAATTCAAATCAATCGACGATTAGACCGATTCAATTTTTTAATCATTGTTATTTACTCTCTTGATCATATTTATAAGTCACTTTAATATTTTTACCGAAACCAATGAAAATCCTAAAACATATTAGTTTTGTTTAAAAATTTAATAAGTTCTTAACCTTATCCCTATTAAATATATATATCAACAACATATCTTCTTCCTTTGCCAACATTCAATGAACAGTAAAACAGAGTATTTGTGATAAAAATTTAATTTAATATTATAACTTATAAATAAGATAAAAAAAGTTTCTCTATACAGTCATTTTATATATTTTTCAAAATTCAATGAAGCTAAGGTTTCATCAACTTGTGGTGCACATCCTCATCAAAACTCAATATTTATCCCCTCTCTCTATTCATTTTTACCAATCCTCGCTCGCACTTGGACTGGGCTTCCATCTCTTATGGTGGAGGGAACTTTACATTTTAAATCATAATTTTAGATTTAATAATTTAAATTTAATAATTTTTAAAAGTAGATATTAATTTATATTGTTAAAATTATCATATCAATTGATAGTTAAAATATTGCCTTCTTTCTTTTCCTTTATTTTCTTAATTCTTATATAAAAGAAACAACAATTATATTTCACATTGTGTAACTTCCTTTCAATAAAGTCACATTTGAATAAATTTTGTTGGAAACATTCAATCACCTCAAAATGCGTGCATTTTTTAAAGGAAGTTTAAGAAAAAGTATTTAATAAATGAAGTGCAAAGCCTGTTGATTCTCCTGTGTCTATTAGTTGAGAGGGGGCAGATTAATGGATCGTACTTTATGGTGATGAATATTCATTGGATACCTAATCCGACAAGCAAATCCACCAAAGGGTTACTACAAACCCATCCATGGTCAATTGAACTATTTACCTACTTCAATATGGTATCATATACTGTAATTAATAATATATTTTAATTTTAATTTAAAGTGAGTGTATATGTAAGTTGGAGCGTCTTCTGAGATGCGTAGCTTGCATTATTATCTAAGTTTGCATTTATGGGATAATCTCATCCTAGCCCTTGAGAGACAGGAAATTGCACTTAGGTTTAATACATTCTAAGATTATTTTGCAGGCCCAAACGCTATTTTTGCAAATGTGTTTTAGAAAAAAAAAAGACACAATTGTCCTTTATGAGAAAAAAAAACTTTAAATTTACTATTAATGGATAATTACTTGTTAATATATAAATTTAAAATTTTGAATATGTGAACATCTAGTAATTAAAATCTGAATTTATTATCATGGTAAACTTTAGTTTTGAATATATGAAATTACTCCTTTTGATCCTATTTATAGGACAGAAAGAGAATATTTTTTGATTTTATTTATAAGTCATATCATTAAATTTTCATAATAAATTTTTTCTTTTACCCTCTATTAAATATTTGAAAGAGAAAATATGTTATTAAAGCATATATATTTAATAGAGACAAAGTTGATAACTTATTAAATTTTAAGGCAGGTTAATAAATTTTAAAATTTTTCTTGATACCGATAAAATATATTAGAAATAATTTATAAATAAGACTAGATGAGTATAAATTATATATTTCATTTGTGAGTAAATGAACATGTACTTATAAATATTTAAATTTTATGTTGTAGATTTATTAAGTTAGCTAAAATGAACTTGTCAACCCTAAACAAAAATTTCATTACTAATAGACAATTACTTATTAATATGCTAATATAAAATTATGAATTTGTGAATATGTAGTTATAAAAATCTGAATTTATACTTGCTTTCTTTTCTCACTAAGGGCAATTTTGTCCTTTTATTTTAAAATGTATTTGCAAAAAAGGCTTTTTAGGTTTGCATGATAATTTCAAAATATATTTGGCATTAAATATAGTTTTTTTTATATTATATAATCCCTTCATATCAAATTATATGACACTTTTAAATGAATTTATTTGTATCAAAATATAAAATATTTTGAAAAAATTAGAATTTTATTAAATGTATTAATTTTAATATTATTCTTTCTATTAATTTACGTTCATTTTGTTTTTAATATATTAAATTATAAATATTTTTATTTTAAAAAATTAAATTATTAAGTATATTTAATAAAATTTTTTAATATATAAAATTTTATTTAAAATTATTTTATAATTTAAAACAGAAAGAATATATAACATCTTCACACATGCTTACATGTGTTGCGTAACACATTATGCTTCAATCATTTGAGCGTATTTTCTTGCGTAAGGCTCGGAGCGTCACACACACCAGTATCTAGATTATTATTTTATAGGTTTCTATTTATTTTTTAAAACCTTATTTTTGGTATTTTAATGATATTTTAGATTTAAATTTTTACTTACTTTAATTTGAAATTTCATTTTCATTCATTAACGTACACATCAACATTTGTGTGTATTGCATGTTTATGCTTGACATATATTTGATTACATGTGTTGATTTAATTTTGAAGTAAATGAGCAAATTATCCTTTAAAATTTAGATCCAATAATATCATAAACTTTGAACACTTTAAGTTATTTTTTTAACTTTTTAAAATGATATAATTTAAATTTTATCTTTAATAAAAATTAACTTTAATCATTAGTTGATAAAAAAGTAACATTGTAAATTATAGAAAATGCTGGAAAAAAATTTTGGTCAATTTTTTTTGTAAATTTTTGGATCCTTATTTGTAATTGTGGGTCCTTTATTGCATTATAGTATTTTCTATATAAAATTATTTTCAAATCAATTCTCCATTCCTACATTGATATTTCATAATCTTTTGATCCTTATTTGATATCAAGTACCCTTAGTAATCCTTGAATGATATTCTCTCAATTTAAAAATTGATACAATATAATGTTGTCCTTTTTTTAATGGAGGATCTAGGAGACTTTAACTTTTGAGCCAACATGAACTTATTGTTAATTACTTCTAAATTATAATACAGGGTATTGATAATTGAGCTACGGTTCTTGAAAAATGTTAGTTAATTTGGACCTTAATTTTTTGAAAAATTTGTATCTTTTTAATCATACTCTTATGAAATAACATACATTAGTATTTTGACAATGATGATTGAAATTTAAATGCACTATTTTTTTTAAAAAAATAATATATAAATAAAGTAGGGGTATGATTGCAAAAATAATTATAAAAATCTTACAGTATAATGTATTCTGGATCAAGCATAGCTTATAAAAAATGCTATATATTATGGTTGGAAAGAGTATATATCATGGTAGATTGGTAGGGTAACATTATATAATTTTTAAAAGAATATATGTTATATTATTTCATATTTTTTAAAATGCACGTAATTCCACATAAATATTTTTAGGACGTGAAAAATGAAATTTAAAAAAAAAAAGAACAACAATGAAAACTTGAACTAACCACATACCTATATATATCAAGTCGCGCACTGGTGGTCTGAAATCAATTTTAGTCCGTAATTAAATATGGGGACATTTTTTTTTCCCAAACAATATGGGGATTATGCTGTTCTTCGTCATACTTGATGAGTTGCAATTAATAAGTGATGCTATCTCGGAATCTTCTTGATTTGGTCTTGCTTCTACGAAATAAACTCTCACAACCACCTCTTGGCGAAATTAGTGATGATAACAAGTTTATAAGAGTCTCCTGTTTATATGATAGAGAAAATATTTTTAATCTTATTTGTAAATTACATCATTAATATTTTTATATTATTAAATTTTTATCACAAAAAAATTCTCCATTTATCATCCATGAAATATTAGTGAAAGAAAATGTACTCCCTCCAGTCCTTAATATAAGGTGAAATTGACTAACTTTGTTTTGAATGTTAACTTTTTTTATAATTAATAATCATAATAAATTATTGTATAAGAATTCAAATCACAAAAAATAAACAAGGGGTAAAAATGAAAAAAGCATTAATAACTCTAATTAACTTCTTCTTATACTTCCTCTGTCTCAATTTATATAATACTTTTAAATAAAATTATACATGTTAATAAAACTCATTAAATACATTTTATAATCCTATTTTTTAAAAATAAAAAAATATAAACTTTTAAAAATACCTTTCATTTTAATACTTCATTCATAAAAGACTATTAAAGAGAAAGAAAATATGAGAAGAGTAGTATAAAAAAAAGTATCATTAATAAAATTTTATTTTTATTAAAATATATTATATTTTGAAATGCTAAATTTTCATAAAAAATGTCCTGTAATTTGAATGGAATACTAATTAAGGATGAAAAAAATTCAAACTTCATCTTTTATCAGGGATTGGAGGAGGAGTATAAATGTTATAAAGTTTTTCTATTCAGTAGAAGCAAAGTTTGAAACTCATTCAATTTTTCACCAGCGCTAAAATTTTTCTGAACTATAGTAAAAAAATGTTGAAAATGATTTATATGTATAGTTCGTGTTTCCACGTTGTCTGTTTATTTTTTCAACGCAAAGTTGCCAGAAGCCATTGAAAATCATTTTGGTTTGGCCCACAAACTTTAACTCTCTTTCACATGAGCTTCATCTTTTTGACTACTATATATTCATTACGTTCAAACCCCGAGACTATAACGTGATCAAGTTGGAAACAATGAAACACTTTAATTGTATAAAAATGGGTTAGTTGACCGAAAGAGAAGACTTGTCAATGAAATTGATACAATGTGCATGTCTTGTACATGTGAACATCATCATTCATTGTCCTTTGACATGTTCTTCGTATAAAATCAACAACCAATTAAATATTCATCCGTGAAAACAATGGCAGGTAATATTGATTTTTTTTTAAATACAGTTTATAATATCAATAAAATTTATTAAATACAGTTTATAATATTAATTTTTTTACAGATGTTTAAAAATACCTTTCATTAATAAGAGAGGGGAAAATATTTAAAGAGTGAAATGAATAGGGTTATACTGAGATAACCACTATTAATAAAGCCTTATTTTTTAAAAATATTTTATATTTTGGGACACAATATCATTTTAAAAATTATCTTATAAAATGAGATAGAGGGAATAATATATCTTCATCAGTGCCTGTTTACCTGTCCTGATTTGCGTTTTTATTTTTTTGGTAATCATGTCCTATTTTAAATTTCAACGCATAAATGGAGGCAGTAAATTAAGATTTAAAATAGTACAGCGTTAAACGGAGGATATAACTGAAAAGGAAAAAAAAAATCCTTACTCTACACTGTAAATTAATTTTGATTTCTCGTTAATTTGTGTGTGTTTTTACACTTGGCTAAATTATTTAATACCTACTATTTTTTAATATTTGTTCATAATTTCGAAAGACAATTATTTTACCAGTAGTATCAAGAATATCATTGACTTCCATCTTAAAAATATATAAATAATCAGGAAAACATAATCAGGAAAACACAAGCGATAGGGCATTAATTAAATATAAATATTACAACCTCACAATTCTATACATTAAAAGATCATGAACACATTTTATCGTTAGAAAAACATTTCAAATTGTTTGTGAGGATCATCTCATATTTAATACTATCAAATATTGACGGACTAGTATCTGAGCCACATAAAGTATCAAGTAGATAACCTCTGGGAATTAAATCTAGTAAAAGAAATGTGTGACAAACAAACATATAAATCTCTATTAAAAATATGTCTATATTTAATATTTAATCATGCATCAAACATGATTACTTTCAATAGAAAGGAATATTAATGTGCAACCAAAATAAACTATCAACTCAATATTATTATATCTTTTAATATAATATTTACCATTTATAAATTTAAAGTCCTGAGATCATTTCAGACCTTAAAAAAAGTTTTGAAAAAAAAAATAGATGTGATGGATTATATTGATCAAGAAATTAAAGCTTTGCCAAAAAGCTCTAACACCCAACTAGGTTAATCACCTCAACTTTTTGGAGAATTAATTAAGAAAAAATTAATCATTTAGTCCATATCATTTTGACCTAATTATAACTCAGTTCGTGAATTTTGACTCGTTATAACTCAATTCTTAAAGTTTTAATTTAATTATAAATCAGCTCCTGAACTTTTCTTTTTATAATTTAGTCCTTAAAATTTCAACCTCTTAAATATTGGTCCCTATATTTTAAAAAATAAAATTATAAAGATTAAAAATATTTTAAAATTTATTACTAATTTCTTAAATTACTAAACCCTCTTAATTTTATAAATATTAAAATTTTAAAATATTTTTAATTTTTATAATTTTTTAAAATATAGGTATTAATATTTAAGAGGTTAAAACTTCAGGGACTAACTGGTAAGAGATAAAGTTTAGGAACTAATTTAAACAAAATTAAAACTTTAGAAACTGAATTAGAACGAGTCAAAGTTTAAGGATTAATTTAAATGAGTTACAATTAAATTAAAACTATAAAAATTAAATAATTATTTTTTTCATTAATTAAAATGGGGCGTACTTTCAATAGACAAGTCTACAAATATTTTTGTCTTTTCTTTTGAATGAAGATATATAGTACTAATGATGTCCTCAAGCTTGACCATATATGCAACTCCACCAAATTCTCCTTTTTAAAAAAAGTTGTCAATATATGCATGCGTAAAGATTCTGCCAGTCCCTTCGTAGAGATTAAAAATAATAGAAAATAAATAACTTCACTTTTAATTTAACCTTGCTATTTTTTTGGAACCCAGTTCTGAAAATTTTGATTTGAAATGTCAAGCATAACTTAATTAAAAAAATAATTATATGAAGTGTATGTATTTAAAAAATAAATTATATAAAAATCTATTGTAGTTTATTATGATATTTTTAAGTCAAAAATAAATAATAAACTATATACTTTGCCTTGTAAAATAATAAATTAGGTAGATTATTTTAATCATTTCAAATTGCACAGACTTCCCTTTAGAATAAAACTAAACTTCGTGTAAATTTTACAAAACCGCCACATACAATTCACTTAGTCTTATACAATACATAAAATATTTTCTTTCGTACTGATGCACACACATATACATATATGTTGAATTAATAAAGGGTAAATGCTATCCTCAACTTGAGATCCAACGCCAACATAAATCTTGAACTTGTTTATTATATAAATTATTTTATTAACTTTTTAAAAAAGTATAATTTAACCCTTGTCGTTATAAAAACTAATTTTAATTATTAGTTGACAAAAAAGAAACAAAAAAAACATAAAAATTTATAGAAGATGACCAAATTGTTAATTTTTTTATAATTTTTGGTTTCTTTAATGTATTATTTTGATTCTTGTTTGCAATTTTTTGATAATCTTTTTTATCATTTTTTAATCAATTATTGATCAAAATTAATTTTTATTAACTATTGGGGCCAAATTGTTCTATCTTCAAAAGTTAACGGAATAATTTAATAATAAATAAATTTGGAATATATAATATTACTTGATCTAAATTTCATAGGATAATTTTTTCACTTGCTCGTTACTAAATTGATGTTGTGTTTAAAGGAAAGAAAAACCCTCACATAAGTCTATAAATGCCTGAAAAAGCTAACACATACTCTCTCTATTTTTAAATATAAGAAAAAAAACTGTATTATAGAATTTAAAAAATTACTAATTATGTCTGAAAATAAAAAATTAAACTAAAATATCCTGTAAACATGTATCAATTATTTTTTGTTAATATAAATTATGATACATGATTTGACAAATGTGTAATAAATGTTTATTAAAATATGTGATTCTATTTATCTAAAAAATAAGTAAAAAATAATACTCCCTCCTTTAAGAAGTTGGATATTAAAAAATGTATGATATTTTTAGTCTTTTAAAATGTAATTATTATATTTTTTTTAAAATATCCCTATTAATAATAACTTTATATTTATTGTAAGATATTTAATAAAGATAAATATAAAAAAATAAATTTAATTTAAAAATAAGTAACTATTTTATTAAGACATAAAATTTAATTAAAAATATTTTATATTTTTAAATAAAAAAAGTAGTTCCTTTGTTAATAAAAAACGGAGGAAGTACGGCGTTATTTTAAAAAAAGAAAAAAGCGCAGTACCTCATACGTACGGGTCAGGTAACACACATAATTAAATTTAATATACACGCCCTTAATATTATATATATTCGATATTATAAAGCCGTTCTGAGTTCTGACATGAATCATGAACGTACATATAAAAACGAATGATACAGAGTGTCGCTGTCACAGTATTTGCCGTTGCAAGCAGCCATATAGTGTACTCATCTTACATAGTTTGTCTTTTCATTCGGATCAATAATATTTAAGATCATCAGGTGATCCTTCGGAATTCATTTATAAAATACATTTAAAAAAATTTATTTAATTTTATTTATAAATCAAGATGCATTTTTATGTAATATCTAAAAAAATTAATCTTTTAATTCTTTAACTTTTAATTCACTTATACCTCAATCTCTCAATTATGACTCGTTATGACTCAATTCTTTAACTATAACTTACTTATGATTTAGTCCTTTAACTTTTAACTCACTTGTAATTCAATTCCTTAACTTTTGTTAATTTTCTTTCTTTATGTTAGCTTAGATCTTACATTATAGAGCAACAAGAGGGTATTTTAGAATAATATATGAGCATTTCTTTTATCCCTCTTATTTAATAAGAAAATTTTTAAAAAAATTGAAAAATATGGATTAAATTATAAGTAAATCAAAAGTTGAGGGGCTGAATCACAGCGAGTCATAGTTGAGGGATTGAGTTATAAAAGAATTAAAAATTGAGAGATTAAAAGATTAATTTTTTCTATATAAAAAGTATTTTTAAAATTGTCTTTGAAAGAAAAAATAACATGACATTTTTTTTAAATTTATTATATAGAAGCATATTTAAAATTTTACACACTTTTATTCCTTATATTTTTTTATTGATATTAATAAAATTGATGGAAATAACTTATAAAAAGAACTGGAGGAGTACTTCTTTTCTTTTAATATTTTTGGTACCTTAATTCATTGTTTTTTGAAATTAATTTTGCCAGTATTTGACTAGCTAAACTGCTTTATGTATATTTGGAAGAAGAAGATGAACATATTAGATGACAGCGTATTGGTAGTTTGATTGAAAAAAACTAGAAGTCAACCAAAAAATATAGAGGAATTTATATTTTATGTGCATTTTTCAACAAAAAAATCATTAAATATATAATATTATAATAACAACATTTATAATATATGTGTGTATAAATGATTCAAAATTTAAAATGAATGCAGGAAAATTTTAATGAGTGGTTTAAATATAATAGAGATAAAAAAAATACACGACTCAGTGATTAAACTAAATTTTTAAATATAAAAAAACTAATAATTTTTTAAATAATTGCGATGCGGACGCAAGAATTGATAGATGCATGAACTGTAATATATTCAACAGTGACATGGATACTAATTGGTTTTTTATAAGATATTGATTGTTATAGATACCTCTACTTTATTTTCAAAATATATATAATGTTTTAGTTAAGATAAAAAAATATTGATGTTATTAAACAATTTAATGAATTAAAAATTAATACTGAAATGTATGACATAGCTCTTTTCTTTGTGAGAAACATCTGTATGTATCATGAGATAAAAAATTTAATTAAAAAATATGATTTAATTTAATCATTCGATTACATCTGTCTTTAATTTTTCTTAATCTCATATTCTTCTGGGACAATGAGGCATGAATGGCATGCTTCTTTTCACTTGTCACACGATACGCGATGCATGCATGCATATATACACAACAAACATGAAGAATGCCGTCGGATTAATTCCAATGATGATTCAGTTTAATTAATGAAATATATTATCTATTATTATTATTATCATTATTATTATTATTATTATTATTATTATTATTACTAGCATTAAATTCTGATCAGAATTTGTTCAATCACCAATGTTAATTTTTTTAATAAATTAACTCTCAATTAGCATAATACAATTTTTTATTCATTTCTCATTTTGATATCAGCCCGTCAAAACTTCATTCCTAATTTTTCTTCTGTTCAATTTTTTTTTTTTTTTCAAATTGTGGTAATTTACAACGTTTTGCGTGTGTTTCGCTTTATTTATTTATTTATAAAAAGGATGTACTGGTGGTAATCCTATTGAAATAGAAGCATCTGACTTGAAAGTTTTTTTATTATTGTAAATCTTTCAAAATCACCTGAGGACCCTATAATTTTTTAACAGCAAAGAAGGACCCTATGACTCTGAAACATGATTGCACTCTCTGGGACCTGATTGAAAATAAGATTTAGAAGAAAAGGACCTAATTACCTCTGTTAAGTGAATAGAAAATGCTTACTTGTTATTAATGTATAGTTACTCATCAACACTTCAATGATTATTTATTTTTTCATAACTAATACTTATACAATTACCACCCGTCAAACCAATTTTTAAAATTACTCATGAATGAATGGGTACTTATTACTTGTGTAGTTACTTGGCAAAACCTGAATAATTATTTGTTTTAAGAAAATTAAAAAATCATGAAAATAATTTATAATTTTTAATATTTTATTAAAAAAATGGCATATAGGTCCCATGCAAAAAAATTACACACGAGTCTTACTTGTTTAGTTGTTTTATTGACACTTGAATCAACCAGGCCGCGAGAACCCAATTTACTAGGTACGCAGCAATGCTTAAACCTTGCAAGCTGCTATTGGACACCAGAACAAAAACATAATAACAACAACAATAATAATAATTTTCAAAAAGCATGTCAATAAAACTAGTAGTTTATTTTTTCATAGTTATTTTAGTTGAGAATAATTTAAGGGGTTATTAGCCTTGCCAATTTAACCTCTAAACTATAAGTTTATAAATGTCTAAAATTCTAAACTCATTTTTTATATAATATTTTTTTAACTTTTAAAAATGACATAATTTCTGGATGTATCTAAATTTGATCATTAATTGATAAAAAATGATAAAAAATAACTTCAAAAATACAAAAAAGAACCAAAAAAATTATAAAAAGGACTATAAGACAATATCAAAAAAGTTACAATTGGTCCTTTTCTTTTATTTTAAAGTGTTTTTCTTTTTTTTTTTGTCAATTAGGGTAACTCTGCATGAAAGAGGCATTTAAGGTCTTTGATGGTCCTAAATTTATAATTAAGATGTCAACATTTGACCCTAATTCAAATTCTCAAGAGCCTTTTTGCTTTTTTAAACGCAAGCAATACATCATAGAATGTACTTGAAGGACCAAACGCTCCCCATTTTGAAGGACAAAATTGTAATACTACCCTAATTTTCTGGGCAGCAGGGAAAGGAATTTTATAAACATTCAGAAAAATTAGATTCAAAGTCAAAACAAACTTGGAAAATTGGGTTGCCTCACGAGGAGGCGCAGGCAGTTATTTAAATTAAATATTATATTTTTTATACACAATAAAATAATAACTAGATTTTCATTTACTCTTGCCTACAGGCATGAGCCCCGAGAAATTAATTACTCCCCTATGCACGTTTTTCAATGAGTAACACTAAAATTACTGCAAGACTACAGTTTCTGGTTGTTTTGGTTTACGAGAGACACACGCGCGTGACCAACAGATGTCCACATGTTGATCCGAGCAGGCCCAACTTTTTAAAAAATTCGAATAGTTACACCTGGCTTGAATTTCTTCAGACAGGTCAAATATCTAAATTTTATTTTTAAAACTATTTTTTATTGATTTTTTATTTTATAAAAACATAATATGTTTTTTTGATACTTAAACAATCTATATGACTCAAATATATGATAGTATTTTAATATAAAATAATTTAAAATTTTAAAAATTAATTAATATTTATTACATTATATATATTTTTTAAAAATAATTTTTTTATTCGGGTTATTCGATCTAGTCCTAATAAGCCTGGACAAAAAAAATATTTTTTCAAATTTGATCTTAAATTTTTTTAAATAGGTTTTAGCTAATCTATTACCTCAACTCGAATTGCTAGCTCTAAACCAACGTTTTTGTATTTTAACGCTTGGGCATGTGCTTGTTAAAAGAATAATCAACGTGAGTTACTATATGCTAATTCAGCTTTTTGGAGTTGTTTCTATTTGAAGCCTGGTTTGATTTGATTGAAATTAGTCATGGTTTAATACAATTCAATATACAAGTTAACTTTTAAATTAATGTGATATGTTAGTATATTGATGACTTAATATGTATATATATTTAAATAAAAATAAATTATTTTTTAAATAAGTTTAATTTTTTTATCAACCCGACTCCTTACACAGCACCGTGTGTTTTGTTTTCAAATTTTTTGAGTCTTTTTTTTTTCACCTCATCTAAAAGAAAGTACACTTCCTTTTATTAATTTTTATATAACTGCTATCAATATCTTGTTATTCATGTTAGTATATTGTTAAAACATGTAGGCATTGTTTATAAATTACATTCCTACGAGTCATGAACAGTGATTTATTTCTTTCTGCATGTTATATGAAAAAACTATATATTTATATTATATAAAATTATATTATTTATAAATTATGGATTATTTGAAAAAAAAAATTTGGGCCTCGTGAAATAGTTGTCAGGGTTCTGGTGGGGCCTATTTCATGGGCCAATCATCCAGCCGGCGGCGGATAAGTTTCGATGGCCTTGACCGGCGGGTAAGTCATCGGCAAGCCGACTCGTTACCCTTCAAAGTTTCGTATGTTGGAGGGTATATAAATTCAAAATGACAAATTGTGGTAACGTTGTGGGTGGGGGAAATGGCAAGGATGATTTCACAATTGATTTTTTAAGTGAAAAATATATGGCTTGTTTTTTTCCTCCTGAAATTCAATGTTTAAAAGTATAAAAAAATTTTAGTTTCCAACGGACAATTAATGAGTTTTTTAAATTAACAGATAAATAATTCATCTTTAAATGAGACACTTTATTAAATAAGAATAAACATAAAAAATAATATTAATTTAAAATAATTTATTTATTTATTGAAACTTAAGAGATGTATTGGGTTAAAAATGGTTTAATAGTTTTTTTTTTAAATGGAACGAGTACTTATCATTCTCTATAAACAACACTTTGATCTAGGAAAGTCCTTAGGACCCAGAAATAAAAATCTTGGGTGTATCAAAAAATTTTTATGAATAAGTAGAATCTTTAACTATAATAATTAATTTGTTGGTGATTAACGTAACTTTCAGAATGTAATATTAAAAATTAAAAGCACTCAATGAACGCTTGACTGCTCTGTTCAACTTGCTGAACCCATGACATTAAAAATACGAGAAGGGTCCAACGCACATCTATCAATATGCATTGAAAAATCAGATTTTTTTTTTTTTTTTATTAAACATACGAGAAGGGTCCAACGGAGATTTTTTTTAATTCCCTTTCAGTTTCGGTTTCAGCCTCAGGCTGCCAAGCTTGGCCGATTTCCCCTATGTGGGACCCGAAGGATTTAAAAGTCAAAATTCATTTTCTTTTCTACGCTTCGAGTTTTTTTAGGTAGATGCCATGTTTCTGAATTAATACTCGCATTGTTTAAGGTAATTACTATTAAAGAAGGCACAATTAACATTAATATAGAACCCATGAAACACGTCTTTACGGAAGCCTAAGAGGAGAGGGCTTTTGGCTTTTGCTTTGTTTGTTCTGATTAAGGTTTATTTTTATAATTTTAATTTAACAAAACTTTAAAATTTATTATAGGATTAAAAGGAAAATTTATCCCTGACATTTTTCACCGGATGTAACTAGTATTCTTAATTTTTTATTGACGCAATATTACTTCAAAAGTTTAAAAAAAGATACAATTTTATTTTATAGTAACATTTGATCAACATCAATTGTTAGCTTGAAAATTTTAACTCATAAAAAAATAGTAATTTTGTCTTAAAAGTTTTTTGAGTCAGTAATTGGTATATTAAATTTTCTGTTTGCATAATTTTTTTTGGATTATCAATACTCAAATTGTTAGAAAAAACTAGTAAACCAATATCCTTGTTAAAAATGGTTCAAATTTTTTGATTTTTAACAAAAGGTCTGGCCTGAAATTGTTTTAACATATAATCAACCCTATCCCACACACTTTGCAAACTTTCTCTTAAAATTTGCACTTGCCCTTATTTTACCTGCCCATAAATAGATCTTAACTTGCACTAGTTTAAATATAGACCTAGGTTGGGTTTTGATTTAGAGGCACTCAATATAAGATTACATTCCCATGTTTTTATAATTAGAAAAAATGTAATCTTTATTCTTTTATTTCATCTAAAAAATATTGTTTAAAGGGAAGTTTAATCTTTAATTTTCAAAGCAAATAAAAAAATTAATATCACAATTTTTAATAAAAATTTAATTTTTTAAAAATATCAACTTTAAAATATTGACTTGTAATGTATAAAAATCGGATAGGTAACTGCTGTCTTAACCCTGGTGACTTTTAATCAGACTCCCTCTAATTCTTCTTTTAAAACCCCCCCCCAAAAAAAACACAATTGTCATGGTAAAAATGTTCCTTTTCTTTTCTTTGTTTTTTTTAATACAAAGACACAGTCAAAGTTGTGCGAGGGTTATAAAAGTCAGGTCATATCTAAAATGATCTTGCAACCTAACTTAGGTCATTATAAATAATGCGATCATAACTGTGATGAGAAAATTTACGTGCGAGCAAATCAAAGTATTTATTTACTTCTTTAAAGACATGATTGAAAGTAATTGTTCAATTTTTTATAGCAAGCTCTCTAATTTTCTTGATATTTATCACCAGTGTTCATTTTCTTTCGAGGCCGTGGACTTTTCGTCTAAACTAATTTGCTAAGCATCTTCATCAAACTGACAAAATTGAAGTTTTAAATAAATGAAACAAACAGTTGTGAATCGTCAATCCATGATGTACGAACAGTCCAACAACATGTATCGGGCATGCTACGATAACAGAGATTGGATATGATAGATTTTGTAAAGAAAATTAGACATGATAGTGATAGTAATTTTAAAATGTCAAGATATGAGTATTTACACGTATGTATTTTTACATAATTATGTATAAAAAATAATATAAAAATTTGGCCTTTTGAGAAATATTTTGTAAATATTAATAACAAGCATTAAACTTTCGACAAGCTCCTGAGTTATTTTGGAATATCTCAAAGAGAAAATTAATAATTAAAATGTTAAAATAAGTTCGATGTATAACGAAGTACATATATGATTTGTATATCACATCAAGCATATATCCAATAGCGCCTCTGCAAATGATGTCTAAGTATTTTTTTTTTAGTGAAAAGGAAATTTATTAAATAAAATTATATATGCAATGTGTACAGGAAAGTAAAAAACAATTGCATCAAGCCTTTAAAGACCAAAAAAAAACCTGAGTATAATCCACAATAACCTTAACACGTACAAGAAAAGAAAATTCATCAACAATCTCCTCAGTGAAGGTGTATTTGTTACAAACTTTTAATAGTTTTCAATTTAAAATACTAATACTAATTTTTCAATAAATTTCAACATTGGACGATCAAAGTATATCAGACGGTCATGGTAAAGTTACTCTGATAGAAATCATCATACATATCAAGGGGTAGAACTTTTTTTCAAGTATTTCCTTTAAAATGAAAGTTTTTGAAGGCATGATTGATATCCTTCATTGAATCATGGCAGATGAAATATTTTGAATCATGTGTCATTTTATGACAAAGACGTTCAACATTTGTGAGAAGTTAGCCTTTAAGAAGTAACCAAATAAAAGTTCAAACCTTTTGTGCCACAGGCAGCTTTCATATATTCTTTGAAATATACATCAATACCATGGAATCTAAATGCTTTATCTTTTTCCCCCCTTAGAGGAAAGGATTAGAATTTGGATTCTGACGATGGCACCAAAAATACTGAACACAATCAATTGTAGTGTTTTTTTTTTATAATTGCTTTATATTTTTATTAATAAAAAGCCATTTATATTAAATGTAGGTAATTCATAAAGGGATAGCATTTATCTATCTTTTACATGGATGCGAGTTTTTAGCTCACTTTTCATAGTTCAAGGAACTACTTAACCAAATATGTCCACGGAAAAATCAAAATCAACCAATATAGAAGTGGTATTGGATTGTTCACGATATATATCCCCAAGAACCATTGAAACTTATATTTTTCATATTGTTATAATAATCCTAAAAAAATTTAAAATTAGATTATCAAATTCAAAATTTTCAGAGTATCTTGTAAAAAATCATCATTTTTAAAAGATTATTTTTTTCATGGAAAAGATACATGAGAATCATTATTTTTTTAATGAAGTATAATAACAAATATAGTCAAGTTAAATGGCTTATTTTTTTATCTTTTACTTGTGTATATAAAAAAAAACAGAGTCACAGGGGCTGTTTGGTTTGTGTTCCTTTTTTTTTTTGTTTTTAAAAGTTATTTTGTAATATAAATTTTAAAATTTTTAAAAAAAACAAAACAAAATGAAAATTTGTTTGGTTATATTAATTTAAAAATAATATTATAATTATAAAATAGACTAATATTGATGGTTATAGATGTTAATGATGGTGATTTATGATACAAATTGGTCAAGATAATTGTAATTTTTAATAATTAAATACAGTATATTTTAAAAATGAGAAAATAAAATAAAAAATAACTTGAAATTGTTTCAATATTTTTTGAAAAAAGACAGTTTTCAAAAGATTGTTTCTTATGGAAAATATACATAAGAATCTTTATTTTTTTAGAAAAAATTAATCATTTAATTTCTATAATTTTAATCTAGTTGTAACTTAATTTCTAATATTTTACTCATTATAATTCAGTCTCTAAAGTTTTGACTCGATTGTAAATCAATGACTAAAATTTGCCTCTTGCAATTTAATTCATGAAATTTTAACCTATTAAATATTGGTCTTTATATTTTAAAAATAAAATTATAAAGATTAAAAATATTTTAAACTTTATCACTAACATCTTAAATTACTAAACCCTTTTAATATTTATAAATATTATAAATTTTAAAATTTTTAAAATTTTTAAAAATTATTTTTTAAAATATAGGAACTAATATTTAAGATGTTGAAATTTTAGGAGCTAAATTGTAAGAAATAAAATTTAAGAATTAATTTACAATTGAGTCAAAACTTCAAAGACTGAGTTATAACAAGTCAATAATTAGGGACTGAATTATAATTGAACTAAAATTATAAGAATTAAATGATTAATTTTTTTTTATTTTTTATGTTTATCTTTCAATTATGTATATGAAAAAACAAAGTAAGAGTCACAGGCTTGTTTCTGAATTCTGATAGAGCCAACTTGGCCTTTGGATGCACCATGTTGTCTCTTTTGATATACTAGCAACAACAATAGAAATTTTCAATAAATTTAATTCAAGACCAGGTATTTCAATTATATTTTAACAAATAAAAAAATCCAAATAATAACTCTTAAATTCAATTAAATTGAACTTATGGCCATTTGTTTACCCTTAAAAAAATAAGTAATTTTTAAATAATCTAAAAATTATTATAAAACATAAGATAAAGAGGCGTGATGAACATATAATCAAGCTAAATGATGATTATAAAGCTTATATTTTTCATATTGTTATAATTTATACATTCAAACACACATATTCTTAAGTAGATTGAATATATCACATCATTTATGATTTATTCAATTGAGCTTTTACTCTTTTCATTTAAAAATATGAGGCATTTTTAATTGAATCTCACCCCTAATAAAGTAATTACTTACTTTTCAACTAACCCTATATTTCTATATTTATCCTTATTAAATACTTTATAATATATATAAAATCATTATCAATAAGGACACCTTAAAAAAAGCAATAATTACATCTTAAAAGACTAAAAATGCCTTACATTTTTAAACATTCAACTCTTCAACAAATGCCTTACATTTTTTAACGGAGTAAGTATAATAATAAACATAAATTATTATATTAAAAATTTTATTCATAAATTTTTGAAGTGTGTGTTTGAATATTATTTCAACTAATTTATATATTTAATTTTCTTAAAAATTACTTAAGAAATATGCTTACATAATAAAATGTTTTAAATATAAATGAAAATTAAAAATATATTATTTTTTGGATAATTTGAATGATTTTTAAAAATATACATTTAAAAAAGGATATTTTAATTAAATACATATGACTTAATGATGAACTAATGGTTGAGTATATGTAAATAAAATATTAAAAATGGAGGAAACTTTTATATTTCATAACTATTCATATTAGAGAAGATTCATATAGGTTTAAAAAAATATAAAGGAAGTATCTACAATTAAGATAAAATAAAGGAGAAGTTGAAGTATTTTACTTTAAATTATATTGTGTTTGGTTATAATAAAAATATTATTATTATCTAGTGATTTTTGGATTTTTTTAAAATAAAATGAATTAATTAAAAAAAACAGAAATACAGCAAAGATACTAGGAGATACAAAGCATTCAACTACTTTAACAGAAATGTAAATAATTGATTTTCGGATATTTTTTGTGGTTGTATTCATGTATCTTAATTTATAAAAAATACTCTCTCCATTTAAAAATATAAAGTATTTTTTGAAGGGTTAGATATTAAAAAATATAAAATATTTTTAGTCTTTTAAAATGTAATTATTATTTTTTTAAAAGTGCCCCTATTAATAATAAATTTATATTTATTATAGGGTATCTAATAAGGATAAATATAAAAAGATAAGGTTAGTTTAAAAGTAAATAACTACTTTATTGAGATAAAATTTAATTAAAAATATTTTATATTTTTTAACAGAGGGAGTAATTATTATTTAGTTATTTTCAAATTTTATTATATTTCTGTATATCTCTATAATTTTATAACATTCATTTGTATCAACTGCAAAATTTGAGCAAAAAGTGCCCTTAATAATCGTTTTTCATTTTCCTAGGGGTGAGAATTTTCATCATAATTCCAAGTAAGTGTATGGGAAAAATAGTAACCAGAAATATATTTTAGATCATTAAAAATATTAATGTAAATTTATTTTTATTTGAAAACTTATTTAAAAATATAGAAAATTATTGTTTTTCTTTTAGTTTTGTTAAATTAAAATATTTTGCATCCCGTATACTCCCTTTGTTTAAAAATATAAGAGTTTTTTTAAACGATTGAATGTCTAAAAATATAAAATATTTTTAATATTTTAAGTCATAATCATTAATTTTTTTCAAAAGTGCCCTCTTATAAATAAATTATTTTTTATTTTAGAGTAAAACACTAATTAAATAGAGATAAATATAAAAAAATAATATTAGTTTGAGGACAACTAGACAAGTAAGTATTTTATTAGAAGGTAAAATTTGATTAAAATGGCTAATATGTAATTCAAACTTTGTGTTATAAGTTCAAGAGTGATTTAAACTTTAAATTTTTAAAAGATATATTTTAAATTTTAAACAATTAAAATTGAGGTAATATTTCCTCCACTGTTAAATTCAAACAAATATCTATTAAAATAAAGTATAATATGCAATTTTTACTAAATTCTACTCTCCTTTTGGTGAAATATATTAAATGTTTGTTGAAATTTAACAATAAAAAAAATTATTTCAACTTTAATTGATAGAATATGCCTTTTAAAAGTTTAAGGTTTAAATTATATATTAATTATTTTAAAAAATAACTTATATATTTTAACAAAAGGAATATCACATGGATGCAATTCTAATGGATTAAAAAGTATTAAGATATTGCCTATTATACTGTTAGAAAAACAATAATCTAGCCATTTTAACTTATGATATATTCTCTCTGTTTTAAAATATAAAATATTTTTTGAGGAGTTGCATGTTAGTTTTCCAAGATATAATTATTATCTTTTTTTTTAAAGTGCCCTCATTAATAATGACTTTATATTTATAATTTACTGTAGAGTATTTAATAGAAATAAATATAAAATGATAAAGTTAGTTGAAAAGTAAGTAACTATTTTATTGAGGATAAAATTCAATTACAAATGCCTTATATTTTTAAATGGAGGGAGTAATATAATGTAACTATATTTAACTAAATATACAGGTTATAAATATTTCACCTCACCTTTTTTTTGGTTGAAATTTCAAATTTCACCCCATTTTTATTAAATCATAATTTATTATCTATATTAAATTTTAATTTCTAAATATACAATTTTATATGCTTTTAAAATTTTAAATATTGATCTGAATCTGATTATATTTTTAATAAAAACTTCAAAAAAAGAAAATAAAAAAGCCGAGGAATAAGATAAAACCTTAAAATAAGGATCTGCGGGACCCACAAGAGGTGAATTATTTTTGAGCGCTAAAATCAGAGACAACTGACAAGTCACCGGTAACTAGAGAGAGAAAGATAGAATCGTCATTTTCTCAGTCTTAATTGTGAGGCCCTGCATCCGCTCGATAGATTATATAAATACCCACACAGCTCGTGATCTCACAGCTTCTTCTTCCTCTGGGATACGCAAATCTCGCTCTGTTTATCCCATTGATCTGAAGAAGAAGACTACGAGGACCAATATCCTCTCGTCTTCCTTCTACTCTGCTTCCTGAGATCTCCGGCGAACGAACTCGTCGGCGATGGCGGCTGAAAAGGCGGCGATCAGCCTCGAAGAGATTAAAAACGAGGCCGTTGATCTGGTACGTCGCTCTAAATCCCTTCGTCTGGCTCCATACCAAACTCTGTTTCTGCTCTGTTTCTGTTTTCTCACCGTTTATAAATCTTCGATGGGTGATCACAAGTTTTTCCTGTGACTTTATTTGGATTATTGGTCTACCAAAACTCCGATTCAGGTTAACCTGAGATATTTTTCTCTATCGAAATAATCGCATTAAAAATATCTAAGAACCTTTCTATATGTGAGTGCTTAGAGAGATTAAATCGGAACGAGACTGACTTTGGATACATCAGTCGAAGTTGTTTGCTATTTGGTGATTTTCTTTCATTTTCTTGGCGACCAAACGGGAAGTTTTTTCATGGGATCTGAGGGCGAACCATGTGAGAGACAGATAAGAGACGGAGTGGAATACGCTTTCGGTTTTCACAAACATTAAAAAAATAAAAATAAAAAAGCATTTAATTAATCAAACTCATCTGTCCTTCTCTCTGTTTCCGCCTTGTTTGGCGGGAGGGAGTTTAAAGTACTTTCCGTGGTACTTCATCCTTTTCATATTCGCCAAACTTTGTTTTTTTTTTTTTTCCTTTTTCTTGTTCAATAACCATTTTCATGGTATCTGTATCTCACAACAATTACAACTATTTTTTGCAATTTTTTTATAAGAATTTATATTATATATAAGGTATATACTGACAGAAAAATAATCAAATTTTTATGACTCCTCATAATAGTTAAGGTTCATTAGTGAAATATGCAAAATATATTTAAAATAATAAACATGTTATTGTATAATAATATCATATATTTGAAAGGTCAGTACCTCACCTCAACAGATTTTTTTAGGCAAAAAAAAACCTAAATAGATTTAATTTGAAATATTCTATCTATTTATTTGTAAATGATTCTAAAAATAAATAATTATTTTAAAATTTATTTTATTTTATTAAATAAAGAGTCTGAAAATTTACAAACCAAAAGTGTGCCAGCTTTTGGAAGCTCCACAGATGGGGGCAGAGAGAGAGAGAGAGGGATAGGGTTCGTTAGAGAGAGAGAGAGAGAGAGAGAGAGAGAGAGCCAATCACATGGAGCGTTTAGTTGGCAACTCGGCATCTCTTAAGGTCGCAATCTGATGTCCCCTTTGCCTCCTGTCACGATGCGCCGGTCAACACGTTTGGCCTTCTTCATTGGCTGCCCTTCTTAGCTGTGTGAGGATTCTGCCACGTGGCTCTTTTTGTCTCCCCTTCCAAACTCAAACTTCTTCCATTTCCATATTATCCTTGACTTTTGGAGCATTTTTTAAGTTATTATCTTAGTATGATATTCAAATTATCTTACTTAAATTTGTAATATTTAAATAAAAAAATTAAAATTATATTTTAGGATCGATCTGTTTCAACATTAACATTAAAAGTTATCTATATTTCATATACTATCCTAATTGTCTTTATCATCTAATGATTTTTTTTTAAAAAAATTATTTTCTATTTAAGAATTAGAAAAATCATATTTATGCCATATTTAAGTAAATTAATTTTTAAAATTAATTATAGGTTCTTTTAAATAATTGATAATTAATTTATATTTTGTCAAAGAAATTGATTTATATTTTTTTGATGAAATGATTTATATTTTTATTACTAACAAAAATCATTCGTATTGAATATTTAAATTTAAATTTAAATTATATTAAATATAGATTATTCATAAACTAATAATAATAATAATAATAATGCTACTATTTATTTATTTATTAGATGCAATGCTTTTTTTAGCCTACTTTTCATACTTACAACAACCTTTGAAACTTATATTTTTGTATTGTTATAATAATCAACAAAAATTTAAAATTACATTAACCAATTCAAGAATATAGGAATATCTATCAATAAATCGCCATTCTAAAAAGATTAGTTTTTTTAAAATAAAGATTTTTTTTTTGAAGCATCATAAAATTAGAATTAAGCTAAATGGCCTATACATACATACATACATACATACATACATACATACATACATACATACATACATACATACATACATACATACATATATATATATATATATATATATATATAAGCAGAAGTTTGTTTGTGGCGGAGCCAAGTGATTACCTTCGAATGGCTACCTCGTTGCGTCTGATTGAGGCAAGGAGCGCAAGGTGGGATGAACCATGCCATCTATTTAAGATCAGATATTTTAACAAATAAAAATCTCCAAATGGTAACCTTTGATTTCAACTTAAGTTGAACTTATGGCTTCTTCGTTTACATTTTTAAACGATTTAGAGATTTTGTGAAAAATGATTTATTTTATCTAAACTTCATAAAAAGTAGAAATTATTTTTTTGCAATAGTAAATTAGTATTTAGTAACTTTTTATTTTTATAATGTCCATCTAGGTTTGCCGATAAAAAATGATTTATTTTATCTAACAATGTTTTGATCATTAAGAACTTTGGTCAATATCTGGAAATAAAAATTCATTTAATTTTTAAAATTTTCCTCTCTAAAATATAGATATAACTTATTCAAAATTAAGTAGGTCATGTATCCAAAAAAAAAAAATAAGCAGGTCTTAAATTCCACGTGTCATGTCCACCCCTTTTTATGTTTATTTTCCTTTTTTTTTATAAAATCTTTACTTGTCAATTATGTCCCATTTAACAATATTGTTCACTGGTTATTATTTTTTATTAATTTTTTTTTCATTGGTTATTGCATTATTGCCTAGGTTTGGTCTTAAAAAATAATAATAAATCTTTATATTGAGAGGTTGCAATTTGTACGGGTTTGAAATAAAGGTCCCCCCACTTAAAAGGCGTGGAACTAACACGACTTTCTTCATGACGGGGTTTCGAACACATTCTTTGACTTCTTTGCTGAGGAGAATATAAAGTCAAGCATTCATTTTTTCATAATAAAAAAATATTTTTTATAATTTTATTTATGAATCACTTTTAATATATTTTATTATAATTAAAAAGAATTTTAAATTTTATCAACTTTATTTTATAATTTAATAAGTTTTTATCTTTATCCTCGATAAATATTCTTACATTTTGTTACTGGTATTTTTATTTAAAATATTTAATAAAGATAAAAATGTAAATAAATATATTGAGAATTGGCAAATGCTTTATAAATAAGATTAAATTTTTTCTTCTCTTTCTGCCGTATAAATAAGATAAAAAGAGTATTACTTAATTCTTATGGAATTATTATGGCTGTCAGCAACGCGTATTCAATCTTTTGTTTTCCCCTTCAAGATTATCATCAATTTAAAATATAAAAAATAATAAATCATATTATAATGCAAGTTGTGATGATAAAAATAATTTTCTAGCGTCTATGCATTGTACAGTAAAAACATAAATTTGATATGTAACTCAACCCTCCAGCAATACTTTTTAATTAAGGGGTTTATATACTTTGTTCCTTGGACCGTATCAATATAGTTATTGTGTCAACTCGGAATGTGAGAGAATGTCTGCGGGAATTCATATTTTCTAATATTCGTTGTTTGCAGGAACGTATTCCAATTGATGAAGTGTTTGAGCAATTGAAATGCACCAAGGAAGGACTGTCCTCGCAGGAAGGAGCCAATCGGCTTCAAATATTTGGACCCAACAAGCTCGAGGAGAAAAAGGTTGATTGGTTGCTTCGTTCTTCTTCTTCTTTTTCAGAATGCTATTTTCTGAATGTATGTTACTGATTTGTGTTAGTGGTAATGAACTCAGGAAAGCAAACTACTCAAGTTCCTCGGGTTTATGTGGAATCCCCTATCATGGGTCATGGAAGCTGCAGCTATAATGGCAATTGCGCTTGCAAATGGTGATGGGAGGCCACCGGATTGGCAAGACTTTGTGGGTATTATTGCATTGTTGTTGATCAATTCCACCATCAGTTTTATTGAAGAAAACAACGCTGGAAATGCTGCTGCGGCTCTCATGGCAGGCCTTGCTCCTAAAACAAAGGTAATAAGATTAAATTTGTGTTATTCAACTGTTTGAAGAATTGCCAAGATGGAGCCCAATTTTTTGATCACTCGTGACATTTGTGTGCTTTCAGGTTCTCAGAGATGGTAAGTGGTGCGAGGAAGAGGCTGCAATTCTAGTACCGGGGGATATCATAAGCGTCAAGCTAGGTGATATCATTCCTGCAGATGCTCGTCTTCTTGAGGGTGATCCTTTGAAGGTAGATCAATCTGCTCTTACTGGTGAATCCCTCCCTGTCACCAAAAATCCTGGGGATGAAGTTTTCTCAGGATCTACTTGTAAACAAGGTGAAATTGAGGCTGTTGTTATAGCAACTGGGGTCCACACATTCTTTGGGAAGGCAGCTCACCTTGTGGACAGCACCAATCAAGTTGGACACTTCCAGAAGGTTCTCACAGCAATTGGGAACTTTTGCATTTGTTCTATCGCAGTTGGTATGGTAGCTGAGCTCATTGTGATGTACCCAATTCAGCATCGCAAGTACAGGGATGGAATTGACAACCTATTGGTCCTCTTGATCGGAGGAATCCCCATTGCCATGCCTACTGTGTTGTCCGTCACAATGGCCATTGGTTCTCACAAGCTCTCACAGCAAGGTGCTATCACCAAGCGCATGACTGCCATTGAGGAGATGGCTGGTATGGATGTTTTATGCAGTGACAAGACAGGGACGCTCACTCTTAACAAGCTTAGTGTTGACAAGAACTTGGTTGAGGTCTTTGCAAAAGGTGTGGAAAAAGATCATGTTCTCCTCCTTGCTGCGAGGGCTTCTAGAATTGAAAATCAAGATGCCATAGATGCAGCCATGGTTGGAATGCTTGCTGATCCAAAAGAGGTTTGATTTTTTCCTACAATTGTCATTTCTGTTGTTAAAGTCATTCTTTGGAGACTGTTAATTTGAATTGTGTGTATTGAGCATGTCTTTTTCCTGTGTAGGCACGAGCTGGAATTAGAGAAGTCCACTTCTTACCATTCAATCCTGTGGACAAGAGAACTGCTTTGACTTACATTGATTCTGATGGAAAGTGGCACAGGGCAAGCAAAGGTGCTCCTGAGCAGGTAACCTTCTCGTTCAGTTTGTTCATGATTTGTGAGGTTTTTAGTTTCTCATATTGATCTTTAATATATTTGTTTTTGTCTCTACAGATCATGGACTTGTGTAACCTCAGGGAAGATGCAAAAAAGAGGGTCCATGCTATCATTGACAAGTTTGCAGAAAGAGGGCTTCGTTCACTTGCCGTTGCCAGACAGGTTTATAATGTTTCTTTTCATCTACAACTTTTACTAAACCACTTGCAGGCCAGGGTTATATAGCCAGTCTTCATCTCTTGCAGGAAGTGCCTGAGAGAACCAAAGAAAGTCCTGGTGGTCCATGGCAGTTTGTTGGCTTGTTGCCACTATTTGATCCCCCAAGACATGACAGTGCTGAGACCATCCGAAGAGCTCTTAATCTTGGAGTAAATGTCAAAATGATTACTGGTAACTAAGAACTCTCATTATTCAGGAAGAAATATTTTCTACTGTACAATAGCATTTGTTGTTGAACTTCTTTAATTTTAACATACGGGCCTATGCTCTCCCTAGGTGATCAACTTGCCATAGCCAAGGAGACTGGTAGGAGGCTTGGGATGGGAACAAATATGTATCCATCTGCTTCCTTGCTCGGTCAAGACAAAGATGCAAATATGAGTGCACTTCCTGTAGAAGAGCTGATTGAGAAGGCTGATGGATTTGCCGGAGTATTTCCTGGTGTGCAATCGCTACCATCTCATTACTGCAAATAAAATCTATCCTTTCTTTTATTTTCTTTCATTTGGTCTTGCTTTCGACTCTGACTTTGTCAATTATAACTCTCCCTCCCTCCCTCCCTCTCTCTCTCTCACAAATGTTTAAATGTACAATCCCTCAGAGCACAAATATGAAATTGTGAAGAAGTTGCAAGAAAGGAAGCACATTTGTGGAATGACTGGTGATGGTGTCAATGATGCACCTGCTTTGAAGAAGGCTGATATTGGAATTGCTGTTGCCGATGCTACTGATGCTGCAAGAAGTGCTTCTGACATTGTCTTAACAGAACCTGGATTGAGTGTTATTATCAGTGCTGTCTTAACAAGCAGAGCTATTTTCCAAAGAATGAAAAACTACACTGTTAGTCATTCTCCACTCTTCCTTAATACGATGTCTTTGCTTGAAATGATCTCAAGTCACATTATGTTTTTTGTATCGCAGATCTATGCAGTTTCTATCACTATCCGTATAGTGGTAAGTAGATGCCATGTTTATGAAAATTCGTGTGATTCATTACGACAGGGAATTGTGAATATTAGCTAATTTGATTCTCTTTCATTCTAAATTCACAGTTTGGCTTCATGTTTATTGCACTGATTTGGAAATTCGACTTCTCTCCATTCATGGTTTTGATTATAGCCATTCTTAATGATGGTAAGATTTCTAACAAATACCTATCAAAATTCTTAATTCTCTATTAATCTTATAATGGAGATTTGACCCACTGATTTATGCTATAAGGAACAATCATGACTATTTCAAAGGACAGAGTGAAGCCGTCTCCCACGCCTGATAGCTGGAAACTCAGAGAAATATTTGCTACTGGAATTGCTCTTGGAGGCTACTTGGCATTGATGACTGTCATATTCTTCTGGGCAATGAAAGAAACTACATTCTTCCCCGTAAAAACCCATTATAATTTGCCGTTACCTGTCAAACCTTCTTAGGCTCAAAGCTTTTGACACCTTCTGATTATTTTTTTAGGACAAATTTGGAGTCAGACACATTCATGATAGTCCTCATGAAATGACATCGGCTTTGTATCTTCAAGTCAGTATAGTGAGCCAGGCTTTAATCTTTGTGACCCGTTCTCGCAGCTGGTCCTATGCCGAACGCCCTGGATACCTGTTAGTAATTGCATTCATTATCGCTCAGCTGGTCAGTATAATGATCTTTTTAGTCCATTTAACTTTCAGATTTTGAGACGTGAGAATGAGTTATTTGATATGGTTTAAAATAGCCTGTTTATTTCTAGCAAAGCTGTGTTAACATCTTTTGAGGTTATATGTTGATGCAGATTGCAACAGTAATTGCAGTATATGCAAACTGGGGCTTTGCAAGAGTACATGGAATTGGTTGGGGTTGGGCTGGAGTTATCTGGCTCTATAGTGTTGTCTTCTATGTTCCACTTGACTTGATGAAGTTTGCTATCCGCTACATCTTAAGTGGCAAGGCTTGGGTAAATATGCTAGAAAACAAGGTATGTTTGAGCCTATTGATTTTACCTGTTCATAAACAAATCTCAAACTTGAACTGGTTTTGTTCTATGATCTGAAGTTTTTGTTTTCTGTCCTCAAACAATGTTTTTGAGAGAAATATTAAAACCAGAAGATTTATTTGTTCTTTAAAATTTATTTGCAGACTGCCTTCACTACCAAGAAAGACTACGGAAAGGAGGAGAGGGAAGCTCAATGGGCTCTTGCTCAGAGGACCCTCCATGGGCTTCAACCACCAGAAGCTTCTAGCAGTTTCAATGACAAGAACAGCTACAGAGAACTGTCTGAGATTGCTGAGCAGGCCAAGAGACGAGCTGAAGTTGCAAGGTAAGCAACCACACTTGCCTTAAGTTCTTGAGACCTTAATAGGAACTCACAAATCACAACAAAAATCACCAATTGAGTTTGATCCTGGTCTTCCAATTAGTTCATGTTTCCTTGTTATAGTCAATGTATAGTATCTCACTGGAACAGAGAAGTTGATATTTTGTATGTTCTTGCGCTTTCACTTGCAGGCTTCGTGAGCTACTCACACTTAAGGGACACGTTGAGTCAGTGGTGAAGCTGAAAGGTTTGGACATAGAAACAATTCAGCAACACTACACAGTGTGAGAAACAAGTAATAAATATTTTGTTTTTTGTTTTTAGCAGAATGGCCGCAAAAACAATATAATTTCTTGAAACAAGAGACTTAGAGAAGGCCTAGCTAGCTATTTTATGCCTTGTTTTTATAAGGGAGAGAAAATCTTGTGCCATAGTTCTCCTTTTTTTTTTAATTTTGTTTTATTTTTCTTTTTTTTTCCTCATGTATTTCTGAGCTCTGGGGAATAATATTGCCTTTGCCTACTCTTTATCTTATCTTTTTTTTTTTAATTATGCAAAGGGCCGGGGAAATAGTTTTGGATTCAATACTTGCTTTCTTCATTATTCTAAAATGGTTTTGGATGATGATTTCATGTAGTTTCTGTGTTTCTTTTCTTTGGTATTTGAGAATTTTAAAGCCGTAGAATAAAAATTTACGGAAGTTTCCTTAATATCATACGAACTTCAGAATCTTCACTTTTCTCCAATCTAGTTAGTGTTTGTTTCCTGAGGAAATGTGATTCTGCAAAATGCAACAGGATCAGAACAAGTTCTAAATTCTAAATGATGTTGTTGGATGTATCTTTAACTGAAATAACATATGACGATTCTGCTTACCACCTTGACAGACATTATCATTATTGCATATTCTTGCAAAAACACTCATTAGAGACAACTTTAATTATTAGTTGATAAGCTTGCTCTCTCCAATTCTATATATAAATCCCCTCCTACAAGAAATTGATGGTCATTTTTATAAATCACTTTGCAAAAAAGGATAGATTATTAATTGCTTTCTTCAAATTTTATCTTTTTGCAATTTTTTTCTATTTCAAACAATATCAATGATCTAATTATATTTTCACCAAAGTCCCAACTTACTTAAACTTTTCTTGGACCGGCATATTTTAACCAAAGTAGTTAAAAATGACTTACTTATGTTAAAAATGACTTATTTATAATTTTATATAAGATTGCTCAATGGAATATTCTCAAAATAGGGCCGTAAGATTTGTTAATATTCTAATTTGTCAACTGTTAATAGATCAATTATTTGAATCAGAATGCCTGCAATGACGTCAAACTCAAGTAGAGGAAAACATTTGAAAAAGAAAAAAACAATTAACCGAGAGCCTTATGATTGAACACATTGCAAACATGGTGCCTGCATCATGATTAGGGAGAGAATAAGAACAAAGGTGAATAAGTCATCAAGGTGAAAAATGAGGCAGTTGAATTTAATTAAATTTCGTGCAAATTAATCCAAATACTATTTCAGTTTATTATAAAAGAAATGCATGTACTTTTCAAACCAAAAATAAAATAAAATTCATGTGGCTATTTTTTTTAATTATTACTCCCTCCATTTAAAATGTAAGAAATTTTCAATTAAAACACACCAACCAAGACTGATAATCTAACATTCTTCCAATTTTACCTTCATTTAATACTAATGATTAATCATTGTTGTTGGCCCCAAAAAAAATTTCCAAGGGCAATTCTAATATTTTCACAGGGGCCTTTTAGTAAAAAGCATATCGATTGCTCTTTACAGACCATATGATGCCTTTTATACTGTAACTTCTGTAATTTTCTAAACTACACCTTATAATCATATTTGAGTTACTTTCAGTTAATTTATTTTTATTCAATATATTAGTAATCTGCTATGGTTAGCAACTTATTTTAACATAATACATTAAAAAGAATTATTTTACATGGTAACTCATCAAAATCTGGGAGTTACAGGGATAATTATATTGGCGATTTATTTTATACAAAGTACCACAAATATGAAAACCTTATGCTGAGATATTAATTGTTGGGGTCCCACTGAGAGCCATAGTTGTTGAACTGGATACATCAAATAAAGCGAATCATTAAAGAAAGATTTCTAAGTTAGGGTTTGGATGTTTTTTTCCCCAGTAAGATCAGACTCTACATGTGA
The DNA here is from genome assembly GCF_029017545.1 of Prosopis cineraria. Lineage (NCBI taxonomy): Eukaryota > Viridiplantae > Streptophyta > Magnoliopsida > Fabales > Fabaceae > Prosopis > Prosopis cineraria. The sequence goes on along the minus strand of NW_026555340.1, from coordinate 24,044,703 downwards.
TATCATTGACGATTCATTTGTCCTCTCATCTTTGTTTCTTATTATTCAAATTTCAATGCCCCAACCCTATATATATAGGGTGTGCTTGACCTTAAAGTCTCATCAAATTATTAGCCAACACACACACACGGAGTCTTGTCGAATTATTGCAATAGAATGTATATTTGCAAATTCAATCAAAGACAGCTAGTGATACATGTAGAAGGAAAATGACTTGATGATAGAGTTTCATTATTAATATATCGTTTTCCGATAATAACTTCTGGAAAAAGTGTTCATTTCATTGGCACAATATTTCAAAAATGTTCTAACTTTATATGGATAAGTTTCACCCGAATTTCATCTATGACGATAAGATATGTAAAGATTCTATAGAAAATAGTACTGCATACTCTCTCTGGTATGAGACTATTGCTAAGTTTGAGGATACACAGCATTAAATATGAGATATAAAGCTATAAATAAATCAGATAACTTGATTAATTTCATTAAGTAAAAGTATCATTGGGAAAAAGTTTTAACTAATACTTTCTCCATTTAAAAATATAAAGCATTTTTTGAAGAGTCAGATGTTAAAAAATGTAAGATATTTTTAGTTTTTCGAAGTATAATTATTCTTTTTTAAAAAAAAGTGCTTCTATTGATAATAACTTTATATTTATTACAGGAATAAGGGTAAATATAAAAAATGATATTAGTTTAAAAATAGGTAACTACTTTATTAGGAGATGAGATTCAATTAAAAATGTCTTATATTTTTTAACGGAGGGAGTACATATTTGAATTTACCTACTTTTTTTTGATTGAGAAATTAGGTATTTGTTCACCAATGAGTGCTTAGATCAATTAGTAAGGAATAATTTTAATTTAATTAGTGATTTTTCAAGTCCGAACTCTAAAAATGCAACAATGTTAAAGCTCTATAGTAGAACCCGTTGTTCAAAAAGATTTGTCAATGCTCGATATGAATTAATCCGAGCTGCCATTAAGTGCTCTCAACTCAAGTGGGCAGATCCAAGATACCAAATTAATGCACAAACAATAAAAAAAAGTAGGTATTTGTTCCTTATAAAAAAAAAAAACAAGGCAGTAGTATTTTTAGTTCAAGTCATTATTTTCTAACTCGTTTGGCTGAAACACCTCTTATTAAAACCTGGAATTTATAAAACTATACAAGAAAAATAGGAAAAGACGTTAAAAGTAATTCAATTAAGGGAAAATTTTTAAAATTGAGCTTTCATACAAATTTAATTAGTTAAACTACCATTAACTAATTTTTTTGCTACTTTTGAAAGAAGTATTAATGATTTATATTTGAGTCCCCATATATAATATTTTCATGATGTGAATAGTGCGTTTTTTTTAATAAAAGAATATGAATGTGAATAGTGTAATTCAACCTCAAAATTTAGCATTTATATGGGCTTAAATCAATATTATATACTACCTTGGATTTTTTTTTTTGCAAGATCATTTTTCTGGGGTCTTATTGTAAGGTTATCTGCTAGTTGTCTAAATTTGTTTGTTTGTTTTAACGCCCTTTATTTTGATTTTTAAATAAAAATATGCAATGTCCTCTATTATTAAATAAATATCATTGACGCTAATTCTAAAAAATTAAAATAATTAATTAATTTTAAATTAATTTATTAATTTATAAAAAATTATCAACAATGACTTAAAAATGCCATACCTATTGTTGTCAGGGAAAAATTTTGCTGTAATAACATGTCGTGTAATAGTTTGCAATAAATGACCTTGCCTCCATTACTTTTTTTTTATCCATGGCTCTATATATTAATTTGTATAAGATCATGTTGACTATTTTATAGGATTAAGAAAATTAGTTAATCACTGAGGCTGGGTCTATAATCAAAGGTGATTAATCCTCTCATAATATGATGAATCGATATTTAAATTTTTATTTAGAGAAATACTTGAATTTAGTTCTTGATAATGCATTAAATATGACTATCTCCAATAAAAGAGACACATATGAACAATCAAAAAAAAAATTAATTAGTTAAATGTCAAGAACTTTTACAACTTAGTTATCAAGAATACTTTTTAACTGGCGTATCCAATTGGAGAGAGAGGATGAGAAGATCGTTATAAAGACGCAATTCATTTTTTTTAAATATATATATATATATATATATCATCATCATCATCATCATCATCATCATCATCATCATCATCATCATCATCATCATCATCATCAAATTTTATGAAGAATACTTTTATAAGTAGGATTAAAGACAAATAAATGGTATTGGTGTCCACAGCGTAAAGTGCCAATAAACATGGCCATGCCAGGAACCTAAAAAGGCTTAACTTCAACTATTAACGATCAAGTTTAGACGACAACAAATTTTATTCATCATTAGATCTTCTATGTAGTTTCCAAATGAATGTATCACAATATAGTTGTGTACAGTATATCATTCACATCTCTTAATTAGATTTATTAATTATCTCTAATCAAATACATTATATACATTTATTTTGTGAAGTTTAAAGATTCAAGCTATTTTAATTTTATTTAGCCACAACTATTCAGTCAAGCCACTGATACAAAGTTTGGATTTTATAGGGAATCTTCTACATCAATTAGAAGACAAACAATGTAAAAAATTCATGTGATAGTATTTTTGTAATATTTATACTTAATCATTAGATTTTTTATATCAATCATGGACATAATCAATATAAAAAATGAACTTTTTATATCAGTTAAAATTCATAATTAATTTAGAAAATATATTTTCTGCTTTGATTGAGCTACAAAATAAATATAAAAAGTGACATGTTTTTTTTTAAAAAAATTGATGTATTTTTCACATCAGTTTTAGCCCTATTGTCAAAAGTAAAATACCCCTAAAGCAATATCACGTAAAACAGTAGTAATTTTTTCTTTTTATATTATAGTGAGTTTTTTGTGTGAAGGACCTTTATTGAAAAGAATGTCCACAGCGAGGGACTTTTGATGATATCAAAAAAAATTCGAAAGCACATGATTGTGTGGGATCTAAGTGTGCATTTAATTTTTAATTTATTAAAAATTTATTTAATAAAATTCATTTGATAAAAGGTAATTATTGTAATAAAATTTATATTTAAATATATTTTTTAAAAAGTTAATTTGATACACTAAAAATTATTTGAATTATAATAGTAAAATATATTTTTAAATGTATAATTATCAAAAAGAACATTAATTTAAAAATATAAGCATTTTTGATATTTTAAGTTATAATCATTACATTTTTAATTATTTTAGATTGAAACACTCCATTATATAAGGATAAATATAAAAAAATAATGTTAATTTAAATATAAGTAATTATTTTATTAACAGTATATTTGATTAAAAATATTTTATATTTTTAAATGAAGAGAGTAACTTGTAGTTGCTTATTTGAATATTAAGTTAAAAAAAATCAGTCTCTATTGTTTATTGAGTTAAAAAATTATAACAATTAAGTTATTTTGAATAAAAAATTTTAAGGACTAACTTGTTATAAGTGTGTGTGTGATTTAAATGTGCGCTTGATTTTTAATTTGTTAAAAGTTCATTTGATAAAAGTCAGTTGTTGTGATAAAAGTTATGTTTGAATATATTTTTTTTAAAAGTCAATTTGATACACTAAAATTTATTTGAGTTGGAATAGTAAAATATACTTTTAAATATATAATTACCAAAAAGACATTGATTTATGATGATTTATAATTTTTATTATATAAATATAATATATTTAAAATATTTAAAAAATATGATAAATATTTTAAATAACATAAATTTTAATTTATGATGCTAAAAATTTAATCTCTAATTATTTTTATTTTTTAATTTATAATTTTAGAAAATGTGATAAAGATTTATAATTTTTATCATACATTAATGTTAAAAATTAATGTAATTAATTATTTAATTTATAATATTAAAAAATTGATACCTAATTATTATTATTAAAACAATAATTATATTTTTAATAAATTAACTATTTTTTAAATAAAAAATAAGAGATTAAATTTGTGATAATATAGTCAAATAACATCCTACATTTTAAATTTATTTTTTAAAAATTTTAAATAATTACATTTTAAAAATTTATTTTTATTTATTGTTTGAATATACTTTCCTTTTTTTGTAAAACATTTCACCGAAATAACTTTAAATTTTTTAAAAATAAAATTTTACTTTTTAAATATAAAACTAAAAAAAATCAAAGGGCCTAGGACCTTTTTCTTCAGACAAGTTGGCTAATTTGCATCGACATGAACTCATGCTATTACAATAGTTCACGTCCGGACTTATCGTTATTGATATTCCTTTTTTTTTTATATATATAGCCAAGAAAATTCTCCCTCTCACATTTGCTTCGTGTATTCATAAATCATTGTCATTTGCCATCTGTGTTTTTCATAAATGATGCGAGCAAATATGAAATAGAAGATATACATACTTGCTCTATTCTTATATATTGGATGGTTTTAGAAGAAAGTCATGCTCTAGTATTCTTTAATGGAGTATAAGTTATTTTTAATTATTTTATAAAGTATTTAATAATTTATTCTAGAAATTCCCTCCCTCCACTTTGACTCCAATAAATTAATTAAAATTGACTTATATATAGTATTAAAAGAAATATAATTATGATTTGTAAATATTACGGTTTAATATAAATTTAATTTAATTATTACTTTTTTTTATTATGGACTCATTCCCGTCCTATATGCCGGACACGCATGTTTTAGAATAAAATAATGGTCTTTAATATAAATAATTTTTATCATTATATGTATTCTAAAAATATAATATAGACCATTGACCATATTCTAATGTAATGTGAAAAATATTTAAGGATAATGTTTGTACTTTGCAGGGGCAAGAATAAAAGGGAGAATTATGCCCAAGAACAATTAAAAAAAAATTATGCCCAAAAACAAAAAAAATTGATTAATACAAAATAAACTGTTGTTAAAATAAAAATATTATTTGTTTTTTTCTAACCGGACTTGTTATGAATCCTTATTTATATTCTCTTCGTTTAAAAATATAAGATATTTTTAATCGAATTTCACGCCAATAAAGTATTTACGTACTTTCAAACTAACATTATTTTTTTATATTTATTCCTATTAAACATTATAAAATAAATATAAAATTATTATTAATAGAGATACTTTTAAAAAAATCAATAATTACACATCAAAAGATTAAAAATATTTTATATTTTTAAGTATTTAACTTAAAAATATTTTATATTTTTAAACAGAGGAAGTAAATAATTTATTTGAGTAGTTCTTAAATATTATTTCTTCAAAATAAAAAATAATTTAATTTTAAGAGATTTTTATTATTACAAGTAATTTGGTTTTTGAGAAGTTAATTAAAAAAAGATGACGAATAATTATTGGGCACATGGAAAATGGGTGCATGTGGGCTTTCACTATCAGGTGGTAATCAAGAGAGAGTTGTCATTGTCAGTGCGGAGATGGGGCCCACACCCTAAGAAACTGTCCGTACGGACGCCTTTCTGATCCGAAATTGGAGGCCGTGCCTCAATGCTCCTTTTCTCCCCACTCCCTTTCACCGGTGAGTGGTGTCCCTCCACATTTTTTTTTAAAATTATTTTCATCTATTTAACTAATTAACTTAAGAAAAAATATGCTCCATCCGTTTAAGAAGGTAAAATATTTTTAAAAAAATTAAATATTTAAAAATATAAAATATTTTTAATATTTTAAAATATAATTGTTATAATTTTAATTATTTTAAAGTAAAACATTTTATTATATAAAAATGAATATAAAAAATAATATTAATTTAAATATAAATAATTATTTTATTAACGGTGTGTTCTATTAAAATATTTTATAATTTTAAATGGAGTGAGTAACTTGTAGTTGCTTGTTTGAATTTTAACTTAAAAAATCAATCTCTGTTGTTTATTGAATTAAAAAATTATATTTTTTTGTTTAAAAATATAAGACATTTTAATCAAATCTCATCCTCCAATAAAATAATTACTTACTTTCTAACTAACCCTGTCTTTTATATTTACTTCTATTAAATACCTTATAATAAATATAAAGTCATTATTAATTGAAATACTTTTAGAAAAAAAAAGTAATAACTACACCTCGAAAGACTAAAAATATCTTATATTTTTTAACATCCAACTTCTCAAAAAATATCTCATATTTTTAAACGAAGGCAATAACAATTAAGTTATTTTGAATAAAAATATGTAAGGACTAACTTGTTATAAATGAAGGAAATATAGAAATTGAATTGTTTGGATAAAAATTAATGGGCGAGGTCAATAATCAAGAAAAGTTAGTGATTAAAGTTTATACTTTTCTTGTTTTAAATTTTAAAATTAAATTAAAAACAAGGTTCAAATCAAGGTTTAACTACCTGTTGGGAGAGGTGCCTGTTCGACCATGCCCCAACAAAATTATACATGTGCTCAATGAAAATAATAAATCAGAGCCATGATAAATAAAAGGTATGCAATATCAAATAAGAAATCAACTTTTATTAAATAAATAAATATCATTTGTCTCAAACTCACAATCCATATAATTGACTTTACTTAATGAAATAGTCCATTTGGATCACAATATAAAATATTTTTTATAAACCCCATCTAATCTAAAATATAATATATTAGGGAGGTTATATGTATTATAGGGTTGATGGACAAACTTGTCTTGAAATTTTTTCGATTGGTATTTTTAACTCTTGATTAATGTAATGTTATCCTAAAAGTATTAAAAAATGGTCCAATATTATCTTATAGTAATGTTTGACCAACATTGTCATTATCTTAAGAGTTAAAAGGCAATTTTACCCTGAAAGTTTGTCTGAAAGATTAATCAATATCATTAACTTTTGATTGACTCAATATTTCTATGCCATTAACTTTCAAATCAAAAAAAGTATTCAACAACTTGTTATAATATAAAATTAGAATAATATTATAGGTTGAATGACATTGAATTCCTTTAAATGAAAAACTGAGCTAGTATCTATTGTCCACAAACATGTAAATAAGTTTATATTTAAGTCTATCCAAGTCAAGGCCTGTTTCATGAGCAAAATAAAAGCAAGTCTGAATATCAAGAGAAAATCTACGGAGTCATGTAGCTGACTAATCTGAATTTTATATATAAATTTTTCTTTAGACAATTATGTAATTAAAACAGAAATAAAATTAATGGTCTTTTGAAACTTACATCATATATTAATTATTTTATATACCTATAGGCTGAACAAAAAATAAAAATATAAATTTTAAAACCCTCTTGTTTTCAACTAGTTTATTATTGAATCTAAATTCAAATAAATAAAAAAAAGTTTGTCCGTCTAAAATTGCATGTGATGCCACCATTCTAATAATAAAATGCTTCCAAATTTCAGGGGACACTACAAAATCATCAACGACCTCTCATGTGGCCTCGTTTCCAAATCCAACCGTATCTTTCTTTGATTTATCTTTCTCTCTCTCACATGTGTGCACTTGTATCTTACACACAATTTAAAATATGTTATGCTGCTAAAAAATAAAGTCTGAAAAAACAAATATGTGAAAATCATGCTAGCTGTTGTCGATCAATTTATCATTTTAAAAAAAAATTCAGTTTTATTTCAAAACTTTTTAACTTGACCGAATCAGTCCTTCTACTAATCAAAGCTGATATCTATACATGTACATTGGCAAATTGGTATATAATTTGATTCACCTTCAACTTCATATAATTATACGTTTTAGTTAATACACCATCTATCTCAATTTATACAACAATTTTTTTTTTTTTTGCAAAACTATGCGTAATAGTTAAATTCACTAAAGGGAGTATACTCTATAGTATCTTTCTAGAAGATATTGATGGTTTTTAACATAAGCTGCTTGATGAAATATTAATTGCTTTTATAAATTATTTTTAACATATTTTACTAGAATTAAAAAAAACTTTAAACTTCATTAACTTTGTTTAAAAATTTAATAAATTTTTACCTTTACCCGTAATAAATATTACTACATCTTATTACTGGTATTTTTATTTAAAGCATTTAATAAGGGTAAAAATATAAAAAAGTATTAAAAATTAGCAAGTGTCTTATAAATATGATCAATTTTTTTCCTCTCTCTGCGCTATAAATAAGATTAAAGGAGTATATATTTTTAATATCAAACCTACTTAAACATAAATAAGATTAAAAATTTATTTATTTTAAAAAATTAATAATTAATTATCTCTTCAATTGGAAGAGAGAGCATGTTCTCATGATTTATGAATATATATAACAGTTAACAAGTTAACTTCCACTTGCGCATAAAGATAATTTTAAAATAAAAATTATAAAGATTAAAAATATTAAAAAAATTACAGGAATTAAAAATAAAATTAAATGAAACAATAAAAATAAAAGATTATGTTGTCCATTTTTTAAACAAACTATTTATATTTTGAATTGGACAAACGTAAAAGTCGTTAATTAGGTTAAAGGGGTTTGACTTTAGCTTGAGAAATGAACTAAAGAGACATTGAATGAGGAAGAGTGCGGTGTCAATTGCGCATGCGTAGCGTTGCTGACATTTAATGATTTTGTTTTGTCACTGCTCAATGCCCTTCCAACCCGTCACTTACACAGTCCTACTTTCTTATCTTCTTTCTTCCATCCAATCACACTCTCTCTCATCTTTTCCCATTCTAAACCTTTTCCTCAACGCTTTTTCAAATAAGGCAATGGCTTGTGCTTCCATCAATTGAAGATCTGCGTCTACCCACTCTGATTGAATCACTAGATCATTAAATTAGTATCATGAATAGATTAATAACATACTTTATTTGTTAATTTGATTATGATTCATTTCAGATTCATCAAAAACCTGAATGTTTTACCAACTAAAAATTAATATAAGTAGTAAATATTTTCATCACTCAAATAAATAGTTGATATTTTGTAGATAGTAATTTAATTAAAGAATATCTACGAAAGAAATATTTTCTATTGATAGGATCTATTTTTTATGCTTGAAAAAACTCAAATGCTTATGAGAGGATGGATAGTCACTCTCTGCACATTTTTTATTCCTTAGTTTTGACCATCTAGATCACATATATATATACGAATATAAAAAGATAAAAATTAATTTGAATAGTTGATACCCAAAAAATGGGAGGGAAGAAAAAAAAAAAACCAGAGCCTGAATGATTCTGCCATGAACGTCTCTATTGTGAAAGAAAAAACTCCTGATGACAGGAATGTATGCTTATGTGACTGTAAGCTATCTATTCCTTGCCCTCTGACTCAAGGAGAACAAATTTGAATGTGTGACTCTGCGTGTGGATATTCAAATAATAATTAAGTCAATATATAATTATTAAATATGAGAATGAGAAGTGTCCTTGCTATTATAAATTAATAATATTGATCTTACTTTCTGATAGCGTTCAGTCACAGCACATGCATGCTTGTCCCACACCTTCCTGAATCTGTGGTTGGCATTTAGTTCTGAGGCTCTTCTGTCTCTGCTACTGTTCCATCCTTCTCAATCCAAAATCACTTTTTTCATCTGGTCAATAAAATTTGTGAGAATATTATTCAAGCCTCTGTAAAACATTTATTAGCATGAAGGACCCAAAACAATATGAAATTTAACCATAGGCCTCACGTCCTCAATTAAAATTAAATTTTACTTTTTAATTAGCTTAAGGTTTATAGCTATTTGGAACTTTGACACCCATGACGAGGTCAACTCTAACAAGCTCTTTTAAAGTAATTAAGGTAGAAATGTGAACACTCAACAGCTCCTTTTATGAATAAATTGTCAAAATTTGAACTTCGACTTATCTTGAATTCAAACCTTCCTATCAATTTGTAAGGGTTTATCACTGTTGACTTTGTTGCTGGAGCTCTGAAAATTGATTAGTTGTTGATGACAATGATTGTTATTTTTTTAATTAAATGAATGAAGAGTGTTATAATCACTAAACAGTAAATTTTAATTTTAATTGAATATGTAAGATCTGTTGTGAAATTTCATGTTGTTGTGGACCTTCTATGCTAATAAGTTTTATATGTTCGACCTTGAATGATATTCTCCCATTAAAATTTAGCCGAATTAATAAGAATATGATTTATATGGATTGAGTTTGAATATTTAGTTAACCGGTATTTTTTAAGTTTCTTGATTAATCATTTTCAAATAGAGAGTTTTGCTTTGATTTGATTGGTTTTTAAGACCCAATAACTCACTTTTTGTTTTTTTGTTAAATCCAACTCATTTAAACTTTCACTTAATAAGATTATTTTGCTGCCTTTAATTTATTAACGGTCCTCTTCTTTGATTCTAAAATATTAATAAACTTGTTCATGGAGATTAGAATCCGGTAACGATTACGTTCACAAAAGGGTATATTGTGAAAATGAAAAAGTGATAAAGACAAAGGAAATGATGAATATATGGTACAGGCAGAAGTATAGATCTTAATATACGGTCATATTATGCGCTGGTAAAAAAATAAACAATACGGCCATGTTATTCTATTTAATTTAAGCTAAATTATATGTTACTCCCTTCAACTTTAAACTGTATATATATAACCTCCTCAATTTTTAAAAATTTATGATGAGGCCCCCTCAACTTTTATATTTATACAGATAACTCTGTATAATTAATTTTATGCATTAATTATCTATATATAACTTAAAGTTTAAGGGATAATATATATACCAGTCAAAGTTTGAGAACTTAAATGCGCAAAAAATAAACTTTAAAGAGTATATAATTAATGACTAGAGATTATTTGTATAAACTTAAAAGTTTAAGGAGATTTATTATAAAGTTTTAAAGATCAAGAGGGTTATTTATACATGGTTCAAAGTTTGAGGGAGTTGTGTATAATTTAGCCATTACTTTAATCATATACAACCAGTGGTTAAATATATGTTATGATGATTCAGTTTCATTATCAAATTGGTCAAATCTCTGGAAAATTTTCCAGGGTTTTTCTCAGCAGACACCAGAGAGTATGACTTGCTTACATATCTCCAATCATGTTTATGATCGTTATTATTGCCTCTATTATATACGAAATCGTTCCTTTAACAGTATATAACGGGGGCTATTTTCGGTTTGTATTACTCAAATCATATGTATATTAGTACCTCAAACAGAATTATTTTTAATAAGAGGATACATGCAGATTAAAAAAAATCACATGTAAACTACTTTTCTTAATCACTTCTTAGCACAAGAAATATATGCACAGAAGTTTTGGGCTGGACTAATTAATTTATAATTTCTGATTGAAACAGGGGACGTCCAAGGTCTGATTCGTTTCTAAAGTTCCGTACATATCTGCATTATGCAAACTTACATTCTACATGTAAGGTTTTTTTTTTTCCTGGATCACGGAGTTTGCGTAGCATTAATTATTTTATTTCAAGGGTTCAAGTGTAAAGATATCCATAATTTTTTTCTTCATAAGCTCCTGATATCTTTAAATTAATATGTACATGGGCACTCATTAATTTTATAAAAGAGGTCAATCTTTAATTGTTAGGATATTTTAACACATTGAAAAAGGTTGATCTCTTTTGTAAATTAGTTAATGGATATTTATGCCTCATTGTTGACTCAATGATATCAAAAGCTCTTATATAAAAAGTTTACAAGTATTTTTGCACCCTAATCCTTATTTCATTGTTGAATCATAAAGTGGTGATCCTGTAATATAATTACTCATTCCATTGAGTATTATAATGTATTTTATAAATCATCATATTAAAAAAAATAAAGGATTTTGGGTCCTTTAATATACAATTAATTAGCTTTTTTCAACATTATCTGTAATTAAAGATGTGATTAATAATTTTTTTAATTAAAATACCCTACTAAATAAGAATAAATATAAAAAGAATATGTAATTTTTTTTTATTACTCATAGGTATCATTTTATTGGAGATGATTTAGTTAAGACACAATCAGACACTAAATGTAGGTACTTCTCTCAGAATATATAATTTTAAAAATAATTAACTAACTTATTGAAGATATAGTTAGATAAAAAGCCTTTTATTTTATTTTTTTTACTTGAGTACGTGGTATCATTGGCCTACTTCAATCTAGCTGTGAGGATTTAATGGAGATCAAACCAATTTAAATCAAGGCATGGCAAGTACCATAAGAACAGGTGCCACTAGCCACTTACATTGCTGTAGTTTTAGCATTCGAATTTGATACCTCTAGTTTAGATAAAACAACTTTTGGGAGTTGATGAAGCATTTGATAACAATGAAAAGAATAAGCAAAGAGTAGAAAGAGAGAGATGTTGAGGGTTGAAAAGAGCAATTAAAAAATTAGATCACACTGGATAGTTAGACCAGTTGAATCATCAATTGATTAGGATTTCGGTTCGATCAGCATGTAAAATTTATTTTAGTGGTTGACCTGAGTTGGGTCATTTTAGACCGACAGTCAAATTAAGAATCAAGATCAAGTAGAAAACTTATTCCAATTTTTAAAAACTGAATTATTCAATTTTTTTATTTTTATCATATTTTTTAAAAAATGATCAACTATTTTAATTATTTAATGTTATCTCATATCATATGACTTGTTAAGTTATGATAAATTTAAAATACTTAATTTTATTTTTTATTAAGTAATAATTTTATATTTAAATTATTATATATATTTTTTTAATTTAATTATTATATTATCATTTTTAATCTTTTTAATTTAATATTTGATTCGATTATGAAAATATTGGCAGGAAGACAGTTGAAGGACGGGAAGGAAGGGAAGAGAGGGAGTGCACGTGGGTGCATTTATTATAGAGAGAGAGAGAGAGTGGCCCAAACTCTCTCCCCTGTTTGTTGTGAGTTGCACATGCCATGTGACCCTTCCTATTACTCTCTGCTTCCATGTGAGCCCATGTGCCCCTCCCTCCCCTTGACTTTTGCCATACTTCTCTTTCTCTCTCTTTCTTATTTTCTCTTACTCTTTATTTTTTTTTTAAATTACAAGATCACGATAAAATCATATAAAAAGACTAAAATTTAATTATATTTAAAATTATAATATTTTTACAATCATACGGTGATACATTAAAAATTATAATATTAAAGGTATCATGTAGAGATTGACGAGCTAAAAGATCAACACATCTATTTATTTCTCTATGAATATAATCAAAAGTGACCATTCAATCTCTCATAATAAGATTTCTGATCTTTCTGATAATGCTAGAATAAAGACGACTCTTGGAGTAGGTGCGATTAATGAGCGACAATGCATCCATCAAATCAGAGAGAATATTGACTTTTGATAATTTCGTATTCCAACAAACATTTAGTCCTTAAAGAATTCTCATAAGTTCTGCTGCCGTGCTAGGTTGATATTTAAGGTACTTGAAAAATCCTTTAATGTAATTTTTCTTATCATCTTTGATGATGCCTTCACATGTTGCGGTACCATTAGTGTTAACAAAACTGTCGGTGTCAAGTCTAACCCATTCGAGTTTAGATGGACTCCATTTTTTGTCATCTGTAGAGTTGCAATTTTACAAGTGAGTGATTTTGGACAGAAACTTCAAATTATTATTAATCTGTTGAGTGCTGAAGAAGGTAAGATTGTTGTTTGGGATATCATCTATCGAGTATAATTTGTTGCATCTAGCTTTTCAAATATTCTAGCAGATTTGTGTAAAGAGTTTCTGCCATAGCATTCTTCTTGTTCTTAAATTGCCTGCTTCATTCTTTACATTTCAGATTATCCAATCCTGCCTGTTATCCACATGTTGCTTGTAACCAATATTTTTGCGCTCAAATCGGTACTATAAAAATGTAATGAAATGATTTATTTTTCAGTGGTCAATATATTATATTTTAAATGAAAAAATGATTTTACGTACTATTAATAATTAATAAATAGTTATATTATTTTATAAATTTATCCTACTATTAAATCAAGATCAAGCATCATCAGATTCAACTGAAGGTAATTCTTACCATTTGATTTTTTTTATCAACAAGGTTCTTAATTCACCATATTACTTAAGAGAAATTGAGTTCATCGTATTCGGGTTAATTGTTTTCGGCATAATTATAATTTTTCATCAAAATATGAAATTATAAAAAATAATTAATTAATTAATTTAATAGTAATATAGGCACATAAGAATTTATAATTATTTGATAAAAAAGAATAAATAATTTAATTTGAATCTAAATAAAAAGAAATCTTGGGAATATCATTCATGCAAAACCAAGTAAGTTGTGAGCATGCACGAGCCATACATGTAAAACAAAAAAGTATCTAAAGTAAATACTTTTTTTCTCCTGAATGAATTTATTAATTAATCTATTTTCAGAATCAAGGCCAAACATAGGTTACGTAAAAGCTGATGGTAAATTTGAATTTTCCTGTCCACGGGCAATTATTTTGTGGGCTGTCCTCCATATATGTCAGTAGTGATACTTTATCTGGTGAACTTGAATTCTTCATGTGCCCATAATATCTTCTTCCTCTCCCTCTCACACAAGTAATCTCTCCCCCCCCCCCCCTTCTTCAATTCCCTTGCACTGTCTTCTCAGATTCTTATCTACCTTTCTGGGTTGTTATTTATATTGTGCAGTTTCTTTCTGGTGGGTTAGATATGGTGGAGAAGCTGAAAAAGCGACGACGTATTTACTCTCTGGAACCCAGCAAAATAGCTCAAGCTGAGTTCGCGAGAATCTACTTGAGCCATTTGGTTCCAGCTTTGATGAAGCTGAAGCAGAACAAGAAGAGTGATATTGCTGATACTTCAAAAGATGATGATGGTCGTGGTGGTCTGATAAAGAGCAGTTGTGTGAATGTTGTGAAGCGTGAAGTGGGCATGGCTATGGTGTGGTCAGCCCCACCAGGCTTTGCGTGGACTAAAGCCCTAAAAGCCAAGCTTCAACCAGCAGAAGATCAAACCAATGCAGTTGCAGCAATAATCAATGACGACCATCATCATCACATTGATTCTCCTTCGTCACAATATTTCTCTGCAAACCCTACTGGTAATAATGAAGATGACAGAGATGAAGAAGAAGGATTTAAAAGACTGAGAAGGTTGATTCCAGGTGGAGAAGAAATAGGCGAGGGAGAAGAAATGGTTAAAGAATTGGGAAGTTATATAAGGTGCTTGCAAATGCAGGTGAACATTCTTCAATGTTTGGCTCACACACCTTGATTTATTGTTTCTTTTCTCTTTGTTATTTTCCAGATATGTGTATTTCTGTGAAATTATAATTATTCAAGCAATATATAATATATATTGTCAAAAACAACTAGCTAGCTGCTGGGTTTATAGCTTATTTGAATATGGTTTTGTATATATGTTTTTTTTTTCAAATTAATAAGATCATTTTTTTCGTGACGAATGCAAGAAAGACGATGTAAGGACATGAGTAATCAAGTAGCTTAAGTTCTATCTTCAACAATTTTCATTTTGTTCAATTAATTGATATTCCGATTTGGATTAAGGATGGATAATGTATTTCAAAGTAATTAATAAATATATTAGCATGGCTTTTAATTAATTATTGGTCTTCACATTCTTTGGAGGTTCATTTTGATACTTTTTATAAATGAACTTAATTATCACTATCATTTTAATATTGTTTAATCACTTTAGTTCTTTTAAGTTTCAATACCTTTAAATGAGTTTAAGAAATAGTGTGTGTGTGTGTAGAATCATATATTTTAGTGAGACATAACATGATCAAAGTTTTTGAGAATTAATTAAAATAAAAAAATTACAAATAAGACCTAAAAAAGAGGTTGAGCACTAACAGGTCTTTCCTCTAATAAATTATCATAAGATGACATGTAAATTGGATTTATTGATAATTAGACTTTTTTTTTGGTATGAACCATCCGGTATTTTGGGTTTATTGCCCGCCCCATACTAATCCGGACCCCCAACGAGGAGACCTTACGGTGGTAGCGAGGTATCAATACGACAACCTCTTTGAGGTTTTATTAATTATCGCGTCTGTCACTTCCCAGAGTTCGAACCCTCACCTTGAAAAATGCTGATAGTAGCCCTTATCAATTCTACCAAATGCCCATTGGTTAATTAGACTTTTATTCCCCCCACAATTCTTTCCGTCCATGGATCAAGCTATGCTTTTTTTTTTTTTTTTTGAGGGGCTAAAACATAGATCAAGCCACTAAGATGAGGACCAAGACAGCACATTTAAATTTTGTAGCTATCCATTGTAGACAAAGATTTTATCAGTTAACCTAGCTTTGAAGTGTTCAATTTATGTATAGCTTTAGCTCGTAGCTAGATTAACTAAAATAATTTTTTTTATATTTCATATTAAAATAATATTTATAAATATTTTTATATCTTTTTTAATCATTATTCAATAGCAATCATTTTTTCCATTTTATTCGGCTCTTTTTTAAAAAAAAAAACTGCCAATTATCTGAACACAAGCTTTTGGCTTTATTAAAGCAATATCCATATACAAAAGGGTACATCTTTGGGACCAGTAAAAGATAAGGAAGTCGTGCTTCATTATTATGTATCATCCCATTCTTTGCCACTTTTATCAATTCCAATATATATATATATATATATATCACAAATATGAAGATGAGATATTTACTGGTGGATTATATTTTGGTCTCGATGATAAGTTTTATAAGGCTTAGAGGTTTTGAGTAGCTCAAAAGATGAAATATACATAAAGAATCCAATTTCATTGTGCAGAAAAAAAAAAATCTGTATTGACAAATGTCAGCCTTTATGAGAACACATGCTTACATATATGTTTGATACCATAAAAGTTAAGTTGATTGATACTTAGAATGATAAAATAAAAAAATAACTTTGTGGATGGAAAATATCTATACTGCTAAATTTAAAAATAACAATTTACAAGTGAATAAAAATAGAAGAGGTATAACTAATTAAAATTGACGTAAATAGTAGAGACTTTGTCATTTAAACAAGTGGTTGGGAATTCAAATCTCAACTCTTATATATGTAGCAATTTAGTCAAGAGATGTCTACCCATCATGTTATTGCTGGAGAGTTTTTTTTTTTTTTGGGTAGAGCCTACTTTTTGTTCTTAAAAAAAATATGTTGTATGTGTAAATTTTTTGTAGAGGAGAAATCAATGTCTTGACGAAGTAGACCCTGTTTGGTTAACACAATGGAAACGGATTCTTAATGTCATGAATCATGATGATCAATGAATCAAGATGAGAAATATCTATTACATTCTTATACTTAACACTCAACTTAATAACAACAATTTTTTATCATTACTTTTTTTATGAAGACACATACAACATTTCACATCAAAAAATACTGTTTTATTATAATATTCCCTGTTTCATTCCATTGCACAAAACAAACAAATCCAATTTTCCGAGCCCTTATTATTGAATAAATACCTATTCTTGTAAGCCAACTTCAATTTAATGCGTGACTTTTTCTTACGCCAATTAACATTTAAACTTGACACAAACAGAATTTGAAGATACTTTGATCACAATTCACAACTTCGGTTTCATTTCCATGTTGCAATAAATTTTTTGAAATATATGAAATTCGAAGACAAATTTGCCGATTTTAATATGAATTAATTTCATTATTGGGCTGATCCATCGGTTCACTTTAAATTTAAGCTGGGCTGTCCGGTCCATTTTGGATTGGTTCCCTACAATAGCCACTGTAAGCTAGTTCTTGACGGAGTTTATTTCGTAATATGCATTTAAAAAAAATATAAAAAAAGATATTATGACGTTCCTTTTCGCCGAAGGAGATAGGCACACGCAAATGAAAACGAATGCACTATCATCGACATGTGTTTACACACACACACACACACAATTTTTTAACAATTTGTGACAATAATGTGTATAGTATATTGAAAAATCAATAGTTATCTATAAAACTCATGGATATCTCAAGCGGATTATACTTCAAGAAAAAAGGAAACCAGCAGGCACTTGAAATAGTTTTCAAATAGGTTTTTGAATTACATAAACAATCATAACTAAACACAAATATTATACCAACATAATTTTATCTAGTAGAAGGAGATAATTCCTTATAATATGATGAATTAGGATTCAAATATTTGTTAAGAGAAATGCTTCAATTGAATATTCAACCTTGTCTCTATAGGAAGACACTCGTGCACAATAAATAAACAGAAATATTATATTAACAAACCTAATATTATGTTTTTTCCCAACCAACCCACCTGATATCATTTTGGTGGACACAAGAAAGAACTTTGGCTTGATATAAAAGAAATAAAATCTCTCTATTAAAAAATGCAAGATATTTTTGCGAGACAAGATGTTTAAAAATATAAGGTATCTTGAATAAGGTGCAATTAATGATATTTTTCTAAAAATACCTTTAATTAGAAGGTGTAATTGATAAGATTTTTTAATCAAAATACTCTATTAAATAGTGGCAAAGAAATAAAGAGGATGTAAATTTAAAAATAATTAACTAATTTATTAAAAGTATAATTCTACTAAAAATGCTTTATAATATTAAACAAAAGGAATAAAATGTATAATAAGCTGTGTGATATATAAACTATAAATAGCAGAACTCTCAGTAAGGTTTTGGAAAAGAATAATATTTTTAATTAACGTCATCCAATAGTTTATGCGCCGCTTAGTTGAGAAGGAGTCACATCTCATGTACTTTCGGCCCACGAAAGATATCCTTTTCACATAATAATATGATGTTCAGCCCAAAAGAAAAGAAAACACTATTTATATCATTATATTTTTATGCCGTCCATTCTTCTTCTTTTTTTTTTTTTTTACCAGTATATGCCTTCCATTCAAACCATCAAAAAAAAAAACTATATATCCTGACTAAATATTGTTTGTGATGATATGATGATTGAAACTTAATGTCAGCTATCTATGTGTCTGTGTGTTTTTGGAATTGAAAAAAGTACAACAAAACAGCAACAGTTATAATAATTTTATGAGAGAAAAATGAGCAAAGGTCCAAAATGATCCATCACGTCTGGTGGATCGGATTGGAGTGTCAATAGATCTTATTCCATTAAATTTTAGAATTATAGGGCTATCTAGCCACTAAATTATAGGTCTTAAAATGTCTAAGACTTTAGATTAATTTTTTTTAATGTTCTTCTTTAATTTTTAAAAATACTGTTATATCACTCATATTATTAATAAAAGTTAATTTTAATTATTAATTGATTAAAAATTAACTTCAAATTACAAAAAAATCTAAAAATGGATCAAGAAAATTTTATTGATCTTTTTCTGTAATTTTTAAAATTTTTTTCTATCATCATTTGATCAACTAACTATTAAAATTAATTGTTATTAATAGTAAAAATAGTATTGTAATGTTTTCAAAAGTTAAATGGGTAACATTGTATATATTAAAAAAAAAATTTATGATCCTATATGCTCTTGGATCTAAAATTTAAAGACTAAATTGTCCAATAACCCTAAATTTTATGAGAAGCAGTTCTCAGTACTAATTATCAGTTTTAATATGCAAAATGAAAGTAACAATTTTTATCTCACTAAATACACAAAATACAAATTCTAACAAAAAAACAAGTGCAGAATGCAAATAAAAGAAAATATTATACCTAAAAAGAGAAAAGAAATTAAATAATTAGGACATAATATAATAACACTCGTATCTTATTTCTTGACTGCTGCAATATTTTTTTTGAAATATAAGGTCACAGAAAAATCATGCAAAAAGCCAAAAAAGGGCTAAGGTTTAGTTATATTTGAAGCCATGAGACTTATACAATCGAGGGACGGGTTGTCAAGGATAAAAATATCAAAATCTCCATAAGATGTCTTATAGGTTAGAAAATCAATGCATTTATTAGCTTTCCTATAGACATGATCAAAGGTAATCTCCCAATCTCCCATGATAAGTTCTCTAATGTTCTTGATAATCATAAAGAGTGGATGGGTATCACAATAGTTATTGTTAATGAGCAATTAGGCTTTCAATGAATCTAAGTAGACATTGATTTTGACAAGATTTTCATTCCAACAAAGATTGAGTCCTTCTAAAATTCTCAAGAGCTCAGCTGCTGTACTCGAGTAATAACCAAGATTTTTAGAGAACCCCTTAATCCAATTTTCCTTATCATTTTTGATAATACCACCACATGCAGCAACACCACTATCTATAACAAAGCCATTGACATCGAGTCTAACCCAACTAGATTCTGGAGGATTCCATTTAGCTTTATATCTGTTGTTATTCTTGCTCAAAAGGTTGATCTTGAATTGTAACCTTTAGGTCATTCATTATCTGTTGCGTGCTAGAGAAGACAATGTCACTTTTAAGAAAGTCATCCTCAGAGTAAATCTTCTTGTATCTAGCTTTCTACATATTCCAACATGTTTGGACAAAAAGTCTCTATCAAGAGATTCTTCTAGTAATCCAACTGCCTGTATCATTTTTGGTGCTTTAGCTTATCCAATCCTACACATCACAAGAGAAAAAAGTATTAAGTTTTACAAGGTTTACTAATTTTCTCCATACCTCGTGAGTTTCTTTACAATCCTAAAAAATGTGAATTAGAGGACTTAGTAGAATTACAACCAAGGGAACATGTATTTAGTTGAAGAGTATTCATGTTAATACATGTATAATTAGTCTGTAGATAATCCCAAACAATCTTTTAAAGGAAGTATTTAATTGTTTCATAAGTGAATCATTTTTAAATCTTAGATTAGTTATTAAAGTAATATTAATCTTTTTAAATCTCTAAAGCTTTATAGGCATTAACGTTTCACAAGATTAAAATTCTAACCTCTTGTGATATTGTTGGAGTCCGAGACCTGACAAATGTGAATGGATTTACTATGACATTCACAGTGACAATCACAATGACTTGACAAATCTGCTGCAGTATTGAATGGACATTCACAATGACATCATGTGATTTATATAATTGACTCTACTAAACTTCTATTTTCACTTATTAGGTGGCTTGACAAATGGTGTGAATGCGAGAATAAGTGCAACTAGTGTTTTTATGTGCTCATTTTTCTGAGGAATGATTCAATTTAATTGGGATGATTTTACTTTTATTGATATCTTTTCTTAAAAAAGTTGATGCATATTTTATATTAAAAAATACAAAAGTAGGGTCCGAGGATTATTCCTGTAAAATATGTTTCGAGTTTAAGTTTTGTGTGTAAACAAGATTGCCATTAAGAGAGTTTTAAATATATGGTTCAACTGACTTAATTTGAATTATTAAGGCAGCTTTTGAACACTAATATTACACTGGTGAGGATTAAGTGAAGGTTAATGAAGTTTTCAGCTGGTATATTCACCAAAAGGAAAAAAAAAATATTGCTAAGTTGTTTAAGTGTGAATGGATTTGAGTTGACATAGTAAGTCATTATCAAAAAGTGAGGTTTAATAATTAATATTCATTTGGTCCTATTTATATTACTGAAAGGGAAAATTTATTTTAATCATATTTATAGGATACTTCTCTATTTACTATATTTACCTCTATCTTTTTATCTTTATTAAATGTTAGAAAAATTATTAAAAATAATTTTTTTTGTCTGTACAAGAGGTGGAAGTTTATTGCATTTTAAGATAGAGTTAACTAGATTCAAGATTTTTCTTAATTTTCATGAAAGATGTTGAAAGTAATTTATAAACAAAATCAGAATAACACATGATAAAGAAGAACACATAAATTTAAAATTTTAAAGTTTTAAGTTAAAATATGACGTTCATCCACTGGTTTTGTCCATTAAGAGGACAGTTGCTCCACTTAGAGAACTAGTTAGGGATTTTGAAGGAGATGGAGACTATACAGGGAAGGGCATTGAGGTAGGAGGGTGATTGGGTGTTAGCAGCCACTCTTTTTTTCTTTGATCCACTTAGGTTTGCCACAACCTGGAGCTAACCAACCAACCAACCAAGTGAGTGAGTGAGTGACATGCAATAACTATATTGTTAATCTTACGTTATTGTTTCTTATCTATCCTTAACGATATGTCAATGAAAATCTTCCTATCAATTATGGCCTTGTTATCGACTTGATTCCCCATCCTGAAATTACCTATCCAACCTTTTCCTTTTTATTTTTTCAAAACAAATCATTTCATATTTAGTCCTCCCTTTAATTTTAAATGTAAGACCTCGATCTCTTTTATTTCACATATTTATTATTTTCCCCTTAATCACCCTTTTTTTTCACACTTTAACTTGTGCGAATTAATAGAAGTAATTTTCCATATAAATGATTAAAAATAGAGGTATTTTAATTTAGGGAAATTAACACATTTTTAACACATAGTAACTAACTTAATTAATTTTTAATTTATGTGAATTAATTACCTAATTCTTATATTTATTATTAAAACATAAAGAAAGTCCCACATCTAAAGATTAAAAGATAGATTAGAAATATATAAGCTTATGAAGTATCTAATCAGATGACTTAAGCTATTTTGGTAAAATATACTATTCTTAAGTATACTATATATATAAAGTTTAACATGGTATTATGAGCCATTCATTTGGGATAAAAAACAAAAAGAAAAAAGAAAAAAATGAAAGAATGAAAGATTAAAAAAAAGATTAAAAAAGAGATAAGGAAAAGGAGGAGGAGAAATTAAATAGACATCAGGTTTCTTAGATTAAAAAAAAAATTAAGCCCAGACAAAAAGATTAGAAGAAGAAGATGAAAAAAATGAGAAAAAAAATAGTAAAAAGGATATTAAAATATAAAAGAAATCTCACATCTAAAAATTAAAATATATAAATTTAGAAAGTATATAATCAAATGACTTAAGTTATTTTGGTAGAATATATTATTTTTAAGCATATTTGCATATAAAAAATCTAACATTTATTATTGAAAGAAATATTGTTAATTGGGTTCGATTATAATTGGAGGAAATTAACTTGAGACAATGACCTTGCTTAATATATAAGGGCTAGCTGATTCTCTTATCACTAAATCCAATTCTCATCATGCAAAGGCTAATCAGCAAGACTTTTATGATGTATAAACCTCTTATTTGGTGGAAAAATTAAAATCCTCCTTTTCCTTTCGGAGCATTATCTTTATTCCCCCCCTCTTGGTTAAAAAAAAAAAAAGTTTTGATGAATTAAGACCACTCCTTTTATGAGAATATGACTCTGTTTTTGTCAACTAACCAATTTTTATTAACAGATCTATATTTGTATTAAGTATTATTATATTTACCATGTTAGAATAAGGAGTGCTACACATAATGGGAAGTACAAATAGGTGATGAGCAATTTTTAAATTGATGCCACATTTATATTTAAAATCTCAATATTTAAGTTTATAAATTCTATCACACATATATATTATTAAGCTCACTTCTAATATCAAGTCAAATTTGAGTAAGAGGATTTGAGCTATTCAAAGTAAATCCATTCAAATGTGAGCCTCTCTCTATATTAACGATACAAAAAAATTCTCTCCCATATCGATGATGCTACAAACATCAAGTTTTATGTTAAAGTTGAACTAATAGCCTAACAAAACATAAAATAAACTCTCTCTTTACACAAAGTGAGAGTGAAAACAGAACCAAAACACGGGAGTTGATTGAGTACAAATTGGCAATAATTGATAATTCAATCCGTTTAATTAACTCAAAATTTCAAGGTTGAAGTTTATATATCATGGATTTTTTTTCATTTACATACACGATTAAATTTTATGATTTATCTTATGTGAGTTTCACATCCAGTAAATTTCGCTCACACTTTACACATAGTAAAATACTACTTAAGCTAGCTTCAATCTTTTGAGAGAAGAGTTGAAAATAAAGATTGTAACAATAATTATAGTACGCAACAATTGTTGTTTTGCGTGTAGATATCAAGTGGGACGTAAAGGAAGCTTATCCTATCCTCCGACCAGAAGAAAGTGGTGTGTAGTCTTGTCAACTAAATGAAACAACACAACATTGCCTAAATTTTCTCGAGGTTTTTCTTTGTCATTTTACTTCATCATTGTGCTTCCTTTTGAGTTGAATTCAAAGGTAAGTCACTATACTTCACATCATTAATATTTACAACCTCATTAATTTCTCTCTTCTTTTCTTTCTAATCTATAATCGTCTCAACTTTAATTCTCAAATAAATGGATTGTTTTAATTTTCTCACTCAAATTATTTTATCCTCTATTAAATCTCGCTTCCACTCTCATTATTCATGAATAATGAAATTAAAGAAACAGTACACGGGGCAAATAGTATTTATTTAAAATACTTTTTTCCGTGCTACAATATAAAGAATAAATCGCTGAATTATGATAATAGCATGATTTATTTTTCAGACTCTTTGTAATGTATGCAAAAAATATACCTAGTTTGCACTAATTAATGGTAAGGTATTGTTCAGTTAGAACTTTAATTAAGATATGTTCAGCAAACAAAATCACGTATTATTTTAAAATTGTCAAACTCACAAGTTAAACTTATGACATGATGTAAATTTGGACCATAAATTCATTATAATTTACATATACTAATAAATAATCATTAAATTTAAATAATTAAAATATAAAATATAACTATAATTTTATTTAAATATATTTTAAATATAAATTATTGAAATTAAATCTATTTATATTGGTAGATTATTATACTCAATATATAAATTTCAAAATAGGGTGCAATTTTTTTTTGGCATTTCTTGTTTTCTTTTCTTACTAATTAAAATTTTTGTGCTTGAGTTTTTTTTTTAATTGGATCCTATCACTGTTCTAAATTGAGCTGTACACTGTATATATTTAACTCACTCAACTTAATAAAAAATTGAGTTTAAGTCAATCACAAGTTTAAATGATTTAGCATTTATTATAAGTTTATGAATAAATTAACACGATTATATAAATTAAAAATGTAAAAATAGTAAATCTAGATAATAAACTTTGTAAATTTAAATGAGTTTACATCTTATCTAAATTTATGAGTGAGTTGACGTAATTTTATAAATTAAAAATATAAAAATAATAAATTAAGAGAGTTAACTCATAAGTTTGACAATCATAGATTGTTTTAAGATATATGTGTGTATAAATGTATTCATGTTATACCTGTAATTGTTAATTTAGATAGATTCTCTTAAAGATCAATAAGACAACGCAATCAAACGATCGGATTCTTGTCTATTGGTTCCTGATTTCTAAATCACAATAATTAATCTAACTAAATGCTTCCCCATGTGAGGGTTAATGACCGACTTAACGTTATAACTTACGTATGCATCCCAACTTTTGTAGATCTTTGGGGAAAATAAAATACATGATTTTACTAATATTTTTTTATTTTAAATTACAAGAGATCTATGATGATTTGAAAACAGTAGAATTTTAAAAAATAAAAAGGACAAAGGCTATGTAGCAACAGAACAAAAAAAATGTAAAACATGAAATAAATTTTTAAGATTAAGGTGGATGTCATTTGAATGATTTATTTGTTATTTTTTAAAATTTGTCTACTGGGAACAAAAAATTTGCCTCCTACTTCTAATACAGCCGACAGCTCCGTCCTGCTTGGTGTGATGTCATGGCATGTACTGTACAATTAAACAAACTGGTATCGTCGAGAATCAAATTATTATTATTATTCAACAAAAGGTCCTACCTTATAATTCAACTAAATTATAACTAAACAAGGCGGTGAAAGAGATCCTTAAACTTATTGGATAGATAATATAATTAAAAAATTTTAAAAAAGTCATTGCCAGACTCTGAAAGTAAAGAATTTGTCCAATAATAACACATTCATGCAGCCACCTTAACTGCACTTGATAAAATATTTAGTGACAAACTCGAAAGAAAGAAATAAAATAATTAATGATTTTGACAACAATAATTGAGGAGGGATTTAAAAAAAATTAAAGGGAGGTGTGTATTGTCATTATGCCGCCCCATATACTTAATAATTATATTATTTAATATTTAATAGATATAAATTATGAGGAATAATTATAGGGTTGTTGTGGTTGCATGCATCATGATCCCCAAGGTAATGTTACAAAAAATTGGTTCACAAATAAAAAAAAAATAAGTGAGTTAAGTTTCAAGAGATCATTAGATTCTGAACATGCCTCAAGATTTAAAAGCACTTATAAATTGCCCACCAATAAAGTTTTTACATTAATAAGGAAATTTGATCTCACGACTTAATAGATTATGAATCAAATCTTTATCAATTAAACTAACTTTGGTTAGTAATGTTTTAAAAAAATTATATTCCCATGCTTAGCACATTTCATTGCGTTTTCACATGTTAATTATTAGTTTTACAAAGTAAAACATAACTATATCTATGCCTCGTGTGATGCATGGAAATATTTTAGCTTTTGAGAATAAAAATAAAAATAAATATTGAAAAATTATTTTAATATCTTTAAAGTAAAATATATTATTTTTTATTTATTTTATCTTAATTATAAATAATTTTATTTTGAAAATCTATCTGAAATTAATAGTTAAGAGTTACAAAATATGAATATGTCTTATACTTTTAACTTTTTATTTTTATTCATCTAATCATTAACTGACAGTTACTATTCTTGATATATTTTTTTAAATTTTTATTTATATTTTAAATTTATTAGTCATACAAACTAATTTATTTAATATTTTTTTAAAAATTAGATACATATTCTATTTTTTAAAAAATATAAGGCATTTTAAATTAAATTATCCTGAATAAAGTAATTATTTATCTTCAAAATAACACTATCTTTTCATATTTATTATTTAATTGATGTTTCACTTTAAAATAAATATAAAATAATTTATTCATTATGTGTATTTTTAAAGAAAAAAATCAATGATTACAACTTTAAATGCTAAAAATGTTTTTTATTTTTTAACATTCAACTTTTAAGAAATAACCCTTTAAAAAGTGCCTTATATTTTTAATGAAAGTAGAGCCGGTAATTCAGACGGGCCAGGCTTATTCGAATTGGGTTTAAAGAATCCTAATCATTTTAAAAAGCCCATATAATTAAACTTGATCCTAACATCTTCTAGCTTTGGATTTATTCGGGCTGACCTGAATATTCAAAATTTTTTTAAAAAATTTTTTTCTTTATTTTTTAATTAATTTTAATTTTTAAATAATTTTATTAAGTATAAAATATTATTTTACTTGAAAGGAATAAAAAATAATAACTTATTAACTTTAGTTAAGTACTTAAGTAACTCTATTACTATTTTATTGTATTATATGTAATTTATTTATGAATGTTTTCTTTACTTATAAATTAATGTCTTATTTGTTTAAATATTACCCTTATCATGGTTATATAAAAATATTTATAAATTTTAATTAAATTATATTATTTTAATTATGATCAAGTTAATCTCAATTTAACTACGGTTAAATCACTAATTTCAAATTATTGCCCTGATTGGCTCAAAGTTTCTAATAACTATTGGATAAATTGTACTTTTTATTTTTAAAAATATGAGAAAAATAACCATCATTATATTATATAAAAAAATCATTTAATTATGGGTAAAACACTATTTTTTAAATTTTTTTCTTTAAGCTTTTAATTGTTTAAGCCCTATATACAAAGGTATTTACTTTAGTTCATTCTTAATTTTTAATTAAGTTTAACATGAATGATAATTAACTAATTATTTAAAAATATTATTTTATTTATTATGTTTGTTTACTAGTAGAGTCAAAAATTCATATATACCTAAATTTTATTTTTAAAATTATTTTTTATTTAAAAATAATTATTTTAGTTTATAAAAAATATAATATAAGTTTTTGGACAAGAAAATGGTGTATATGACTCAAATTTTTTTTTTGAAAAAAAATTGAGCCTTAAAATATAAAAATAAATATTAAAATATATTTTAATTATTATTTTGAGATATTTTATTTGATTAAAAATAATAAAATAAGAAAATATAAATATTTTTATTTTTTAAAAATAACTATAGTAATATACTCAAATATATAATATTTTAAAATAAAATGATATAAAAATTTAAAAATAATTAATATTTATTATATTATATATATTTTTAAACATTTATTTTTTTCTATTTGGGTATTCAGGCCAAGCCCGAACCCGATCGAGTTTGGCCATAATTTTCTCGGACCTATTCAGGCAGCCTAAATAGGCCTGAATAATAAAAAATTATTATTATTTTTAGGCTCGAGCCTAAATTTTTTGGGCAGATTCGATCTAAATTACCGGCTTTAATAAAAAGAGTAAGTTTACTAAAATAATATTTCAAACACATATCTGTAGAAAAAAAACTTAATGAAATAAGGGATAAATGAGTTAATATGATTTATATTTATGTTTATTTAAATTTTATAATCTTGATTAATGAGACCAAAGTGTAAGTTTTAAAAATAAAAAATAAGTCTTTATAATTCTAACAAAATAAAGAATGCTAGTATATTTTACTCTATAATTTATTAATTTGTGAAAATTAAAATCTAAAGAATATTTTATTTTAAAATTTTTTATGTTCGTACATATTAAAAATATAAATAAGAACTTGTTTTATTTTAGAGTGTGTTATGCCATGTAAGTTAAAATTAAGGAACACTTCTTCTTCTTCCCCTTCTTTTTGTTTTCTAAAATATCCCCATAGTTGACAAGTATGAGATTAAAATCTTAATGGGATAAAACTTATAAGAAATGGCTTCTATTTTGTAATGTGATACTCTTATACATATTAAAAAATATCATTATCTTTTGAAATTTCTCATATCATGCAATTTGAAGTAAAATCTAGCTTGTTCTTTTTTAAAATATGTTGCCCCATGTATCACCTTAAGAAAAATCAAACATACTCTCTTCGTTTAAAAATGTAAGGCATTTTTAACCGAATCTCATCCCTTAATAAAGTAGTTATTCACTTTTCAATTAACCTAATCTTTTTATACTTATCCCTAATAAAAATCTTATAATAAATATAAAGTCATTATCAATAGAGGCACTTTTGAAAAAAAGACAATGATTATATCTTGAAAGATTAAAAATGTCTTATATTTTTTAACATTCAACTCCTCAAAAAATATCTTATATTTTTTAACGAAGAGAGTATATTATAATGAATCTTACTACAATTTATGTGATAATATTATTTATAAATCAAAATTATAATGGTTATAAATCAAGAAAATAATATAATCAACGTTTTACTATCATTTATCAATCATACGTATAAACATTATAAGTAACACAATGATTATTAAGAAAAGATTAAGTATGCAGTGGAAGATAAATTCATTGATATTACGTAATTAATTTGTAACCCATAATTTTTATTACTCAAACTTTAGGTACATAACTACATTAATATTTTTCATAAGTATTCAGATTATAATCAACTTTTACATATAAATAATAGAATAATAAATTTTTATTCCTTAGGCATTTGAAGAATATAAACAAAAACTTGTTCTATATATGCTCACACAAACTATTTTGATTTGTGACCCTGTATTAATAATAAATATGCATCCATTTCAAAATGTAAGGTATTTTTAATTGAATCTCATATATAATAAAATTAAATACTTGTTTTCAAACTAATCCTACTTTTTTATATTTATCTCTATTTAATAAGGTGTTTCACTCTAAAATAAATATAAAGCAATTTATTCAATAGGGCTGCGTTTAAAAAAAGATAATGATTACACCTTAAAAAATTAAACCTCTAACCCTAAAAAAAAATTCCGTATATTTTTTAATGAAAGGAGTATATAAAATTTTTTTTGTATATCTAACACATATTATTTTACTAAAAATTTTATATTCACCATCAACCTTTAGTGTAAAATCCTATATGATCTCTCAAAATATAAAAATTTTATTATTTTTTACACATTATTTAAATTTTTAAAATTTATAAATGTAGACCAGACTTATGTTTTTCAATGGCAGATCCTACACACCATTTTTTTAAACCACACTGCTTTAATTTTTTTAAAAATCAAGTTTATTTAAATATTAAATCCCTTCATTATCCTTGGAGCCTCAATTCATATCGAGTTTAAACTATCTAAATGTATAAAAAATTTTATAATTAAGCCTAACTCTTAACATCTTTGGCTTTTGAGTTTATTTAAGTTAATTTAACTATCTAAAATTATTAAAAAATATTTTATTTTATTTTTCTCTTTATTGAGTCCATATACTACGTCTTTGAATTCTTTTTTCGAAAATTTATATATTTAATTTTTAAAAAGGTTAAAAAATAAATACATTTAAATAATAAAAAATTGGTAATTTAAATGATTTTTGGACAACATTTATATTTAAATAGGAGTATTTTAATCCAACACATGTGACTTAACGGTCAACTAATGGTTAGGTGGATGAAAATAAAATCTTAAAAATAAAAAAAAGGCTTATATTTTATAATTATCTATGCTAAAAAATATTCATATAGGTTTCAAAAAATAAACAAGATGTATTATCAATTAAGATAAAAATAGACAAAATAATTTTTTCATTTTTAAGTATAAATTTTGGATCTCACATGTGCCTCTTTCACTACAGGGCCCACATTATTCTTTTCTTTTTTATTTACTATACGATATTAAAAAACAAAGAAAGAGAACATTAAATGGGTAGTCCATAACAATTTTTTTAAAAAAAATGAAAAAGGCGGATGGTATTGTAGATCTACAATACCATCCGATAGTAACAAATTTTTTTTTAAAAAAAAGTCAGTGCTACAGTACCATCTGATTGTGTTTACAATGTATGAGATGATAAGTTAGGGGAAAAACTGAGGATATTTTTGATAAATTACTATTCATTTATTGTTTGTCAGACATCACAAATTGATATAGACATAGATTATATCAAATCTTATAATCCTCTTTCCATCAAAAATTGAGATGAAAGATGATTTCGTTGATGTGATTTTTATCAAAAGTTTGCTCGCAGGGATGGTGGAAGGGGACTTGTAAGGCCTTGATCTGTTAAATTTTTAATTTTTTATTATTCTCTGTATCTTAATTTATAATATATTTTTAAATAAAATTCCACATATTAATAAAATTAATTAAATATATTTTATAATTTTATTTTTTTATTATAAAAATATATATACTTTTAAAAATGTTCTTTGTTTAATACTTCATTCGTAAAAGAATATTAAAAAAAAGAATATAACAAAAAGAGTAATATTAAAAAAATATTATTAATGAACCTTGATTTTTGTTAAAGTGTCTTATCTTTTAAAATACTTAATGTTTTAAAAAATTGTCTTATAATTTAAGAAAAGTGAAATATCATATAGATGTTATATACTTTCAATCTCTTCAAAATTTATAAAAATTTTGTAATATATATACTTTTATTATTCCCTCCGTTCAAAAATGTATGACATTTTTAATCGAATCTTACTCTTAATAAAGTAGTTACATACTTTTTAACTAACTCTATTTTTATATTTACCCTTATTAAATACCCTACAGTAAATATAAATTCATTATCAATAAGGGACACTTTGAGAAAAAAAAGCAATAATTATATCTCGAAAGATTAAAAATATTTTATATATTTAAACATTCAATTCTTTAAAAAATATCTTATATTTTAAATGGAGGGAGTATATGCCATGCCCTTCATAGTTAAATCCTAACTCCATCCTCTTTACTTGCATATATTTCTTCTACTAACATAATTGTCCATTGCTGGCAACCCATCTTTTGTCATTGCCCATAGTCCTTCCACCATCCATTCTCTTTTGCCCCTGACCGTCGCTGCTTGTTGTTGGCCATCACACTTTGTCCATAGTTTTTGCCTTAAAAAAAAATAAAAAGAAAATACATTAGAAGGTTTGAACTTTAATTTTGACCTTTAACCTTTGCTTAATTAATCCCCATCTCATTCTTACTATACTAACTAGTCTTGCACAGCTATTCACTCCAAAATCCAATTCTATCCACAAGGCAGAGATTTTTGAGGTATAGTTATGCGTTACATCATTGAATTTTTATCATAAGTTTCTCTTATTACGTGCATTAAATGTTACCAAGTAAAAATATGTTATTAAAATATATAAATTTAAAGATAAATGTGTAAATTTGGCCACCAATTATTTTTTCAGGAACATTAGGTAACCTATACTATCAGATGGTGTAAAATAAATTATCAACTTTAAAAAACAAAGCATGCAGTAGTCCAACGTTAATTTCACTCAATGGATGTTATGTGGGGCTTACAAATGACACGTGACACTTCACATCAGCATGTGTAAGGGTGTCACAAACTATTTTTTGAAAAGCATTAAGTAGCTTTTACTATTAAAAAAAAGACCATCAAACACTTTCTTGTCAATTTTGACAAAATACTATTTATTTTCAGGCTTATGAGACCTATAACACGTCAATCTCTTAAATCTTTTTACCTTCATTCTCAGTTTCAGCTTGAGAGAAAGATGTTCAAAAAGTTCTTATCTGAACATATTCATGAGGACAACACCAATGAAATAGAAGCTTGATTTTACTATACATAGGAGAAGCTTGATTCTAGCTGAATTTAACCATAAATTATTTCTTCTAATTCGTTGGCATTGTTTTCATGAATCTTTAAATAATAATTCTTTGAACCTCTTCTTTTCAAGTTAAAAATCATAACAAAGGTAAGAAGATTGGAGAGATTAACATATTGTGAGTTTCATAAATTTGAAAATAAATAATGTCTAGTCAAAATTGATGAAAAGGTATTGAACGGTTCATTTTTTATAGTAGAAGTTTATCAAAAAATAATTCATGGCTAAATTTACACAATCACGTGTCATTTGTGGGCCCTGCATAACTTTTATCAAGTGAAATTAACGGTGAGTTATTGGATGTTTTATTTTTTAAAAAATTGAAGATTTATTTCGCGGAAGTTAATATTATAAACTATTTAGTGCTCCTGAAAAAAAAATGGTGGCGAAATTTGCTACTTTACCCTATATTTAATAAAGGTAAAATTAAAAATTTTATTAAATTTTTAAATTTTTCTTAATTTATGTAAAACATATTGGAAATAGGACTGGGTGAATTATTTTGGTTTGATTAAAACAATATATAATATGGGAAGAATTTTCTTGTGATTTTTAAAATGTTAAAACCTGTTAAAAATAATGTAATTATGAGGGCCAATGAGTAATTTTATAAAAAAAATTTAAAAAAGAGTAAATGGAAATTAATATTGTAAATGGACACTACAGTAACGTGAGAATCAGGATATTGCTAATTAAATGAGAGATGATATTGGATCTAAGAGAAGATAAGCTTTTGTCTCCAAAAGAAGGAGAGATTCCCTTTGTGTTTTTAAATGTTCAATACCTAATCATCTTTCTATTTTTTATGATTTTATTTTTCTTTTATTATTAAGAAAGTCATGTTCGAATCTGATGCATTGAACGTGAGAGGTCAAATCCATTTTATTTGTTATTTTATATAAATAAGAGAATATTACTCTCTGCTTCTTTTAATCCCATGTTCCTTTTCTTTTTATAATTTGGATAAAAAAAATTCTCCTTTTTTCGGTGGTGGGGTGTTGTCATGAGCTCTATGTCAGACGAACACAGAATCCACAATGTTTTAGATAATTCAAACTTTTTAGGTATTATTTTCAGTGATTTTTGAATTTGCAATTGTGAATTGCAGGCAGTGCCATTCGTAACTAAGAGTAGGTCCTGATTGTCCTGTATATCCAATTTTATTTTTGCATCTATATCTGTTAAGAAAAACTTATATATATATATATATATATATAATTTTATATATTTAAAATTCTTGCTTTTAATTAAATCGAGATACATAAATCTTTTATTGATAAAAAATTTATATAATTGACTAAATTTGGACCATTGGGTTTCTTTATAATACTCTCTGTCTTTTATTATAAGAGAAACCGCCATATGTTTTGTTATGCTTTTATAATTAAAATTACACATTTCAAGAAATATTTATTATACCTTTTTCAAATCACCCAACATAAAATAGATAGTATAATTAAATTGAAGAAAAAATATTAATTAAGAGGATATTTGAGTTCAAACTTTTGATTTTAGATATGAATATTAGAATTAGTTAACTTTCTTGAATTGTATGAGTTAATTAAAATATATTCATACTAAAAAAAGAAGCAGGGAGCATGAAATCACTACAGTTTTGCGCTATTTAAATCTAACTTTAAGGGGACGTGTTAATTGATATTTGTAAAAATTATCATATCAAAGTCAATCCACTAATCTATAATTACAAATTTAGAATGGCATTTCCATATTATTCATGAATGAGTGGTGCACTTAAATGCTACTTAAATATAGAGGCCTCCTTTGAATTTTTTTTTTTTGCATGAAAAGGTTTCAACGCATTTTTTTTTTTAAAGAAAAAGGAAGGTGTGCTAATTTCAAAAGAGATAAGCATATAGAATAGTGAGATGCATGAAAGGATATAAAGTAAAAATAGGCGTGATGCTCGCAAAAACTTTATGTGCTACTTTAATTTGGCCTTAATCAATCAAAAGATAAAGTAGGCTTTAGCTAAGCATGCTTAACAAGATTAACTAAAATAAAATATCACAATTAAAAAGGCTCAATCTATAGCTATAGCTATAGAGAGTCAAATTGATTGTCCAATTATAACCAAGCAACAAGCCTACAAAGAATACGAAAGTGCTATTAATTATTAGTATTAGTTATTACTAATTAATTAGATAAAATAATTCTCTCATATATTTCTCAAACCAATCAAGAACATGGTCCTCAGAACAAACAAACAAGTCAAATCACAGGGTGACCATTAGATCTTCGGCACTTGCTTGGAAACAACATTAAAAATTGAAAGAGTACTATGAAGCATTTGCATGTGGTTGGGCGAGCGACACGTGTCCACCCCAATTCCTGGGCCCCACATGACACCACCATTTGCTAGTCGTGCCTTATCAGCACCTCCATGTGATGTGAGTGACTGATCAGTGTGATCATCTTCTGAAGATGAGGATCAGGACAGCACTTGTTGTGGCATCCCTTTTGCTTCAGGTTAAAATTAATTTTTTTTAATTATCATTTTAAAATTTTAGCGAGAAATAAACTTATTTACGACATTTTATTAATTAATTGAAAATATTTCACTATACATAAACATATCTAATTTCACAAAGTATCCATATATTTTAAAATTTTTAATAAACAACAAATAAATACTCCCTTTGCATGAATATACTCTATTGGATCCTTATTATAACATACTTTTTAAAAAAGATGAGTAGTCTTTATTATAGTTCTCAGAATATTAATTAATTTTTTTAATATTTTTCACATTTTAAGTCATTAACTATCATAAAGAATGTAATGTAAATTTAAAAAATAAATATGGGTAAAGTCAGAACTTTATTTCATTTTCAAACAAAAATAATAACCTAACTACGTCTCTTTAATTTGAATAAAATAATTAGAAGTGTCCTAATATAATAGCGATGGGAGGGTGGAGGTCTTTTAAGGTTATTACACATAAAATGAGAAATATAATAAATATATAAAAGTATAGATTATATTACCAAATTTGCCCATCATTTAAAATTGTTAAAACAAAAGAGGATAAAACAGGAAAAATATTGAAAATGTAGTTTTTAATTTTCTAAAAAAAAAGAGACTTGTAATGTAAAACAAAAAACTTTCTCCAAAAAGATATATAGAGGGAGCAGTAAGGTTTGTTGCAAATTCAATTTCATAAGATAACTTATGTTATAGAAATAAATAACAAAGAAATAACAATACATAATTTATATTTTCTACAAAGCATGTAAGAATTATTCAATAATACAACTAGAATTTTTATCTGCAATGGTGACTCTAGGGCTGTCATTATGCAATTTGATTATCTTAAATGATCACACTTACTTGATAGTGACAACCAATCTGCCCCGATGTTAGAAGTCATTATAATAATTGGAACTCCATGTGTGTGTGTGTGCTTTTTTTTTTTTTGGATTAAACATTTTTTAAAATCGAGGTGATGTTTATTGCCCATAAAAGAATGTTTTAGTAGTGACAAAAAATATTGGCGCTGGCGCTGGCTTCTCACGATGTTATGTTGCCATTAATGGCATCATTTATGGATAAGCAACTAACCAATTGATACTCATAGTTCTAAACTTCTAGTGGTGGTGGTGAATTGGCGCTGGCAAAATAATACTTCCCCAATCATAATATTAACTCAAATCTTGATTTTTTAAATTTTTTTACATATTTCTAATTACATCTTTAGTGAAATAATAACATTCAACTTATTAAAACACTGTTATCAATTACTTGAGTTGGTTGGTTAAAAAAAAGTACTTGAGTTAAATATAATAAAGTAAAAGTATAATTAGACAAAATATATAAAATCTATCTAATATACTCTATTCATTTCAAATTATAAAATACTTTTAAAGTAATTTTTCTGTCCCAAAATATAAGACATTTTGAATATATTAAGATTTCATTAAATGTATCAATTCTAATACTGTCCTTTTTCTTTCTATAATTAATTTCTATCCCTTCTCCTTTTAATATATTTAATGATGAATATTTTTTAAAGTTTATATTTTTGTTTTGAAAAGATAAGATTGTTAAATGTATTTAATGAGATTTATTGGTATGTGAGATTTTATTTAAAAGTATTTTATAATGTGGGACGGAGGGAGTATTTTGAACTAAGTTTTAAAAAATACCCTATATTATGATTTGGAGGGAGTAATTAATATCACTTACTTTCAATTTATAAGACACTTGTAGGTAAACTCACGAATATTAATAAAACTCATTAAATATGTTTTATAATTTTATTTTTTAAATAAAAATATAAATTTTTAAAAAACACATTCAATATTTCATCTGTGAAAGAATATAATGAGAAAAATAATATTAAAAAAGAATTATTAACAAAACTTTATTTTTATTAAAGTGTATTATATTTTGGGACATCAAATTTCTTCAAAAAAATATCTTATAAATTGGGATTAAAGAATTACCTTATTACTAATAACTAATCCATGCTCAAATTGGGCATCCCAAAATCCCTACAAGAAGAAGGTTGTGGACTCAATTTAGTTTGCAGCCTCGAGCTATTAGCTTATTTTGTAATTAAAAAACAAATAATATCAGCTCAAATTTAAAAATGACAGAGGAAGTATCGTATGTTCAATTATAAATTGTCTTTTTAGTATATATAGTGAAGATTTGTGTTGATATTGAGCTATCAAGTCTGCATATATCTTTATGTTCAATAATCATTACATAGATTTATAGGAGTCCATGCCATCCAAAAACTATTAGTTCTGTTGCAGTCTACGCTTTCTTAATTATAATATAAATCATTTTTAAAAACATTTTTTAGTTTAAAGTGTAGGATATTAGATAAATTTTTTATCTTTTTACATTTATACCCTTACTCTAATGAAATTAATGAGGGTAGCTTAAATATTCCATTCAAGGGCATAAGTGAAAATATGTGAATATTTTTAGGAAATCAAGATATTAATCATTTTTTTTTTTCAAAAGCATAGGTTAGCTAACAAAGACTTATATTGTGGTACAGAGAAAGTAAGTAAAATATACAGTAATTTATTAATAATTTATTTATTTATTTATTTAATCAAATTTCATTAAATGTGTCTGATTTCAGACACAGTTAAAAATATAGTTAATAATTTAATTAATTAATTAATTAATTAAATTTTATTTAATATTGTGTCTGAAATCGGACACAATTAAAAATATAACTAATAATTTAATTTAAGTTAATAATTTCATTTAATGTGTTTGATTTCAGACATGCAAATTGTGTCTTGAATCAGATACGATTGAAAATTTAATTAATAATTTATTTTAATTAATTTTATTTAATCTGTCACACAAATGTTTTTTTGTGACAGTTTATTTTTAGGAGAACTGTTGCCATAAATACTACATTTTTTAACTTATTTATATATTTTTCATTAAGTCTAATATTACCACAATTTATTAAAAAACTGTGATAAAAAATGTGTTGTTAAAATTTTATTTTATACTAGTGATAGCTTATCAGCATGTTATTGAAAAAAAAATTACAACATAACTATATTTAGTATTTGAACTTTGAAGCACTAAATTCTACTAAATACATCCCTTGTCATTATTTTCAAGCTCACATTGTATCTTCTTTGTCATTCAAGGGCAAAAAAATGGGGAGAATTATCCATAAGTCCCTCACAATATATTTAAATATAAGGTCCATTGAAAATTTAAGAAAAGGAAAATGACAACTATTTTCAGTGTAATTTTCCAAAAGAAAAAAAAATACAAGGATCTTCTTTGTTTTTGTCTTTTCTTTTTTTAAAAAAAAAACTATTATGATCTTCTTTATTATATAGTAGTAAATGTTAAACTTTAAAAAAATAAAAAGAATGTAAAGTTAAGGTATCATAGTAGATGAGAATATTGAAATGAATATGCAGTGATACACAAAGAATAAAATCCAAAGTGAACATAAACAAGAAAAAGTAGGTGTGGCATTTATTTAAAAGAAAATGGTAAAAAATTATTTAAAATGATTTGAACATATACATAAAAAGTTATGTGAGACACTAGTGAATAATAAAACGGATAATCTTGTGCCTTGTAAAGATGGGTAGATGAAGATTAAATAGAATACTTATGAAAGTTATTAAATGAGTTTTATTGATTAAGAATATTTTTAAAAGTTTGGTTGATGGTAAAACACAATAATATTATATAATTTATGTAATTAACCCTATTTAATAGAATAAGATTTGTTGTTTTTTTTTCCTTTTCATTTCCTCCCCTCCTTCTCCTATTCTTGAGAAAAATTATCCAGAAAACATCAAGAGGACAAGAACAATCCCACACGCAATAAATTCATAATAAAAAAAGATTATTAGGAAATTAACTATTCATTTTTTTATATTGAATAAGAGGTGAAAATAGATTAGGAGATGTATCAGGAATCTACTACCTAACTAACTATAATCGGCGAGGTTATTATTTTTAACGTAACATGGATTCAATAGTAAAAATAGAAAAATAATATTATTTTAAAGGCAAGTAACTATTTCATTAAGGGTGAAATTTAATTAGAAGGTATATTCATATTTTGTAATTCTTAATTATTAATTTTAAGAGAGATTTATTTAAATAAAAAATATTTATAATTAAGATAAAATAAGAGAAAAAATAATATATTTTTTATATTTATTTTTATTATCAAAAGCTAAAATATTCCCGTTGAACTCTTCTTGAAATTTTGACAAACAACAAAATCGTTGTAATTCATCTCCCATAAAAGCTAAAAGACACGAGAGTGGCATTCCATTTCATAAAATGACAAGGACCATATCTTGTATAAATGATAATGGTAAGATAATATCGTATTAATGAGTTTTTTTTTTTTTCTGGTACCAAAACCTTGGAGTCATAATGATCCGGGACGATAATGAACGAATATAATACATACAGATAAAAATTAAAACAAAAGACAGCAACAAGTGGAAAGGACGACAAACAATATTGTTGTTGTTGTATATGACCAGTAATTATTATGCATTTTTCTTTGGATTTATTCTAAAAAGAGAATCTGTTACGGAGCTGGACTATCGAAAAATATTGATCAACAAAAATAGATCGATATTAAGTGACTGCAAGTGTCGGTAGTACATAGAGTAAATATTAAAAAAGAATATATATATATATATATATGTATGTATGTATGTATGTATGTATATACTCCCTTCATTTCTATTTATAAAAGAAAAAAACTGTATCTACAGTTTAAAAAAAATCAACTAACTATATTAATTGTGTTTGTAAATAAAAAAATTGAACTACAATACCTTTTATTAATTGTGTTAATCAAGCCTTTATTAATTGCCTCTCATGACTATGAATAATAAAATTATGAGGGATAATTTAAAAAGTTTACAATAAATGTTTATTAAAAAATATAATTTTGTTTATATAACAAAAAAACTAAAAGTGATAGTTTATCTTATAAATGAAAATAGAGGGAGCATATATATATATATATATATATATATTAAATCATGCAATCAATACAAATGCTTGTAAATTAATTTTGATGTCACAAAATTTTAATTTATATTTAGGGTGAAAGGACAAATTTGTCCTAGAAATTTTTAACCAAATACAATTAGTATTCTTAACTTTTAATTGATATAGTATTTTCACAAAAGTTTAAAAAATGATGCACTTTTAGCCCTATAATAATCATTGATCGTTAGTTGAGAAATTTTGTTTATGATTTCAAAACAAATTTTGTCTGGAAGTTTTTTTTTAAAGTAATTATTATTCTAAACTTTTGATTAGTATGATATTTTTTATTTATCAATGTTCAAATCAGAAAAAAAAAATCTAACGACCTTTTATAAATGTTAAAAAATATTTGGTATTTTTGGATTTTGACAAGAGGCTTTTCCCGAGATTGTTTAAATGCAAAACCAACTTTATTTATAAGCACTTCAAGAACCTTCCCTTAAGCAAAGGTCGGACTTGATCTTATTTTGCCTTCGAGCAAGTCTAAGCATATATGTTTATGAGTAGATCTCAACTTGCAAAGGCTTAATTGTGAGCAAATAAGGACTTGTTCATATTTAACCGTGAACAATAAAGACTAACTTAGATTCTAACTTAAAGATATTCAATATAATTTAACTTAAGATCTTCTTTAATTTTGGGTTATAATGGGTTGCTTGATCATTATTTTGATATGAAACCTAATAATAAAAAAACATTGCACTAATCAAACGTTTAGAACCAATTATTCTTCTGGACAAACTTTTAAGGTAAAATTATCCTTTAATTCTCTGAATTACACCTAACATTAGTCAAACGCTATCATGAGATGACATTATATCATTTTTAAAACTTTTAATGTAACATTACCTCAATTAAAAGTTAAAAATAGTGGTTGCGTCTGGGGAAAAAAAACTTATAAGATAAATTTGTTACCCAACTCTTTATATTTATGTTGGGTTTTATTGAAGCGTGTAATATGTGTTGAGTATTAATATTTGTTCTGTAGCGGTGATGGCTTGTACTTGACAAGACTGGAAATAGAAAAGGAAGATGATAAGTAGCATAGTGGGCGTGTGGGTCTACTTTCCTATGGCTTGTGCCTTACTTAGCCAACAACGCATGCATTTACCAGCCCAATTTGAAGGAAAATTAAAACTCTTGCATGCTTTTTTTTAATTATTAAAAAAATTCAATTCAATTTTTATTTGTTCATCACTGGCTTACAACGGAAGCTTCAATTAGTTTTAATTTTTTTTAATTAATATAAGAAAATTTGAATGTTGATTACCATTTAAACTGTGCTTCACCGTTACCCTTAACAAGTAAGTTATTCCAAGATCTCTAATTTTGACTTTATGGTTTTAACCATGACTAGATGATTTAATTGTAGATTTAAAAATCACAATAAATTAAATTAGTATTAATTATTTTAATCTCAATTAGGATGAATCACGACGAGCACTGTACAAAAAAAGCTGTTGTCCATAATTTTATTGCAACTACAAAATCACTGCTAAATCATGTATTTGTTGGAATGTGGTTTAATTATGTTTTTACACAGAAATACACATAAGTATATCTTATGCATTAAAATAGAAATCATTTTTTAAACAACATCGTTTATATACATTAGAAATTATATCATGGTTATTTTGCATGCCAATCATTGATTCATAGATGCTTGATGGGTAGGTCACAAAACAGTGTTTGTGAAATGAAGAACAAAAAGAATTCTGGGTTGGGTTGGTCTTGGAAACACACATGGAGCGATCTGATTCACCCAAAATAAAGCTCTTGGAGAGGATAATCCAACCAAACTAAAATAATTATCAATATATGTTTCTATGTATAAATTAGTACTTTGGATCTATCTGCTGATAAAAGACAGCGAAGGAACACACTGCTGGGTTTAATTAAGTGAAGATGCATAGATTAGCTTTGATTGTGTCCACTTTTTTGTGCCTGCCAATTATTGTTATCATTATCATTATTATATTATATACTTATGCTTCTTAAAGTTATCATTCAAATTTTATAAAGTTATAATATAATTTTAAAAATGTTACAATGTTGTTTTCAGTCATAAGTATTTTAAAAATATTTTTATGTATAGTATATAGAAAAGATTAGGTAATATCTTTAGAGAACATAACTGATAAATTTAAAAAGCACCAATATCAATTTCTTTTTTTAAGAAAAATAATAATTTCAAAATTTTGAATTGTCATTAATGTAAATGAGTCTTTAGCTATTATTTTTCATTAAAATCACATTAAGCTGAGTGGAAAGGACTTGTATATCTCACATAAGATTTAGAATTTTAAGTTTTGTGAATGATAAGAAAAAAAAAAATGGTGATAAAACTGATCGTGCAATAAAAAAGAGCTTCCTCCTATTTAGGGCCTAGCACGATTTAAATTCGAAGTGGTCAATACTATCAAATTCTTTTTTCTTAAAAATGATATTGTTCATTTTTTTTTAAGTTCATTTTTTTTAAGAAAAAAGATGATGCATGATGCATCCCTTTTTCTCTCTTGGATTTTTTTTTATTTTTTTTTTAAATTAGCCGTTGGTTGATAGGCTAATTTGGCATGTGGAGGGATCACATGGCCAACCTAACCACATCAAGTTCGTAATTAAATACTTTATAATCTAATTACAGGTTTCAGATTCTAATATCTTGCAACATAATCATGATTCCCTATAAAATTAGGTGTGTGTAAGTATCACCTAAAAAATGTTAAAATATGAAATGAACATAATGATCCTGATCGAGTTTTAAAAAGGCATATAATATTTTTTTTAATGCTTTGGAAATCATCCTTTCAGGCTTTCGGCCCATTCCACAGTTCTTATAGTTAATTTTATCCTCATACATGACATATTGAAAAGTTGAAGGAAAATTTTTCTTGCCTTTTTGTTTTTTTCTTTCTAATTTGACCATTTGACAATACTAATTTCGAATATTGTAGGAACAATAGAAAGTAATTTTTTTAAAGATATTTTTTGCATTTGCATGAACTCAAATTCAAGATCTCATGTTTAAAGTATCATGACCCCTTTCATTAGAAACAATGTTTGTGTTGATCTCTAGCTTTTTGAAAATCCTGATTAATTCTTTTCCTAAGAACTAGATCCAGATCCCATATATTACATGGAGTTTAAAAGAATAACATGTATTATAACTTGTAAAAAAACTACTGACTTGTCATAAAAATTAAATAAACATAAGTTTTGTTTTTTTATTACTGTTACAAATTTAATATTAGAATAGCCTAAAAATATAACGTACATATATAGAACTGAAGGGGATTTTGGTTAGGGCCTAGGAAGGGACAAAGCAGGGCAAAGCCACATGTAGGATTGAAGAAAATGTTAAAATAGTAATATCTATGCATTACTTAATGATAGCAAGTACACTTGGGTCCTTGTGGTTCTGATTTACTTGGAATCTTAACTTCACAATATTGAAGCCTTTTTGTTTTTCTTCTCCTTGTTTTTTCTTTAGCCATGGAAATAATATCATTCTTTTGATAGAAAGTGATGGGTTTTGAATTGGCAAGTTTCTCATGGAAATAATGTCCGCTACACTGATAATGGTGATTTAAAAGAGATGCTAAAGATTTTTTTGACAGAAATTGAAATGAAAATCTACAGAAAGGAATCATCAATTTCAAATCCCAGGACTGAATTTTTACTTGTAGCAATCTTTAAAAAAAAAAACAAGAATAAGAAGAAGGGAAGTAGAATGAAATCCAAATACAGAACAACTTGGATTGGTCATGATGGAGCACATAAAAAGAGGGAACAGATGTAAAATGAGTTTCATAAGACTACTACTGAGAAAAAGAGAAAGATAAGATATTTTACGTTTCTTCTCTCTCTTCAATGCATCTGATTTAGATTGATTGAATATTAATAAAACCTGGAAGTGGTGGATCCGATAAAATCCCAAACGATTCAACCAGGAAAAAAAGAGAGAGAGAAAATAAAAAGGAAGAGATAAAATCTGAAACACAAAGGAGGACTGGATATGGATGTGAATGTACGGAAGGAATAATCACAATCCCAATAGTTGAGTTCCCAAAAACATGAAACTGTGGAGAGAGAAAGAGAAGATGGTGATAGTAGCCCTATAGGAAAGAGGCACTTCAATTGATGATGATGATGATGATGCATGTGCATAAATATAAATATTTTATATGTGATGAATTAAGTCACTGAATAACTTTGTCTGGAATATCTTGTTCACTGACCTACACTGGCCTCATGTATTCTACTCTCTCTTGTTTTTATTTGTTCACCTTTGTGGTCCCTTCTCACACTCTCTCTCTCCTCCTCTATTCTTTCTTACAATACAGTCCAACCCAATTATACAAAATGCAGCCACCTGCAATGGCAAAATATTTAAACTAAA
This sequence comes from Prosopis cineraria, assembly GCF_029017545.1. Lineage (NCBI taxonomy): Eukaryota > Viridiplantae > Streptophyta > Magnoliopsida > Fabales > Fabaceae > Prosopis > Prosopis cineraria. The sequence goes on along the minus strand of NW_026555340.1, from coordinate 24,000,145 downwards.
CTACTTTTTAAACGCCTTACGAGATAATTTAATTTACAAGATGTGTAGGTAAGTAGAATTAGAACATACAAAAAGGTTTGAATCCTGAACTTTTATTTCCGCTCCACCCTGTTCTTATTACCCTAATCTTACACACTATATCAATTTAAAGTTGATTTTAGGTTAAAAATCTAAATTAATGATAAATTAATCAAATATGTTATGTCATAATGTGAACAATCTCTCTCTCTCTCTCTAAATATGAGAGAGGCACTCACACATGGAGAGACACCCAGCTAATCCAGCTTTTTATTTCTTGCCTTCTTCCCTCACAGCCTGTCAAGCCTGAATCATTATTGCTCCATCAATTTACAGTTTTATAAATTTGAGTTTGAGCTTTCTGGTTATTGCTTTGTTTATTGTTCAAATCCAGAAGGAGTTGAGGGAGAAGTTGAATCTTCTTGAGCTGCCAAGAGAGATTAATTTTCTACTAGTCTATGATCTCTCTCCGAACTCACCAGGTAGACTTGACTTCTTGGAATTTTCCATCCTTTGTGTCAGAAAAACCATGACAGAGTTGGTTTCCATTAATAAGAGTCATCGTCAATTGCGGCTAAAAATGCTGGAATGAGGAAGGAAAATGTTCAATGAGCTTCTTCACAGAAAGCTGCACTTGTGCTACTTCAATTTTCAGGTATTACAGTTCCAGATTCCCTCTTTTTCAGTCCCTTTATACATCAAAACATTTGCTTCTGAAAGTGTTGCAGTTCTGAGAAACCAGAAGGCATTTCTGTTAGTTTTTCTTATTGGCATCACCCTCAGGTGTATCCTCAGGTTTGGTGCATTTAGAATCTCATTCTCAGATCGATGGCTAGAAGAATTTTGAACCCAAATTGATATTGAGTTAAAATTTGGTAGTTTTGGTTGTTGTGGGAACGATTTCCATCCAGGGAACTATATCAGAAATTTTAAGAAAATCATGAAAGAAAATTTGATGAGTACTGCATCTACCCTTGACATTCAAACTCTTCTTCAACACAGTGAGGTTTTCTTTTTGTCTTTAAGTTTTGCTTGGGTTCTTCTGGGTCTGGGTCTGTCTGTTTGAGCTTCTTCATATATGTAGTTCAGCTCTTTTCTTTAGGATTTCTAAAGGTTTTAGCTTTAAAAGGAACAAGGAGAGGTGGGAACTTTCCTGAGGCGCAAGTTTAAAGGTGTAGCAGATGATGAAGACTACTATTAACAGCTAGTGTTGCTTTCATCACACAGACCCACACATATCAGTTTGGTCTCACTAGTGCCCACATCTATTGTTCACATTTCATGCTTCTTTAAAATGCCTCTGGAAATGTTGATTACACTTTTGAACATCTCAATACAAATCCTTTGATCCCCATCAATTCTACTTTTTGGTCCGTATAGTGACAGACCCTGTTTTGACGTATTCCCAAAACAAATTAGTGTCATCCCTATATATAACGTCTAAAATTCAGCAAAAGGTCAATAGCTAAGTCTTGAGGGATAGGCTAAAAAGATTGGCTCAGTTGGAAAAGAGAAGGGATAGCATCTTTTCTCATCAACCTAAGTTCAATTTCTCTGAGAAGTACTCTAATATTAAAAAAATGTGTAGGACACCATAAAGCTTATTATAATTGTAACTGAGGGATTAGGTTCTTGCCATGGAATTGAATCAGGTATGTTTATTAATTAGTCTATCAAATCATCGGTTTACATAATCAGAAAAGGAAAAGATAGTTTCATTTATATTTCTAGTTTCGTTCATATTTCTTCTTCATGTCAAACATTTGCACAATGAAACTTAGCACTCCACTTTTGAACCTCATCAGTTATGATTTTTCTCTTTTCAGGCATGGGGACCAAGATTGAGCATTCCACAAATCCTCTAGCTGTAGCTGTAGAGACCAACAACTTTAGTATCAGTGGTGTGGATGTCTGGGAGTATTATCAGAAAAAGAGGCTGATAGGAATCAACAATAAGTTGAAAGATCCCATTCCCATGGATAGGATTCTTGACAGAACTAACATGGAGTCCATCAAAAAGACAATGCAGATGCAAGAGGATATCTTCAAACACCAGGTATCATGACGGTTTGATACTGTTTTGAGATCTTGTCATACAAAATCTTGGAGTCAGGTTGATTTGCCAGATTTGTTCTGCGATCCTTTACTCAATTAGAAGCCGCATGTTCTGGAAATCGCCAGTAACATGTGCGTAATCATAAAGCATGTGACTCTCAGCATAATGATGTCAGAAACAGTAAATGAAGAATTATTTTAGTGGCGTTTGACTATAATTAAAAAAAAAAAAAAGCAACTTTTATGTGAGCAAATTTCCGTCAACCTTGTAAAAACCTCTTTTACGAAAGTGTCTCAGATGGTTTTTCGTTTGTGAACATGTTCTGTTTCATTTTCACACTTCCCCTATGATAGCAATACCATCTTTCACTGTCAGAAAAATCTGTAGAATCACAATAAAGTTGTTCTCTCTAGTAACAAAGTGACACACACACAACAAACATCTCTCATCTCTGTGGCATCAAATTAAAGCTTGTAACATATTTCAAGGACCAAAATAAGGAATTTTTTTTTTTTCCAAAAGCACCTTCAATAATCTAATGAATATGAGTTATATTTGATTCTCTGAGAAAGGATGTGATGATATGTAAAGATTAAACTTCAGCCGCAAACTAGCTAGCAATTACAAGAATATGGAAATTTGCAGGTAAGAGAACTACACAGAGCATATAGTTTGCAAAAGATGATGATGGAAGAACTGAAAAAAGAAAGCAGACAAAAGAATATCTGGACTGCTATGAATGACTTAGAAATTAGCCTTCCACCTCATCATCTCAGTGACCAGCAGCAACACCAGAAAAGAACACAAACTTCATATGGACCAGATTTGCAGGTTCAGAGTCTAAAAGATGAACATTGCTCAAGAGAAAGGAGTGGAAGCTGCTCTGGTGGGGACACAATCAAAATGCCTCAAAGGGGATTTGATCTTGCAAGGCCTGCAGAAGAAGAAGATGAAGGAGAGGCAGGACCTAATTCATATACTGCATTTCAGGGTTGTGCAATTAGGAATGAAGGTGATGAAGACATGGAAGTCGATTTGACATTAAGTATAGGAGGTAGCACTAGCAGCCAGGGTAAGAAGAAGAAGGAAAAACCCCATCTGCTTTATTCATCTGCATCTTTCAAATCAGATAGAGGAGGAGAATGCAGTGACCCTAACACCCCAATGAGCAGCTCAAGCGTGACATTTGATCAAGAAAGAAAAGGGGGAACACATTGGCTTTCTCAAGATTTAAGGCTTAAATAGGAGTTTGATTATCCACTTGCTTGTTTAAAAGCCATGTCAACTCTTCATGGACCACTGAATTTATAGGGTTCATGCACTCAGATATTCCTCTATATTAGTTTTTTTTTTTCCAATAAATCAATTGGATGATTTATAAGCCCAAGCTTCTAAGTGTCCTTTTGTAAATAGTTATCTGCTCTTCCCCCAATTTCTTAGTTTACTTCATATCCAACATGTTCTTTTCCAACTCAATACTTCATATCCACTATTGAAGTAGAAGTAAAATATGAATTATGTAATTTAAACCTTGGGAATACGAAAAAGGGATCATGATTGATTATCTTCACTGAAGAACTGCCAACGTTAAACCTTGTGTTGGATTGATTCACACCACTACCTAAGAAGCCTAAAATGGTCAGAAATGGCTATGATTGCTCTCGCAAAGCAATCGCAAATATGGAGGTGGATTCACTATTAGAAGTTGTATAGCCTCTAGCGTGATTCTTGCTCTGATTCATTTCGATACTTTCAGTGCAAGTTGTTCGACTTCGAGGTGACGAATGAATTTCGGATCCATTTTTGTGTTTGTTAGAACATTTTTGTCCCTGATCATCAATTATTGGAGTTTCAAGTAACATTTTTTATTGATCAACGTTAAAATTTAGAAATTTGATGGTAAACGTAAAAATATTCTCTTAATTATTTTAAAAATGAAATTACTTCAGTTAATAATTTAGGATATTGAGGATGGGTATTTCTTAAAAAATATTTTAAAGATAAAAATGTGCTTTTAACCTCAAAATATTGTCATGAAAACATTATCAGCTAGACTTCATTTGCAGCACAGAAATGTCAAATAGAGCTTAGATTTTCCTTTTTAGCAAGATATTGTTCTAGTATTATTTTATTCAAGAAGATATCAATTAGAATTGTCGAAATTGAGTTAAAACAGTTAACTCTTCATGAATCATAAGACAAAGTTTGCATTTCAAGACTTCTTACATGTATGCATATTCTTTAACCACATGAAAACAAAAAGCAAATTACAAGAGAATTTCAAATTTCTTGATAGAAGGTATTCTCCCAAAAAGGTTCTCATAAGTTATCGATTCAATTAATTTCGGTCAAAATTTTAAGAAACCAGAGCAAAAGGGGAAAAAATTGAATTTTAAAAAATAAACACCATGTATCGGCACACATTTCACTTCGCCTGTTCAATGCATACATGTCATACACTCTCTTGCACACACTTCATGTATTTATTCTGGTTTGCGCACTCGTATTTTTCACTACCCTTTTAATTTATAGATTCCATAATGATAATGTTGGGAAGAAAAAGAAAAAGGTTATAGAAACTATAAATTAACAATATCAAACAAATTATAATTATATGAAATTCTCTTTATATTCTTCAAAAGCAGTTTTTAAAATTAATGTTGATATGGTTCTTTTAATAGTTCCATAAATTGTGCAGGTATTGGACTTGTTTGCATGGATGAGTTTGGGCACTTTCTAGGTGGCCTGGCAAGGAGGTGGTATCTGACTCTCCTCTCAAGGTTGAATGTTTTGCGGTCTTAAGAAGGTTTGAAAGAAGCAAGCAGATTTGATGGTACGAAGATCTTGATCGAGATGGCTGCGAGGTTCCGTTTAGCATGCTAACAGGTCTATTGAATGTGGATTATGACTGGCATTACTCTAAGATTGTGCACAATATTTTATCTATTAAAGAATCAAGTGAACTACGAGCACTTGGATCAATTAGCAAGAGTTGTTTCAATTTAATCAGAGATTTCAAGTTTGAGTCTTAAGAATGCAGTAGTGTAAGTGGCCAGGAGTGCTTACCCTTGTGATGCTTGTTATGCCTTGACCTGAATTAGTTTGGGTCTCATTAAATCCTTATAGCTCGAGTGAGGTAGGCTCAAGACATCGGGTGCTTACAAAAAAAAAAGGAAAAAGAAAAAAGTATCATGCAAGTGCATTAGGTTTTTCTTGGTGGCTTGTTAAAGTAATGAAGTTGCTAATTTTTTAGTAGTGATAGACTTTAAGAAAATGTCTCCAATGGCATAGTTTTATGTAACTACATCTTCTTTATTTGAAATTTTACTTGCTAATTTAAAGACATAGTTGTTTTGAATTTGCTTTTGTTAATTCTTAGAATAAGGAGGTTATTGGTTAAACTTTGCGCTTGTTTTGTTATTGTAGTTATTGTTTGATTGTTGGTTTGTTGTGTGTTTTGTAGTTGTTTTATCTTTTTGTTTTTTTGTAAGCTATGTTATAGTTGTATCCTAGGCTTTTTTGAGTGTTGGTTGGTTTGGGCTATCAGTAATTGTTTTTATCTTTTTGGTGATTAATAAAATTAGCTTTTTTATAGTAAAAAAAAAAAAATACAGCACGCATTAAACATATCCCACGTCAAAGCAAATCAAATCATCAACCTGCATACACACACACACAGACGAAAGCCTAACATACTCGGTAGCAAATACGTTATTACTTTAAATGTTTTTCTTCAAATTGTAGAGGTCTCATGGAAAGAGAGACATTTCTCAAGATCAAGGAACATGAGGAGAGTGAAGTTATTTACTTATAAGCAATTTAAGAACACACGAGTAGGCAAAATTGAACACAAAGCTAATGAACAATGTAAAAACCTAAGGCATGCCATACACAATACATTAATCAAGAGAGGGATGAAAGATAGGCAAATCAATTGAGAGTTACGGTTTATTAATATTTTAACTTGAATGTTAGGAGATAGTTTTAAATTTGAGATTTTTTTTTTGTTTTGATATTATATAGTGAGTTAAACAAGTCCATCCACCTAACTTACAGGTTGACTTGTTTAACTCGTGTGTGAAATGAGTTAGGTTCATTTGATTATATTAAAAAATATCTTTAAAATAAGTTTCAACTTAACTCTCACTAAATTAACAGGTTAAACAAATAAGCTTATTTTGTTTAACTCATTTTAAAGACTCTATTATCAATTTAAAAGAGCATAGATTTAATACTTCATGAGAGTTAATGTTTTGGAGTAATATGAAAATTAACAATATTTGATAAATTGTTTCCCATCCAAGTAAAATGGCAAAGTTATTAAGACTCATTACATAATATACTTGAGTCTGCCTTTAAAAAATATAAATGTTGAAGTGATTGTTACTCTAGTAAAGTTTGAACCTTTAACTTGAGAAGGAATTGAATCTTTTTTATTTAACTCAATCACTGATAGAACTAGTAATTCAGGTCAAATTCGATGAGTCAACCTGAATCCACTTACAAAATTAGGGTTGTGCTTGACTAGAGCTTTTTAAAAAAAGTATGATACTTTAAGTTTAATCTGAATAAACTAGACTCGGATTGAGATCAATTGCCAGAATTACCGGCTCTATGCATATGGAGCTGATAATTTAGGCCTAAGCCCAAAAGGCAAACCGAAGTTGCCCGAAAAAAATTAAGGTCGAGTTTGATTAATAAATTTTTTTAAAGGGCATGATGCTTTAAGCATGATCTAAATAAATGCAAGCAAATTAAACCCGCCCTGCCCAAATTATCAGTTCTAATCACTGTTGATGCTCTCATTTTTCTGAAGAAATCATGAATGAAGTTTGAAGACAAAGATCTCTTCTTATTTGAATTAGGAGCCAAATTTAAGCATATTTTCTTGTGAAAAGCTTGAAGCTAAACGTCACTTCTTTTAATTTTTTCAATAACGTCCCATAACCCCTCAACTCAATGATGCAAAATGTTAATAAACCTTGATCACGGCCAAATCTTAGCGGAACAAGAAATAGGAGAGAGATAACAAATTGACTGGTTTTTACAAAGCTGTACATATACTCCATCCTCAATTATGGTTACAACCTATCTAAGTAGACTGCATTTGCAGAATCAATTACTTTACCAAACAAATTTGAATCAAAGAATGATGATTGACATGGAATCCCAATGAAAGGGGCATGTCAAAATAACAGCCTGTGCCTACAAAAGACAAATTTCCAGGCAGCTAGCTCCACAAAGGATGAATGCATGCTATGCATTCAAACCAAGGGGGTGAAAAATCTCAACGGTTTTCACCCTTCACCATGAAAATCTTGTCGGGAGCAGAAGCAGCTATGCTAAAAAAATTCACTGATGCTGTCCCTTTCCCTTCCACACACACATGTATATATGATCAGTTCCTCACTGAAAGAAGAAAGGGCAAAAACAAAAATAAGATAACACTCGGATCAGAAGCTCCCTGTGCTGTAACAACTAACAAGGATGAAAATGTTTTGATATATTATCATTTAAGATGATGGGTGCTACTTTAGATACAAGAATCTCATGACAAAATTTAAGTATTATCTCATATCATTAAAAAATCACGGGCATCTCACATCCCACCTTTTTTTCTTATAAATATCACTTGTATTATTTCTATGACAACTTTTATTGTCATAACAGTCACGAACATCGAAAATAGCATTGTTTTTTCTTCCCCATTGTACCAACTTTTGTCATGGTATCCAAGAAAGTAACAAGGGCAAAAATACCTTCTCAAGTAGTCAAGTGAGGTTTAGGAGTAAGGGACTTGGGTATTAGAAAAAAAAAATGGTTTTGAACTCTGATCAGTCAAGTAGGGAAAATAAAAATAACACATTTAAGTTTTTGTGAGAGATATTCTTTGTACCTGAAACCTAAACCGTGGGGATCTGCTAGAATGAAAAGTATACTAAGACTCAAAATAACTGAATTGCCATCTTGAGTTTGTTCTGTTTCCATTTGGGCAACCTGTAGAAATCCTTTCTTGTCGCCCCAATTTTCTCTTTGAATTCCTCAGCTGACAAATAAGCCTGCATGCATTAAGATCAAATAAGTTATAAATAAAATCAAAGGAAGCCTAATTATCAGATGCAACAATGCAAAGTTTTCATTATACCTCTCGCCTGGTCACATCAATGTCTGCTACAGGATCTTCAGATCCTATTTTGAGGCGTTCATATGGGTAAACTGGGAGACCTTCATCGTCTTCAGCTTCACCCTCTTTCATATCTTCTTGTATACTGCTCATAGAATCTTTCCCATTGCTTGTCTCCTGCTTTGAGGCCTCTCGGCTCACTTCACATCATAACAATGCAGAGAATAATAGAGAAGGCCTTTTATATCAGCAAACACCAATATCAGCAATTCTAAAAAGGAACACCATCAACAAACTGATCTCTACAGAATACCTTTAAATGATCGAGGTATAAAATTTTCTTTTGATGGACGGAATGATTCAAAAGAAGAACTAAGTGCTGCTATAACTGAAGATTTGGGTGCCAATTTTGCTGACTCTGGTGTCAGAGATTTTGCATACAGCTTTCTAACAATAGGAGGTGGAGTTGAAAGATTTCTGTCCTTGGGACCTTCAAACGCAGCTGCTAATGCATTAAAGGCGGGAGACCTACCCCTCACACGAACACGATCAGGAGTTGCGCACACGCTGCGAGAACGCTGGGCTTTTTCTGGTGCACTGTTGGACCTTCCTCCATAAGACACTGATGTTCTCCGTTTTGGTCTCTAATCATGTGCAAGACATTCAACAATCAAACAGAATAAATCAAAATACTACAAAAACTAAGTCAAGTGTCTTCAGAGCAAAGTTTTTAAGGGGAAGGAAATTAATAGTTCATAAAACTACTAATAGTTTGGATAATTCTTCATAAACAAGCAACCTTCATATTTATATTATGTAAAACCCACAAGGACCCAAATTCATCCTTTATGAAGAAATCTGTAGCAAGTTCATCATTTAATAATACACAATAACACGATTTATTTTTAGAATCATTATCCACAAAAGCTAATTAATTGTTATTATGACGTGTGACTTGATAGTTTCAAATGTCATCATACCTCTAACTTACATAAATGAGTAAATTCTCGGTCAACTGTAGCACTGGCTTTTTCTTCTTCATTCTATGAGGCAAAAAGGTATTAAAATACCAGTACATCCATTTTGAGTGAATATAAAATAATACACCCCCGGGGGGGGGGGTTCTTTCGAACATTTCATTCCTCGAATTGTTAGAAAGAAATACTGATAGAATAAGAATGCTGGAAGAACAAAAAGGCAAGTACAAAATTATGGGGCATTAATTAGAAGGAACCTTTTTGTACTATAAAACGATCACATAACTCTTATGAACAACTAAGGACAAAAAAATGTGAGGGCATATGAATGTTTAAATAAGTGTCCTGTGGTAACTTTTGTCCTTAGAAGCAGTTATCTGGGATTGTAAAGGAACAAGAAGAAACAAGATGTCTTACATCCAAAGGTGGAGTGCCCCCATTTTTCATTATTGTAAGCCTCCTTTGAAATGAGTTTCCCAGCATCTGCCAATGAAATAAGAAAAATTGTCATTTTTTTAGGATGGATCTAAAGTAGAATCATTATGCCATTACATTGAGGAACTTACCGCAGATTTTGCAGACTCCCATTTGAAGAAGCGAGTGAAAAAAAGTGGTTCACTCCCTTCCATGACAACATATATTGGAGCTTCACGAGATAAATTTTCCATACAAAAATCATGCTCAAGAAATTTCTGTTCAATTGAAATGCAAGTTAAAAATTTCACACTTGACTTTATACTAATAGAAGTTTATCCCATGATATATTGAAATTGCTTCAGTCCAAAACTCATGGGGGAGTAATGTAATGATAAAAGGAATACTACAGTTGTCAGCAAAACAAGGAGAACGTCTAGCTGATTCAATATAAAAGATATACTCTTGAACTAGTGGCAGCGAAATCTTCAATACTAGACATTAACTCAAAGTATGGTTATTGCTTCTAGCCCAAATAAAGCCAGTCATACCTCACCAATTGTTAGAGCTTTCAATCTACTCTTAGGGTCAAGCTGGCCAACCCAGACAAAGATTTCTGAGTGACAATACAAGATCATAATATCTTCAGTCGTTAAATCATCCTGGGAGAAGTTGTATATTTCAGTTACCTGCAAATACAGCTCCTCATCAAATAAATCAGTATAAATGCGCCTTTGCAACCATACCTTCGCATGGAGCAGTAAATTGACCCTTAGTATTTTGTACTACACAAACATGCTTAATAAATTATAGTCTCGAACAACACGATGCATAGCGTATAGACCAGGACCTCCTATCAGATCCAGAGTCATTTGAAGGAAGCTGAATGGCTATAATCAACTCAACCCGCAGAGATCATGCTGCCCTAACATATTATTTTCTTTATTTGGCTCTTCAATGCACAGGTTAGCTGTGCGCTCACTTTACAATTTTCCTGTTTATGACACTGACTAGTTATTTAAGCTTGAGTCACACATTTGCCATCATGTCCTCAAGCTTTTTGGAGAACTATGGCAGAACATCTGATTGAGTAACAAGACCATTTCATTCAGATTTGATTTACAGCATGACTAATATGGGATAAAGCATGCTCAGTAGAGCTTTATTTTCATCCCTGTTTTTAGTTTCCCCTCTCCTGTCTATCCTAAGGAATGGAACTATGTATCTTGTAAATTTTCAGCTTGATCAAACTAGCTCATACTTCTATTGCTATTGAATCAATCATAACTTGTTCTTATCATCAATTGCTAGATATTTATTTTCTCAGAAGAGAAGAAACCTAACAGGCTAATAATGAAGAAAATACTAATGATGGCAAGGACTTTGTTAACATTCCTTCACACCGCAGGATCTCCAAAACTCGGAACTATTCCAAATTAACAGCTACATGAGGGAAATAAGGGAATAATCAATCATAAAGTAAACTCACCTTCAAATTTTCTGCATATTTGTTTAGTCAGGTAGCCAACAAACACCATTGTAAAAGTCAGCTGTTTTCCTGACAGAGATAAAATAAATCTTTCCTAAAAAAACAATCCTCACCCTTCGAGAAGTTGCAAGAAAATAGGCGAGGATCACTTTCAGCAGCCCTTGCAATCTTTTGACTGGGATACTCTGATTTCCCTCCTAACAAGTCCCAAAACTGTTCAGATTCTGAACCTTCCTTCTGTGGTTTCGTTTGTAATTCTGGCTGCAAACAATTGCCAAGCATATAAGAACCAGATAAACAGGCAAACCTGACCATACCCAAAAAAAAAAAAAAAAACACTTTAATGACAACCTCCTGAAGCATTCAAACGTTCAGAAACTCCAATTTGAGATCTGACACGTTAATAGTATGACTTGTGCAATGATGTATGATCAAAAACCATGGATAGATTTAATTATTTTTAGTACATAAGCATATAAGAAATCAACCAATATAAGCTGCCAATGTTTCAACCAAAAAAAAAATTGTGTTTGGATTCCTCAAGATTTTCTCTCTAAGCTTGTCATTGAACAAACCATACCTTTATCAAATCCAGCATCCTCTCAACTAGTTCATGATCATCTGTACTTGTAAGGCTTCCAATCCATGTGAAGACTGTGAGCCCATCATGAAGTATGTAGCAATATGAGGAATTCAAGGAAGAAGCAACCTAGTAGTGGAAAAAATAAGGGGGGAAAATTTGAGAATACATAAATAAATCTGCTCATTTAAGTGGATAGAAAGGAGGCAGCATAAAGAGAAAGGACAACATACCGTATCGACTTGTATAGCTTGCATACTGTCAGGTCCAGAGCCCTGGATGCGGAATAGTGCGACACCGTCTTCCTTATACGTGTCATCTGGAATTTCCTTCTCCGCAATGTAATTCTTATATCCATCACTAAGACCACCCTAGCAAAAAATTAAGTGAATGAAATTAAGAATATGTATGTGAAGAGTGATTTATCCCGGCTCCTCCAAAATCAGAACTCAACAAACCTTAAAAACAATCAAGCTTTGGAGGATAGAATAAAACTGAATTGGTTCATTCCCTTCATAAATACGAGCCTAGGAATCAATAAAACATGGATAACATCAGCAAGGACAAAAAAAGAAGCACAATTGATATACCAACGAAGTGAAAAAATAATACATTTAAACAAAAAACACCTGGGCAGGAATAAACTTCATTGACTCAAAAATCTTGCTTGCCAATAAAATAGCTGAAGCTCTTTCTTCCTATTTTCAAGAAAAACAATATCATAAGCAACGCAGGAAATAGATTCACAGTACTGCAAGGTAGATATATAGCAAGACCAAAATATATAGCAAGACCAAAATAAATTCTTTATCATGCACTTTAAAACTTAGAAATCACTTTCTGGTCCCAAAAGAGTGAACAGCCCCATTAAAACATGATGCTGCCAGACTATTTAATCATTTAGTTATAAAGGAGAAATTCACAATACATGCATCGACACATGTAGAAGTAGAACAAAATGCCTTTGATTTTCACCTCAACACTGTTCTTTCCAATCCATGTTATTACAAGATGCTCTTCTCTATCTTCTCCAGGATATGAATAGAGAAAGACATAGCAATCACCACTAAAAAGTTTTGATTGATCAGAATCTTGAAGGAGAATCTTTTCTTGGCCATTTACCCGCCAAACCTGCGTGATAATCAGGGTAAAGTTGTTAACAACAGAAGCAAAAAAGCAGTGTGAAAATGAACATAATTCGGACAGAGCCACTCCACATAAAGCTCTTTCTCTTTCTGAAATTTTTAAGAGAAACCAGTTTTCAAAATGAAAATACAAATACTGAAGACGTAACGCAAATTTGTGGCCACATATCAATTTAACCATTCGTGAAACTCAACAATTGGAAACCCTTTTCACTTCCATGCCTCTTGCAAGTCTCAACCAGAACTTTGATGTAATTGAGATGCTGTCTTCATTAAATCCTTCAAATCCTGACATAATGGATTGAACAAAGGAGAATTGAATATTCACAAGTTTTTGCAAAGACTCATCATTTATTTTGGGGCAGTAACTCTGATAAGACCTGAGAGGCATGGGGAATCCACCATTAAAAGTGGACTATCAAGGGAAAGAGTCATAGCATCAGCTCTAAGAATCAACACCTTGATGGTTACCTTCTACTGCACTTCCCTCAGGCTTCTGAACTTTTGGCCAGTCAAAACCCTCCATCGAAATGATAGGACCCTCGGAGGAGTAGGCAATGCACACGGTCAAGAGGGATTGACTACTCTCCTTAAGAACCACAGCAGACATCCCATGCTACACTATGAGACCCAGGCATTTAATACTATCTAATCCTTATCACACTACAATCAAGCCCTAAAACTGCAAGAAGGCGAAAAACTGAAAACTGAGATGAAATCCTTCTCCTACTGGACTATTGTTGAAAATGGCCAACTCTTAATTGACTCATTAAAAAATAAATAAAAATTGGTTAAGGCTTATCAATTATCTGTTTACAATAAAACCCTCCTGATGTAATCAAAGAAAAAAGTAGATAAAGATTTTCAGATTCAGCAAATGGTAGGTCACCCATACTAATCAACTCGCTTCATGAATTATTGACTCCTTTTTTTAAAGAACATAATAAGCAACTGCTCCATTTTCTCTGAATGAGTCGAAAGTAGCCTAAATTTCACATATCTTATGTATTTGATACAGTACATCTCTTTGCACCAGTAGCTTAAGCATTCTGCTTCTCATTTCAATTGCCATATCTTGAAAATGATAAGCAGCTAGGATTTTAATAATATGGTGATTGTGATTCTAAAGAATTCTCTCATTTCAATATAACACTTGAAAAGAAAATATAAATAGAGAAGTTAAAAAGTAAAAAAAAAAAGAAGAAGAAGAAGAAGAAAAGAAAAGAGAGAGGAAACATTATGTATTACCTGCAAACGTCCTGTGCAATCAATGTGAGGTTGAGGTTCTTCTTTTACTGGATCAACTTTCAACAGACCCTTGACATCCACTCCTTGACGCTTTAGAAGTGCTGCAATATCATTAATAGTTGATAATAAGTATTAAAATATAGATTTAAGCGAAGAGTAATCCATTCAGGCCCAAGAGAAATATAAGTTCAATTGCACTTACCTGCCACCCTGCCACGACCATCTTCTGACACAGTTACGTTAGGTGTTTGAGGCCAAGTGTCAAATTTGGATCTGAACATAACAGTTTCAAATCCTTCAATAACACGAATTATGTGGGATTTTAGTCGATCAGGACCACTGATTAATGCCTGTTAGTTGATCAACGGATATTCATAAGTTATTAAAGTTAAGAATAAGATATTAAATATTCAAAGTTATAAATCAGAGGCGTTACTTCTGCAGCTGCACTTGCACTTTTTCTTTCATCAAGAGAGGTGTTTCTTCCCATCCAAACAAAAACTTCCAAACCGCAATCAAGAATATAACATTTATTTGTGTCTAGTAGTTCTCTTATTAAAGAATCACTCTCAATAGGTTCTGCCTGCCCCTTCACAACACTGGAAAAATATAGCAATTCCATTAGAACTATATCATCATGGATTCCAATGTTAGAATGTGATCCACCACAATCAAAACTAATCAAATGCTACATATCTTTAGGCCAAATCCAAAAGAACGACAAATTTGTAAAATGTCCTACATTGATACACATCATATTTGTCAAATTAAAAGGGAAAAAAGAATTCTTTGAAAGAAGAATAATCCAAACGCGTGCAAACGAAAACGCTATTCCATCAAGTAAGTTTTAATGATCAATGAACTAACATTGGCAGAGCAAATACGAATAAAAATACCATGGAGAAAACAGAAAACATATTACCAGAGCAGCTTTGGAGACTGAGAATCAACAATACTATCATCGTCACTGGCTGTTTTCCGTGGAAGAGGAGCAAAGCCCCCAAAGAAGCCCCAGAATTCTCCAGCATCAGCATCAGCCATCAACTTTCCATCCTCTATATAGTTGTATAAGTGTATGCATCCCATAAGTGATATTTAGCAATAATCTTTGAGCTTTAAAAAAATAGCTGTCCACTTACCAACAGTGGCAACCTCACATTTCCCATCATGGTAGTTATCCTTTATATACTGTAGAACTTCCAATGCTTTAGCCCTTTCTTGAATAGATGAATTAGAACCATTAAATTGAAAGATTTTAGACTGGGTATCCAGAATAAAAACATCATCATGGGTGAGTGTCGATCGACCAAAAGGAACCTGAAACCAAGACAAATTACTATTCAGAAAGTTGAAAATGATATGTCGATTCATTTGTGTAGTCTTTATCAAGTGTGCAAACTAATGATATACTAGACTACAACGTCAATTTCCAAGAAAAAATTGTCAGACTCGCCTCTTTCACCCGCACAACATGTTTCCCTTGGCATGCATACAAGCGTGTTGTATGTTCTTCAGCCTCAACGTGTTTAAAACCAGAGGCAACTCCACCTTCTTGAGGAATTATACATGGTTTGAAATAAGACAAGAACTTTTCAGTTTCACGACCCTGTAATTCACGATACTGAACAGCACGTCCTCCAAGAGCTGCATCTAGCTCAATCGTTTTGATGGCTGCAACACCAGCTTCATCCTGGTTTAATTTCCCATATGTAGGAAGTATGTGGCAAGAAATTATACATCTTTTATTGGAAAAAACCAGCAATTTCTTAGCAGCTAAACCTACAACCTACCTGACTGGTGTCTTTACCAAGCCAGTAGTGGATATCATGACGCAGTGCACCACTTTTTGAAGCAGTTGTCTAAAAAGAGACGACAAGAAATTTAAAAACAAGATGATGATTTATAATAATGAAAAAAAATTGCTTCATGTTAAATGCAACAAGAATTAGCCACGCAATGAATAGTAAACTAATAGATTAGCGATTGTTCCCGACACCTGAGAATATCATTAGAAAGCAAAACAATACAAGTCCAGAAATGCTAGAGAGGAAAATACTGAGATTTGAATTAGACCCCTTAGAAACAATTCTATATTCTAAGCAAGTGGGAAACAAAACTTTCAGGAAAGAAGCCAAAAGTATATAACTAACAGAACTGATATTTATGTATAAAGAGAAAACAATATTTCCGACATGGCCACATGTACAGATATTATTCTTCAAGCTGTGGACAAACTCTGCACCAAAAGCCTCAGGGATTAAGAGTTTCCATTAATGGCAGAGTTGGCAGTTATTCTTTACATGAATTACAAATTGGATCTAGTTATCCTTTTCTCGTACACAAGATCAATGATAAGGTTTGATTGGCTAAGTCTCTAAGCTTAAAGATCCGCCAGGAATCACTATGCAAACAATGCAAGTAATCTTAAGATAAAGACAAAGATGACAATTGAAAATAGTGTCATCACGGAGAGAGAAAAAATATCACAGTGTCAGTGTCAGTAACAAAGAAAGGAAAGCTTCTAGCGGCTGCACAAGCCAACATGAACATAGTGTCATCACTCAACATGGAGAGAGAAAACGACATTCGTAAATCTAATGTCTGACCTTCAATATCACATAGGAATCCCCAGTGAAAAACTTCCCAAAGGAGGAGGCAGGAACAGCAACTGGTTTTAAATTCTCAATGCGCCATATCTCAAGTCCACTATATACAGTTAAGAAGAACTAGGAAGAGATCGATGCATGAACTCAAATTAACAAAGAACACAAGCAAAAAAAAAGAAGTAGCTATCTCAAAGAAATCTTGTCAGGACACAGTTTTGTAGTATGAATCAACTTAAGTTGACAGAAAATAGAGTTTCCAGATGAGAATCTGATTAGTTACAAACAACACAATATGTTAATTAGATTTAGGATACGCCTTTTGTCCAGCTCCCTGGAAAGCTGGATCCAAATCTCTCATGGAAACAGACATAATATTATACTTTTTGGTCTTGTATAACCAAGCTGGAATATAGCAAAGAATACCCTGAAAGGCAATCATGAAACAAAGGTCAAGTGCAGAAAGGTTAGTTGAATGGGTTAAACTGCTAGAGCAGATTTACTGTGGAAAAAGAAACATAAATATTTCTATTAATTGTTGTGGAAAGAAAATTCTGTTTCTGAAATTTCTTGCCAGTGACATTAGTCAGGAATTAGAGAATCAATCAAAGTTTTAGCTGGGTAATACAAAATTAGGAGGTTAACATCATTAAATGGTCCTTGGGATGGTTAAAAATGCAAACAGAAAGCTTAGCTGTATTATGATTTTTTTATGCAACCCAAGCTAACTAAATTCTCCCACATTTTCTCACGTTTAGTTTTTCACTACAGTAAGAATCTTCAGGACTCGCGTAGGGGATGAATATGCTAAGCGCAACAGCGTTCACTCTCTGTCATAATCTCTTCACTTTCAGAGATATCTACTCTCCTCCAGTACTGTATCTTTGAAAAGGTGGTGGCTATATACAATACAAGAATTCGCTGCGAAAAGCAGAAACGCAAGTCCGCACAGGTTCATGCAGAAAAGGGACAACTGCGAATGGTTTCTCTCGTGCGAGGAAAGGTACAATAAAGGAGACCCACCAAGAAATACTACCTCCAGACTTATTTATAAGAAACAAATTATAGCTAAATTTTAACTATCATTTATTTCTTGTGAATATGCCCAGAGGGAAGTATAATTTTAGGTAGCGTCCTTTATCATTGAATTAGATTATTAAATGCGCTTGAAATGGTATACTCATATAAGGTGACTCACTACTTCACTCATTGATCAACAGCTAAGCTGCTTCTGTGCAACAAACTGCCTCCGTTGCACCGATGCACGCGAAGTACATATAGCGTAGACATGCAGAAATTACCAAAAGTGCCAGAATTTTGCAGAGATGACATTCAAAATGCCCAAATTTTACATCGGCGAGAAAATATTCGTGCGCGCGCGCGCGCACTTGGGTGACATGCATGCACATATACATGCAACAGTGCAACTGATCTCGAAAACGAACAAGCTATAATGCTCTTAGTCGTTGCATTTTCGAACTTTCCGATCATTCCAATATCCTCAGGTTTCAATTGCGTCAAATTTTACAGAATTTCACATCAAACTTAAGAATCGTTGCTAGACTGATTCGTCAACAATGACCGGCCTTGCACAGGCTGTGCGGTAAAATGAACTGCGGGATTGTTTCAAATTGAAGCTAAACGAAGAAGATTCGTAGTTTGTTATTTTTAATTTTTTTTATTACTGAAACATAAAAGGAAGCGCGTTTAATGTTTCAAGCATACCTGAAGATAGAAGAAGAGCAGCTAATGGATGTGTCTTATTGAAATCAACAAAAATTCAGAGGAATTCTACAAAGAATAAAAATCTCTGACACTGCAGTTATAAAAGCGAAATCGGAGGAGCAAACTCAACGTCGCGGAATCCAAATGTGTAGCATGCAGCAGATGCAATCTAAGGAACAAAATTGATGAAAATCATAAGAAATTCGGGGAAGAAGAAGATGGAAAAAGCTTGAGTGTGCAAAAATGAAGAAAGAAATTAAAGCGCGGCTTGTGGAAGATGGTAGAAAGACGAAAGGGATTTTGGAGGGAACGATGACGAATAATGCCAAGCGTGCTTATCTCTAACGGCCATAAAGAGCCACACCACCCTACAGAAGAAGCTACAAGAACCGTAAAAAAATAAAAAAACGATTAAAAATTCAAAGAAACAAACAAGTTTTTGTCCGTTCATGGACAAAGCAACAAATATTGAAGAATCATGACGCTTGAGAAAAGTACTGCCTGAGAAAAAAGGGGATTTCAACAAGATCTCATCAAGTCTTTTCAGTTAGTTAATTAAATTAAAGGTAAATCCAAGAACAAAAACAACAAGAATAAAGCATTGTCAAAAAGGTGAGAGGTGAAAAACAATGAAGACAAGCAAGCAAGTACCTTTATTTTTCACCAATCAACTACAGGAGAAAATTTACTGTTCTTGTTTGATCTGAATAACCATGTGATTATTTTTTTAAAAAAAAATTTGACAGTAATAATTTGTTTAATCTTGCTATTGTAGAGGAACGGAGGAAGAAAAGCTTGATGGATGGTAATGGAGGGAGCTGACTTCCGCATTGTGAGGAGAGGATGCGATAAAAGAGAAAAAACGGTGAGGCTGATGCTATTATTCAGTTAGAATCGCCATAAAAGCTTAAGGTGGACCTACTTGCTAGGCATTTCAAAGAGGGGAGGGAAAGAGTGTCTGCTGAGAGCGCGCGCGCAAGATTTTATGAATTTTATGATGATGCCAATCTTATTAAATTTGGCCCGTCCCAAGTTTAAAAACTTGCAAGTCAATTCCTATTATTTTCCATGCACGTTATTCATATTCGTACTATAATCGGCTTGGTTGCTAAGGAAAAAAAATATGAAATAGATGGAAAAAAAAATAAAAAAATAAAAATGTGAAGGAAATATGTGAATCATGTTCAAAAAAATAAGGGTAATTTAATTTGTGAGTTAAAAGTGATGATTCATAAGATTTTTAAAAAATATGATAATTTCACATTTATGGTATGTAATATTAAATTTTATCATATTTATTATAAAAAGAATAGATGATTCAATTCATTTTTATTTTTATTTTGTCAACTCATTCCATTCTCATCTTTTCCAGTAATCAAACCAGATCTAATACTCTCTCATGTCTTTAACTATCTTATCAAAATCAATGAGGGGGTGATTAAATCATTAATTTTATTTAAAAATGTAATACAAATTTAATTTTAACCTTACTTAAATGATTTTTTTAAACGCATTACATTATCTCTTATATAGTCAATAAATTTAAATAAAATTATTATTTAAAAAATGTAATTAATAAGCATCAAATGCTTGAAGTTAATAAAGGCCAAAAACATTTGCTAACAGCCTATAATAAAGACTAGAACGTTAATTAAAAAAATAATAATCAATAGTACGCCACATGTAAAGCCCAGCTATCTTCCGAAGGCGTTGACAAACTCATTTGCTTGTTATAGCCAAAAAGAAAAAAAATCTGTTTTTTGATATAACACAGTCGCGTTTAAAATGTATATAATTAACTTTATATAGATTGAGAAAGGTACCTTTCAATATTGTCTTTCAATTAATATTTCAAAATTATACTTCTTTTGTTAAAGGAGTTGGATGTTAAAAATATAAGGCATTTTTAATCTTTCGAAGTATAAACATTATTTTTTTTAAAGTATCCCTATTAATGAATAACTTTATATTTATTATAAGGTATTTAATAAGAGTAAATATAAAAATATAGAGTTAGTTTAAAAATAGATAACTACTTTATTGAGGGATGAGATTCGGTTAAAAATAATTTATATTTTTTAACAGAGGGAGTAATTATAACTGTTTTTTAAAATCTCAACTCTTCATTTCAACTAATATCCACGTCAATTTTCTCTAATTCCTCCAAATCCATGACACTCAAATTTGATTTGGTATAGTCTAGTATGTATGATCTACCTTATGTTTAGTAAAACTAAAAGTTACATGGGATTAAATTACTTGCAAGTCATAATTAGTACAGTTTATTTTTCCGTTCCATCAATTCACAAAAGCTTGCTTTGTTTCACAATAAATTCCATATAGTATTAGTATAAAACTAGATGGTGAAGTCACTTCGAATTTTTTTAATAAAATTTAAATAATTAATTTTTTCAATTTTACTTCTTATTTATTTGTTATATACAGTTTGAATTCATAGGCAATAATTTGTTAGAGTTATTAACTGTAAAGAAAGAAAAAAATTAGAAGGTTACATATTTTTTAAAAATTTTAAAAAATATAATTATCATTTCTCAATAAGCAAAAGATTAGTTAAATTTTCCTTATATTAAAGAAGCACAGAGTAGTTCCCATGAAGCATGTCAAATTTAAAAAATGAATCATTCTATTTGAAATTTGTAAACAATACTACCTTCTTTAAAAAATATAAAATATTTTTAATTAAATCTCATTTTCAATAAAGTAGTTAATTATTTTTAAACTAACATCATCTTTCCATTTAGGCCAAAAAAAAAACATCATCTTTCTATATTGTTCACCCTTATTTAATATATTATTTCACTTTAAAATAAATATAAAGTAATTTATTTATTATGAGCATTTTTAAAAAAATTAATTACATTTTAAAATTTTAAAATAACTTACATTTTTTAACATTCAATCCCTTAAAAAATATAAGATATTTTTTAATGGAGTGAGTATAATTTATTACTCTATGCAAAATAAATTAAGTAACCTGTACTAGGGATTTTATTTTGTTTTATATTGAATGATGACAACGATAATTTTCCTTATATCTAATCTTTCTAATTACTATAAAAGGTTGTAAAATCTCATTCATTTAAGTGCATTTAAATCAAATCAAAAGTCGTTAAAACTATATTATCTATAGCGAAATCAAATCAAGATCTGGTAGTATAAATTAAGGCTTGTCACATTCAAATGTATCAGAAGCCACCTTGCTAAATAGTGTCGGATTGTTGGTAAAACATGACGAAGGACTTTTTTGTATCCTTCATTCTCTTTCTCTTATTCATTGCGTTAACAGGTAATTAAATTTTTTTTTGATTTGACATATTTTTACTTTCTGTTTCTCTTATAATCTGCTAGTCAATGATTTTAAGCAAATTTTATATTTTTTTTAATTTTTTTCTGTGTTACATAGGTTTATTTCCAGCTCCGAACATTTAAACCAACTTTAATTTATATAATTATTTTACTTTTCAATCTTGGCTCCACTCCTACTTTTATATACTATATGTTTAATATAAACTAACATCTTTCATATGTTGACGACTGTAAGTTTGACATAATTAATGAGGAATAATTATCAAAATATACTTTGAAATGATACTAAAGAAAACTGAATTAATCATTCAAATTTCATATACCAAGAAAACTGGACCATATGGCATAGATGCACACTCCTATTCAATTCCGATATTCATATGTAAAGGATATAGGAACAACAAAACCAACTCATTTATCATAACTCCATGCCGGCTTCTCTCCATCTCTAAAAGTCTGTATTAAGATTTTTGATTATGCATAGACTTGAGTTGGTCTGGATTTGCTTAAGTTGTTGGTTTGAGAAAATATAAAGTGGGTAATATGAGCCGGGCTCTCACAATTCCAGCCCACCAAATGGCAGCAAGTTGGATTGATTGTCCTAAGACGTATTTAAATGCAGATCTTTTTTTTGGCCCATACACAATACTGTGTGAGCTCGCTAGCCCATCAATTTATGAGTTAGTTTCTTTTGTTATTTTTTTAAAAAAATTAATATTTAATTATTTTTATTCATTCTCTTCCTTATTTCCCTTTTTTTTATGAATTGTGGTGGAGATTTAATTGTATTTCTAACTTTATGATATGTTTAGATAATTAATTTGCAAGAAAAGTTGTAATTTAATTTTCAATAAAAAAAACAAGTGTTAAAAAAAATAGAATATTAAACAGGTTAGTGAGTTATAAGTGTGTTAACCCAACTCTGGTAAGGTTGGGAAAATTCTAGCTTGTTAGGAAGTGGGTCTCTTTTCAACTATAATCACTAACATAGAAACATCACGTCACAAGTTGGCTTATTTTTTCAACTATATGAAAAACTTATATCAAGTAAAATTGGAGTTATTGATAGATATATAATAAAGTGGGTGAAAAAATTCATCATGAACTTGAGTCTTACTCTTGATTTGGATAGAGAAAAAACTTATTTTTTTCTCACCCATTATTAACAGTTAATTTTGTCATATAAATTCGCAGGAAACGTGTTGGTTATAGTGAGGGGGGAAGATTGCCACGAGGATTTGGGAGTGTGCGACGCGGATTGTACAGCGAGGTGCAAAGCGGCTCATCCAAATGGACTCGGCTCATGCGTGGGTCCCCTAATCTCAGGTGTTTGTTTGATGGTTGCAAGACTTGCCATGAGAGCTTGGGACTCGGTTCTTGCGACCCCAATCAGTGTAAATCTGATTGCGCTTCCAAACACCCTAACCGCAAAGCCGTTGGATATTGCTTCTCCGTTGGCGCTCCTGCTGATAATAGCTGCTTATGTGACTATGATTGCTGGTGATTAATTCATATTTAATAATTCACATGTTTATTATGAAGTTTTTGTCTTGGACAAAGTTTAAAAAAATGTTTCTAATATATATTTTATGTGTGTGACTATATACTATAACCTTTGGAATAGAAATATTAGTTATGAAATATTGGGAAAGAAAAAAACGTTTTTGGCCAGTGCCTACTGATGGGTAACCTCAAATAAAACTATAATTGTCTCCAACAAGAGTACGCTACACGCCCGCGTGCAATTAACAAATATACATACGCGCATATATATATATATATATATATAAAGTAAAAATATAATTCCTCTTGTCCAAAATATAATTGAGTGTTTTTTTAATAATAAATTCACATGTCAATTAAATCTTTATTCTCATAAAAAATTAATGAGAATTTGGATTTAGATCAAATTTTCTCATTTGGATAAACAAAATTTTATGGATTCAAATCCAAATTTATTTTTTATTGCATTTTTTTTGTAATTTCAAATTCTTCCTATATCTTAATGATCATTTGAAATTTCAATCATTTTAAATATTTTATTTTTTTATATTTTTAATATTAATACATTTATAACTTTTGTATATTTTCTTGTCCCTCATCAATTAAAAAATATTGGTAAGCCTATTACTTTCAAATTTTTGTATTTTTCTTTTGAATCTTAACTTATTTCTCTCTTTCACTTGATTTTTTTAAAATTTTTTAAATAAAAAATTTTAAATACATGAATTCTAAATGTAATATTTAAAATGCAAGATAACCTTCTCTCTCCCTTCACCAACTGACAATTAGCTATTATCCCTTGGTGTGGTGTCAAAGCAAAGGGCAAGTCCCTTTCTTGCTCTACTATGAAAAAAAATAGTTGATTAATGATAAAAAATTTTGTCGTTAAATGGGTTAGTGATAGAATATTTTTGTTAGTAAAAACATTATCACTAATTTGTTAGTGATAAAATTTACAATTCCATAATTAATTAGTAACGAAATTAGTTATAGAATAGCAATGAAAAATTTCATCACTAAATAAAGATAAGTTATTTTCACTTTGTGACAAAATACATTATGTCTCTAATTTTCTAATGAATTTATTCCATTGCTAGTTTTAGGTAGACCAAAACATCATTGCTATGTCACTCGATAAATTAATGCCACTTTATCATCACCTCATCACCAGTAGACTAGTGCCACATCATTAGCACCTAATTTGTCGTTACCTTCAATTGTGCCTTAGTTGAGCTCAAATTTACAACCTCATACTCCCTAGTACTTTGTCCACCTTATTGCCAATTACATTAAAAAGAATCTTTAGTCTTAATTGATAAATTAAATATATAATACTTAACCACACATACATATATTAATAAATATATTATTTAAATTATTATTAAATATAGTATTTAATTTTACTTGTTTTTAAAATTATATATATATATTAATATGGCAAAATTAATTTATATATAATAATTACTTATATTTTATTTTATTTTTTAAAAAATATTTTTGATAATAAATTTAATATTAAATTGAAAAATATTTTATTATCATTATACATTGTATTATAATTTGTATCTATATAATATATAATATTTTAAATTTGTAAATATTTATTTTTTAATTATTTTAATTTATTTTTATTTTTAAATAAGAATAATTAAGTATACAATTTAAATTATTATTAATAATATAAAAATCATTTAAAATAGTAAATTATTTGAAATTATAATTTTTAAATTATTTATTTATACCATAATAATAAATTATATATAGATATATATTATAAATAATAAAATTAAATTAAAATAATTTATGATAGAATTAGCGATGAAATTATGATAGAAAGTTTTGTGATATAATTTCTTGTCACAAATTTTGTAACTAAATTAAAATAAAATATCCTAAAAATTAGTGACAGAATTTTCTATCAATAAATTTTATCAATAAATGATTTTTGATGAATTGGTGATAGAATAATGACAGAATTTATTCCGTCTCTAACTCATTATTTTTTGTAGTGTTTTACCCAAATCCATCAATCTAGACACTACTAGTTTTAATTTATGATGATGAAGAAGAATATTATAAATTCAGAAATATGAGAGCCTATGTTAATTAATAAGTATAAGAGATAAAATGAAACTATTTTTTTAAATACTAAGTTGCTTATATTTTAGACCAAGTTTAACTGAAAAAAATACTCATATTTTAGATCAGAAGGAGTACATTGTAATAATAATAATAATAATAATAATAATAATAATAATCAACAGAATTAGATCTAGTAAAAGGAGTTAGTCTCTCACAATATAATAAATTATAGTTTGAATTCTCATTAAAAAAAGTATTCACATTTAATGCCTGATTGTGCATCAAATAAGACTGCCTCTAATACTATAAAAGCATTATATTTGAGTAATAAAAAAGGTGTGTATATATATATTATATAGAAATATTGCGTCTAATACTTATTGCTTTTTTTTATTATTAATAAATATTTTTTAACATTTTCAACTGTATTTTTTCTTTTTATTTATTTTTTATAAGATTTTGAATTTTTATCTTCACACACTTTATATTTGTCACATAATATTTTGACTAGTTAAATAATTGGCTTCAAATTAGAGATGGCTATAAAACAAAGCCGGTCATTATTTCAAGAATTAGAGGATGCATAGAGTGACAATAAAGTCCTAAAAAGAGAATTTATGATAGCTAAGTTTTTGATAATTTTTCTGATAAATAAGCTAAGTTGTAAATATGGAGTCAAACCATCATTGTAATCAAGAATCCTCATTAAATTGAGAGTTACATTTAGGATCTAAATGTCTTATTTGAAATTATATTTTTTAATTTACAATTATTGGAATCAATATTTGCAAATTAGTTTTAAAAAGATATTAATTAGAGACCTACTTGTCAATAATTTTATTTTTTGGGGCTTAATTGTCATTCACTTACTTAGAAAATCTGTAATTTTAACAAAATATTTTCTCAAGTACTACAAGGAGACCAATTAATGCACGAGGGTGGTTGACAACTTATAGATATCCCTTCTTATAAATTAAAAAAATAAACTAACTGATTCATACCATAAACCATACACGTGAATGTGTGCATGGAATCAGCCAGACATGCGCATACACATATAGAGAATTTGATTAGCTCATTTCCTTTTTATTAATTTAACATATAAATTCATGTTTGATATATTTGTTTTCAGCACCTATATTCGCAAACACAACTTCTGCCAGTACTTGGCATCTCTTCATGACAGAATCCTCGGCCTTCTTGAAATTTTTGAGCGCACAAAGTATTACAGCATGAGTCATTACATTTATCACTGCAAAGACCCAGCGACACGCTGCATGTTTTTGCTTTTGTTGACTTCTCCGTCGGAGGTGATGTCACCGGAATTGTTTCATTTGTCAGTGAGGCCAGTTGACGTCCGCCCAAGTTTGCGGCCACCAAATTTGCATCCGATTGCTGATCAGCTCCTAAAACTGTGAAATATGTATAACCAAAATTATATATATAGAGCTGGAAATAGGTGAGCCGAGCTTGTATGCATTTGGCCTTTATCCAAAGAGCTTAGGGTCAAGTTCATTAGTCTTTTTTTTAAATAATAAAATTATTAAAAATAAAATAACAACAATAATTAAGACATTCAAAGGATTGAAAGCAATCAAAAATAAAATTACAAGAATCACAATAAAATCAAGAATAAAAGCCTGAAGGATCAAAATGTGAAACACAGCAAAATTGAAGGACTAGAAACTAGGACACGAGATAAAATCATAAGAACACAAGATCGAAGGACCGGAAATTAGAACAATTAGATAATCATAAAACTAGGACTTGAAGCAATATGGCAGAATTGAACAACCAAAGGCACCTAAATGTTGAAGCAAAGAAGAGAGTGATCAGAGAAGTCGAGAATCAAAGGCATTGCCACTTTTTCTATTGTCAAGATCACAAGAACACCCATGGCAAGACAAGAGATCGCGAGAGATTGAGAGTCAAGAGAGAAGAGGGGCTGAGGTTGAAGGAGAGGGAGAGGCGAGAATTTGCGATTGACCAAGCTAAGTAAGGAAGGGGGTAAAGTTTGCACAAGCTTTTAAAGGCTAGATTAAAACATAGCGTTTTGAAGAAGATTGTTAAAAGAGAGAGAGAGAGAGAGAGAGAAATTAGGCTTGGAGGGTTGCTCAAGCCCAAGCTCTTTTTTAAGGGCCTAAAAGGGTCAGCTCAAAAGCACAGTTTTCCAAAAATAACCTCAATTTTTTAGCCCAGACCTTTATCTAAATAGAGTTTAAGTCCAACCATTATTCCCAACTATATGTATATAACACCAAGCATTACATGCATTGTTGTTAAATTTGTGAGTTTGCTCTTCCATTTTACTATTTTTACTTTTTTAGCTGACTAACTCACAAGATCATGTTAACTCACTTACGAACTCGGACTAAATATAAATTTAGTTAAACTCATGAGTTGACTTTATAGATTTATTATTTTTACACTTCTAGCATACCAAATTTTGTCAATTGGCTCATAAATTTGAATTAGATGTAAACTCGATTAACCCCATGAAGGACTCGATCAGTTAAACTTGCTATACTCGTGATTTTTGACCAAGTTAAATATGTACTGTGTAAAACTCATTTTATAGAAGTGGCAGGATCCTGTTCGAAAAAATTAAAATTCAAAGAGTAAAAACTAATATTCATAAAAAGAAAACAAGAAATACAAAAAAAATTCATTTTAAAAATTTTTATGTATTGAATATAATAATCAATGAATAATGTGGATGTATTTAATTTTAATTATTTAAATTTGAAATGTATTTAAATCAAATCATGATTATACTTTATATTTTAATTATTTAATCATATTTTCTTAATGGCTATTTATTAATAAAAATAAATTCTTATAAATTTACTATTGAAATTTATAACCTTATTATGACTTTATTTAAACTCACAAGTTTGACAACCTTTCCGTGTCAAGTAGATATTAAGATAATCAAAAGCCACATTAAACCAGGGTGACTTTATATATAACGACTCATTATACTCCAATCAAAGTAATATTGGAAGAGTAAATTTACATATATCTGAAGTTGGAAAAATCTGTTTGTCACATCAAACCTAACGGCACTCAACAATTTCGGATTTTTTTTTTGTATCAATATACTCATTCTGCCTAATATTATAAGGCATTTTTTAAGTACTATATTAAAAAATATAAAATATTTTAAATTTTTTAAAACATAATTAATAAACTTTTTTTTAAATCTCAATTAGAAGGTGTGGTTAATAAGATTTTTTATTTTAATAAATAAGAATAAATATGAAGAATTTTATACTTTTAAATGTCATTAATTAACTCAATAAAAATATTAATTAGATAAAAGTGCCTTCTAATTTTGATGTGATTTGAAGGGAGTAAGCAATGTTGCAGCTGACTGTTTGCTTCCGCTTCTTGGATGAACTCAAAAATTTTAAGTTTGATATTCAACAATATATCATAAATTTGATATTCAACAAAACCATTCTTGAGACTTTTAAATTTAAGAAATAAATAAACAAATTTAAATTAATGGTTAAAAAATGTGATGACAACAACCAGAGACGCATCAAAGTATAATAGAGTGTTGATAAAAAAAAAATGGAGTGGTGGATAGAAGTCGAGAAAAAAATAATCTTGTGTAGTAAAATTTAAGGTAGCTTTTGGATTGGTAAATTTATATTTGAATTTTAGATTTAACATCTTACATTTTAAATCTCCTATTTGAAATTTATAAATTTAAAATTTTTTATTTAACTAGTTTAAAAAATTTTAAATGAAAAATAGAGATCGACTGAAATTCAAAACAGAAATAATAAATTAAAAAATAATAAATTTATTTATATTTTTTAATTAACAATAAATGAGAAAAAATATGAAAGTCGTGGAGGGTAAAATGCAAAGGGGACAAGATATTTGAAATGATTAGAATTTTTCAAATAACTAAAGTTTAGAGGGAGTTTAAAATTACAAATGAATTATAATTTAAAATGAATCAAATTCAAATTTAAATCCTCCTCAATCCAAATACACTATGAAGGACATTAGGTTTAGTTATTTTTATTGGTTGTTTCAAATTTCAACTATTGAATGCTGATCAATCTTCAATTTATAGAATCTTGAGAGTTATATATTAGAAACAATAGTAATTAAATGAAATAAACGACTGAGCTATTGAATAAAGCAAAATGTAAGATTTGAAAGAGAGATGAAAAAAAAAATAAGAATATTATATGTATGCATGTATGTACCTGAAGTGAAGATGAGAGAAAGCAGAAGCAGGAAGCAAGAAGAGAGAAATATACGAGCCATCTTTGTGCTGATTGTTCTGGTCAGAGGTGGGACGAGTGAATATATAGAAGAAGGAGATAGAATCTCTTCGTCGTTAATTCTATGAAACAAGTCTGATGTATTTATTAACTAATTAATGCTTTAAATGTTTTGGATATTTGTTGACTTTTTTTAAGAGTAAAATTCATTTTAGTCATTTGATTTTACACAAAAATTTTCCATTTCAATATTTTAATTTTATAAAATATCTTTCCAATATTTTAATCCTAACATCTTAATTTCATCAACAAAATTTTTTTTCATTGCTTTAAAATATTAATAAAATACTCTTAAATGTTAACATATTAAATACTGTATTATTCTTTACTTCATTTATCTCAAATTATAAAATAATTTTAGATAAAATCTTATATACCAATAAAGTTTGTTAAATACACTTTATAACCTTATGTTTTA
This sequence comes from Prosopis cineraria, assembly GCF_029017545.1. NCBI lineage: Eukaryota > Viridiplantae > Streptophyta > Magnoliopsida > Fabales > Fabaceae > Prosopis > Prosopis cineraria. The sequence goes on along the minus strand of NW_026555340.1, from coordinate 23,970,132 downwards.
AAAGAAAAAATATAAAATTTTAAACATATCATTAATTTAATATAATATTAAATTTACACTTAATCATTCAATAGAGAGAGGAAAAGGAAATATTAGGATAAATCTATTTAATGGAACTTCAATTTTCTAAAAAATATCTTATATTTTGAGACATTAAATTTCTTACAAAAGTGTCTTATAATGGGAGTATTTTATATTGAATAATGATAATGCTAATTTTCCATTGAAATTCTTTTAAAGAAATATTCTTATACCTCCTATATCTGATATTATATATTATAAAAGGTTATAAAATCTCATTCACTTAAGTGCATTTAAGTCAAATCAAAAGTCATTAAAACTATTCAAATTAATTACCTAAATCAAGTCAAATTCTATAAAAATATAATCAACATTCTGGTAGTAGAAATTAAGGCAGTTAAAAAAAAGAGAGTATAAGCTAAGGGGTGTCACCATTCATATCACAGCAAGCCACCTTGCTAACAAGTGCCGGATTGTTGGCAAACATGACAAAGAACTCCCTTCAATCTCAAAATATAAGATATTTTAATAATATTAAAGTTTCATTAAATATGTTTATTTCAATATCATCATTTCTTTCTCTATATATTTAATTTTCATCTTTCTCTTTCTCTAACAAGTTTATATTTTTATTTTAAAAAAAAATTGTTAAACGTATTTAATGAGATTTATTATTATGTAAGATTTTATTCAAAAGTATCTTATAATTTAGAATGAATGAAGTATGATGTATTTAATTTGAGTCTTCCAAAGTACAATTAATAATTTTTTGTCAAAAATACCCTTAAATAGGGGTGTAATAAATAAATATTTTTAATTGAGACAGTTTATTAAACAAAGATAAATATAAAAATATATATATATATATAATTTTATATATAATTAACTAACTTTTTAAGAGTGTAATTTGACTAAAAATATTTTATAGTATTGACAGGAGATAAATCTACTATAAAGTTAACTATTTAATAGAGGGAGTATTCAATGAAACCATTGTTAAGATGTTTAAATTCAAATAGTCTCTTCACTCCTTAATAAAAGACAAATTTAACTAACTTCTCTTTATTAAAAATAGTAGTTATTTTCCTAAAATTATTTTAAAATATGTGTGATTTTTTACTTTTATCCTTTTTTATACTCCTTCCATTAAAAAATGTAAGGCATTTTTTAAGAAATTAAATATTAACAAATGTAAAGCATTTTTAATCTTTCGATATGTAATCATTATCTTTTTTCAAAAATGTCCCTATTAATAATGATTTTATATTTATTATAGGGTATTTAATAGGGGTAAATATAAAAAGATAGGGTTAGTTTGAAAATAAATAACTACTTTATTAGGGAATAAGATTCGGTTAAAAATACTTTATATTTTTGAATCGAGAGGGTAGTTAATAATCATATTAAATTATTGTGTGAGATTTCAAACCATAATATAAAAAGCGGTAAATTTAGAAAACATTGAAATAACACTCGATTAAATTTCGTCATTTTTCAAGTTTAAATCTTAGATTAAATGGCATCACTTATAGGGGGTGCTTTTGAAAATTACCATAACCACATGTCCACCCAGAACTTTGTAATAGGACTTATTATAAATTTACAATCAGGAATACACAGTAAAGTTAAAAGTTGGGGCATAATATATACATATATATTTTCTTCTCTCTAACCCATAATATATACTGGTCGTATTAATTTGGTCATTCTAGGTTGTGGGTGGATATTAAGAATTAAGGATGACTATGAAAATGGCTCATAACAAAATTGGATGCCTTATATAGTTAACAATGTAAAAAGAGACCAATGCATGGAAGGGTATATATAATGACAACTCATAAATAAGGACACTTGTAAATTTAGAAGATAAATTAAATGAAAAATATTATTTTGGTCCCTATACCCTACTTGAGTTTTTATTTATGTCTCTATATTTTTTTAGTATTCTAGATTCTTATATTTTTTCATTTGCAATGTTGATCCTCTATAGGAAAGTTGGTGCGGTACAAATGATATTAAAATTTTTTCGTGTCCACTATTATTGTTAAGTTTGTGTTGATATGTTAAATTGGTGCTGAGAATATGCCAAGGTAGACTTTTTAATCAACAAAATGAATGTAAAGAAACTACATCAAATAAAAAAAAGAGGTTGACCTGGAGTTTAAAAAAAATTACTTAACTCCAAGTCAGCCTTTTTTAATCTAATGTAGCTGTTTTATTAAATTTATTTCGCTAATTAAAAACGCTGATATTGCAAATTTTTTTTTTAAAGGCTGACCTGGAGTTAAATATCCAGGTCAGCCCTTTTTCAAAAAAAAAAAAAACTGATGTAGCCTGTTTTTTATTTTGTTTTGTTGAATGAAAAATCCATCTCAGTACGATTTTAATGCATCAACACAAATTTGACAATGGCAGCAGGCACGTCATCAATTTTAACACCACTCGTGTGATGTCAATATTTTTTAAAAAAATAAAAGGACCAACTTGCAGATGAAAAAAAGTATAGAGATTTAGAAAATAAAAAGAAGTTCAAAGATTTAAAACAAAACTCAAGCAAAATATATGGATTAAAAGTAATGTTTCCCCTATATTAATTAATAATTGATTTAAACCATGTGAGAGTGTGGGGTCAGACATACATATAGAAAATAAAAATTACTCATTTCATATTATTAATACGGGATATATAGATATATATATATGTGTGTGTGTGTGTGTGTGATCAGCATCTAAACACACAAATACAACCTCTAAACACTGGCGCTAGATCTTGACAATATCCCTGGCCTTCCAAAGGTCCTGAGTATTTTTGAGCACATGTCGCATTACAACATTGCTCATTACATCGATCACTGCAAACACCGATCCCCACATTGCATGTTTTCACTTTTGGTGGCTCTGGCGGCGGCGGTGATGGTGTTGGAATTATCTGATTTGTTGATGGAATCTGAGCTCCCCCCAAGTGTTGAGCAGTAAAATTTGCACATGGTTGTTCAGGTCCTAAAAATATGAACATTGTATTAAATAATTTATATAATTAGGTCTTTTATAGTGTGTCAAGCAACCATTCAGATAATCATAAGCAATTAATAATTTTGGGCTTTGTATGCAAATAATATATTGGGAAAATCATAGTTGAGTCCTTCTTAACTACCTAAAAGTGCCATCAAACACACAAATGGTTGTGAGGTTCTTGGGAACTGGGCTATAAGTAAAATTTGATGTGAATTAACCAAAATACTCATGATTGGCTTCTTCTTTATGCCTCTTGGTCAATTCACACTGAATTTCATTTACGGCCAAGTCTCGAGATATAAGAGCCATTTGTAGATTTGGCAGGATTTTTGAACGGTTAGAATGCTTATAAGGGACTTATAGTGATTTTTCCTAATATTTTTGCAACTTACCTTTCTCTTCTTCTACTTGAAGAATTTAACTACTTGTAATTTACTATTTTATTAAAATTATCAGTCGCATAGGGGATACTAATTTATGTTGGCAGTTTATGTTGTTTAAGGAAGGGAAGCATATCACTGAATTGTAATACTACTTTCGTCTCAATTTATAAAATAATTTTTAAATATAAAATACTTTAGCAAAAATAATAATATTTTATTAATGATACTTTTTAATATTACCCTTTTCACAAATTATTTCTATTTAATATACTTTGATAAATTGAGTATTAAACAAAATGGCATTTTTTAAAAAATTATATTTTTATATTGAAAAAAATAAAAATATAAAATATATTTACTAAATTTTGTTAATACGTATGATTTTGTTTAAAATTATCCTATTAATTAATACGGAGGTACTAGTAATATTTACTACTAGAACAAAGACAACGCAAGAGGGGGAAGGCTCCGCTGCGACGCACAACAAACAAAGATGCTGCCTCCCACAACTTCGAATGAAAAAGGTAAGGGGGGAAAAAGGGTAAGCGGCTAAGCGGAAATTAATTGCTGTGAAGGTTTTGATCTCAGTCTAAAATCTTTTAGGAGATGTGAAAATGAAAAGGGTTCTATCTATGTTGGTTCCAGTAAAACAAACATATAAAACAATTATTTTTTGACAATAATATTTTAAATTTAAAATAAATTTTCTACCTCACATTATTTTTAATCAATGTGATAAATTATTATACATTAATTGTCATTCAAGTTTCAACTTATTTATAAAAATGTCATTGATCATTTTCCTACCTACGTTAATTTTCATACTTACTAATGTGGATTAACGATATATATACTATTTGGTACACTAGTGTATTATCAATATGTTTAAGTTTAATAAATAAATAAACAAAACTAATGGTTTAAAATTTGATAATAACAACTATGAACAGGAAAAATGGAGTGTTCAACAAACAAAATGGAGTGAGTTGGGTGGAAGTCAAGTCAATTGTACATAATTAAAATGATTTTATTTTATTTTTTAAAGACCTTCACTCTTCCTTTTATGTAATCTTAGATAATAATACACATATGTGGTTTTCACAACAACAACAACAACAACAACAACAACAATAATAATACACATATGTGTGGGTTTAAATTTCCTAAAGTTGTGATTGGTGAATTTATGTAATTTTTTTAGTATTTTCACTCATTTTATTACTTTTTATTAAACATAAATTTTTTCCTCTCTTTCTTAAAAAGGAAAGCTTCAAAAAAAATTCACTATTCACAATTTCAGAGAATTTAATGTAGGATTTTTCTGATCCTACAATAATTTATTATTTTAATTTTATTTTATTTTACATTAGTCATTTAACGTTAAACTTACAGGCATCTCTTTACAAGGCATACCTCTCACAAAAAAATTAGTCATTGTTGTATGTTTAGGATTCGAACTAAAGATATCTCGTTAAGTTGGATCAGCTCCCTAATTAGTTGATCCAAGTGCCTGATAGTTATATGTATGATATTCTTTTGGAAAAATTAATCTTTTAGCCTCCGACTTTTAATTCACTTATGACTCAGTTCCTCAATTATAACTCACTGTGACTCAATCCCTCAACTATGACTCGCTTATAACTTAGTTCTTCAATTTTTGAATCACTTATAAATTAATCCCTTAATTTTTGTTATTTTTTTTAATGTTAGCTTATATCTCACGTCAATGAGCAAGATGAGGGTAATTTAAAATAATATATGAGTATTTTTTTATCCCTTTTATTTAATAAGAATTTTTTTAAAAAAATTAAAAAATAAAGACCGAGTTATAAGTGAATTAAAAGTTGAGGGATTAAGTCGCAGCGAGTTATAGTTGAGGGATTGAGTCACAGCAAGTTATAGTAAAAGAACTGAGTTACAAGTAAGTTAAAATTTGAAAGATTGAAAGATTAATTTTTCCTATTCCTTTTGATAATCTTCTTTTCAATATATATTATCATTAAATTAAAAAGAAAATAATCTTTTCATCTTGTAGTAGAAATTTATTGTCATGAAAATTGACCCCTAATAAAAACCTCACAAGAAAGTGTGTCCTTGACTTTAAAAGAGGTAATTTTTTAGTCATTTAATATTAGCAATTAAATATTGACAATATTGATAAATGTCATTCCTAAAATTTTATCAAAAAATGATTTAACTAGAATATGAATATTGTAAAAGCAGGAATATTAATTGCCACAAAGAAACCTGACTGTAAGATTAACAAGGACATGTGAATATTATACCTGACGTAAAGATGAGAGAAATCAGGAGCATGAAGCAAGAGAAGAGAAATACACGAGCCATCTTTACTATGTTCCAGTAAATTGTGAAACGAACACGGAGATATATATATATATATATACCTCCTGATACATATTTATGAGGTGCTATAATATTCATAGTTTGGATCCTGTGTCATAAAAGCGATAAATTAAATGTACGTTTATCTTTGTTGACTTTAGTGAAATCAAGACTCAATTAAATGCATCTAATAATATTTCAATGCATTCACATGTAGATCTACCTACACTACACACGCACCAGGCGTTGATAAGTGCATATTCAAATTTTATAGACTTTTTTTTTGCCAGAAATTCAAATTTTAGAGACTGAAAAATTATATTAAAAGACGAGAAATTTTTATATGAAATTAATGCATCACGTCATCCATGCTATATCTAATAAAATTAAACTAATTCAATGAAATAAAATCTTACTATGTGTTATTACTTTTATTATGTTGACTTTATTTTTAAAATAGAACATCTATTTAATTTCTTGTCTTTTTTTCTTTACCATCATTAATAGCTGAATCAATTAATATTTAATATCATTTAAATATTATGTTTTTATTAAATGAAACATGGATGACATGATATACCGGGTTCTTGCAAGAATTTTTTTATTAAAGGAATTACTCACATTCATTGGTTTCATGAGCTGTATCATGTAAGTATAGTGCCCAATATAACCAAGCAAGCTAAACTTGTGGTTGATGACTCCTCTGTGGGTGTAATATATATGTATAAGGTCATGTTTACTTGTTAAAAAAGAGTGGATTGGAATATAATAATTTGCAAAAATAAAGATAAAAATAAAATAACTAAAAGGGATAGTAGATACATTCAAAAAGAAGAGATGTAATTTAATTTATAAGATTATAAATTATAATTCATGAACTTTTTTAAAAGTGTGATGATTACCATATTTGTAATATATATTAATGAGATTTAATTTTTTAACTAGAGGAGAAAATTAGTTAACGAGTATTTGCCGAGACCATAACAATTCATGTGCGTGTGTTTGGGGCTTTAATTTCTTTCTTTCACCCAGTGCCCAACTCATGTGTCATGCATGCCTTCTCTGTCAATTTCATAAGGTTATATTTTTTTTTTGGCAAGATACACAAATAAAATTTAACCATGTAAAATATTGCACAAATCTGGAAAATTTAAAAATAATAATAACAAGTTTCAAGTAGAGAATAATAATAAATTGATAAAATATAACTTTTGGATATTAAGCTTGTTCTCAATTATCAATTCATTCAGTCAACTTTGAATTGAAACAACTCCTTCTCCATAGTTTCTTGATTCAAAACAATTTAATTCTTATAATTTTATAACTCAATACACCTCATTCCTATAATTATTTAACTCAATTAATTACCAGGATCGAATTATACCAAATCAAAGCTAACGGACCAAATTGATAGTTGAAAGAAAGTTTATGGACAAAAAATTATATTATCTTAATAGATTTGATTAAATTTTATTTTATTTCAATATATAATGATAATTTTATAATTTAATATTTTACAAGAATTTTATATTTATATAATTCATATTAACAAAATAGTGATAGACTAATTCTATCACTGGTCAGTGAAAAAAATTGTGACAAACATGTCAATATGTTAGTGATGGATGTGACCAAAATCAATGAAGAGCTTTTTTGACACTAAAATAATGATGAACAAACGTATAAATAGTGACAGCAATATTCAATTTTGTGATGATAGGATTTGTCTCTAAAATAGAGCTGAATTTGTCACTCAATTAGTGACAGATGTTTATTCATCACATGGATAATGATGCCGTATTTATGATAGAATTTAAATTTAGTGATGGATTTTGGTATACTGTGATGGAAACATTAATCATGAAAATCAGTTTTTCTAGCAGTGTGAATAATTAGGCTGCTGAGATTGAAGACTTGAAGAAATTTGATGAGGGCCTAATATAATCGATGATTCATTATAGGTGACTGATGCAGCTATGTTAAAAGATCAGAATAAATCATTGAGTTAGGTTAATGCAATAAGTATGACTAACATTGATTACATTAATAAAGATATTGGATGAAGGTCAGAATAAATTGTTGAGTTAGGTTGACGCAATCAGTATGATTAACATTGATTACATTAATGAAGTGATATTGGATGATCTGAAAAAACATGATTTTGACACTGGTTTTGATTTGTCATATATGAATTACTTCAAGTTCTTGTTTGAATGACAATTTGCCACCGTTTTGTAAGTTTTTCTTTCATTATATTGTTTTTGTACATGTTTTTTGGATAGCCTTAGGCATTGAAGATGATTTTGCTTCAGTAGCAATCTTTTCAGATATTATTCTCAATTGCCATTATCAACACATATAATTTTGCTACTAGAAAGTAAAGAACATATTACCTATATATAAGAATCAGTCTTTTTAATCCATCCATCCAATTTGTACAGCGTGCCATGTTTAATGCAAGTGTTCAATGTGGAGATTGACATGTGTAAGGAGCACGTTGCTCCAAATTGTTAGTTCTTTTTGCATGATGGTTGGTGACAATGATGGTGGCTTATAATAACAATTAATCAAGCTCACTGTAATTTATAATAATTAAATATAATGTGTCTTGAAAATAATAAAAATAAAATAAAAACAATTTTAAAATATTTTTATTTTTTAAAAATGAGAATAATTTTAAAAGTAATTAAATTCTAAATACCTACTTAAATAAATTGTTATTTTTTTGGCAAATAAAAAACAGTTTTTTTTAAATAAAAAATATTTTCGTGATTACCTTTTAGTGGTTAATTGGGTCAAATACGTGGTAGAATAATAAGTTTCTAACTTCTAACTTTAGACTTTATTGGTCTCCAAGAATGCATTTTCGAGTTCTTCAAATTTCAAAAGATAATAGACAAAAGTATGTGTGCTTTTTGCTGGTTTCCGTGCCGTACGTGCGCATGCAAGAATGAACCCACGCATTTTATTTATTTATTTTAACGTGTGAAGGAGTGTTCTTAAATTAGTAATTATTATTTATTATTGTATGATATCGTATATATTTAATAATACACCAGGGATTGATCAACTTCATTAATATCATCAGCAGTGTGCATGAATTATATCATCATCATCATCATCAATAAGCCCTAGGTTTTAAACTACCAGTTTACTTCTTCATTAAAGATTCACAAATGACTCTATTTTAAGGTTCATTTAGGTTCAATAGTTAATACTTGAACATACATATAGCTGTAGACATTTGATAATTGTATATTGAAGAAATATCAACATCTTATGGTGCATAAAAGTGACCTTTTTTTTCACTTAAATTTTTTGAACAAAAAATCGTGTTTTATTAAATAAAAATAATGTTAAGAGAATTTTTTTTTTTTGCCCCCAAAAATGAGCAGAGAAACTTGTCAACACTTCCACCCATTGTTTAGAGTTCATTAGTACCCTCATCTTCTCTTACATTCGATTTAGTGGATAAAGGAGTTATGCGAGTTTAATTAGATATTTTGAATTTTAAGATCTAAAAATGCATTATTCATGATAGAACTTCTATCTAAAAAGAACTTAATTTAGCTCGATTTGAATTAATTTAAATCTCGTTAAAGTCTTTTCAACTTGATTTGAAATGTGTTTAAAATACTAAATACTCAACGTGAAAAAAGAAAGATTTATGAGTACCATTCTAACCAAACAAGGGGGAGTTTATCACAACAATTCAATCATTTATGCCTCATTTGGTATGTTAGAATTGGAAAGTGGAAGTGAAATTTTAAAGCTTGCTTATTTGGCATGCAAGAATCCAATTTCACAAAAAACTATGGAACTCACTTTTATCATATTCTATAAGAATTCAATTCCATCTTTCTCGCTTAAATAAAATTTTTGTCTCACTTCTATCACCATAAAAAATATATTTATTATTTTACTTCCACTCTCACTTCCATTTTTATTTCTTTTTTTAATTTCACTTTCATAAAAAAAAAATGTTCCCCTACACCAAATGGGATGTGAATAAGCAATGTTTACTTCTCATGAAAATATTGATAAAAGTTTTTTTTTGATAAAGTCGATAAAAGTTTTTATTTTTTATAATACCGATAAAAGGTTTTATAGATTTTTTTCCCCCTCGGGGCTAAGTTTATGATGATGTAGACTGTGGGCTTTAGATGTAACCGGCCCAATATATTGTTCGCTATGGACCCGGTGTTTTTAAGCTTACCATTTTCAAATCAGTTTTCTGCAAATTTAATTTTGATAAAACAATAAATTTGATAAAAATGTGTGGAGTTTAATTTTTAAATTATATTTGCTTGTAATTTTTTATATTTTATATGATTACTCTATAAAAATTTACCTCATCTTAAATATTAAATGATTAAAAAAGGAAAGCAGGTAATGTGTTGGCAGATTAAAAAAAATTTGGAGAGTATTAAAACTTATTTTAATTAAAAGGATAAAGGAAACCCTAAATATCGGGTAATTAATTTTTTCTTATAAGGAGGAGCGAACCAATGTAATTAATTCTTATTCTTCAGACACAACTTGTGGGCCACGGTATGTGCCCTCGCGCAAAATTACTCCGAACGCAAGCCACTTCCCAAAAACCGGCAGCTTGTTTGAGTGCTGAAATCATTCTGCTGTGGAAGTTGAGCAAGAAGAGGTAATCGCTTGGAAACAACGTTGCATATCTATGCGCTATAGTGCGGGCGCGCGAATTCTTGTGCAATAATGATTCTCCTGTTGATTGTTCTTCTTCTATTTTGATTGCACTATTTCTTTTATGCGCAACACTATTTGTTGTAGTTGGGTGTCATTCAACGTTTCCTGGAGTAATGTTGTTGCTATTTCACTGCTGAGTCTTATCTCTAATTTATTTTATGCCCTTTTTTATGCGTTTAATTGATGTTTGTGTGATCCAGAACTAAGAACAACAAGGTCAGGGTCATTCTTTGTATGCAAGGCAGTCATGACTGGTTGTTTAATATGAGGTGTGCTGACTTTGACAATTTTTTAGGAATTCTTACGATCAAATCTAGCTCTATTTTCTATTGCAAATTTTTAGGATTCATCTTGAGATGGAAAAATTACAAATATCTAGGCCTTGTTCATATATTCATATTGCGCAATTTCAAGTGAGTTTGGTGACAATGCTGGCCTCTATGTGTACTATTTTGTGTGAATTTCTATGGTTTTAGTGTTCAATAAGTTGTATGTAGTACTCTATTCCTCTATTTCTTGTTTCCCCCCTTCTATGGGATGAGGACTTACTTCGTGTTGTGTAAAATTCTGGCAACAGATCCGAGTGTTATTTGCTAACATTTGGTAGATAAACATCTTTATTATTTTGGCCTGAAGACCTCTATCATGTACTAGCTTGTTCTTGAAGTTTTGATATTGATCGTTATACTGCATTGCTGGTTAATTAATCACAACTCAATATGCTTTTCTAAACTTTTTAGCTATATACTGGTTCTTTTATGGGTTACCTCATGCTCCTTATTTATGCTTGACTAGTGGTTTATGTGACCATTTATTTTTTGCAATTTACTGTGTCAAGAATCAATTATTTATGCTCAATGCTTCTGCCAGAGATTTTTACATTCATTTTTTTTTATTGTCAAATTGTTATTTTGTGCAGGGCTGGGCACATTGAGCTATTACTTTATCAGCCAGTAATTGTAAGAGTCGCATTATTTACAAGAAGAGAGGTATAGCCTATATTCTAGAGGACAATGAAACAGAAGAGATTGAGATTCAGCGGAATGTTCCTTTAGAAGATGAAAAAACCCTAAATGATTATGGGCCCTCCATTGATTTGCTAGATTCAAGTATAATGCTACCTCCTGTCAATGCCAGTAGTTTTGAAATAAATCCAACTATAATCATGATGATCAAAACCTCATATCAATTCGGAGGCCATCCACATGAGGATCCATACGCTTACATCGTGGATTTCCTTGAACTTTGTGCCACATTCAAGATCAATGGTGCTTCTGATGATGCTGTGTACTTGAGGCTTTTCCCATTCTCTTTGAAGGGCAATGTTAAGAGGTGGCTGCACAATCTTGCTGCTAGTAGCATCAGAACTTGGAAGGATATGGCAAACCAGTTTCTATTCAAGTATTATCCTGTTGCAAAGACTCTGAATATAAGGGCTGAGGTTTTGAATTTTTCACAAGGTGATAACGAGACACTATATGAAGTGTGGGATCGATTTAAAGATTTATTGAGAAGATGTCCCCATCACGATGTGTCAGATTCGGTGATATTAGAAACTTTTTATTCAGGACTATTATTGATGACTAAACTCAGGGTAAGAGTAGCAGCAGGTGGCTCTTTTTTGGCCAAGACTCCAGAAGAACTCTATGGACTAATCGAGGACCAGGCTAGGAATGAGGATCATTAGTTTAACAAATCTTTTGGTGATGGCAATGATTACTATTAATGTTCTTTTTTTAATCAGGAAAAATGTTAAGAGTTCAGTTCCTATTACACACGAAGTATTTGACTTGTTATAGGTTTTATAGCATATATATTTTGAACCAGAATGCTACCAAGTTTAACTAGTTTTATCTTTGACTCAAGTGCTTCTTACCTTGAAGTGCCACTCTTTTTTATTATATGGTTACTTGATTGTAGACTATTTGTTAAGACTTTTCAATTTCATTCTTGTTTACACGACGATAAAGGGATACATTTTAATGGGTATTTAGATATTCTTAAAAAAAATCATGATTTTAAGTTCATAATGAATTTTGATATTTGTAAGAGCACTTGGACAAACTTTCATAAAACGATGGTTTTGGCCTTTGAAATATATTATCCAAACTGGGACCTATGTATTTGTTATTTCTTAACGTTAGTTTTTTAGTTAAAATATATGAAAAAGCATATTTTCTATTCAAATAAAAATGTGATAATACATAATCAATTGTAAATTATAACTTTTTATGCAGAGTTATATGCTTTTTATCTTTTGATTCAGAAACTCAATAAAAATTGGGAAAAAAAGATTAAAGTAACATTTCAAAGATGATGATGATTATTGCTGGACATCTATACAACTGTTTACAATCCATGTAAGAAGAACCTAAATTTTTCATGAATACCTCCACATACAATTTAACAAAATTAATAACAATTTTGTTTTTTGCAAACAAAATTGATAACAATTTGAAGGTGACATGTTTATCAAAATGTTTGTGCTTATCAAAACTCACGTGTCCTTAATCGCGGTAATGATCTTATTTCTCTTATTTAAGTACAACAGCTCGGAACCTGACTCTTTGCTATCAAAATTGGTGCTATCCCACTGCGTCCAGCGCAAAACCGATGTAATATGCAATCAATTCATAGCACATTTTGGGTCAAAAAGTTTAATAGCATTTAAAGTCTAATTTCATATCATTCTTGACCAAAAAAAAAAATTCATATCATTCATTCATGAAGCAATTAGATGATATATGTATGTGTGTATATAAAACAGCAAAGAGAAGTGAGAAAATGAAAAACTGATGAAACCATTAGATGGTATAAAAAGAAGAAGCAAAAACATTAGAAATAAGAAGAGTCACGTGTGTTATAAAAAAGAAGAGTCAGATGAGAGAATGAGAAAGTGATTTTGTGGAGTTGGAGACAACGGTTAGGATAAATTTAAATTAATTTAACTGTGCATTTCATATTGGATGCGGAGAGGTAGCACCAATTTTGACAGTAGAAGTTCGGGTTCCAATATAGCTCACGTGCCTATATCATTGTTAAAAAAAAAGATTTTAAATAACATATACAGATTATGTGTATCCAATTAATTTAGTAACCCAGTACGCCCAATTATATTTAGGAGAATGGTTTGATTTTAGAAACCAAGTCCAGCTAAGCCTCTGGTTTAATGCAAACTCAATCTTGCTTGGCTCTCTGTCTTATTATAAATTTTATTAGTATTAGTTGATTTTATGATTTTTTTTTCAATAGATCATCCCCAATAAATTACTTTGTAGTCATTACGAAAACTTTTAAGAAGTGAATATATTACTTTTATTTAACATTTTAATTTTATTTCTTGACTTCATATTATGTAAGAACTAAGAACAATATATGTTATTGAGTTTTTAAAATTTTAAAAATATTATTTTTGATCATAACATTATTTTTTAAAGGAATATTTTAGATGTACATAATTTAATATATAAAAACAAAAGCCCGGTCTCTTCATGCTGGGCTAGCCTAATCTTGATATTGATACATAAGAATCGGGCACCGGCTTAATTGCTAACCTGGTCTTGCCTGATCTTGTGCTTATAGATATCTTTTAACCTTTATTTTTTTAAAAATAATGTATTTGCTCTTTTAACAACAAAACTCGTATACTTGCCATTACTCTAGAGGCTGTCCAATGGCAGGAACCTTTTCTTCCGAAGACACAGCACATAATCTCAAAGCGAGGATCTTTTTTAATTTGGCGCCCCAAACGCAGGCTATGATCGAAATTGCTAAATATAATTAAAATAAAAATATAAGCACATACCTTTTTAATAAAAATAAAGTAATTTCTCATTCTTTTACTTTTGTATGATAAATTTATTTATTTTATTTTTTATTTTTTGATAATATTATTTATTTTTTACAATTGAGAAAATTATTAAATATCTTTACCATTATGTCATCCTTTTAAAATTGTTGTTCATCAAATACTCTAACCTGGTATTATTTTATAATTATTCCTTTTAGGGTAAAAATAAAGGCCGCCAGCAAAACGCTGTCACATTATGTTGTTGTGGAAAGAATCCGAGCGGCGCTTCCTCATCACCAGCCGTCACCTCTGCCTCCAGCCCCACACCATCATTAGTAGCCACCGCCGTCAATCAATTACGTTCTTTTCTCCGACGAGGGAAACTCACTCCTCTTTGTTCAAAACCATTATTGTTACTCCTTCCTTCCTGACCTGGACTGCTCTTTCGAATTTTGACTTATTTCCTGAATTTTGATTGTAACTTGTGGCAGACTGTTGGGGCAGCGTTTTGAAATAAAGTTGACACTACCCTAATAGCAAGCAAAGCATTAAGCTCTCTCTCAGTGGCGTACTAACAATCGTGAGTGAAAGCATCCAATCATAATCCTAGGGCCATGAAGACGCTTAAGTCGTGCACTAAATCAGCTTCTGTTGCGAACAAGAAGAGGTAATCCTTTGAATCGATGTTCTAATTGTATGTAGTATAGTTGGACACAAATGTATGCGTGCGAAGAATGCTTTGTTTTGGTTATAATATTCTCTTTTGCTGGACATAGTTTTATGCCACCGTTTCTTGTGGTAGAGTGTAATTTAGCATCTACTATGTGGTAAAGGGGGTGATGCTGTGGCTATTTTTACTATTTTATTCGCATATTACTGTTGTAACCTAGAAATAGTGTTCTGGTCTAATTAAATTAACTTCGATGATGTAGGAGTTAGAATATTTTAGATTTGGATCAAGATGATGGAATACTAGTTCCATGGGGGTGGCATGGACACTTAATCATCCAATATAATGATCTAAATCTCCTATTCAATGTTGCACACTAGTAACTATTCCTGTTTTTACGTTCTAATCAACTGTTATGGCCCTTTCGGTTCATCAAATATTATAATTATGCATTTTTTTACCTTCTTTTCAGGAAAAGAAAAGAAGGCAGAGGTGACAACAAAAGGAAAGAATCTAATACTGAAAAACATCTTAGGAAGCTGAACTATGCGTATGATGACATGGAACAAGGTCTGATGAAAGTTATGTTCTATTCTGGAAGGTGTTACCTAGGGGCTAGGGTTTATTATTATATGTTTCTATAATTTCCTTTCTCACATATGGATCTTTAATCAGTGTTTTCTTTTAATTATTAGATTGAAGTTAGTGTGAAATTCGTTAGTTACTCATTGATTTTTTTTTTTTTTGGGTTTAATCAGTCTTTTCTGACTATATCCTTGGCCACTAATTACTGGTTTTATGCGTTCTTTTCGTCTTTCAGAAAAGCATAAAGATACTCTTTTTTTCCCCTATATATAATTTTATTTTATTTTTTAATGAGTGAATATTATCCTTTTTCTCATGTTAACATTTTCACTTGTAGTGTCTGATGATGAGTCTCCTAGAAGCAAAGGTGTGGAAAGTATGTCAGAAGACCCTGAGGTTAATTGACAATAGAGCCTAGAAAATTGACAATACATTGTTAATTGGGATTTATGTGTAATTCATTCTTGTTTTTAACATATTTTATAGAAATAATTTTTTTTAAAATTTAATAAGTTTTCAATTGTATTATCTATTAAATATAAATTCCTTTTTTCAATAAAATAGGCGACAAAAAATTCATGCAAAAGTGGTTACAATTAAGTTATAATAGACCTTGTAAGGGATTTGCATGCAAGGGGTAGATCATCCAAAAATCTAGTATCAAAACGATCATTAGAAGCATACACAAGCAAATCAATTTGAGCAATTGTTTAATTATGTAAATGCATGATTAAAAGTAATTGTTTAGTCTCTTATAGTAAGATTCTTGATTTTCTTAATAGTAGCATATGGGGGATGATTTTGTGCGGAATCAAGTTGGATGAGTCTCAGCATTTCACAATAATCAATATAGGGATTAACGTCATCGAGTCCATCCTTCTAATAAAAGTTGGGTCATTTGAAACTAGTAAAATATCCAAAAGTTCTAGAGCACCAAAATGAAGGGGTTGTGGGCTCCTAATACCTCAAAATTTTTATTTTTATTTTTGTAAAATTGTATGCGTTTATTTATGGGAAATGCTAAAATCAATTTTAAGCCCTACTTGTAGATAAAATTTCAAATGTGGGTCCCCCATATGATGATTTTTGAATTTGTCCCTGAGTATTGGAATAGCAATTAAGGTCTTTAGAAAAACGTTTAAGTCAATTTCCTTCGTCTTCACGATAAAACCTTAACAAGCAATAATATTTGCTTTGAGTAAGTCATCAACATCAAGTTTCACCCAACTTTAGGGTGAATACCATTTGGCTTGTGATAAATATAAGTTCTTTAATAATAAATTCTCTCTCACCAATATTTAGGGTATGTTGTTTAACATTAAAAATAAATTATTTTTAAACAGTTTAAAAATTTTATAAAAATATTTATTTTATAGAGATTTTATAAAAAGAAAATATTATTTTGTATTTAGTTACCACAATAAAAAAGTGATTATTAGTTGGTTATTTTTAAATATTATGATATCTCTTTTTTTTCATTTTATAAAAATAATTTATTATTTAATTATTTTTTAATTTTATGATATCTTCATGTATTACACCTTTTGAAAACATTTTCTCTTATCTATTTTAGAAGTTATTCAAAGTAGCTTCTTAAAATAATTAAAAATTCTCTCTCTCTCTCTCTCTCTGTTTTTTTTACAAATTTTGATTATTTTTAAAATTTTAAAAAATATTATAAAAACTCATAAAATAATTTTCTTAAAAAAATAAAATAAGTAATTTTTTTATAAAATAAGTTGAAACAAACATACCTTTAATGAAAGATGAAAGAGAAAATTATGTTAAAAATTAATAACATAACTTATAAATAAAATTAATTTTTTTTTTTCATCCTATAAATAGGATAGGATGGAGTAATTCTTTAATTTTTTTCCATGAAAATTACATTTCTAAATTTTGTGCAAATAAACTTTTTATTTATATTTTATTACTAAATATCATATAAATTGGCAATAAAATATTATTTATATAATTGTAAAAGTATTTAAGGACTCATTATCATATTTTAAAAAGGTGTGGAGGCTTTTTTTGGAAGGAGGCATTTGTAAATTTTGAGGGGAGTTGTGTCATGTGGTTTTGTATTGAAGGACTGATTATCGCATTTTAAAAAAATATTGAAGGACTCATTATCATATTTTAAAAAGGTATGGTGTAATTTTTACTTTTTATAGTTTTATATGCATGTATGTATCGTGTCACATGCGTGAATATATTATAAATATTCATTCACATTACATATTAAGGATATATTTGGTTTGAGAAGAGAAATTTTACTCCCTTTCAATTTGTAAAAATGGAAAAAAAAGGGAGGAATTTTTTTTTAAAATCTTTCATTATTTTATTGTATTAGATTAAAAATCCCTATTATAATATGATAATTTAAAAATATTCTTCATTCTTTGCTGGTATGTGTTCCTCTGTTCAAGTTGTGTTCTTTTTTTTAACTTGAAATGTCATTTTTATTTTTTTTCTTTTTCTATTTTTTAATCATGTTTTGTTATTCTTCTATTTTGTGTTAATAAACTTATTTCTTTATATACTTTTGATTCATAAATTTTGAATAAATTATTATTAAAAATATATATATGAATTATAGATAATTATATATTAAAAAATTCATAACTATATTTTATCGAGAAAAAAAACAATTTTACTTATATAAAAATAAAATTGTTTATATATATTTATTTTCTCTAATCTTCCTTCCTGACTCAAATAAATATCATCCCTTTCTTTTATTAAAATCCTTCCTTGAATCAACAGACCCTAAACGTCTTGTTTTGTTCTTTTCCCGGAACCCCACTCAATAGTCAATACCCTCTAAAACCCTAACGGCCTTTCTTACTCTAACTCGCGCCTTCTTCGTTCAACCGGTTCGTCCTCCACGTTCTGTGTCCGGCATTACCTCGGCGTCGCTCTGTTCAGTCTTCACCATCGACTCAGTGCAAGTGAAGAGCAAGAGGATTTCCAGTGATGGCTTCCAGGCCAGAGCTGCTTGCTCCGCCTGAGATTTTCTACGATGATACTGAAGCTCGCAAGTACACATCTTCTTCTCGCATCATTGAAATTCAGGTGCTCTCCCTTGAAAATCACGTTATACGTGCTTCTCCTTTTTGTTCTTAGAATCCTGATGCTCTTTCTCTATTTGTTGAATTTGTAAGCGATAATTTGAGTGTTATGTTTTCCATTTCGAAATTCTTGATGATCCTCTTTCGCGTGTTTGAAGGCGATACTTTCTGAAAGAGCTCTGGAGCTACTTGCCTCGCCCGATGACGGCATTCCCAAGTTACTCCTAGACAATGGTAAAAATTCTCATTTTCTCTTCTGCGACTTCCATACTTAGGTAAATGTAGCATCTTGTTTTTTTTTTTCTTTCCTATTATACATGTTAGCGTATTCACAGTTCATAATAATTTCATCTAAACATAATCTAATACTCATAACGTTCTAGGCTTGAAACTCTTTGCAGTCCTGGGTATCGAATTGTTGTTCTCTTGCCATGGCATTACCCTTTTTACATGAGATTGTAAGTTGCACTGCAACGTTTCCAGGCACTATGGCTGATAATTGTGGTAGATTTATTATGACCAATTCTTTTGTAATTCTTTTGTAGGTTAACCAGTTAAATTGTTCGTTGAGGGTTGAATACCACATTCTGACTTACATATATGATGTGTTATTCATTACCTTGTGTATGCTTCGATGATTGGAAGATTTCAAGGCATTACTTGAGTTTACTTTCTTAGATTGTGGGATTAGGACTTCTCTGACATTTCACTATTTCATATTTAATCCATAGAGTCTGGTTTTACAAGCATTTTTTTTTAATCCTTTCATTTGTAATATAGCTGAACTCAAATGTATGATTGTATTGCCATGGCTTTCTGTATCTCAGATAGGCATAGACCTAAGAAGAAGCAGAAACATAACAAGAGTGGGAAGGGAAGGGAATGGATACTGAGGAAGAAGGAACAGATGAGAAGAAGAGGAAATTTGGTGCCTCCAGACACCAAATACACAGGTTGGAAACGCAAGGATCCCTTTTGATCCTGTTTGTTTTGCCTCCGAATTTACTTGGTTATATCATGTAGCCATTTAGTCCCGACCAAGTCTTCCTCACTCTATTATTTTATCGGAGCATAGGATTCTGAACAATTTTGTGAGTTTGGATTAAATTTTTTTTTGGATCATTATAGCCAATTTGGAGACAGATTTCGTGTGTTTCGGGTCAGGTAAAAGATTGTCTCGTCTTCTTAATCTACCTCTAATGCTTTGTAATCCGTGAAGTGAAATGCTCAAATATATTATTGCCTTAGCCGCTGTATCAAAGCTCAAATTGTTTTTAGGTAAATTGAAATTCCTGTTTGGATTAGTGGAAATTTGGATTTGAGCCAGGTCTATTATTTGGATGTATACAATTGTATGGAACCAAAGGAAATTTTTATTTATTACAATTCTTCTAAAATTTTAAATCTTTAATTATAATTATTTCAAATCTCAACCATCATCTTGCAATACAATCCAAACGTAGATGAGTCACATAAACTGGACAATTTATTATTCTTAATTCTGTAGGTTTTATGTTAAATAAAATATTTAGATTTTGTCTATGACGGTATAGTTCACAAGAAAAAATTGCTATCAACTTCCAGAACAAATTATCAGGTGGTAATATTTTCTTTTAATTATTGGATTGAAGTCAGTGTGAAATTCATTAGTTACTGATTGATTTTTTTTTTGGGGGTTTAATCAGTCTTTTCTGACTATATCCTTGGCCACTGATTACTGGTTTTCTGCGTTCTTTTCGTCTTTCAGAAAAGCATAAAGATACTCTTTTTTTCCCCTATATATAATTTTATTTTATTTTTTAATGAGTGAATATTATCCTTTTTCTTATGTTAACATTTTCACTTGTAGTGTCTGATGATGAGTCTCCTAGAAGCAAAGGTGTGGAAAGTATGTCAGAAGACCCTGAGGTTAATGATTCTCGACTTAGTGAAGGTTCTAAAAGTGATGGGGCTCTTGACCTATCTCTTTCTGATGAAGAGGATACAGAGATTAATGGTAGATCAACTCCTGAGGATTCAGTGCAGTTGAGGTCTGTTAACAACTTAGCATTAAGTACCTCCTTCTGTTTCATGTTGTTTTCTTCAAATTCATCCCCTTCGAAATTACAACGCATTTATATATTAATATAATTGAAATATGTTTTTTAATTATTGAATATTGAATTGTTTGAACAGGATAATGAAAAATTGGAAAGAAAATTTCATTCCCCAAAATAAAGGTGTAGCACTTTATTTTTGCATCAATGAAACATTTTTTAAATAGTCCTTTTTATGCAGGATCATTAATTTGGTGGTAACTTATGTCCATGTTACATTTTCTCCAATTTGTAGCATTTGAAATTGACTTCCCATGCTTATGCTATATTTTTCACTCATTATTATTACCTACTGTAACCTCAAGTGCTTTTATCATTATTCATATGTTGAATGAATGTTTTTAAATCTTGCACACCTTGTAGTGATTAAAACTTCCATGTCCTCCTGCAGCTCCTTTGATTTACATTTGCAACATAGTTTATCAAAAGAAGAAATCAATGACCTAAGAAATTGGGAATATAAGTGGGAGGTGCCAGCAAATGGTATGTCAAATTGCAAATGGACAGGAACAGGGAATAATATTTTAGAGGTATATTTCTGCATTATATTTTCTTGGTATATCTTACTACTCTCAATTTGTATGCGGGTGACCTTTTTTAAAAATTAAATTTACTTCAATTAGCGGCCACAGAGGTTGGAAAAGGAAGGTTTTGCTACAGAAATGTTGCTGGGTTCTGTTTATTTGAGCTTTGCTATCCCTTTTCAGTATTCTCTTGCCTTCAATTAGTAGATAATGATATCTTGTATCTAGATCTTGATCTTGATTGTAAGATCTTACTATTCTACCTATATAAATCAATCTTAATCCTTGGTGAGATTGAAATGTACTTGGATTGCCTTAGGATTCATGATCCTAATTGTCCAATCCTATGATCCTATGATTATGTCTTGTGAACCAGTCCTTTTGTATGGGAAAAGAAAATCAATTGTCAAGCCAATTTTTAACCTTCTATTAGCCTGCCACGTCTCCTCTCCCTTCATTTTTGCTTCTGCACCTTTGGCTGTAACAAGTTAGGAGGAGGAGAGTTGTTTATGATATTTTGGTCTGGAAGGAGGTGTGGAATTTATTCTAGTATCAATAGCTCGGCAATGAAAAGTAGCAGCTTATTTACTGTATGGGTATCGTCACTTTAGAGAGACTTCAAAGTTGTTTGTAATGAATGGAATTTTGTGATTTTTGCAACTTAAGGCTTGTGTTCATGGTTGATGAGATTCTGATACTGTTATGCTGATTTGTAAGCTCATAAAGTTTATATAACTGTGTACATATTTCATCTTTGTTTTCCCATCATAAGTTGTAGTATCTCATGGTTGGATCTTTTTGGTCTCTTGGCTGATGATTATAACATTGATCCTTTAGCTGGAGAAAATTTTCTATATGGCAAATAAGTGAATGAAGTAATTATTACAATTTTTACTTTTTGCTTCCATGATTTTTTTGGTAAGTTGCCTGTTTGGTGATGAATATTTTCCTGTTATGTGTTCTCTTACCTCTCTTGACATTGTTCATGTCTTGGCTTTGTCCTAATCGTATATTCTTTAATATTGTAATGTTAATTTCACTAATGAAGAATTAGATTGTTTGGCAATGGGCTCAATCGCATATTACTTCTTATTTCATGCTTTCTCATTCAGGGTCTAGATTTCAATTCTTGTGACGGTCTGAAGCCAAAATTGTATCAGCACTGGATGGAAGTCTACCAGAGATCTGGGGGCAAGGCTGTTAATTCATCTTTACAAAAGACGTTTTTCTCCCTATGTAAGTTAATTGGAATTTTTGTGGATGAATTATCTAGTTAGCATCATTCAGTTGCACCTTTGTGATACGTATTATAATTCATCTTTGCCATCAGTCTTTCTAGCATTGTGCATCTTGATTGTTTGCTTCACTGATATGTGTTCAAGACGTACTTCCTTCCATATTACGTATAACTTTGTAAATTTTTTGTTGCTTACCAAATTTTCTTCATTGAATACGCTCTAATTAGATGAATCTTGGGTTTAAAGTTGGGATTTTATATTCGTAATGCTGTTGTATTCTTAAATATGGACCCAAAATGTTGGGGGACTTTGTCAAATTGAAGTGAAATCAATTTAGTTAATTCCTCCAATTTCTGTACATGAGGCAATCATAATTTCATTTTTACTCATTTCATGGGTAATGAGTTCATGTTGTCAACCTGGTTCCAGGCAATAGCTACAGGGATATACTTCACTGTAACAAAAGACCATTCTATCACAAAGGCTTGGAAGACATGACGATCATGGACGCATACATAATGCATTCAGTAAGCATTTTGTCCTGCTGTTTTATATAGAATTTTGCTGCTTGTTTCCATTAATGACATAGTGACTGTTGTCATATGAACAGCTCAATCATGTCTTTAGAACTAGAGACCTTGTGAAAAAAAATGAAGCCAAACTTGCCAAGCTTGGGGAGACTGCTGATGTTGATGAATTTCGAGATCAAGGTTTTACTCGTCCAAAGGTGAGGACCCTTTATTCTTCTAATTGTTTTTTTTTAATAATAATTTCATTTCAGCTTCTTTAATCAACGTTGTTTAATATGAGATGGCATTGTAGCATGCCTTTATATTGATGTTGATAAATTTTGAAGTACAAGTGATAAATTTAGTATTTGTTTTAAGCACACTTATAAGTACTATGACTGGTTATAAATTTTATATTCTATGCTGACATTGATGTTGATTGACTTTGATTTATTGATATTTTTTGGATTTGGTTATGCCTTTGTGGTTGTTTGCTTGGTGGTCCTTTTTATTTTTGGGTACATTGGTGATTCTGATTTTGTTTCAATGTTGTATGTTGTTTTTAATTATCTGGAGAAGGGAGTTAAGTATTCTCATACGTAATTAGAAGTCTGACAGATGAAATCATTGATTGAGCTCTGTTTCCTTGGATCAAGCTTTTACCTAATTATTTGCTAAGCACACCTAACAGGTCATGTGATTGCTAATTTGTAATCTTTGGTGATGTAGTTTTTCATTTTATGCTCCAGGTTTTAATATTATTACCATTTGCAAGCATTGTGTTCCGTGTTGTGAAGAGGCTTATACAACTTACACCTCCATCTTGCAAGGTAATTTACTTTAGCTTGATCCTTTAACTTTTTTATTTAATTGATAATTAACATTAACTTTTTTTTTTTTTTACTTTTAATAAGTTTGTTGAGCATGGTCCTAAACACTAACAATGTCATTGCATGCTCTAGACTCTGGAGGTTTGCCTCAACTCTTAATCTGTGGCATTTGAATTGGGATTTTGGCATGTAATAGTTTGAAATGACTAATGGAAGGTTTATTATATTTTTGCCTCAATCCTTCTGCTCGCACGTAGTTGTAATTTTCCCTTGTCCTGTTTTGTTTCCTTTTTAAAGCCAGAATTTCCTACTAGGTTCCTTGTGCATTTTATTTTTGTGAAGGATCTCTTCTATGCAATGCCTGTTTCTATTCCTGGTTTTCCCATCTTAAATGCTATCTTTTGGAGAAAGGTTTTCATTCCACTTAGATGCCTACCATTAAGTATCAGAGTTGATGGTTGGTGACTTTGGAAAAAATCTACTTGCAAAGGGCTCTAATAACAAGGTGTCAAGTGCATGAACTGTGCAATTATAAACCTATCGATACATATCAAGTTTGTTATATAACTTAATAGGCTTGTTTATATCAAGAATGTATGCTGTATGTTTATGCTTGTGGTTGTAATTATTGTTGTGATTGCTGCATGCTGATAATGTCCTCCATTTAGTCATTAGTTAGTTAATGATTGTTTTTTTCAATAAAAATGACGTGATGTGTGTTTTTGCTTTTGCTCTAGTTCAGAAGATAAACAGGTAGTTTAATAGTTTTGTGTTGGCATTTACAGCTCAGTGTTGAGCATATGGACCGTTTTTCCACCAAATTTGGAAGTGAAGACGATAAAGGCAATGATCAGATGGATGAAAATGGGCAGGAATCTGGAAATGCAATGCCCCAAAAGTCATATAAAGGTTCCGACTTTCAAGCACTTTTTGGTGGCAATAACGAGGATAACTTCATGATTGGCATCAAGTTTACAAGGTAAATTAAATTTCTAAATAGTAATTGGCTTAATTTTATTATAAATCTTTTTCTGGGACAAGTGAAAGTTTTAGTAAGTTCACCATCAGCATTTGTCATTAGATTCTTTACAACTGGAAAGTCATGAATAATTCTGATTAGAAGGGTATCTTATATATTTTATTATTTTTGGATAAAATTCTGTAAATTAACAATGGTTTGAGTCTTTTTCACCTAGAAAAATTGATGTTCCCAAAGGAAAAGGTTAGGTGAAGTATAAAATAAAATGTCACTGGCTTTGTTAGTTGTTACAGAACCTAGTCAACCTACCGATGTCTATAAGAAGTGATTGAAATTATAGGTGTCTCTGACATGTTTGTTGACAACTCCAGCAAGCTGAAAGAAGTGCTTATGACGCCTTATTTCCTTGTTATAATTTAATAATATTCGGCCAGCTTTTTGATCATTCTTTGTAGTTAGTGTTCGTAGGTTGGCAATTCCATTGGTTGGTTCCTACGATGTAGGCATATTTCCATTATGATAGTTCTTTGTTCTGTGAAAAAGAAGATGGAAGGGAGATTTTGCCAAGCTATAACTACAAATTGGGTTTGACATGCATTCATGCACATATTCACTGGGTTTTCATTAAATATGTATGTGTGACTGCACTAAAGTCTTGTCATAAGTATAATCATCCATCTGGGAATCAAAAGCATGGAGAGAAATATTTTGATCACTTTTGCCTATTCATTCACTGTTCAAAAAAGATTAAGAAATATGAGAAGTTGACAAAAAAAGAAAAGAAAAGAAGAGATGAGAATCAGAAGAAGAAATCCTATTGTTATGCCTTGAACAAGAATAGAGAATGAATTGTGTGTTTTATTCACGGAAAAAAAATGGAACATCTATAGGGGAAGATGAGCGACATTCCTGCTATTCAATCCCCATGATCCAGCTGACAAATAAATGAGAGAGTAATGCAAAAAGAGATCCCAAGAAATCAGGGGTGATACAATCAAAAATATTTACAGTTATAAATGCTAAATTAAAAAGGAAATATTTGCAGAATATTTTTATTAATATTCCACAATATGCCTCAATATTTCTCAAGGGAGTGAGTATTTATAACTCTGAATTTACTTAGGTTGCGTTTGGATTGGTGGATTTAAGTTGTGAATTTGGATTTAAAATCTCATATTTGAAATTCATAGATTCTAAATTTTGTTTAGATGATATAAAAAATTTCAAATTATAATATTAAACTCTTTTGTTTGGATCTAAAGTAAAATTTTAAATTTTAAATTCTATATTTGAATTTAAAATAAACTTGGATGACTGGTTGAAGTTGACAATCTGAATGGCCAACTTCCATTGGGATCAGACAGTCAAAGCTGACTGGGACTGTAGCAACGGCGATGACTGGTACGGGATAGCCAACTTCCATCGGGAATGAACCAACACAATGACGAGGACCAAATGACTGATTTTCATCAGGACAAGACTGACGGCGATTACAACGATGAGGACTGGACGATTGACTTCCATAGGGACTGGACTAATTGCGACCATCAGGACCAGACCGATGACAACTATTGGGATAGGATGGCCGACTTCCACCAAATCCAGACGGTTGACTTTCATCAAGGTCGTACCTGTGGAAGTTTGTTGCCGAGTCTTTGTTGTCGCCATAGGTTTGGTCTCGGCAGAAGTCGACTATCCGCTACCTTTCGTCACCATCAGTCCAATCCTGGTGGTCGCCATCAATCAGGTCCTGGTGGTCGTTGTCAGTCCGATCCAGGTGGAAGTTGGCCATTTGCTCCCCGTCATCGCCGTTGGTCCTATCTTAGTGGAAGTTGGACGTTTGGTCCCTGTCAACGATGGTTGCTTGCTTCTGTCAACTTCGGTGGTCTGGTTTAGTTACCGTTGGCTAATCGATCAAGCCTTCGTGAATTTGGGTCAAATTACAAAAGAGATTGTGTTAGGATTTGAAATAATAGGGGTTTAGAAAAGATTTCAAATTATAAAGAGATTGAGGTAGAGCTTAAGTTCTATACATTTTTTAATTACCCAAACAATGGATTTGGCTCAAATCTAAATCCAAATGTATTCAAATATAGCATTAAAGAAATCCAATCATGGAAGGAATCTTTTTGCCCTCTTTAGATGCCTCCATAGTCGCATAGTTTATCTTTACCTTCTAGAAGTGACTGTTGAATGTGGAAGGTGCCCATTTTAACTTGAAAATTCTTACACATATAGCTTATTTGTGCATTATCTTGAATATAAATAAAGGATATATAAAAATGCTGTCTTGGAGAGTTTGTCTCATCCAAAGTTGAATTCTTTAGTTCTCTTTCAAAGCTTTTGTTTTGTTGAACTTGTATCATAAAGCAATATGAAATAAATTTCTCATGGTCAAGATATATTCTGTTTCTCTTGCGCAGGAAAACAATCAAGTTATTTAGTGATTTCCATACCTCAGACATCATTGTTGCTTCACCATTGTGCTTGGTTAATGTAAGAAATTCCTTTTAAAATTTAATCTTTGTTTTATATTTTAAATTTAATAATGTAATTTTTCATTGACCTTCATTAAACAGCTTTAGCTTTGAGTTGAAACGTGTTTTACCATTTTTTCTGTGTATTTTGAAACTTTGCATGCATTGAAACTGTTCTTCTATTAATATATTTTGAAGGAATATACTGCTTATGTATATGCTAATGGCTTCAGACTGTTCTATATGCTAGAAAATTGATGAGGCTAAGAGTGATAAGGAAAAAGATGTTGATTATTTGTCATCCATAGAGGTAAACTGTTACTCTTCTTGAAATTTTGTCTTGATAATTCTTACTGCATATGTTGCTACCTTTTATGCGCAAAATATGCTGTAAAGTTGACCCAGCGAATAATTATGAGCAGGTTCTGATTGTTGATCATGCAGATGTAATAGCAATGCAGGTATATTAAGGGTGTTACTTGATATAGTTGTAACTTTTGAAGGTTCATGATCTTGAGGCCGTAAATGAATTTTGTCTATCATATATAAAAAATGGCAGGATTGGTCTCATGTGCATACAGTTCTTGAACGCTTGAACTGCTTACCTTCAAAGCAGCCTGGAACAAATGTCATGCGAATAAGACCATGGTGTGATATATATCATCTTTCTTATGCGTTTTGTTTAACTTATTGTTTTTGTTCTGTCCATGAAAAATGATATTTGTAATTGAATACTTTGAGATTGGCTTTTGCATTCACAATGATAGTTTTTGCTGGTAGCAACCATAATATTTGGTTGTAACAGTGAAAGAAACAAGGGGTGCACAAAATGGAACTCCTCAGTTGCTCAACAATCTGACTCAGAACCCCCCCTCTAAGGGGGGTTGAAAATACCATGAGCACAAACGCACACTGTGACAGTCATCGTATGGAAAGAATATTATAACTTTCAAAAGCTGCAGGCTGAAAATATCTTGCGCATTGATTTAACCTTATTCATATGCACCTCGGGCATGTAAGAACTTCACAAAACCTTAGCCCCCTTCCTTCTAAAACCAGTTCGAGAATGAACTCTCGACAAGCTTACTGCTTTCAAAAAAATTAAATAACTTTCCAACAAGTGCCTACCAATCTTGAAGCGTAGTAAAACATGGTTGTCATTTTCCGAACTTGTGACAGATAATCCATGCATTTGGAGACAAGGCTTCATTGGCCTAGATAAAGCCTTTATCTTTACAGACAGAACTTTTATCTCTGAAAAACGTTCTGTTCTTATTTAAAGACGGAAAGACATATGTATATTTAGGGTAGCAATATAATTGATTGGACTTAAACCAACAAGTATGGGGATTAGGAGTGGTTTTGAAGCTTCATTCTACAATAGTGCAATAAATATGCTACTGCCGGTCAAATGAATTAATGAACATAATTGAGTAAATTAATTTCAACTTTCTGTCTTAGGCAGAAGACTTGCATGTCAAAGGTGTAGGACATGACAACGAGAATTTAGTCCGTCCTTGGTATTAGTGTGCTCTGTATGATTCCAGTTCCATTGTGATATCTTTGAAGGGACTGCCCGTCTTCGTGTGTGTGATCCATTATTTCTTTGTCACATGAATTGTCTGTTATATCCCTGCTTAGAATTAAGTGTCAAACATATGACATGCCTTTTCTTTTCTTAAAATTGTGAAATGATTTAAACTGTTTATTGTGTAGGTATCTTGATGATTATGCTAAGTTTTACAGGCAAACAATCATTCTGGGTTTTTATTCAAATCAAGGTAATAGGTGTTCTTTCTTCTAGCCTAGATCTTTGAGAACAACTTTGCATTATTATTTTGTCTTTATAATCTTTGAAATCCAGATTCTATGTGTTGAACATTGGCCTTTTCATTCTTCCTTCTTTTACCTCTTTGGTAAATGGGGAAGATTTTAGTTTGTCAGAAAATTTTGGTACTTACAGTGCTTGTTAGAATTTTGTTGCCATTTGTTTTCTTGTTAACATTCACTTTGAATTTTTTTTAAGATGTATAGTGTAGTGTTGAACTTCCATTAATTTCTATATTTGTTCCATCTTCTGAAGCATTGTGGTTGATTAACCAGTAGGCTATTGCATCTAACATTTGCTTGCTATGTCATAATTAGACTTGGCTAATTTTTAAATGCCTTTTGATTTGCCTCAGAAACACTCGGGGTATGCTATAACCTCTGCTGTTTCTTGTTGCAGATATTAATGGGTCGTTCAACCACCAGTGTTCTAATTACCAAGGGAAGGTAGGTTTCACAAGTGCTTGCACTTTTGAATGAAGACTATAGGAATTCTCACTGTTGAATTTCAATTTAATATTTTGTGTACTTATTCTTGGCTTTGTTTCGTATAGAATTCAATGCAAACCTATATTGATTTGCCTTGTGATATAAAACTGTAATGAAGACCTTCTTGAAAAAAGTAATTAATTCAGCTGCTTATGCAATAGCACATCATAAAAATAATTATGTAGAAATTTTTAAAATCTTATGATGTCAATGTTATCAATTGATGTGTGCAGGTGAAACTGATATGTGAATACAAAGGTTTGCTGCACAAAGTTTTACCACAAATACCGCAGGTGGTTTCTTGTTATTCTGGATGTTGAAACAAATTTCTGTATTTGCTCAATTTAATCAGGGTCTATTTGATCCATAGAGGTTCTTGTTTGGAAAGAATCAATTTGCTTTAGATTCATCCTTTAAAGTTTTGATGTAATTAACACTGTTTCTTTTTAAAGTTTCGATAGGGAGCACAATAGTGAAAGGAGGGTGGCACCTATTGAGGAAAAGGTAGAAAATCGGTTGAGATTTTTGTTTTTTACTATTTTGAAAAAGACCAAGTTTTCACCAGTGAGAAGAGTGGAACATATAACTTTGAGTCCGATTAAGAAAGAGGAAGGCCTAAGAGAACACTTTGGAATTGTTGAACGTGATTCTTAATTAATAAATTTCTAAAAAAAAAAAAGTCTAATGTCCTTGTAGAAGTCAGGGAAAAAAGATTTGAGTTGTTAGTTTTTCCAGGGTTTGTGGATTTTACACGGTCATTTATTGCATTCTTACTCTTCCAATTTTTCCGATATCTTTCTGAGAACTTTGTAATGCGTCCCCAAGTCAGTTTTTTTTTTTTTTTTTATTTGGGTTCATTCTGTTCCTTGCGAGTTGAAACTCTGCATAAGCAGAATAGAATTGGCCTGACAGATTTATTGGACAATGAGTTTACTTGGCCAGCAAACAGGAACAGTGAAATTGAAACTGTGCAACAGCTATACAATTAAATACAGCACAAAATCAGATTTGACCATTTATATAAATTCAAATTTCAATGTTATTCCTATAGAGAAGTTAGGGATTCCCAATTAACTAATTAGAAGCAGAATAAGGACGCAAGGATTAAATTTCATTCCTTGGCTGCGGCTTCTCCTACTATGACTGTTGGTTGGATTATAGAGCAGTTATAAGAGGGCTAACCATGGGCTGTTGAAATTGATTTTGATAAACTAACTCCTGTGCAGTTGTGAATTGTGATTTTTTAACTTGATTGTTCATTATTGTCATTATTGCTTCCCCCACCCCCCCAAAAAAAAATAGAAAGTATTTCAAAATTAATTTTTTAAAATCGTTGAGGTTTGTTCATTTTTCTTAGATGCTTTTATTTCTGGTGAACATGTTTTAGAGTCGTCTCCATGGGTCTATACTTAATTTTATTTTGCCTCATCTCATTATCTGATTCCAACCTTGTAGATTTATGAACGATTCAATGTAGATTCAATGGTAGATGCGGATGCCCGCTTTCATTATTTTGTGAAGAAGGTGTGCATTTTGTTGTTATGGTTACAAAATTTCTATATTCTGAGTTGTAGTAGTATGAAATATCCATATATTCTTTACCGTATCTGTTAATTAGTCTAGTCTAGCCTCATTGCTGGCCTTGATTCATTTCAATGCCATGATAAGCATATCAATTATCCAACTCATTCTGTTCCCAAATCATGTGCATATCCCTCTTCATTTTGCTCTTCTTAGGTATGCTTGTCACCTCTGGCCGAGGGACAGTTTACCTAAAAATTTTGCATATGGAACACTATGTTTAAATGGTAAAATTATTCCCTGAGGACAGAGTTAACAGAGAATTACATGCTTTTCCTTACATAATTTATGACGTTTACTGGATCATGTTCAGACATGACATTACTAAATATTCTCTTGCAGGTTTTCCCGAGGATCAAAGAATCTGATCAGGTAGCATTTTTTACCTGGTTTTATAGTGTTTTCTGCCTTATGAGCAAGCTTTAATGTGGTTGTTTCATTTGATATCATAATGCTCTGCTATATATGTTTTGTGATGAAATACTTATTTCAGGGAGGAATTATGATATTTATCAGTAGTTATTTTGACTTCATTCGGATACGAAACTTTTTGAAATCACAAGATGCCTCCTTCTGCCTTCTTGGGGAGTAAGAAGCTGTCTCCTTCACTGCTCCTTTATGTTCTTATTTTATGGTGGTCTTAGTTTCATAATGAGTTCTTTAAAAGTTTTGCTATATAGCCCACATGGTCCAACTTGTTTTATTCAATGCATTCTTTTGTTAATTTAGGTACACAACCCATAGTGATATTTTCCCGTGCACGGCTTTGGTTCTTTGAACAGAGAAGGAAGATTATGCTTTACACTGAGAGATCTCATTTTTACCACAGATACAAGGTTGCTCACACTTAACGAAATTTTTATTCTTTGTCTACCTCATTCTTAAGGAAATTTTGTTTAATTCTCTTATGGACTCAGGCTAAGAATTGTTGGAGAAGCAATTATTCTCCTCTATCTTTTAATATTCTACACGACTTATATTTTCTTTGTGGCAGATTCGTGGTGTTAAGAACTTGATCATTTATTCACTCCCAGAGAGAAAGGAGTTTTACCCTGAGGTGAGAAGTCGTAAATTTTCTCCTCTGTTTGTGGGGCCTCAGGCAATTCTTCTTTTACTCCTTGGGTCCCAAATTATAAGATAATTTTAAATAAAATTATGCATATCAATGAAACTCGTTAAAACGCACTTTAGTCTTATTTTTTTAAAAAAAATATAAATTTTCAAAAATATATTTCATTCAATAACCTTAGAGAGAGAGAATATAAGAGGGAAGGGTAATATTAAAAAAGTATATTTGATAAAACTTTATTTTTATGAAATTGTCTTATATTTTGGGATATTGAATCACCTCCAAAATTATCTTATGAGCTAAGACAGAGGGAGCATTTATATTTCATGTTTTTGTTGGTATTGGTATAGGTTTGATTCATGTTTTATTCTAATCTTTTCCAGATAAGCAAAATCATAGATCAAGAATCCTAAACTTTTTTGCCCTGTTCTTTCTTTCCTGTTGCAGATTGTAAATATGCTTGATGGCTCTGACAACAATGCATGCACTGTTCTTTTCTCTCGCCTTGACAAGTCCAAAGTAAATATACTTAACTGTTATAATTATATTGGTAGCCGTGTAATCATTTTATTTTTATTTTCCTCTTTTCTTGCTTATTTGAAATTTTATCTGAGATATTTTCTCCTTTTGGGATTTATGTTTCAGCTAGAGAGAATTGTTGGAACTACAGCAGCCATAAGAATGGTGCTTGCAGAGAAGGGTGTCTTTGTTTTCTCTCATTAGATAGATATCTGGCAGCTCTGCTAGGGAACTTCTCAGTAGAAAGTTGCAAAATTTTGACCAAAAGATGCAAAATGGCTTTCCAACGAATGCTTGAAATTTTGCCCCCACAAGTTATTTTTAGTTTTATGCAACTCAGGTAATGATAGGATAGTGTGTGTGTGTGTATAGCACTTGAACTTTTAATTAGTGTTTCTTAATTAAGATTTTACCATAGCTTGAAAATTTTGTTGATGGAAATATATGGAATTAGGGTGTGGCAGCAGAAGCGGCATTGAAATCATTGACATTTATATGCAACAAGCTTTTCAAGAGAGTTTACTATGTTTAACCCTTTTCTCTTTGTACATTATAGTTTAAAATTTAAACGTTGAACATTTTTCAAGCTTAAAAATAGGAAGAATTACAATCAGGTCTCATAAAAAACTTAATTACTGCAAGATCTATTGATAATTGAATCTTATAGTAATTAATTTTCTTGTGTGGAACTTCAATGTAATTTTTTCTTAAAAATATTAGTACTTCAATAGTCAATAGTGGATCTCATTAATTCACTGACAAAACATAAGTAGCAAATGTTTTACTATCCATATGTTATAAGCTTAAGTTGGGTTATACTTTATGTTTAAGTGGGGTTATAAGCTCTATAAAATATTTCGTGGACCTGGCTCAAATTTATGTTAGTAAGATTTTCATGTGATTTCAAATATTAGCTGGTGTGTTATTAAAAAAAATTTCATCAGAAGATATATGCTCTTTTACTTTTAAAGTATTTTTAACTGAATTTTATTCTTAATAAATTAATTAAATGTGTTCCAATTAATAAGCATTAATAAACACCTAGAAATATTAATTTTTTTTTTTAACATTCAACCTTTAAAAAATGTCTCATTTTTGAACTCATTATTATACAAGTAAAAGAAGTTTGGCTTGTAAAATTTTTATTTATGTTGTAATAGGTGTCAATCCCTTTCCATGATGCAAGAACTCTCCCTGCAATGTTACAGGGGCCGCTTGTTTGGTCAAATTTAAGCGTGAACGGAGATGGGATCATCTATTTAAGGAAAATTTCTTTAATTGTAAGGAATTTGATATATAAATTATAATATTTATTTCAAACCTAAAAATCCCAGTATTCATGGATTATGAATAGTAAAATTTAGGAAAAATTAATTTTTTAATCCTTCAATTTTTAATTCATTTGTAACTCAGTTTTTCAATTATAATTTGTTGCGACTTAGTTCCTCAACTATAACTCGTTGCGATTCAGTTTCTTAACTTTTGATTTACTTATAACTTAGTCTTATTTTTTAATTTTTTTAAAAAAATTTCTTATCAAATAAGAAGAATAAAAAAAATGCTCATAAATTATTTTAAAATATTCTCCTCTTGCTCATTGATGTGAGATATAAGCTAATATAAAAAAATTAACAAAAATTAAGGGATTAATTTTTAAGTGATTTAAAAGTTTAGGGACTGAGTGAGTCATAGTTGAGGGAATGAGTCACAGTGAGTTATAGTTGAGGGACTGAGTTACAAGTGACTTAAAAGTTGAATGATTAAAAGATTAATTTTTCCTAAAACTTATTATAAGTTTCACTATATATATATATTAGTAACAGTAAAAAATTTTATGAAAAAGATAAGATATTGTTTTTTCACAATACCCCGCTTTTATTATATTGTAAGTTTTCTCGGTAGGATTGTAAAATTTTAATAAATATTGTTTTGAAAGGAAAATTAATGATTTTTTATGGAATTACATTGGGAGGTTTGAACACTGGTACACTAACTCCACCCTTTTGGATTTGCTTGATAATCAATTTTTTCAGCAAAAAAATAGATTTTTCAAAAACATACCCAAACACCAATTAAATTGATAATCAATTATAAAGAGAAAAATCGATTAAATCCTTGAGTTGTACCGGCGCGCTTCTGCGCGTTTAATCAGAAGGGAAGAGAATAATAACAAAAAAAAAAAACTGTTCAAAAAGCACATGGTAAAATTACAAAAAAGGCCTGAGAAAAAAAATTATAAAAAAGATACAAAATTTAATAAAATAAAACTGAACTCTTTTATGTTCTCTCTCTCTTTCTCTCTCTTTTTATTTAGTAAAATTCAAACTTTAAATACTCAAGAAAGTTGCTAGCATAAATTTCTGTCAACATCGCCCTTCATTTAACACTTATTATAAAATTAATTTAAACAAAATATTAATTGATAGAAAAAATTTAATTTAAAATTTATTGACATTACAAAGATTGTTGCAAAAGTTTAAAGAGACAAATATTTTGCATCATTTGTTACATTATTATATTTTTTTGTGTTGTCAAATTTTAAGATAGTGTTTAACATCTTTGTCATATATAGCTCATATTTGTAATATCATTAAAAATTAACTTGTATATTATCATCTTCATTAGTTATTGTATAATTGATGTTTAGTATTTAAGAATTAAATATTTCTCTTTTATTAAATTTATTTGAACTAAGATATAATGAGTTATTTATTTACGTAAATTAAAACGTCAATATTAATATAATTTAAATTTTTTAATTAATCAGATATGTAACTTAAATATATACTTTACTCCTTAAATAAAATTTAACAAATTTAATAATATGAGATACAAATTTATCAATAATTTAATTTTAAAAGTAATGTCCTTTATGATAATTTAAACAACTAAAATTAATTTTGATTAAATTATCCAAATATTTTTAATTCTGTTAAAATTAATTTTAAAAAAATAATATCTAAATAGATTATTTTATAACATAATCAATTATGATTAAAATTAAATATTTAATCATTATTTTTATAATCAAGTATACTTAATTGAAATCTAAATGGGCACTTAGTTTAAAGGAACAGTCATCGGAACAATTTTATGTGAGGTGATATTTATTTTATAGAATGCCAATAAAGAATATATTAAATTAAAATTTAAAATTTCTTAAATTTTTTTTTAATGAATATCATAACTTCTTCTTCGTTTTTGGGCCAACACGAAAATCACAACATAGAAAAATGTGGAATGGCAAATCCCATCACAGGCTCCCACTAACAAGGATTGAAGTTGATTATAAAATATTCCACATGGGCTAAATGGGCATTTACAAATGACCACAATCTATTTCCCAAAAAAAAAACCCAACTAGGGTTTCCAAATGGTACCTATATATAAGCAAGTGATTGGTTTGTCACGCGTGACGAACTTGTGTGTGTCTTCAATTAGGTTTTCACTTGAACTTTAGTGAAGAGAAGACATGGGAGTCTTCACTTATGTCCTCCGCAACTCCGACGGCGAGTGGACTGGCAAGCAGCTCTCCGGTGACATCGAGGCCTCTGCTCCCACGACATTCGAGATCCAGAGGAAGCTTGTCCAGTCCACCCTCGCTATCGATTCTTCTGGACCCGTTCAGTCCTCTTTCTCCCTCGTCTCCCCCACTTCTGCTGTTTTTCAGGTTCTTTTCTTCGTTTGTTTTAGGTTTTGAATATCTGATTCATTTGGCTTACTGCAGTTGTTTGAATGTTTCGCTTAATACAATTTATGACATCAAACTGCTCAAGGAAGCGATCTTATGAATTTGCTTCGAAATGGCTCTGCGTTATCTTTTGTAGACTTTGTATTTTGCTTAGACGTGATTTTGGACAATTTTCTTATTTTCCCCTTGATTCAGCTAGTCTTTAATGCTTGATATTGGGAATTTTTGTGATTTAGTAATGTCTTGTGTTTCCGATTTGTTGCTACGGCATCATATTAATTACTATGTGGACGTGGTCTCATTTGTGGTTTATATCTTGATTATAATTGATGTATTCTTAATTGGTGAATAAACTGAATATCTTGGGGAGTGTTTTTTTCCCCTTGTCTCTAAATGAGAAGTATGATGAAGACCTTTCTATCTTGATGAGTAGCATGAATTTGGCTTTCAAAAAAGGAATTTTGTTGGATTTTTCGCTCAGACTTTTGTGGATGTGTTTAGGTGGTGGTTGGTGGTGCAGTATTCGTTGGTGGTGGTGCTGTAGCTGCTGCAGCACCTGCAGCCGCAGCTGGCGATGCTCCGGCAGCTGAAGCTAAGAAAGAAGAAAAAAGGAGGAAGAAGAGGAGGAAGATGATGATCTGGGATTGTCACTTTTTGATTAGAGCATCAGTTATATTGTTGTAATTTCTCTGCTTTTACCTCATTTTTGATTTGAAAGTCTCTAGTTTCTCGAGAGCCAGAAATTGTGTATTGGATTTGATCAGATAATTTTTAGTTTTGTTTTATGTAAGTACAGTGTCGAGAACTCTCGCGGTATTTTTATCATGGCATGGTGTTTTCTTTTAGTTTTAGTTCATGAATCAGTAACTTTGGATCCAAGATTTTGGTGCATAAGTGGGATTGTCTCATTGTCACCTTTCCAGAATGCATCCTTAGTCAAAAATTGGAGCTTCAGGTAATCTCCAGATTACTGATTTGCTTAACACCATGAATTACGTTTATTGGATTAGTTGCCTTAGGAAAATTACCTCATTCCTTTGCCTTCATATATGAGATTGATGGATCGATAATGAAAATGAGGAAGAAAATGTGTTCTCTTAAATTGAGTTACGAATGTGTTATTAATATTAATTTTTGTATGTAGTATATTATTAATAATGAGGATGGGTATTACACGTAGGACGGATTGACGAGTATAAAATAAAATTGAAATGAACCGTCTCCTATCCGGTTGGTCTTACTCAGAATCAAATTGACTACTTGCGCAAAACACCCAATAACCTAACATGATATCACTATATTATATGTGTTGAATAAGAATGCATTTCCTTGTCTGCTCCAGGCTCTAGCCAAATGACCTTATAAAGCTGGCAGAAAAAAAAAGACGTAAAATTTATGTCCAATTCATCTTGTGTTCCGGTTAGTAGACTATCAATATTTAGATAATTCTCTTTGCATCAGTACTTCCAGTTAGTATGGCTTTCTTCGTGAGACTGCTTTTTTTTCTTTTATTAAAAAAAAATCATAATGAACTCCTTTAAATGTTAAATCATGAACTTTTAAATTTCTGTAGATAACTCATAAATTACTGCGGTGTTTTAGCTGCGAAACATGTTTTTTTTAATTAACCAAGTGCTATTTTATAAATTGTTTTTATGGAAAATATTTAAGATCTCACTTAATACATTTAATTATTCTAAAGTCTATTGACAATGGAGCCTAGAAAATTGACAATACATTGTTAATCGGAATTTATTTGTAATTCATTCTTATTTTATTTGTAATTTATATTTTAAAATTTTAAAATATAAATTCCTTTTTTCAATAAAATAGGCTAAAAAATTCGTGCAAAAGTGGTTACAATCAAGTTATAATAGACCTTGTAAGGGGTAGATCATCAAAAAATCTAATATCAAAATAATCATTAGAAGCATGCACAAGCAAGTCAATTTGAACAATTGTTTACTAATCTAAATGCATGGTTAAAAGTGATTGTTTAGTCTCTTATAATAAAATTCTTGATTTTTTTAATAGTATTATATAGGGATGATTTTGTGTGGAATCAAGATGAGTCTCAACATTTTACAGCAATCAATATAATCAATATAGAGCAATTGTTTAGTCTCTTGTAGTAGAAGTTGGGTCATTCGAAACTAGTAGGATACCAAAAGTTCTAAAGCACCAAAATGAAGG
Organism: Prosopis cineraria; assembly: GCF_029017545.1. Classification (NCBI taxonomy): domain Eukaryota; kingdom Viridiplantae; phylum Streptophyta; class Magnoliopsida; order Fabales; family Fabaceae; genus Prosopis; species Prosopis cineraria. Next base: position 23,931,516 of record NW_026555340.1, on the reverse strand, counting down.
GGTAGTGGGCCCCCAATAATTCAAAATTTTTAAAATTTTCTTTGTATAATTGTATGCTTTTATTTATGAGAAATGCTAAAATCAATTTTAAGCCCTACTTGTAGATAAAATTTCAAAGATGGTCCCTCATATGATGATTTTGAATTTGTCCCTGAGTATTGGAATAGCAATTAAGGTCTTTAGAAAAATTTTAAGTCAATTTCCTTTGTCTTCACAATAAACCTTAACAAGCAATAACATTTGTTTTGAACAAGCCATCAACATCAAGTTTCACCCAACCTTATTTGGGTGAATACCATTTGGCTTGTAATAAATACAAGTTCTTTAATAATAAATTCTCTCTCACCAATTTAGGGCATGGGTTTAACATTAAAATAAATTATTTAAACAGTTTAAAAAATTTATAAAAATATTTATTTTATAGAGATTTTATAAAAAGAAAATATTATTTTGTATTTAGTTACAATAATAAAAAGGTGATATTAGTTGATATTTTTAAATGTTATGATATCTCCTTTTTCATTTTATAAAAATAATTTATTATTTAATTATTTTTAAATTTTATAATATCTTCATGTATTACACCTTTTGTTTAACACACCAAATTTTTTTTTTAAATAATTAACTCAATCATAGTTGGGTTACAGCCATTCAACACATTTTTATATCAATAATTTTAATATAAAAATATTTTATAATTGGCTTCAACTTGCACAATATAACATTTCAGTTAAATTTTACCTCCCACATGCCATTAGGCTAAATCACATTTGTCCATCCTTATACTCCTAACAAATAAACTAAATCACATTTGTTCATCCTTATACTCCCAACAAGTAAAATAAATAATTTAGTTAATTTTCAAACAAGCCAATTATTTGGCCTCATAATCATGCCATTTTAACAAATTCAAAGTAAACCAAATATTAAAATTACAGTCATCCAAAGTGTACCAAAAATATAAATAGTTTGAAAGGCATAATTACATTTATATATTCATATAATTATCAATAAACAAAAAAAGCCCTAATATTGGCAATATAACACATTATAAATCATAAATCAAATACCCAAAAGAGACAATGGATCTATGCCACTAAGCCTCTGGGACTCCTTCACGTGTCACTCGTGGCTCTTCTCCTAAAAATTGTTAACTACATAATGAGACTCAAAAGTTCTAATAACCAATACCAAATTATGATAGTGTGTACAAACAGTTAAGTGTGTGCTTACTAAGTGGGAATCAAAAATAATATAATTCTAACAAAATATAAAAAATATTACAATACACAGAAACAACCATCCTTATATCCCTCCATTAACCTCGAGACGTAGCCCTCACTCGGTTACCTCGTGACTTTTTCAATGGCAATAAATTATTCCTTACAATACAACAATTTTCACCAATCAATCACAAATAACATATTATTTATAAATATTAGTTTCAATTTTTGAAACTAATAAAATAATTCTAATAATAGAATTAAAAATGTAACATAATTCTTAATCTCAATCTTAATATAAATCTAGAGTTAATACTATTAAGTAAAATTTTTAACTCCTCTTTTAATTATCAATAAATATTAATAATCTAAAAATTAACTTCTAAACTAATTTCTATTTTCAAAATTTTCTTTTTATTTCATAAATTCGCACCTAAAATACCCAAAAATTAAAAATTAAGTCTCTAGCTTAGAATCATAATCCTATAGCCATAAAAATTTATTTCTCTTTCCAAATAATCATCTAAACCTCAATAAATCAATATATATTTTCAGATTTAATAAAAATCTAGTCTAAAATTTGATCTATAAGCCACAAATTCAAAGATCATCAATAAATTTATACTCTAGAATATTTATTATACTACTAATAACCTCAAAAATTATATTTATTCAACATGAATTCATCCCTCTTTTAAATCTTAAATTTTCTACCACTACAAATTCAGAAACTAAAGAGGAAGGATGACTAAGAAAAAAATTTTTAGAACACTTACTTAGTTTTAAAAAATTTAAAATCACACCCTTAATATCTTATTAAAAACTCTTATCTTAAAAACTCAGATCTCCCGCACCGGCAACTCACGCTCACTCTACCTCAGCTCGCGCACGAAGGAAAGAATGAAGAAACAAAGGAAACAGGTGAGTTTTTATAAAAATTCAGTGGGTCCCACATTTTTTTTATTATTTCTTCTTTCCTCTCTCTTCTTCTTTTTTTTTTATTATTTTATACGTAATCATGAGTGAAAGCCACCGTTCTCATTTTCTTCTTTTTTCCTTCCTCTTTCTCATACCTTTTCTCTTTTTTTTTTATAATAATAATAATAATTTAATAATATATTTTTATTAATTAATTAATTTAATTTTTTTTAAAAAATTAATTTAAAATTATATTCTAAGTTAGATTTAATAATTATTTTCTACTAATTTGCTTATCTCTAAATATTTTTTTAAAATTTTTATTAACTCAAATTAACTATTAAAATTTAAATAGGGATGTTACATTTTGAAAACATGTTCTCTTATCTATTTTAGAAGTTATTCAAAGTAGCTTCTTAAAATAATTATAAATTCTCTTTCTCTCTCTCTGTTTTTTTTTTACAGATTTTGATTATTCTTTAAAGTTTAAACAAATATTATAAAAATCATAAAATAATTTTCTTAAAAAAATAAAATAAGTAATTTTTTTATAAAATAAGCTGAAACAAACGTACCTTTAATGAAAGATGAAAGAGAAAATTATGTTAAAAATTAATAATGTGACTTATAAATAAAATTAAATTTTTTTTCATCCTATAAATAGGATAGGATGGAGTAATTCTTTAATTTTTTTCATGAAAATTACATTTCTAAATTTTGTGCAAATAAACTTTTTATTTATATTTTATTACTAAATATCATATAAATTAGCAATAAAATATTATTTATATAATTGTAAAAGTATTTAAGGACTCATTATCATATTTCAAAAAGGTATGGAGGCTTTTTTTTGGAAGGAGGCATTTGTAAATTTTGAGGGGAGTTGTGTCATGTGGTTTTGTATTGAAGGACTGATTATCACATTTAAAAAAATATTGAAGGACTCATTATCATATTTCAAAAAAGTATGGTGTAATTTTTATTTTTTGTAATTTTATATGCATGTATGTATATTGTCATGCGCGTGAATATATTATGAATGTCCGTTCACATTACGTGTTAAGGATATATTTGGTTTGAGGAAAGAAATTTTGCTCCCTTTCAATTTTTAAAAATGGAAGAAAAGGGAGGAATTTTGTTTAAAATCTTTCATAATTTTATTGTATTAGACTAATAAATCCCTATTATAATATGATAATTAAAAAATATTCCCCCTTCTTTGCTGCTCTATGTTCCTCTATTTAAGTTATGTTTTTTCTCCTAACTTGGAATGTCATTTTTATTTTCCTTCTTTTTTATTTTTTTTATTTTTTTAGTCATGTTTTGTTATTCTTCTATTTTGTATTAATAAACTTATTTCTTTATATACTTTTGATTTATAAACTTTGAATAAATTATTATTGAATATATATATATATATATATATGAACTATAGATAATTATATATTAAAAAATTCATAACTATATTGAAAAAAAAACAATTTTACTTATATAAAAATAAAATTATTTATATATATTTATTTTCTCTAATCTCCCTTCCTGAATCAAATAAATATCATCCCTTTCTTTTATTAAAATCCTTCCTTGAACCAATAAACGTCTCGTTTTGTTCTTTGCCGGAACCCCACTCAACAATCAATACCCTCTAAACCCTAACTGCCTTTCTTACTCTAACTCGCGCCTTCTTCGTTCTACTGGTTCGTCCTCCACGTTGTCTGAGTCCAGCATTACCTGGGCGTCGCTCTGTTCAGTCTTCACCATCGTCTCAGTGCAAGTGAAGAGCAAGAGAATTTCCAGTGATGGCGTCCAGGCCAGAGCTGCTTGCTCCGCCTGAGATTTTCTACGATGATACTGAAGCTCGCAAGTACACATCTTCTTCTCGCATCATTGAAATTCAGGTGCTCTCCCTTGAAAATCACGTTATACGTGCTTCTCCTTTTTGTTCTTAGAATCCTGATGCTCTTTCTCTATTTGTTGAATTTGTAAGCGATAATTTGAGTGTTATGTTTTCCATTTCGAAATTCTTGATGATCCTCTTTCGCGTGTTTAAAGGCGATACTTTCTGAAAGAGCTCTGGAGCTACTTGCCTTGCCCGATGACGGCATTCCCAAGTTACTCCTAGACATTGGTAAAAATTCTCATTTTCTCTTCTGCGACTTCCATACTTAGGTAAATGTAGCTTCTTGTTTTTTTTTTCTTTCCTATTATACATGTTAGCGTATTCACAGTTCATAATAATTTCATCTAAACATAATCTAATACTCATAACGTTCTAGGCTTGAAACTCTTTGCAGTCCTGGGTATCGAATTGTTGTTCTCTTGCCATGGCATTACCCTTTTTACATGAGATTGTAAGTTGCACTGCAACGTTTCCAGGCACTATGGCTGATAATTGTGGTAGATTTATTATGACCAATTCTTTTGTCCAATTCTTTTATAGGTTAACCAGTTAAATTGTTCCTTGAGGGTTGAATACCACATTCTTACTTACATATATGATGTGTTATTCATTACCTTGTGTATGCTTGGATGATTGGAAGATTTCAAGGCATTACTTGAGTTTACTTTCTTAGATTGTGGGATTAGGACTTCTCTGACATTTCACTATTTCATATTTAATCCACAGAGTCTGGTTTTACAAGCATTTTTTTTTAATCCTTTCATTTGTAATATAGCTGAACTCAAATGTATGATTGTATTGCCATGGCTTTCTGTAGGTTGTGGATCAGGACTTAGTGGAGAGACACTTTCAGAGAACGGACACCACTGGATTGGTCTGGACATTTCACCATCGATGCTTAGTGAGTCGATTATTTTATATTGGGAACCATAACACTTGCCATCCAAAGATCCCTTCAATTGTTTATTTATTTATTAAATTTTAATTTATGATTTTTGGTTAAGTCTAGACATTGCATTGGAGCGTGAAGCTGAGGGAGACCTTTTACTTGGTGATATGGGTCAGGTATTTACCAAATTGGAGACTGTCTATTACTTTATGAGCATTCTGCATTGATATTTGATTTCTTTTCTATCTATTACTGGATGGTTCTGCGGAACTTACATCTGTTTCATTTGTTCTTTTGTATTCTGCTTCTTGTGATCATAGATTTCTGACAACCTATAGTTATGTGAAACTAATAACTTTCTCCAGGAAAACAAGATGCTTGCTCTGTAAGTTTGCTTTTTTGGTTTTTCTTTATCTTTTTGAAATGGTTTCAGGGTTTAGGGGTTCGCCCTGGAGTTATTGATGGTGCCATTAGCATCTCTGCAGTTCAGGTTTGCTACCATTATCACGTTATTAATAATTTGATAGCCTGCTTACTGACATTCATTTTGTAAACCTAATGTTTATGAGATTGCATTTTCTAACCAACAAAACCTTAGTGTAATTTTTTACATGATTGTTATTAGGTTCTCCAATCACAACATTTAATATGATTTTAATTGAATTTATAGAATGATATTACATGATTGATTCCATTAAAGAAGTTTTGGAGAACTTGATGACAAATACCTAAACTAACAGAAGGAAGCGGGTGAGAAAATTATATTAAATTACCACAAGATGTGTACTGTATCAATCTTGATAAAATAGAATTATGAGAAAAAGTTCTTTAGACTATGGAGGAAAAATAATTGATGCGAGTTATGAATAGTGAAAGATAGCAGCTCTTCTGTCCAGTGGATGGCTCTTCTATATTTCAATTATATATACTAATAAAGCTAAAGCTTTGCTACCATGCTTGATTGGGCTTGTTTCTCATTTACTTTCTCATTTGCTCTAATATACTTCTATTTGGTGATGCAGTGGTTATGCAATGCTGATAAGTCTTCTCACAATCCAAAATTAAGATTGAAGTATGTTCCTGCTCTTATTTACTGTACTTCAATTTTATAACTTTATACTCCAGCGCTTCCATGTATATTCTAACATGTGGTGTTGATTTTTCCTCTTTTGCATTTTACTCTACTAAAACTTGCCTATGGTGAAATTTATCACTGTTCGTCTATGGTACATAACCATGTATCTTCTTTTGAATTTGTAGGGCTTTCTTTACATCTTTATACAAATGCTTGACAAATGGAGCTAGAGCAGTGTTTCAGTTATATCCTGAAAATCTACAGCAGCGTGAATTGATTCTAAATGCCGCAATGCATGCTGGTTTTTCTGGTGGTATAGTCGTGGATTATCCTCACAGGTACATAGGATTCCATTACAATTATATGCGTATTTGTTTAATACAAATAATTTTCTAGTAAAACGTTTTCTGCGTTTTATATCATTTGGTCTCTAATTAGGGTAATAGTTCCATCTTTCTGTGCCTTGTGAAGTAATCATATTTTATGGTCAATGAGAATTTGTCTCAATAGGAGGATAACAATAAGTTGTTCTTTATCTCCTCTTAAATGTGGAATTAATTTTCTGAAACAAAGCCAGCCTTAGGAGAGGTGTCTATATTTAACGTCTAATTGTGTCTTGAATGGGATTGTCTCTAATGAAAGATACCTATGAACAATTAAAAAGAAAAAGAAAAGAAAAGAAATACACAGGCTAGTTAGTTATCTGTGGTTCATGATGATGTTTTCTGTGGAATATTTTCTTAACACAAGGTTAGATTCAGTGGAAAAAAAAGATTATAAATTGGATGTTCATCTTGAGCTTGAAGACTGAGTTGACAAGCGCATTAATCTGGTCCTTTTTTTTTTTTTTTTTACTGGGATAGTCTTTAACCAGCAAATTAAATCATGTATAAGCAGGCTACTAGAAAAATATTGCATAATACTTGTTTTGTGGACATACTGTAAAGCTGTTTCCTCTTTTGGCTTTTTTTTTTTCCCACCCTTCTGTAATACCATATAAACCAATATTCTTTTTGAGCATGTTTTCATTGTTGCACTAACTGGTGTACAATTGTCTTGTGATAGTTCAAAGAAGAGAAAAGAATTTCTTGTACTCACTTGTGGTCAACGATCGATAAACACGTCAGTCACCAAGGGCAAGGGTGAAGATGGGGGGAGTTGCTCTGACGAAGAAAGTGAAGATGAAGAGAATCAAACGGTTTGACTTGTCCCATTAGAATTTTATCCAGTGCCACATGAAGATTTATAAATCTTTCTTTTTTAACTCTTTGAAATTAGAAAAAGAGCATCTTGCAGTCTAGCTTTTACTTCCTCCAGTCCTATTTATTAGTTACTTCACCATGTTTCACTGAAACTAAAGAAAACCTCTCCACCTCATTAGCTGTCTAAAGAATCAACGAGTTTTCAACTTTACATTTATTAAATATATATACTTTAAAAATAAAACATTTTAGCATTTAATAACTTTTCTAGCAGTTAATAGGGGCAAAAGGATAAAGATAAATACAATAATAATGGAGGGTCCTTACAAATAGGATCAAAATAAATATTTTTTGCTTGTCCTATAAATAGGATAAGAGAAGTTTATCATATTGATTCGTGCTATATGTGACTAGTTAGTTGTGACCTGAAGTATTGATTTTTTTTTTTTAAATGAATTGTGAAAATGGCAGGTCTGTATCTCAGATAGGCATAGACCTAAGAAGAAGCAGAAACATAACAAGAGTGGGAAGGGAAGGGAATGGATACTGAGGAAGAAGGAACAGATGAGAAGAAGAGGAAATTTGGTGCCTCCGGACACCAAATACACAGGTCGGAAACGCAAGGATCGCTTTTGATCCTGTTTGTTTTGCCTCCGAATTTACTTGGTTATATCATGTAGCCATTTAGTCCCGACCAAGTCTTCGTCACTATTATTTTATCGGAGCATAGGATTCCGAACAATTTTGTGAATTTGGATTAATTTTTTTTTTTATATCATCATAGCCAATCTGGAGACAGATTTTGTGTGTTTCGGGTCAGGTAAAAGATTGTCTTGTCTTCTTAATCTACCTCTAATGCTTTGTAATCCGTGAAGTGAAATGCTCAAATATATTGTTGCCTTAGATAGCCGCTGTATCAAAGCTCAAATTGTTTTTATGTAAATTGAAATTCCTGTTTGGATTAGTGGAAATTTGGATTTGAGCCAGGTCTATTATTTGGATGTATACAATTGTATGGAACCAAAGCAAATTTTTATTTATTACAATTCTAAATTTTAAATTTTCAATTATAATTATTTCAAATCTCAACCATCATCTTGCTATACTATCCAAACGTAGATGAGTCACATAAACACAATTTATTATTCTTAATTCTGTAGGTTTTATGTTAAATAAAATATTTGAGATATATAGATTTTGTCCATGACGGTATAGTTCACAAGAAAAAATTGCTTTTAACTTCCACAACAAATTATCAGGTGGTAACATTTTCTGGCGAGCAGAATTTGGGGTTAAATTATCAGTCCTACTCCTACCCTTGAAGCTCCGTTCCCATACTCATACAAATGTAAGCAAGGGAAACAAACTCGCCGCTCGGAAAGACTCATCGTTCCGATGCGAACTTGCAAATATTCAAGGGATTCCTTTCGACAGATGTTCAGTTTTTCAAGAATAGCATGACAATTAATGCAGTGTCTTTCTTAAAAATGAATGAAAATACACTTATTTCATTTTCCTTTTGGATATAATTCTTATTTTCTTTTTTTTTTTTAAAAAAAAAAAACCTCGTACATTATACATACAGCAAGTATTTTACAATTCTTCAGACCAAAAGATTCTGGACCTTGTCCGAAAACAAACCCATCAGATCTTAATCTCCCGCAGTCAATTGAATCCCCTACTCGCAAGGATTTGGAAGCAGATGGGCTTCAAAGAATCCTAAATATTTTGCTTGTATCTTAAAGAAAACCACACAATTAACAAAGCAGATCTGGTATATTTTACATCAGGAAGCTTTCCCTGCCAAATAATTATACTCAAATAATAGTTTGAACCAATGTTTCAGGATGACTTGGAATTACATGAAGTCTCAATATTTTACGTGTACTAGTGTTAATTGACGCCATCAACTGGGAAGCTGTGAGGAGCATATACAAAGCCCCAGAGGTAATAGCAATGATTTATTCAGTTGCAGGCCCAAAGATATACTTCTCATCTATCTCTGTCGATCAACATATAAGTTAACTGTTGCCATTTCATGCCACAGCAGCACTGCAGGAGAATCACATGCCTATATTGCCTTCATGATTCAAGTGTCTGACTCTCTGCATGCAACAGTAGTATAGGATAAGAAGCACGCAAGACAATACTTCAAGGATGATGTGTATGACTAAAAATCTGATTGTACAGATCCGATATTTAGAGATTTCGAAGTTTGGTGTTTTGGTTGCTGCATATCTTGTTAATCTTACTAACATCTTTAGTTGATGTGAATTAAATGAAATTCCCAAGTGGCTATTCCTACAATGGTTTAAATGCTAGTTTCTAGACAATACACAGAAATTCAACTGACACTCGTCATTCTGAAGAGTAGAGAACAGGTGGGAAATTTAACGGTATGTAATTATGGTAAAGAGAATCTTAAGATTCTGAAACAAGTGAAAAGATTCCTTCAGTTCAGCCAATAAATCAATCCATGCATAATCAAATAAATCAGTAAAAATGGTAGTTTCACAAACTTGAAGCATGGGGGTTAAAAAAAGGCCGTCAGTCTTGGTGCCATCCATGACTCTTGCCCAAAGCACCAATTACAAATACATGGCCTTCAGCATAGTTAATTTATAATGAGAAGTACAGCTGTTTTAACACAGTTTCGTTTTTCAACACACACAAACAAGACCCTCCCTTGTTCATTACACATAATTACAAGAATTTCATTTTCTTTATATAAAAGAACCAGAATGTACTTTCAACAAAAGCTTACCTTCTCCAAACAATTGTTCCATTCGAGCCACAATGTGCTTTCCGTAAGTGTATTTCTTCAAAGCATGAGCATGAGCTTTTATACGTGACACTAAAACTGATCTTTGATTTTCAGAACATATCTCTATTATCTTCTGGACCACATAGTTTCCAAATTGGTCTTTCATCATGATCTGAAACAAAAATAAAGATTCAGTAAGCAAGTTACATGTAAAATACCACATATAAATTAATCCAATTAGCTAGCATAATTCATGTCACATGTAATACTGAAATTTCTAACCATTATTATAAGCATTGCTGCAAAGCATGATCAGTGCAAAAACTGGACCAAAGTATAATTTTTCGAATGAACAACAGGACTTGACAACAACAACAAAATGGTACTGATCAAAGCTTCCCCGAATTAGACCCCAGCCACTTCAATCCTTACATTTCAGTTCATAAAACTCCGGCCACCATATTCCATCAGGTAAATAGTCCCTAGGCCCAGCTTCAACAGCACTTAATCAGTATATACAACTATGAAATGGTGGCTGGCTGCATCAGCTAAAATGACCATCATTACAGCCCACCAGTTTATTAAAATTACCAGTGCTAAATCCAATTCTATTCAAGGATCATAAAGCAGTTGTATATCTTAGAGGGCTGTAGAAATATTAGCTATATTTCCTACTGGATGTATGAATAAAAAACTTCCACATCAATAGAAACATGTAATAACTTGACTTGTTAATGAGAACCAAAAACATTTTACCAGATCAAGAAGCAAGTAGGTATTAATTTTCAGCAATCACATGTCAATATTCTCATATAAAGGGAAGAAAAAGTATTCCAGGAAACAAAAATCCCCCACAACAGTATATCACCATCATACTCTTCATTAAGTAATTAAATGTTATGAAAAAAGTAATCAAAAAATATTACAAGAATTGCAAAAATTAGCATCTCTATCAATGCCTAGGGAGCAAATCAGCACAGATTTCTTTTCTTCTAAGGAATAGTTGAATATTCTGAAGGACTAATACTGTGCAATTAGCCTTGTACATTTAAACTTACCAACAAATTGTCACTTTCATCATCATGCCCAAGAATCTCAGTAATCAACAACTCCCGTTCAGCTGCATCACCATGCTTCAAACATTTCTCCACAACATTTGATGCAAACTTATGTTGGCTCAACTGCACAATATGTCCTGACAGCTTGCTTATAATTTGGCTCCTTTCCTGAGGCCTTCCTCTCTCCAACACATGCTGCAACAACATAGGAAACAAATTGCAGCCAAGCAAATGGAATAAAAATTTACATGAAAAAAAGCCAATAAAGCATACAAATACATTGTGCGCAACATATAAATCATAAAAAAGGATTACAGGAGTTAAGAAAAGCAGGAAGAGCAATTGGAGCTAAATACAGTTGAGGTGCAGCCTGAATACAGCACGAGAAAAATAGGGAAAAAAAAAATTGGCCCTGTCAAAGGTGCTGAGCTCAACTCTTGCCCTATAAAAGTGAATTAGCCTTTAGCCAGGCACTCGCATGTTAACACCTTTGGTGCTTTTGTAATTCTTACAAGGCTTGCACCTCAGGAAACAGGGAAAAAAGTGAGGTGGAGAGGGAAGAGATGACATTAAAAGCCCAGCACAAGTATTTTGAGTTGCGACTAAATGATTATTAAGCTTGAACAAAAATATTAGGGACTTCATTGGTGCATTTAATGATTATTATAATTGAATAGTTAATTCATACATTAAGCGTTGTTACAAACCTGCTATCATCTACTTTTATTTATATAGCATATCTTAGCATTCCCCCTCCTAAATTTTAGCGCCTTGCTTCACTCATGTGTACTTTTTAACACTTCTGACTTAAGGCCATTCCAGGGTTTGGCCCCCTATGACAGCTTTCAACTTTGACTATCTTGCTCAGTAGATGGTAGCCATGAAACCATGAAAGATAGGAGACCAGCACTTTGATAGACATGTGGGAAAAGCTCAAGCCTAGAAAACTCTCAAGGCTTACTCTTATTTTCCCAAAGCTTTGATGCTATTAATTGGGGAAAAAGGGGGGACAGAATAATTTGGAAAGCCTTGGTATTACGGAGGCATGTGTTACATATATATGTAGTGGAGAAAACGATGTATAGATTGAGAAGCAACCAACATAGCACTTCCATCATCTAACGAAGCAAAGAAGACATGCTAAGACCACATTCTAACATCTTCAATGCAATTATTCGCATAGTGACTGCATACATGGAAGAAGAGACACGCATATGACTACTTCCACCTTTGATTCTGTTTCGACCATGCACACAGCCAAAAGATTAGTTATCAGTACTAAGAGAGAGAAACACCAACCTGGGTGACGTAATTGCCATATTGATCTTGAGCAAGAGCGCAAACAGACTCCAAGATTTCATCCACAATAAACTGACACTGAACCTCATCTGTACAATGCTCTAGAACTCTCTACAAGAAACATCATTATAGAAATAAATGCGCTACTGAACAAAATTCAATTTACATGCTTGGAGGAGAGGGAGGTGGGGATGAAATAATCTTACCTGTATGACTCGACAACCATAAGGATGCGTAGAAAGATTGGGGACTTGTCCCCGAAAAGCAGATATTATGAAGTTAATTTTTTTTGTTGGAATACATTCAATGCACTTCTGTATTACATGATTCCCATTTTGGTCACGAACACATCTCATAACATGTCCATCCAGCTCACGGACAAGCTGGGCCTTTTGTCCGAGATCAATAACCTCAAGTGCCTACACAAGTACAAAATTAAAATTAACATAAATATTATAATACTGTCTCTAAATACAATACAACAACAAGCAGCCTTATCCCACTAGATGGGGTTGGCTACATGCATTGCACAATTGCCATTGTGCTCTATCATTTATCAAACTTTTATAAATATTGCCAATTAAAAGGTATCAGTCAACTTCTATAAGTGTTCTCTTTGGCCTTCCTATATTCCTCTTAACAGGGCTCAAATGCCTCTAAATAAAGTAAGTGTAGAAATTCAATGTTCAATGTTCCTCCAGAGTCTAAACTTATTTTATCACAAGGAAGAACGTTACTTTTATGAGGAATTAAACGGAGGTCATACTCCAACTTAACCATGTATATCTAGAAAGTAACACAAGTTTATCCTAATCAAAATAGGATAACTTTATCCTGATTAAAATAGAACACTAAAGCTATCCTAAATGCATAGAACCGTTGTCCAGAAAAACAACTACAAAAAACAAATAAGCCTTAATTAACACCAAACAAAAAGGTTGGAACGCAACAGAAAATAAGAGAGCAAACTGCTGGGGGTGGAAGAGCATGAAACTGATATATTTGACATGTTAGAAAGCAAAAAGACCCATATCACAGCCACCAAGATAAGATTCTTATAATAACTGACAATAAGCAATATACATTTGCCATAAGTTTTAGTCAGTACCTATGTCAGATTCATACACATCTAAAGAATTAGGTCCCGTTTGGTTGTTAGAAAGAATGAGAATAGAATAGATTGAAAAAAATCAAAACAAAAATGAGCTAATTCTCTCTTACCACTCATGGTAAGAATGATAAAACTCAGTACTATATACTACAAATATGAAAATCATCACAACAACAACAAGCCTTATCCCACTAGGAGGAGTCGGCTACATGAATTATATAACACCATTGTGCTCTATCATGGATCATAACTCCTAACCCCATGAATTAAATTACTCTTCTCCATTATGAAAATCGTTCACCTATCCCTTTCCACATCTTGATCATTTTATTTTTACCTTTATTTTTTAACCCCTTACATTCCGTTCCATTCTAACAGCCATATGAGACCTTAGATCTTTCATAATTCCTGCTAGGCTTTCTCTATGATCACAAAGAAGAGTGAGAGAAAATTCAGCACAAATTGCAATAGTGTCGGGACATGCAATGGGAGATAAATGTACAAGAACCAGACATGTTTTCCAGTGGATTGTGCAAAATTTAAAAAATGAGCCACACTATTCATAAACTTAAATGGTATGAACTATATACCTTCTGTATTACTCGACAGCCATACATCTGCAGACTTAAAGGCAATATCTGACCAGTCAGTTGATTTGCAAGTTCTTTCCTCTGCTCAGGACTTCCATGCTCAAAAAACTAACAGAGTAAAACAGGAAAATTTAGAGTAGAACAGGATTTGGAAAGATGTGAGGAGCAATTTCCATCACCTTCTCTACATACCTTTTGGATAACGTAGTTACCAAATACATCAGTCATCAATTTGGAAGCATGTGGAAGAATTTCTTTGAACACCAATGCCTTCTCTTCAACACCACAACTTTCCAACTTCTGCTGAATAAATCGGCTCCCATGTTGATCAGAGCTGGAATAGGAAATCATAGTAATCTTAATTTTCAAAGACAAGAAATTGATAAGTTAAGATAGGTTGAAAGGTGATTGAAAAGATCACTTGCCTAAATTCAACGATATGTCCAATAATATCAGACAGCTCAAATCTACGACCTTTTCCAGACTTTAACTCCTCAAGAAAATTATCAATTTTGGGGTCATGACTGCTGTCAAATGCTCTCTGACCTTGCCATCCAGAAAACACACCTCCATTTCTACCAGAAGTTGGAGAAAATTTCATTTCGTTTCTTCTTCCTGGATGGCCGGTCCCACCTTCCGGGTATCCTGGCAATACTGGACTAGGAAGTGGAGAACTTGGATATTGCATCACAAAACCCATGTTTGGTGGATGTCCAAAATAGCTAGGTATCATGAGCCCACCTCTTCTTGAGTCCACATTAATACCACTTCGCTGCTGCTGTAACTTTTTATCATCCAAATATGTGGCACTACTAGCCCTCTTCTGGGAATCAAAAGGACCAATTTGGGCAACACCAGCACCAGACCTAGAAGCCAATTGATCATAATTACCAGAAAAACCATATCCCTCAACAAAGGGTTGTTGATGATATTGCATGTAAATAGGATCACCAAGAGAGGATTGCAGGGGAAATCCAAATTGTCCAAGAAACTTGTTTGCATGGACCATTTCAGCTCCCTGTGAAATGCTTCCCCCAGCTGAAACCCCTGGTGATTGTGGAGTGAAACTGGAACCAGTAGCTCCATCAACAACAACCGGTACAGCACCATGGGGAGGGTATGCAGCAACATAAGGAGGAATAGGAGAGGGATTATAAGCATATCCACCTACATATTGAGGAGCATACATGCCTGAAGCCTGCAAATTTGAATAATATGGATTTGCTGATGTCATATATGCTGCTGCTGTGGCATATAGTGGGGGTGTAAACCCAGATGACTGCAGTAGTGGCTGGACATCAGAGGAAAACTTGCCGGGATTGAGAGGAGACTGTTCCATACCAGCATATGCACCATTTACTCCTTGAGAATTGGCACCGGGAACTTCAAATGGATTGTTTCGATGCTGGTTTATCTGGGGTTGAACAAAATTATTTTGGCAAATGTGCTTCAATTTTTCTTCATAACTCTGGTTTTCTGAATTTGGTAGATTAGATATATTAAGAGCCTTAAGTTGAGACTCAACAACGGAAACATCCAGATCATTAGAACCCATGCTACCAGTGGAAACAAGAGATGATGAGCTTGCAACAGGGGCAGAGGTATCAACAGTTGATGACAACCTCATATCCTCTGCATTCGCAGTGAATTTAGAACCATCTAGTATGGTGACAAGGGGATCATGAGAAGAACTTGAACCAGCATCCAAGTCAATCGCTTCCTCCACGATTCCATGATTTACTGGCATAGACTTACTATATACAGGTGATGCAGTACGGGGAAAATCTTCCTGAAAGATTGAATTTTGAACCAAGAATTACACATGCATAATCTCATATTACACTGATGGAGGCAAGAAAAACTATATTGATTGGTAACAGTCAATTTTCAAACCCAATCACAAGCAAAAATGAAAAATAAACCTAAAAATGTCATGGTTACTGCCCACTGCAGCAGGTAAAAGATAAGGGAAACTAAAGCAGTGAAGGTGGAAGTATCAAAATATGATCAAAAAATGTAAATGAATATAAGTAAGCATCTGAACAATCACCTGAATCATATCAACCATATTTTTGTGTTGAGCTCCCACTGAAGCTGCATCCAGTCTTTGCCAGACTCCACTCGTCTTGTCAAACTCATTATCATCTGGCTGTTGTGGTGATTGATCATCCTCAGACTCCTCCTTGTGTGTTGCAAGAGTGCCTCGTGGCAAATGCAAAGAGGCTTTACCGTTAACATCTGCAGAAGAAAATCTCCAATTAATGCTAATACTGCTCATAAGATATAACAAAATAGCAATCTTCCATGAGATAATTGGAGAGCATGTCTAAGGTTCAGCTTGACATGGATCAGTAGTAATATGCCAAATAAACTGGACCAATATAAATCATTTCTGGACTTACATTTTTGCATGGGTCTGTTTGGAGTTTCCAAACTTGCACTCTGGGTAAAGTTCTGCCGAGATAATAGGTTTTCTATGGCTAGAAATGAACCTTCCATGTTGGGAGGTGCACTGCCACTTCGGTTGGGTATCACATCCTTTCCACCACTATGGAACCTATGGCCCTTCAAAAGCATGCCCAAATCCTCTGCTGCCGTGTTATGAGATGGCGGGCCAAAAGGTGAAGCTTCCTTAAGGGATGGCCATTTGCTCCCAGCTCCTGAGATTCTAAGTGGACTCTCAGTTGCCATATCACTCAAATTGGTTTGTGCCTTCTTTTGCAATTAAATTGAGAAATGCCACATCGTCTCCTAAAGTGGAGCCATAAAATGTTCAATTGGCATTAATGTCTAATGAGAAATAACCTTATTACATCAGTACGGAAAACAAGAAAACTTGCACTAAAATGCTGACAAAATAAGAACACGAACACTTTACATGAACTTGCAGCATCACTGCAATTTTGATAGTCACATACCAGTTTACGCAGTGTAAGTCATTATTATGCTTCTTCAATACCTGCCTATCCAAAGACAATTTTTTGGCATTTAAACCACACTGAATTAGAGCTTTGATCGTGATGTTATACATTCATACCCATCTTTCATGCACAACAATTATGTCAGGTCGTTGCAGTTAGTTAAGTGACTCAAATATGCTCTAAGATATCAACGCAATTTGACCCAAATTCAAATTAAAGAGATAGACGTGACAAAGTGAATCTATGAAGATAAAGCATCATTAAAAGCCAAATAGATGAGGAAATTAATTTAACAAAGTAACTCATAATTCATACTAGACACAAAATATTATAGCTTCACGCGCAAGTGAAAGTACCAAGGCGGTCAAACCCTGTAATATAATTAAGTACAAGCACCAGCAGTGAGAGGAGATTAAACAAACCCTAACTAGTCAAACCGATTTCCCCCGTTCGTCCTACGCAGAAACCAGAGAGGGAGGATGTAATTCAGGTGAATTTGGACTGATTGATCCTTAGTGGAACACGATCAAAACAAAAGATAACCAGCTCGTCACCAAAGACAAGCCAGCCGACCAAGCAACCCCATATCATCGACCAATTCAAGTACACAAGACAAGCAGTAGAATTCACAGTATGCGAACACTGAAGAGTGAAACAATCAACGCGAGGTCACAGAAGGGTGAAAGAAAACACCAACAAAAAGTTCACACATGCACATACTAATTAAAAAATAAAAGCAGCTGAAAGCTTGAAGAGAATGACAGAGACTCACATAGAGCTAGGTGAGCTTTCACCACAGCAAAAGCAGAGCAACAAGTCCAAAACCCTAGATTCTTTCGAAAGGATAAATCTTAAGAGAGAGAAGGAGATGACGACGATAACGACGATGACGACGACAATGAAATGTATTGGAGAGGGGTACAAAAAGGGCAAATTCCAGGCAGGGTTTTTGCTGAGTCCCGGCCACAAGAGGCACAACGGGACAAAAGTGGAAAGTGGCCAAAATAAATATGCCCTCTGATAAATAGAAATTAGTTCAAAGCACCCCTTCGCTTGACACGTGTGTGCACTGGTGCACGACACGGTTCACACGTTGGGAGATTAGAATATGTCCTCATTATTTGGTTTTGTTTAATCTTATACGTTTCCAACTTTGTTTAGAGAACATCAGAATTTTTTTTTTTGGCCAACGAGAAAATCAGAATTAAGAATCTTAACTTTATAAGTTTTATCACCAAATTATTTTATCATAAGAACACATGTAACACAAAAATCTGTGATTGACGTTAGCGCAGCGCAGTGTAAGTTTTGTTTAAAGTTTCTAGCTTTTATTCATGTAATGTATTGTACTTAGCTTATATAATGAGATATTCCCCTCTTTAGTATAAAGATAAAGTTAACAAACTTTGCTTATATTTAAGAAATACTGATTGTAATATTGAAAGTGTAAAATAAATTATATCTTTTTAATTTTATCTTTCTTTATAATGAATTATGATAATTAATTGTTACTTAAAAATTCAAATGATAATAAATAAACAAGTATAAAATTAAAAAAATTAATTATTCTAACTTTTTCATATATTTAGGATCGAAAAAAATTAAACTTTATATTATATTAAAGACTAGAGTAATACATTATAAATTTAAGTTGACATAAATGGTAGAATTTAGCCTACTTACGCACAGGCTGGAGGTTAAAAATAAAAAAATATATATGATTTCACATGAATAATTGTCATAAATAAATTTTATTGCTCAAAAACACATTTTAATTTTTTATATAGTTATTGGATACTTATTTATAAATTCTCTTCAGTGATAGATTTTGTTTTAAAGTATGCATAGGGGAAAAAAAAATCTCGCTTGAGATCAGAAAAATCTATAACCTTAATATATTATGAGAAATACACACAAGGAATATAATTTTCCCCCCTTTTAGAAATTTTGGAAGGAAACATGGAATTTATGCTTACTGCAATAATATAATGATTAATGATTCATTTGAAATTTTAAAACTTATATTAGTTTTTTTAACAAATCAAACATTTATAATTGGCAAGGAAATTGATTGAAACCTAGTTTAAATTATATGAAATTGCTACATTTAGAATTCAATTCTTAGTCAAAATGCAGGCGAGAATTAGAAAATATTATGCTTAAATAATTAGAAAATATTAGGTTTAAATAATACTAACTCATTTCTTAACTTTTATTTAATATATATAAATTGAACTTAATTTTTTTTACTCATATCAACCTGTTGGATTAATTTTGATGGTATTTGTGACACTCGAATTTAAATTAATTACCTGTCATTATTAAATATTAAATATTACATAGTTATGAAAAAATATACTCTTGCAAGTGAGAAACAAGAAAGAATTAAACTCTAGAAAACAGAGACGGTCCAGTGGGCTCGTTCAGGCCCAGGGATGGGTGAATTTACCCAAATGCCTCTCAGAAGAAGAAAACCGAACCAGAAAAGAAAGACAGAACGCAAGACAACCCTCCCTCGTTTTCTTCCTCACTGCTTTCGCGAGACACCTAAAGCCTTTAAACCCTATTGTCCAAGAGTTCTTCTTTCATCCATTATACTATTTCTCTATCTTGGAAAGTTCAGTTCAATTCTTCTGCATATTTTTGTGCATGGCGGAATCGAGTGAGAGGGAAAGAAACACCTTGGTCGTGAGAAAGCCCTGTTATGGCCTCCCAACTGGATGTCCTCAGTGCTTGTCTGCTTACATCTATCTCAAGCTGGCTCAAGTTCCCTTTGACGTGGACTTCCACTTGAACTACCCTGATTCTGGTATAAATTGCCCATTCTTCACCTGTTTCATGCTCGATTCTTTTGCTTTTTATTTCTGGCTTTTTTTGTACTCACTAAATATCTTCATAGTAGATTATACTGCCATTCTACTTGCACAATTAGAGTAATGCTAAATTACCCGCGTTTGTATTAACCCCTCCAATTTCTCCATAATTATTCCCTGGTTATGGTCTTTCAACTTGTATCTTCTGTCTGTGGCTTGTGCGCTTTCATGCACATTTGTTATTGTGTGTGTAGTTGTTTGATTACTGAATGTTGAAATATGTTTCTATGCATTTATATGTTCAATACTTACTGTGGTTTCTGTGGATTCTGGTGTTTAGATAAAATCCCTTACTTTGAGGCTGGTGATTATGTGGCATATAATAATGAGAAGGGTGGGCTCATTGAGTGCTTGAAAAAAGATGTTGTTGATATAGATGATGGGCTTTCCTTGGTTGCGGACTGGATACCAACGAAAGTGATGCTCACCACATGGCTTGCTGATGCACTTGCATATGAACTCTGGGTAGGAGGTGACAGTTCTTCTGCTTATAACATTTATTATTCTGGTCTTCCATGGCCTATAGGAAAGCTTCTGTTTTGGAAGCAAACTCACCTGCTAAAGCTGCAACATGGAGTAACTAAAGACAACGCTGAAGTAAAGGAGGAAGAGGTCTGTTTCTCTAATGTGTTTGATGCTTTATTTGGGGATACCTGAGGAGATGGAGAGTTCTCAAAGATCTTATCAGTGCTACATTTGCTAAATTGTGCATTTTTGGGTCCTTCTTTCCCCTCTTATGTCCAATACTCTATTTCTTTTGGTTTATTTCCTTTTCATGATAAATATCATTTTCTCTTGAATTTGGTTTTTTATATGTAGCTATTACTGAATGACAGATTTACTCGAGAGCTAATTCTGCATATGATGCGCTGTCAACATTTTTAGGGGAGCAAAACTATTTCTTTGAGAATAGGTGACACTTCTAGCTTTTTTCCTTGATGTAACGTCTACTTAGTTGCACCATTATCTTGGAATATCATAGCTTATATTTCTACTAGGGAGTAAGTATCAATTTGGGCCTCCTGATTATGTATTCTCATGCTATGTTCTATTTATGCAGGCCATCAAGCTTGGATGCTATTTTTCTTGCACATGCTCTTATCATTTTACAAGCTTTGCCTGTAAGTTATATTATCAAATGTGCTGTGATTTTGATATGTTACTCTTTAAAATAATATTGGATATTCTAAAAAGTATTTTACACAGCCATGGAGACTTACCAAAGCCTAAAAATTGTAGGACATGGCCTGTGTGTCCTATAATTGCTAAGAAAAGAGATGTATCATGGTATTATGTTTCAAAATTTATGATATCATATGTGCTAATACTTGCTATTTTCTAAGCCCCTCCTGACAAACATGGAACACCATATCTATGGCCCTTTTCCACTACAAAATTCATTCCCCTCTCCTCCGTTTTTGTTACTTCCTTCATAGGCATAAAATATACTCTCTTTAACATGGTTAATCGTGGGAAAGATTGGCAACTTTAACAATTCCTTGATCATCATCAGTTGTTGAAAGCTCATATCCCCATATCCTGCATCTTTGTTTCCTTGTGTTGTGGAGTTTTTGCTTGAAAGATGACACAATCTAGAATGAATTATGATAATTTATCACTGTTATCTTGCTTCTTTTAAGAGAATAAATACCAATGTGATCCACAACACGAAGATGAACATGGTTGTCTAAGTAACTTGAGCAATCATTTGAAGGATTGGATCATAAACACCATGCACTAGCCATGAAAGGCTGATGGTTCCTTTTCATGCACCAAATAAAGAGGAGTGCTTCTGAGAGCAGTATAGATAGGATTCGTGAGAGAAACGCGGTAACCAATCTTTTTTGCCACCAAATATTTGATCTGTTTGATAGCTTTTACTTTATAAAATTAGCATTTCCTAGATTTCATGTCTAAGACTATTTGCAGTAGCGTTTCTGAACAGAAATTTTGAATTGACTAGATACGGTCAAAAGACAATAATGTAACTTCACTGTCTAAAGCTTTGAAGCAGTAATGCTTCCACAAACTTTGATTCCTTTCCCTGAAGTTTTAGAAAAGGATTGGAGCCTTTAATCATTAAGCTTCCTTCAAACCTCAAATTCACCCTTCTTTGATCACATGGCAAAATAGAGGTTTTGACCTATGTACCTCTTGCTAACTATCCAGTATCCATTCATGTCATCGCTAGGCTACTCCTAGTGATTTAGACTTCTTTAATAATGCTATGATAAGATGCGAAACTGGAGAATGGAGATATGACACTCTGGTCCTTCATCTGTTCCATTTAGACATTATATGCACATACTTTTGATTTGAGTAAGTAGGTGGATGTATTGACCTGTCTCTAGTAATTTGAAAGTAAATGTTAAATGGAAGGGCACTTGATAGGAAACCTGCAACATTTACTTCTACCCCCGAGCTGACTTAGCAAATTGGGGGTGTTTGATTTTTGGCTCCGAATGCTCTTCTTATGGAGAATTACCAATTATGTTGTACTAGAAGCTCAATCTGATGTAGGAAAATAATTTTGGCCAGGGAATTCGTGAAGTTGTTTTTGGCATAAAATTATTGTTCTTATCAATATCAGTAGTTTTTTTGCGTTCTACCCGTGATACTTGTCTTCTCAACTTTTCTTGACAAAAATCATATATTACTTTCTTTTTAAATTTTAGAAATTATTTTTAAAATACTTTTTCTTAGCTCCAGTGTTGGAGCGTTATGCTTGTGTGGTGGGCTATAGTTTAGGGGATGGGATTTATGTTTATAAAAGTTTTATGACTTCCATTTTTTTAACTTTTTTTTTTTTTTTTGGCTTGTGTGTTCTACCAGGAAACATCAGTGCTAAGGACCAAGCTTTTGGAACATGCTAATTTAGTGAGATATGTGCAAAAATGTAAGACAGAACTCATAGATGCTAATACATTTCAATCCTCCGGCCAACCTTCGCACGGTGATGCATCGTCATCAGCTTCAAGAGGCCATTCAAATTGGAGTAAGATCTTTTCCGGACCTTGGTAATGCTTACTTTCGTTTTGTTTTATTGGAGGAACGATTGGATCATGTGCTTGATTTATGATTTCTGAGCAAAGGATCTTGATCTTGTCACTAGATCATATACAGAGCATCATGAATCTAGAAGTTAGGCTGGACTGCCTAGTAGTAATTATCTTCTGGAGTTTACTTTTCTTGTAAACTGTCCTAAACATGTTACAACCTGGCTTCTGGCTTCACAGAACAGCATGTAAGGTTTTTGGTTAGATTCCTTCAAAATGGAGTTGCAGACAGAAGTGAGAAAACGGACATGAATGAGGGCTAGTTATTTGTTCTAATCTCAAAGGAGATTATTTAAAAGTCATTGGGTAGAAATAGGATGTCTGAAATTTACTGGTACACTAGGAAAATCCTCTAAATAATATGCCCTCTGTCCCAAACAAGATTATGCATGTTAATAAAACACAATAATGACACGTTATAAATTTCCTTTTTCATAATAAAATTTTAAAAATATCCCTACTCACTTAATCATTGTGTTACAATATCATTTCAATTCTTTCTTCACTTGAAGAGTAATTTTGAAAAAGTATCATTAATGAAATTTATTTTTCTCAAATTGTCTTATATTTTGGAACAAAAAATTCCTTTAAAATTGTTTTATAATTTGGGACACGGGGATTATTTATAACTGAAAGTATGGATGGTGCCTCCATTCACTCTCATTAGGCTTTATAGGCGCAGTAGACCTGCTAACAAATAATCCCAGGGGTTGAGATGGCGATAGAAACATGTAATATGTGGTCTGGCATCTAAATTTCTTTGGGTCACCTCACATCACTAGTCTGGATCTCTTAATGTTCTTGACTATAAAGTTTTTGTGAAATTCAGGAAGAGAAAAGTAGAGCAGAAGGGAAAAGTATGCCTCATGCTGAGTTGCTGACGCATTACACACACTCACTCGCTTAGAATTCTACAAAAACATTATAATGAAGTACTCTTAATGGGGCGACATAGTAAATGTCCAAACCTTTTTTTTTTTTTTTTTAATGTGGAAAAAACGGAGGCTAGGAGGTGGATTAGTTTAAGAGGGGAGTAGAAAATGATTTGAGCTGGTTATTACTTGACTGCCTCTTCTGTAATTATCTATAATTATGAAAGAAAAAACTGGAAATCTATAAAAATAATCACAACAAAGACAATATATTTATATGATTGACCCCGTCTGTCCTGCATTTGCCATGCTACTAATTTAGTTTAAATAATTAGGTGAAAATAGTTTATTTCCCATGTGGCTGTCCATCTTCATTTAGATTCATTTATCATTTTCATGTTTATTTTTCAGGTTCAAAGCCTAGGAACAGGAAACCAAAGATGGAGAAAACAAAGGAAGAGAAAACCTTCAGAAGAAGGGCCAAATTCTTCTTGGCAGCTCAGGCGGTTGCAGTTATTCTTTTCCTCACGCACATTTCTGGAAGATATGAAGCAGAAGCAGAGCTAGACGATGACTATGAAAGCTATGGCAATGATGAATGAATTTTGTTCTGATCACTTCTTTCCCTTGTTATCATGCAAATTGAAAATTTTGGTAATTGACCATCCATACCAATAATAGGATCAATTTTCCCCCTTCAGTCATTTTTTATTAATTATAATTAGCATATCTTCAGATTTTGTCTGAGTCAAGTCATTTTAAGGGTGTATCTTATAAATATTAACTTGGTGCTTTTAATGTTTTTCTCAGTGTTCTTCAAAATAAGTTGTCTAAAATAAATACTGTACCATTTTATTAATTGAGACAATTATTTAGGACACATGTTCGGTGATTTAAAGCTTATTGCCTTCTGAAAGCAGTCTCTATAGTTTTTCACGATTGGATGCTGCAGTTTTATGTAGAGTTGAAGGAATGGAGACTACAGAGGATCTGGGGTAATGTTAGCGTCAAAAATCAGAAGGCGGGTTTGAGGTAGCTTTGTGAATATTCAAATCCTAGGAATTTAAAGGTCACAAGATCAAAGCTGATGCAGTGAGGACAGTGATCCTTTCATATTTGGGACCTGAGTAAATCATCCTTCTTTCAGTGGTAATTTTTGAGAATTAAAGGTTTTAATGCTGTAAGTTCAATCTCTGGAGTGTTGCTATCTTCACTTTTCTTGTGCAATAAGTTGTGCAAATAGCCAAATAGTGTCTTTAAAGGTATATTCTGGGATCAGAAGAAAGAGAACCATCATCTTGCCTCTGGATTGAGTTTAATTTATCACTATTTTAAAAAATTAGATGGTATACAAATATATTCGTTTCATTTATCCAAAAAAAAAAACTATTAGTTTTTGATTTTTCCTGCAAGGCTGCAATTGTGAAGATGTTCCTTACAATGTTGTAGATGTTAATTTATTTAAATTTTTCAATTAAAATATCCTTTATAGATATACAAGGTTATTTCAGTTAATGTATATTTAAATTAATAAAAATGATTTTGGATAAGAATTTTTAGGGGAAAACATCATTTAAAGATTCCTGTAGCTTTTTAATATTAAAGGACTCTAAAAATATGAAACGTCACTGCATTTCCCTGGATTATATTTGAAAATAAGGTTTTAGAGAAAATTATATAATCATCTCTATAGCATTTTACAAGTTTTCTTCTGTTATAACAATAGTATTTGGCTATTAGCAAGTTATCATACATGATTAAGAAGAGGGCATTTGTTCATGAAAAAGTTTAAATAACTTATAGGCCTTGTTCATTATTTATAGTCAAATGGTAATTTGTTAATAGTCAAATAACTTATTATTTTTTATTGGAGCAAGATTTATAAAATTAGATTAGGTCTATTAATTTTTGTAACTTACTATTAAACAAATATCCACTTGTTAATCATCTATGATAACATGTCAATAGTCAAATGCTTTTTTATAGGCTAAATTATCTTCAATTTGAAACGAAGAAAGAACATTTGAAAGAAAACCCTCCTTTTAGATCAAGCTAAACTTCCATGTGTATGAACGAATTGAACTTCTAGCATGTGTCCCTTTTCACCATTGAATACAATTTCTAAGAATATCAAAGCTGATTTCTCCACTCTTTTTAATGCGAAAACACTCCTTACAGTCAATTGAAGGCACATCTCTTTCTTTGTCAATTGGTTTATTCTTTTTTGGAGACAATCATCCTCTACATTATTGTATTGGGTGTTGAATTCTATTGATGAATTTTTAAAGTTGAGTTTCTCTATCACTTGGCTGGTCAGCCGAATAAATTGGCAAACCAGTCTTCTAAGCAGTCCAATCAAGAATTTTGAATGAATCAACCTTATTGAATTTTATTTTATTTTTCTTTCTTGATTGAACCTCAAACAACACCAAGAGGATTGGTCTTTAATTGTAATTTGTAAGCATATTCCTACAATATTGTGGTCGTTGATTGGAAATCTTAATTGTATATATTATTGAAAAGTTATATCAATTTAAAATTAATTATTATTAAAATTTAAATGAATTATTGTTGATTTAAAATAAATTATTAAAATTTTAATGGATATTATTGATAAAAAATAATAAAATTGATAAGTATTTATTTAAATTTTAATAATAATACAGAATTTTTTTATTATTATTTTTTTAATATTATTCTCAAATTCCCAAAAAGGGAGAGTTGGGAAAAAACTTCATGTTGCAGCCAAATCCACAGGGGAAGCATCCTTGCACTTCGCATGCCCCCACAGCTCAACAAGCTGATCATAAACTTTTGAAGAATCAACAGCAAACTCAGCGAGTGAGCTCATAGCTACTGCTATTCCTCCACAAATCATCATAATCTCATCTTCTCGCATTTTCTCTGCAATCACAACTTCTCCTTCTGCTTCTACCTCCCCAATATTTCCATCTGATTTCTTCCATCCTCCTCCATTCCTAAGAGAATTTTCTCGAACCTCTTGGGCGCTCAGCGACCTCACACCAGCTGTGAAATAATCTATGCCTTCAAGAACTGAAGCTTCGTGGATCTCATCTAACCGCCTTGACCATTCCGCGCACAGTCCAATTAATGGATGGGTCCCGCTGCAGGATCGACGAGGAGAAGCATCGACGGGAGCGTTGGATCTGACGCACCATTGTAGCCAGCCGGTAAGCGCGTGGACGTAGGATCTCTGAGCAGCGATCCATGACTCGAATCTGGCTCGCCAGTTCTTCAGTTCGGATTCGAGGCTGGAGGTTGAGCGGGCTGGTCTGTGGGGACCGGGTGATGAAATTGAGAGCTGCATTCTGGGTAGGAGGATCATGGCTTCCTCTAGGATTCTCTTCTGTGTCCAATGACACTCTGCCATCACTTTCCACATCCTTGCAAGGCTGTGGAAGTTGTTCAATTGCAGAATCAGCACGATGTGTTATGCAGGTATGGACATTAATGCGATTGCATAGCATTTCTTTGAGAAGCTGCAAGATATTAATCAAGTAGCCTTAAAAGGACAAGATTTAGGTGAAACCAACTCCTTATTGTGTGCATCAGTTTTAATGATTGGATTTTTCAAATGAAAATCTTGTGCTTTCTTTTTTGGTTAGATTATTTAATACTCCAACTCCAGGGCTTCCTAATTGTATGACAATATTTTGGAGGGTGGCTGACTATCTACAAATGTTGAGGAGTAATTTATATTTTTTTTTTTTTACTAAAATGTCCCTAATGAATAGATGAAACGACTTAGTAAATTTGAGAAAATAATGAACATTAAGTAAAGGTAGAAGTGGAAAAATGGAAACAATTTTAAGATATAAATTAGTTGAAACTGTTTTATTGATATGTGTAAATTAGGTAATTTTATCTAATAAAAAGAAACTGGGTCACTAACATGCATAAAAAGAATTTAATTCAATTATAAAAAGTAGCAAGTTGAAGCCTTACTTATATGACTATGTAATTATATGGGGAGCTTTTATAAGCGAGATATGCACAATAAAATAGAGTGTTTTACAGATAAATAGTAACTTCATGTCTCTTCATATTAATTTCTTATAAATATCTTCCGTAAGTTGAGTCTATCAATACACTTTTTATTTTATGTTTCCATCATTCCTACTAAGGTTTTCCTAATTAAGTATAAAGAGTGACAAGAGAATAATAGCTGTGTGCTTTAAAGAATAATTTTTTTTGGGGGGGGGGGGGACAGGTATACAGTTCATCTGGGGAAAAAAATTGTATGGGAGTAACAGTAACCATTACACGTACCCTTTCACCAACTGAAGAAGTTGAGGATGCAACTCCTCATCCCTTAGAGTCTCGATTCTCTGGGAAATTACATCAATTGAGCGCATTGAAACCATCATCTGGGCATGTAGATCTCTAATGGTCACCCTTGTTCTATCCACAGCAGAGGGATCCTCTCCTTTTACATCCTGATCCCTGAATAGCGTACAATTCTTCTCGTACACAATCCGAACCCGTTCTCCAGACTGTTGAAGAAAAAAGTTAATGCTTATTTGTTACATGTGCATTATGATTCTTAATATTATCTTGAAGCTGGAGTTGTTGCCTGATCTTATCAGGACTTAGGAACATTAGAATGTTTGTAAGTAATAACCTCAAGAAATAGTCGTAAGTATTCAATAATATCATCAAGTTAATGATTGAGTTCATTCAAATGCAAGGATGGAAACTTTTTAGGAAATATTTTGGTTCAACATCTGAGTTGAAAAATATTTATGTTTAAAAATTTAAATTTTTAAAACTTTTACTGCTCATAATAATTTTGAACAAACTTGTATATCTTTTTCATTTTTACAAATTATTTATTTTATGAATTTCGCCCACTTAGTATCAGGGCTTAGGAACATTAAAATGTTTATATGGTATTGATAACTTACTGAGAGAAGCTGACGAAAATCTGAGTAATGTTCAACAGTGAAGGGGTGAAAGTTCAGTAACATACCCTGACTTCCTTGTATAGTTTCTTTTCCCATTCATATAATCTCTCCAATGTCGATTGATGACTACTGTCAGAAAGCATGGAGGGATCTTCTGGGAGATTGTCACTGCTATCATAACCTTTGTCTCTATCTCTAGTGCTTGAAGAGTTTAATAAAACCCTTGCTAAGGGTGAGGGTGAGGGTGATGAAGCTGAGCGGAATATAGCTACTGGGTTTAAAAAATTTCCTGCAAAATAAATATATTTTGTTCTGATACTAAAATATCGTACATAGGCAGATCACTAGATGTCAATAAATATTGAGCTTTCTCACCCTGTAACAATTCTGATGCATCATTTGCGGCATTGCAGGCTGAATGGAATTGGGATTCAAGATCCCTGATCACTTCTGCCATGCTTGTGGGCCTCCTATCTACATAGACGGGAAAACCTGGAGTTTCTTCATCACCATCTTGATCATCAATTGCCATAATCTTGTGCCTAGGCTTAACATGACCTGTAGTTAGAGCTTTTGGCGCATCTAAATTTCCACTGCCGCAGCCTTCTTCTGGGCATTCCATTTCATCATTATCGTCATTGTTGTCATAATCTTCTTCTACAACTGTGGCTCCCATGGAGGAATTTATTCCAAAATTTGTTCTTTCTTCTGCTAAATATCTCTTCCCAGTAAACTTATCCGGTTCAGTTTCATCCTCTTCCAAGTCAGGTATTTCCTCTTCTCCTCTTGCCTCATTATTTATAGCTACTTGGTCAAGGTTACTTCTAGTGGGGTAGCCATGGTAGTCCAGTGATGAAAATGGGTTCCAGTAGAAATCCCATTGGGAAGCTTGAGGTGATAGGGAAGGAAGATTGGGTCTGTTATTGGGAGAATGATAAGGAAAGAATGAAGAATTCATGGCAAGAAAACCATCAATACCAAACCTGTTTATTGGAGAATATGCTTCCACTTGAACTATCTCAGGAGATTGAATCCTTTCCTGAACTGAAATTACTGGGTTGCCACTTGCCCTTAGGTAGTTCACCTTCATTGCCACTGAACTGGGTACAAACCCTACAGTCATGTTGGGCATGAAGGTTTTCTTGAATGAATCTAAGAACTCATGAGGTTCATGATCTTCTTCAATGTAATCACGAAGAGCAGCTGAAACTTTTTGCAGAGAGTGGGTGTAGGCTATGTGTCCAGAAGCAAAGCGAGTTCTTTGCTCTACAGCTTGTTTAATGAATTCCTTTCTTTGTTTGCAAAGCTGAACTGCTTCTTCATCATCTAGCCTTGATTGAGAACATCCCATATCTTACTCTATATTTCCCTTTGGTTCTATGAACAATGAGTCTGAGTGTCCAAGCTTTCATTTAAGTAAAACTCTAGATTCATCAAGGAACTTATCGACCTGTTGTCTGATAGAAGTTGAATATATTCTGAAACGCCATCAAACATGATAAAAGAAAGAGATTTAGTATTGTATTTGAAGTTTGAATTAAAGAAACTTGTGGTCGTTGATAGGCAGGATGCTTTTCTTTGTTTTGAAGTTAGAAGGGAAATTCTAATTTCAGACTTGAACATTATAAGCAAGTAATGGAGATTCTTGAAGGTCTTCTCGCTATATATTTTCTAGTATCAGAATGTATGTTAAGAAAGCAAGTAACTTTTGATCTGGGATTTTTTTTTTTTTTGGGTCTTGCGTAGGTCAAAATGAATCAGGTATTTTCTTAGAAAAATCATCTCGAAATGTGATTATTTATTGCACAAAATCCAGTTGGAAAGCTGGCTGGACTGGAAAATTTAACATTATTTATAAGCTGCATCAATTTATTATGTTCACAAATATGAAGTTATATTCTCTAACAAAAGAGAAGTTTTGGGATTTGGAAAAATAATGAATTTAATGCAAACGAATTATATAGAAAGCCAAGAACTTCCATTTGATTAGAAGTTTGAGAAATTGATATTCGGTTTAGGAAGTTAAGCAAATCATGTCCAGAGCACTGCGACTATTGTGTTGAAAATGCTCGACGTATTATTTGACATATGCCTTGTAGAGACAATGGGAGGAGGCTGCCAATAAAGAAAAATTGTAACAAATAAGTTACAGGTTATATAAACAAATGTATATTTATATATTAAAAAAAACATTAATTAGACATAAGATTGACATTAGCTGTTCATGATAAAACAGGTAAAACTTTTTTCTAACTTATTACCATTGTTCAGAATCACAATAATAAGAGCCTTATTCTCTCCTTTATTCGTGAGCATCAGTTTCAGCTTCATCGGACAGAGGACAAGGTGTGAACATTGTTTTTGGTAAATTCAAATATTGGTTGGTCATGTTTTCATTAGGCTCAACTTTGTTGATAAAATAAATAAATAAATAATCATGCTAAAAAAGTTGCATATGTTGGTTAGTTGTTCATAATAAAACCGGTAAAACATTTGCCAACTTATTACAATTATTCAAAATAACAGTAATAGGAGCCTCCTTCAGTCCTTTACAAGTCCAAAGCAAAAAATCCTCTCCTTTGCTCATGTGAGCATCAGTTGCAGCTTCATCGGACGGAAGAGCAGTTAATGGAATTGTTGCTAGAAAACTGAGTGTGTGAATATAATTATGCATGAATAGTAAGATATATCTACGACCGACGAATAAAATTACAAAATATATATATCCGTTGAAAATTGATTTATGATTTTGCGACAAATTATTTCATCACAAATAATGACATCATAAAACTTTTTGCAAGGAATTAGCAGGATTTCTCTTACAAATTCCGTCACAAAAAAATGAGGTAAATTTGCATTGCAAAATTGTCTCAATTTTATTAAGACAACTAATAAATATGTATCAAAAGAAAAAAGAAAACTGATAAATAACCAAAATTTCAACAAACCAAAATGGTATTTTATTAAAATATCCTTATTTATTAGAACCTCTCAGAATAAACAATTGGAAAACATTATTAATACTTTTTTGAAAACCTAAAATCACAATTTTTTTTTTCCTTTTGCTCCTATTTCCCAAGTTTTTCATCTAGATTAATCCTGTTGGTAGCTTGTGGCACCTCTTTGAGGATAAACTTCCTACCAAAAATTTAATAGCTGCTGCATATTTAGAATTTGAACTTAAAATCTCTTGTTGAAAAGAATCCATCTCTCAATTGATCTAAGCATTCAAGAGTAAAATAGCAATTATTTTGAAACTAAGACAAACCTCCAAATGACAATTATTTAAGGTTGGTGGGAGCAGTTAAATGATTACAAATAAAAATTAGAGTTGGAAAAAATGCACGCTAGCGCACATATATCCTTGATTGAATTAAATATTATTAAGATATTGAAAATTAAATCTATTATTGAATCGATCAAAATATTAATTCAAGAGTTGATCAAAATCGTAATCGAACTATGATCAAATCAATCATAAATAAAATTTTATTAAACCAATCAAAATACTGGTTTAACAGTTTATCAGTTCATTCGGACAGGTTAACCCGAATTTTTATGATTCATACTATGCATCTTATACTTAAAAATAGCTAGATCGATTTAGTGAGAATATTACTTTGCTAAAACCATATTTTCAATACTAAAAAGAAAGGAAAAGAAAAGAAAAACTCTACCGGCGAATGTCCTCAAACATGTTGGCGTGCTGCGTGTAATGATTCGAGGGACTGCTGAATTGGAAGTGGATTGCTTGAAAGTTGAAAAGGATGAAGATAATGATGAAGGAAGAGCAATTCAGAAGTGGGATCTCTCTCCCACCACATTGTGTAATTGGAACGCTGTGAAAGACGTCCTTCAAATTATTCTTGTTGCCTAAGACGCCAAAACTGCAACATACTCTCCAACTTGAACTCTTTCCAAGTGAGATATGTCATTCAGCGGTGCAAATCATCCCATACATCAATTTCCACACTTTGACTTTCAATGCAAGGTCCCCTCCTCAATGTATCCATCATTCTCATCCATATATATATATATATATATATATAATTTATAAAATATTCTATTCATGATAAGGTATTAATATAATTATATATAGCATGGTTGTCAGGATCCAATAGAAACTAGCCAATGCAGGGTCCAGGTCAACACAATCAAAAAGTGAACAGGATAGAACAGGTCAAAATAGATGAAAAGTAGTCAAGAACGGGCTTTTCATTTTTTTACAAAAACTTAATAACCCAGAATTATGTTATTTTGTGTTCTTATTTGTTGTGATTGGTTTTTCTTTAATGTTATATATGTAAAAATTAATTTTTAAGTCTTTATAATTTTTTTTAATTTTAGATTAAGTTTTTATAGTTTACTTTATTTAAATTTTTTTATTATTTATAAATATTTTTTATTAAAGACAATCTTATTTGAGGTGAAATTTATAGATATTTAATATTAGCATTCTCAACAAAGATACAAACATTTGTTTGTCACATTGTGAGATACTGATCCTTTTCATTACACTCAACCTTATTGATTATTTTATAATTTGAATTAAATTTTTATAGTTTGATCCATTTTAAAGTTTATTTTAAGAACCAAAATGATATAAATTAAATTTAAGGAAACCAAATCGATAAATCTTTTTCCTCCGCACCAAATCTCACCTGATCTTATAAAGATCAATTTCATAATAACAAAAATCATCACGTGGCATTACATTTCTTCCTTGCTTGTTTCTTTTTTCATTTTGACATCAGAGTTTTAAACGGGGATTATTTCTTTTCTAATTTTAGTTTTCACCTTGGTACTTTCACAATGCTATTTTACTGTAATCTTTTTTTCTTTACTATAATACTCTTTTTGGTTTTAATTAAAGAGCAAAGTTTTGAAGTTTTATTTGATGCTAAATATAGAGTAAAGATATTGTAGTTATTATTATTATTATTTTGCAATATTATCTCTCCTTAATTTCACCAAGTTGTTGGTAAATTTTTTATTCTAAGAAGCATTTTATTGTAATCATTGATTTCAGTGGGAGGGAACGTTAGAAAGTCAAATGTTTTTTCAGGTTTAAGAACAGTAACTATCATTCTTTAAAAATCATGAAGTTAATTAACTTTACTTTATAAATATTCTGTCCATCTCAATTCATGAGACACATTTAAATATAATTATGAAAAAATTAATTATTTAATCCTTATAGTTTTGACTCAGTTATAACTCAATCGCTCAATTTTGACTCATTATAACTTAATATTTAAAGTTTTAACTTGATAATAAATTAATCCTTGAATTTTATTTCTTGTAATTTAGTTTCTAAAGCTTCAATCTCTTAAATATTAATCCCTATATTTTAAAAAATAAAATTATAAAGATTAAAAATATTTTAAACTTTTGATATTTATAAAGATTAAAAGGTTTTAATAATTTAAAATATTACTAATAAATTTTAAAATATTTTTAATATTTTTAATTTTATTTTTTAAAATATAGGGATTAATATTTAAGAAGTTGAAACATCAGAGACTTAGTTATAAGAGGCAAAGTTAAGAAATTTATTTATAATTGAGTTTAAATTTCAGAGCTTTTTAGAGAGAGAGTAATGATATTACAACAAAGTGAAATGAAAATTGGGTTTGTCCAATCGGTGGGCCCTTTTAGTAGGCCACTCGTCACAAAAGCACCATGATTTGCCAAGAAAGTTGTCACATTTCACATCAAAAGAATTTAGAAAGAGTCCTAAGCATGTAAGTAAGTGTGCTACATTATCCCTTGCGATAGTTTTTTGAGAGTAGGGTAATGACATGTGATAATAGAGGGTAAAACCAAACGGTGTAAACTTTGTTGGAATATGAATCTATCAAGAATCAATATTTACTCTAATTAGATAGAAGTATTGTTACTCATTAACCGTACTTACTCTGAGAGTCACCCGTACTATAACATTATCAGGAAGATCAGATATCTTGTTATGAGAGATTGGATAGTTCTTTGACTATGTTCATAGAGAAGCTAATCAATATGCTGATCTCTTAGTTCACCAGCCTCCGTATGATACCTTTAATATTATGATTTTTGATAAGCCACCGCATGATTGTAGAAACCTCATAATTTTAAATATGACTAGACCTTAATCTTTTGCACGGTTTTACCGTGGCCTTATAATTTAAAAAAAAAACCAAATGAAGTATATTTGTTTTCTCATAAAAAAAAATTTAAAGGTCACGCATGATTTATAAATTTCAAAAGGTCTTAAAAATGAATGGAAAACTTACACGTAGGTCCTATAGAAAAGATTTAATTACAAAAAAATTTTATAAAATTAATAAAATATTTTTAAATTTTAAATCCTATACATACACACTTGACAAAAAGCATTTCTAGTTAGACAATAGGCATTTAAAACTTACAAATAAATTGTAAATCTATAAAATTTAAAATTTAAGTGTATTTTATAAATTTTATAAAGCCTTTTACTAATAAGATATTTTCTCTGGGCTTCGGTGTAACTTTTTCAAAATGAATCTTTGTAAGTGGATTGATGACAGATGTGCACTACCCATTGTTTGACACTTATCAATGCCCCATTCCATAATTAATGCTTTTGAAATTATCTCTGGCCAATGAGTGATCTTTTTTAAAAAAAAAAAACAGCGACCAATTAGGGATCAAATCATCGCAATCTCGGGCATGCATATAAAATTATTATTTCATATCATAATCAAAGAAATTTAGTTGCACGAATATATAGATATATTTTACTATTCATAAATATTATCTTTAATCATTAGTAATGTTTCTAATGTTATCTATATGCATTCACAAATCACACTTTCACACCTACTTGTGTAATGTTTAGTATGAATTAAAGAAAGAGGTTTTAAGGAAGGAAGATTAAAAAACAATTCCTTACATGAAATATTCAGTACATATATTTAAGTTACCAAAAACAACTGTGCTTCCCTTGTACTCTCTTTGGTCCTTATTATAAAGCACCTTTTAAAAAAAATTTATGGTCTTTAATATAAAATATTTGGTGAGATATTAATTAAATTTTTTAATATTATCTCTATTTAAACTCATTAATTATAAGAGAAAATGTAATGTAAATTTAAATTATTTTTATTTAAATATAAATAAAATTAAAAGTTTATTGTTTTTTTTAAATAAAATTAATGACTTAACCATCACTCTTGATTCTGATAGAATAATTACAAGTGACTTATAATATGAATGAAAGGGAATACAAAAGAAGTACACCTCTTCACATAAGAAAAGGTGCTTCTTACCAAAAATAAAAAATATATTGCTAATATTGCGCTAGGTTATAAAGCATTAATTTTATTTCAATTCTTAATTTAAAATATTTAAAATAAGTATCATTTCATTTAATACAAATAATTAAATTTTAATTCTCTCTCTCACACACACACATTCAGAAATATTATCTTTAATCATTATTGATGTCCGTGTGCATCTGCAATTTAATGCACACTTATTTGTGAAGGCGCATATTCTCGGAAATATTCCTTTCTAAAAGTGCCTGAGTCCCACCTCTTGTTCAAAATGGAATCACATGGACTCTTGCTTCTCTTCTCATGTTCTTTCTTTAGATAATGATCATTCATCAAAATTATGCTAAGTGGACTGAGTGGATGCCAAAGCTTGCATTTGTGCCCATTTGGAGTTGATGTTTAGCTTTAAAGTGTATCTGTGGATATATATTTTGTTGGATGGGTTACCTAGGAAAAAGAAAAAAAGGGGCGAACCATTTTCACAGAAACTTATGTTTACATAGCGTGAAAATAGAAGTAAAAGTAGGTCAAATTAATTTTTATTGAAAAAACCTAACTTGTTAAATATATAAGGCTAATTATCTACTCCCTTTGTTTTTATATATAAAATATTTTTAATTGAATATTGTATATTAATAAAAATTTATTATTTAATTAAAATTATATTAAATCACAATAATTTTTCAAATCTCACATATCAATTAAAGTTTGTTATTTAATTGAAATCATATTAAATCACAGTAAGTTTTTAATTTTATCCCTAATAATATCAACTAATATTAAGGTGGTGGTGAGTAAAGCACATATGTTAATATCCCTTTTCTTTTTCCAAAACAATAGCAAAATTGTCTAATTAACTAAAAAAATATCACAACATTTCTGATATTTAAGGACAAAATGTAATAACCTTAACTACTAAACATATTTAACCTTTCAATATCATGATAATCAAGAGTTAAACTCATGAAGAATTACAAATTTGAATTTCAAAATCAAGGGATCCCCAGTTTTCATAATTAAAATGAGTTTAAATTAATCATAAACTCTTACATTAGAGTAAAAATATAAGTTATAAAAGTATGAGATATCTTGGAGGAGTGAAAAAGAATAAAAACAATTGAAGAACAACTCATTTGCTACAAAATAAAGCAATGTGCCACAACATGTGCATGCTGCGCTGTGGATTATTACTCTCTGTCCTACGCACCATAGCTCAAGCATCAATGGGCCGCGGCATGTTGCATGTTAATGATAGCAGAATTGGGAACTTCTAATGCGTTTCGATTTTCTATCTGACATCCAAATAACATGATCTAAGTGTCTATAGAAAGCTCTTTTTATAAACTAGTTAATGGCATGAGTTTTAAATTTTAAACAAGTCATACTAGAGAGTTGGACACCCAAACACATTTTTATCACTTTTTACAACTTTTCATAACAAAGGGTGTCCAAAATATAAAATAAGTGCTAAAGTCTTTTCTAACACCTGGACTATGTCCATTGAACCTAAGATTATCAATACAACACATCATTCATACTCAATTAACAATATAACACAAAATTACTCTTTAACTCCTTTTTCATCAAAAACAAAAAGGGGAGGTAATTTACTTTGCATTGCATCAAAACCAATCATAACATGTTTGAAATATCATTTCTACACTTGCACTAGTATTTTGACTCTATCAACATATCTATCTCATTATACACAATTACTCAGGGCTTAAAATATAATTCAAATATTTGCAACAATAAAATAGTGCAAGTGCAATAATATGCAACCTAGAATTAGCAATAATATCTTATTACACAAAATAAACATAATTTAAAGGCATACAGTATGAATGAACTAATTCCTAGCCTCTTAAGCCTTCTTCCTCTCTGCACCAAAACTAAAACATGTAAAGTATTAAATAAAAGGGGCAAGTCTAGTCATTCAGTAATCAAGGTAAAACCTACCCTATACAGTTATATATTAATTGAAATCAGACACATGCATATGAAATCAAGTTCTTAAAACATGCTTGAGCATATATCATACATTACTAATCTAGTTTACACATTTTCATCTCACACATGCTAGGTATATAATCACAAGACACTTAAACATGTAACCATGACCCGATACCACACGACTTGCCATAAGTCAAAACATGTGACACATCATACACTTACATAGACTATGATCAACTAACCTTATACCCTTTTTATTTTCTCCGACTGAAACTGTGGACTATAACTCTAACTAAGGCTTCATCCGTGTGACTGGACGATCCAAGCCCACCAATCGTGAGGTGTGACCTGGCAAAAGATTACATGACTCACTCTTGTACCACGGCTTCCCCTAATCTTGAATTTTTTAGGTGCCGTATTCCCTAAGCTATTGTCTTTGATAAATTGGTAGAGAAAGTTAGGTTCTATTCCCTTAATAAACTATGGGATAGTCCCTCAACAAACTGTGGGACAAGGCTATACTCTCGTGCACCGAAGGAAAACCTAAATATCATATAAATTTTTCTCTACTCCTAATCCCTAAGTGAACTCCTGCTAATTGATCATGCCATATATAATGTCTACTTATTTTCACAAATCTCATTTTCTCAATATTATTTTCACTTTCAAGCATAACATCTCACCACACCCTCCAGGGTCTTTTGCCCTACTTAGGCTCACTACTACCTCGCGAGTCTATTGATGCTATAGCCTAACACAACATTATATCACTCATTTTCACATACAATTATTATTTTATTCTCATTATCACAACATTTCATTTCTTTATTAACCTACAATTACCTCAATCAATATTACATTCATCTTCCCAAAAGTATATGCATGTTCAAAGTTTGAAAATTATCTTGATTTTGCATTTGCAATACAAGCCAAAATATAACATCATATACATCAATTTTCATAACATAGATCAAAAGTATCAACATGCTTTCACATTAAAATCAACTTATGCATGTGACAATCCACATTATTCACAATTAAAATTAATTAACATATAACCTCTCAGAATAAGGTTCCCTTGGTTACCTCAAACTTTTGAGAGGTCAAATGTTTATCCCTCAATATTATAGCTTTAAAGCTTGAATTTCTAAGCTAAATTAGTGTTCAAAAGCTTAATCTATAGTTAACCAAGTTAATCTTCATTAGTATTCCCAAACACACACATTCAAATCTCATTTTTTCACTTCTAAATTACTTGATGCCCACTTTGTATGAGTTTGGGCTTACCCATTGAATTTATTAACACTCTCTAGTCTCCATTAATATTAATGAGCCATTAAACTCCCATTAATGGTATTTTACCTCTTCCAACAACTCTTAAAATATGATTTTTGGATATTTATGAAACCTAACAATCAAAGATGCCAAAATTCATTAGCTCTAGCTCTAGACATTCAAATCTATTCCTATTAACTCTATTTGAGTTAATAGATTCAAACTCATAAGTTATATGGATCAAAAATCATCTTTTACTATCAAACCCTAACCATAAACTCATAAATATGGAAGAGATAGAGAGGAATAGGGTTTAAGGTGCTTATTTTAAGTGTTTAGTAGCTTCAAAATGTCCTAAATATTCTCCAAAGATGAACCCTAGCCAAGTTTCCCACTAGTTCTTCATTTCCTCTTTCCTTCTTTCTATTTTTCTGCCTCAGTTTGTGACTAATAAACTGTAAAAAAATGATCATGCATCGTGGCGGATGCTGCATGTGAAGTGGCGCATAACATAAAGAGGTCCCCTTTTCTCATCAATTGTGTATGTGCGTCGCGGTAGACATGATTCACACTATGGCATGTGGCACAACAACAGTAAATCTTTATTTTTTTTCTCCTTTCGATGCTCAGGTAGCCTAACTTTATATCGGACCCACAATTAAGGCTGAAACACAAACTAGTATGAACATTATACTTTCATAGCCACACACCACTATAATTTACTTAAGTATCCTAATTAAGCTCAGTTAATTAGGGGATTAAAATTTGGGACATTACACAAAATAAGCTTTCAAAAAATACCTTATATATGGGGACGAAGGGAGTAAATCTTACCTTATATAGTCTTACCCCTTTATTAATTAATAGATTTATTCAATCAAATCAAAATAAGTGAGTTTTAATGTATTAATAATATTAATATCAAGAGTTTATTATATGAGAAATAATTTCTAAAAGATCCTCATATCTTAATTCAACTAAAAACAAGCAGCATAAATATATAAAATTAAGTACATAAGCTTTTTCCTTTATGTAAATATATAAAACCTCCAAGTAGATACGAGATTGATCAATTTTATTGGAGGCTTACAAATGATGGGGTCTTTAGTGTCAATGCTACTTAAAAGTTTATACAGTCCTAAAGTCATATCTCCCCGGAATCTTTATGGAAGAAGATTTGGAAATGGCTTGTTTTTGGAAGAATCAAGTTTTTCCTTTAGCAAATCACTCATGAGAGATTACTTACTAATTCACTCATAACACAATAT
Organism: Prosopis cineraria; assembly: GCF_029017545.1. Lineage (NCBI taxonomy): Eukaryota > Viridiplantae > Streptophyta > Magnoliopsida > Fabales > Fabaceae > Prosopis > Prosopis cineraria. The sequence continues at coordinate 23,891,052 of NW_026555340.1, read as the reverse complement.
GGCTTATTCATAAACAATGAGTGTCCTTTTAAGTGTGCCCATGAGGAGACCATTATATACACACTGCAAGATTGTGAGATTGCCAAAACAACATAGAAATGAATTATTAATCTTAACTATTATTTTGTATTTTTCTTTGTTGATTTGCAAGTCTGGATAAGATGGAATAGCATTCATAAATCGGGAATAAATCATTATCACAAATGATCTTGGATCAAGATCTTTTGAACCATACATTGGCTCTTATGGAAAAATTGATATAAAAGACTTTTTAAAGGTATTTATAGCACAGCTCAAGAAGTGATTCATCAAGGCCTCTACCTTCTCATGGAAGACTCTAGTAGTCATAGCTTTAAACATATGATTTTTCAAGGTCTATCTAATTTTGCTACTAGATGAAAACCTCCATTAAATGGCTACATATGCATGGATGTGGATGCCTCTGTCAATCAACAAGGATATGTTGCATTGGGAGGGGAGTTCTTAGGAACAAACATAGGGATTAGATACTTAGGTTCAAGCGTGAGCTAGGGAGCATATTTATCATAGTTGTTGAGATGTTGGCTGCACAAATTGGTTTAGAGGTATTTTCAAAAGATCAAGATGTTCTCTAATTCATTAGAAGCGATGAGCATACTATTTAAAGATTACTGCAATAATCTTGCCTTCAAAAATATAGTGACTCAAACTCCAGAGTTGATATATAGTGATTGAGATCTTAATATATACCAAACTTCAAGAGATGTTTTGATAGGTGCCAACTACTTAGTAAAAAATGCTCATGGTATGGGTGAAGACACTATACTAGTATGGAACTATCTGCTAGGCTATTTTGATATTTTATTATTGGATAAGAAAAATTTTAATTAGTCCTTTTCTTTTCCTTTTAAGCTTCTGCTTGCCTCTGTAATTCACAAAAGAAAAATTTTGGTCAAGTTAGCCGATAGGCCCTCATAGCTTGCAGGCCTATTTATCTATTTTAATATTTTAATAAAATTTAATTTAATTTAATTATAGTATATTATATATAGATTTTCTTATATTTATATAAGAGGTGAAATAATTTTACTTATATTTATGATAATAGTTAAATTTTGCCACATATTTATGATGATAGTTAATTAATATAACATAAAATGAATTTTTTATTTATTAGTTTAAGGTATAAATACTGAATTAAAGAATTATGTTAGATATAATTAAATGAGAAAATATATATATATATGTTTAAAATTAATTATTCGCGGAAGATAATATTATGTTAAATTTTTAAATGAATTACATAAATACCCTAAACTCCTTCGCCTTTTTAATCTTAAATTATAGATATCTTTTTTCTATTTGGGAAACTTACAGGGTCCCTTTAAATTTATTTAAAATTGAAAGTTAAATATTTCCACCCGTCACATAAATATTTATTGATCAATGTCTTCTCCTCTGACCAAAAAAAAAATCAATGTCTTCAATATTTTTTTTTCAAATTTCCAACTTTCAATTAACATATTTTTATATTATGACACGTTTTATTAATTTTTAATGTAATAATTTAAATTTTCAAATATAATATAAAAATATTTTAAAATTTTCAATAGAATATTTTTAACAGTATTAAAGATCAGACTATTTACATATTTTCCCCCTCGAGATTCAATAAAGAAGGAGTTCCAATATATATAATCATACGGTATCTAAAACTGTTTAGAATTCTAACACTACTCATATGGATAAATTTATAATAATCAAGCCTTCTTCCACTAATTTCTAATTAATTAATTAAGCTCCCTTTTATATGTTCCATCTAAACAAATACTATTTATCGGATTCAATGGCGACGACATAAACGAGAACAGGACAAAACTTATCCCCATAATCTCGGTTTAATTAATCCAATAAGAAGTTAGGTAAAGAATCAATACAACAAGAATAGTTAGTTTAAATCAAAGTTCATTGTAAGTATATGCATATTTTTTAATATATCATGTCCTATGGATAGTTATAAAATAAATATGTGCTCTTATCTTTTCTCTTTCTTGCTTTATTCACAAGCATGCACACGTGCCCCTTATTCCATTAATTAAATAAAGTGTCAGTGTGGCACCACTAACTTTTATAAAGTGATCTTATTAAGAAAGATATCATAGGCAATTACATTGGAATATATTGATTCTTATATATATGATTATGCGTTTGGCAAAAGTTCACACCTAATGTTGATTTGTTGCAATCGTGCAGGCAGGAAAGCAAATAAGAATTCATATAAGGTAAACATTTTGCACTACATAAGCTCTTCTATGTTGCATCTTAACAGACAATATATTTATATGGGACTTTGCTTATCTTTTTTTTTTTTAATTTTTGTGATAACTTATCTAAGTTTTATACGTGATGTCACCTTTCAGATACTGTTCAAAAATTGATGATCTCATTTCCTTATGAGTATTTATAACGAAAAGTAATTTTTTGTCATAGACATGTAAACTATGAGTTTGAGTAAATAAAAAAATTAATTAAAAATATTATTGAATAAAACAATTTTTACTAAGATGTTTGAAAAGTTTTAGCTTTATAAATAATGATCTGGTTATTGAGTTTAATTTAAATATTGTCAATATAAAGTGTTGATTCTAATGAAAAGAACTATAATCATTTAGGTTAAGTTTAAGTTCGTGTAAATATATTATACGTCTTTGAGATAGTTATCCTTGTTTGGGAGGATTCCTTTTCTCTTATGAATACTAAACAAGTCTTTAATCAAGAGTTTAAAATGGAGATTCCACACACGGCCTTAGTCATACTATTGTTTATACATATAACTGTTTTTGGTTAGCTTAATTAATGTGGCCAAATTGAGCAATAATGTGGTGTGAGTCATGAAGCAAATTAAGTGACACCGGGCAAGGAGAAACGTTGGACACTGATTCTCACACAAATAATTGAAAGATAGTAGTATATGATTCGCTTTAACATGATGATCACTAAAACCTATCTATTTTAATTATTCTTATTTGTGGCCATCAATGATGGAAAAATTAATGGGAACATGATTTGTAAACAATAATTTAATATATATGAATCTACCCTATCACACCCTTCAACCATAGATTCCAAGCATATAATAGTGGATTGCTTACGAAAGCCCAATATCACATACATGTAAAACAAGAGGACAAAATATTAGTGATTTCTATATCTGTCCAATGCTATATCCCAAAAGCTGTTTGGTCCCATTAATTGCCAAGTTTCGTATTATTAGGAAGATTTAAAAAAAAAATCAGAATTACATGCTAGCTGTGCTTCAAAGAGTGCATAACAATGTCTTGAAAGTCTGACCAAAGGTCAAACTGAAAAAGAAATTGGCGGGTCTCAATTTATGGTCTAATTGATTAGATTGGTGATTGAATTAGTGACATAATAATTAAATAAAAATAATATTTCATGCATATATATATATAATAATCCACAATATGTCTAATTATTATTAATAAAATAACACAATATGATCATAAATCAATAATATATTATAAATTATAATTTTATAACTTGTCCAACATGATGAATCTTAATTAAATCAAGTATGAGTATAGACTTAATAATATATACATTTATATTGATAGTGGTCAATATCCTTCTAGAAAAATGGTCTCAAATAATATTAGATATATGTGAAGGGTTTACAAATTTAGTTGCCTTTTAGAAAGTCTAATTTTTGGATTTTTATGGTTTTTTTAAGTTTTTAAGCCTTTTACATATTAGGTTCAAATCCATCCGATTTTTTTAAAATCATTATGGTTTCTAACTCAACTTCAAGTTCCTACTCAACAATGGCTCAACTTCAATCTTACATGATCAATTATGAAAATAACTCTTTTATCTTAAATTATATGACACTTTTAAGTAAAATCTCGCATATCAATAAAATTTATTAAATACACTTTACAACTTTACTTTTTCAAGATAAAAATATAAACTTTTAAAAATACTCTTCATTTAATAATCCATTAATGAAAGAATATTAAAAAGAAAGAATATATAAAAAGGATAATATTAAAAATATATCATTAATGAAACCTTATTTTTATTAAAATGTCTTATATTTTGGGACATTAAATCCTCTCTAAAAGTGTCATATAATTTGAAATAAAGGAGGTAATTTTTTAAATCCAAACCAAATCGTTAGTAGCTCTGGTCAATTTTTTACTTGCCCAATCCAATTTTTAAAATATTGGAGGAGAGAATGAGTCATACTACTAATACATAGTAGAATAGTTATTGAGAATTTTTTGATGAGAAGTAAGGAGTATATGTCATTAATAAAAGAAACTAATCTCTTCCCGGCATTGAAAGTAAATGTTGGCTTCAACCAATCAAATTTATTACATATAAAAGATTAAGAATCGGGCTCCAATCACTTTCGTGGATAACAAAAGCCTCTGCCACTTTTTTCTTTTCCTTTTCCCACAACGGGCCCTACCATTTAAACCCATCTAAGTTAGTGCATTGATAAATTTAATAATAAAAATTAACTGAATTTTACAATAGCAGTCTAATATTGTAAAGAAGTTCAAAATATATATGAATGAATATATACTTTCAATCAGATCTATATATTATTTTAACATTTATAGTAGTATAAGACTTGTTAAAATTACTTTCAAGTTTTAATGCTACATGATGATTAACTAGCTAATTTCTTGACAAATATTTTAGGATTAAATAGCAATTTTGCTCAATATCTAAAATTTTAAACTTATTTTTAATGTAATATTCTCCTTCAATATTTAAAAAGAATACTCTATCATCATTAAAGTTAACAAATGTTAACATTAATAGTTGGTTAATTAGAAAATTTAAAAAAAGAATTCAAAAATTATACAAAAAATAAAAATTATATTTTTTATATGGTACTTATTTGTAAATTTTTTTTATTATTTTTGAGGTTTCTTTTTATAATTTTTTAGTCAACTAACATTAAAAGTTAACTTTTATTAACGAATGACTTTATATCTTTTTAAAATGTTGAAAGATAACATTACATAAAAAATGAGCTTATAATCTTAAACACTCTTGAATTTATCATTTAAGAGTAAAATTATCATTTAACACAATATTTTAACCACATGAAATAAATATGTCTTGGGCAAAAATTACGCACATATCGTAATAAAATCTCCTTAACTATTGTTAAGTATTCGAAACAAGAAAACTAAAAAGCTCCAATCCAAATTAGAACTGAACTTGATAATTGATATGCATTATTTATTTTTGATAAAATGATATGAATTATTTTATCCTTTCCTTTTTTTTAAACCAACGATGTGGATTATTTTATCCTTACTTATTATCGTTGATTTTAGATGATAAGAGTTTGAAATTAACCTATGAACCACTAATGCTCCTTCAATTATGAGATGCTACTTTCGATGGCGAGGGCCGGCACATAAAATTATAAATTAAATTCTTTTTTAAATCATAAATCATCAATTATTATATATGTCTACACTTGCCTATTGCATTATTTATAAGGTGGTGCTTAAAATCGATCGCTGTTGAATTTGGCAAGGCAGCTTATTACCAAATAAAAAAACCCAATGAAAATTACAAAATAGTCACAAATTAATTTTACAACGGAATATTCAATATTAAATAAGGAGTCACGAAAATTTCTGTGATATACTTTATGTGACATCTGCAAAAATTTCATTTAAAAAAAATTACGACATATTTGCGGTGATTAAAAAAATTTTCCATCTCACAGACACGCGCGCACATTTTGCTTTGGTGAAGTGTGAGTAGGACCGTCGGTCAAAAAAAAAAAAAATTGTGAGTAGAAATTATAATTTGAGTCAAACTAAATGAGCTAGTCGAACCTATTCAAAATTTAAGATCAAACTTAAAAAATATAATTTTTTAATGCCGGCTAGAATAAGCTTGAGAAAATTTGGGCCAAGCCCAAACTTGATTGAACTTCACCCGAATACTTGAATAAAAAAATAAATTTTTTATAATATATAAAATATAATAAATATTAACTAATTTTTAAATTTTATGTTATTTTATACTACAATATCATATATTTGAATACATTACTATAGTTATTTTTTAAAAAAATTAAAATATTTTATATTTTCATACTTGTATTATTTTTAATCAATAAAATATCTGAAATAATATTTAAAATATATTCTAATATTAATTTTTATATTTTAAGAAATTTTTTTAAAAGTTGATTCCTCTACATCGTTTGCATATTCAAAAAATATATTTATATTTTTTATAAAATAAGATAATTAATTTTAAAGTAAAAATAAATTAAAAATAATTTTAAAAATAAAATTCGGGCATATACGAATTCTTGACTCTACTATTAGATAAATATAATATATAAAATAATATTCTTAAAAAATTATTTGGTTATCGTTCATATTAAACTTACTTAAAAATTAAAAATAAACTAGAGTAAATACTCATTATATATAAAGGTTAAATAATATAAAAAGTTAAAAAAATAAAAAATAATATTTTAGTCATAATTAAATGATTTTGTTTTATACAATATAATGATGAGTATTTTTTTTTCATATTTTTAAAAATAAAAAGAACAGTTTATCCAAAAATTATTAAAAATTTTGAACTAATTGAGATAATGATTTTAATTTAGTGGTCTATATAACTTAATCATACTTAAATAATATAATTTAATTAAAATATATAAAATATTTATATATGACCATGATAAGAGCAACATTCAAACAACTAAGACAATAATTTACAAGTAAAGAAAACATTCATGAAATAAATTATACATAATATAATAAAACAGTAACAGAGCTACTTAAGTATAAAATCGATAAGTTCTTTTTTTTATTTTATTCTTTTAAAGTTAAAATAATATTTTATACTTAATAAAATTATTTAAAAATTAAAATTAATTCAAAAAATAAAGAAAAAAATATTTTTTAAAAGTTTCAAGTATTCAATCTAACCCGAATAAGCTTGAAGTTCAACAATATTAGGGTCAGGTTTAGCTATAAAGGTTTTTTATAATGGTGGAACATTTTAAGCCCAATTCCAATAAATCTAGCCCAAGTTAAGCCTGATTCGAATAAGTCAAGTTTGTCCAAATTACTGACTTTAAGTGTGAGCTTATGAATTATCAAATTGTTAGTAAAATTCAAAATGCTAAGAGGTATTTAGTTAACTAATTGAAAAGTTAAATTAATTTATCTTAGAGTTTGAAGTTTGGGTCTTGTAATATACATTCATGTTAAATAAATATGGTGAAAATATTTTTTTATTATTTTGAAAGCTAAAAATGTCTTTGGTTTATTTATGTGAATTTTGACAATAATTTATTTTTAGATTGTCTGAAAAATATTCATTACTTAAAGATTTTAAGAAAAATATTATATTTATAAATTTTTTTGGGTAAGATAGTTAAAATTATTTTTTAGAAAAACTTTTTACTGCTTGAAACTATTTCTCGAAATAATTAAAATCTATGTAAAAATTATAGTTTCTCAAAATGATCAAAAATATATTTTTAAACATCCTAATTTTTTATTTTTTATTAAAAACTCAAACAAAAGTGCCTTATTAATGTAATTCAGTGCTTTACAGTGGAATTATTCTTCAAGCAAGCGATCATGCCATCCTTGATCTTCTGGTTCTGACAAAATTTATTTATAAAAGTTCATATATATGAGAGTAGAAATATTTAATAACTAATATAATCAAAATATGATGCATGTGAAACTCGCATGTTGTCAATTATCAACACCATCAATTCTTTAATCTGTGAGTCTTTTTGAATTAATTCATTATAATCTTCTTTTTGGAATTAAATAAAATAAATTACCTAAAAGTTCTCTAAGGCAGAATTTTGAAATACAAGCAAGATTTGATGAATAAACATATTCCTAACAATGTCCTTGTTTTATTCTTAATTCTATAGGTTGGGGATATATACATTCTCAGTCTCACGTTGATGCTCACAGGGGCAAGAACCTAAAACCTAAAGAATAACATGAAACGACAATTCTTGCCTAACAATATATTCTGATTAATAAGCATATTTTTATTTGACATTTTTGAAAGTAAAATTTCAGATCAGCTGTCAAAATTCTCTTCACAACTTGTTCATTTTGATTCTTGATTGAAACAATCGAGTTCATCTATTCTTCCACCAATAGAATTAGGTCTAACAGAATGAATTAATTTTTTTATAATACGACAAATAAATGTTTAAATTCTTATTAAGAGATGTGTCCATATTTAGTATCTGACAGTGTCTCAAATATGATTACCTCTAGTAGAAGGATGTATGTGAGAAACAAATGTTCATCTATTGTTCTCCCTCGTTCTTATTCATGAATTCTAATTAAATTACCTCTGATTTGTGATTTTTTTTTAATATATATACATTCTCTTGACTTCTACACATACTCAATCCCACTATTCTTAGCTGGCTTGAATATCAACATAAATTAGATAGTTTTTCACATGAATCTCCATGTTTTAGAATAGCAAATCAAATATTAATATAAATCAATAATTTTTATTTTTAGTGATAGATAAGAAATATTTTAACATTTAGTATCATAAATCAAATGTTTTTCAAATTTTCACATGGTATAATTTAATAATAAAATTGAATAACATAAATGTTAAAAAGCATGTGTCTAAAAATAAAAAGTTGGGAAAAACGTATGCATCTAGCCTTATATACGTAACTTGTTGTTTCTAATTAATTAAATTAAAATGTGTGAATCTTTTATTTATTATTTATTCTATAATAACTTATTATTATTAATACAATTAACATGTCAAAGTCAACCATTCTTAATTTGATTGAATAAAAGTAATATAAGCATGTAATGTTAAATACTTAAGTCTCACCTTAAAAAGTTTTCGATCCATTGTTACATAGTACTATCTTATTGAATGGCTAAAAACTTCTTTTACTTGTGTGTGTGTGATTAATAAAGAGCTTAATTGGCAAAATTTCATTTGCTAAAATGAATTTTCAATTTTGTTTCGAAAAGTATTCCTCGCTTGCAAGAAGACTAGTATCTCTTAGGGTTAACCAAAAAAAAAAAAACAAAATGTAAACTAATTCTAACTAAACTATATTTATTGTATACATAAAAAAATTAGTTTTAATATTTATGTCACAGAGGGGGGAAAAAACCCAGCCTTTTAGAAACCCTAGTGCGTACAAAAATACAAAGAAATTAGCAAAGATTTGATTTCCATTTACAAAACCATTTATTATTTGACATTTTTTTAAAAAAAAAAGACCACGCGATGATTCCAGATCCCTGTGGGGTTTTTTTTTTTTTTTTTGGGCCTTGTGGGATCAAAAGAATTATCTACGTGAAGAAGAAATTTAGGATTTGTTTGATTTTTGTTCACATTTTTATTTTTTAAAATTGTTTTATAAAACGGTTAATTGTTTTTAAAAGAAAATAAAATAAAATTTTTTTAATTATACCAATTTAAAAATAATTTTAGAATTAAAAAATGGACTGATAGTAATAATTATAGACAGTTAATAATGATAATTGATAATAGAAATTGGTAAGATAATTATAATTTTTAATAATTAAATCTAGTGTATATTAAAAATAAAAAAATAAAAAAATTTAAAGTTGTTTCTATTTTTTGATTTTTTAAAAATAAAAAATGAAAACAGTTTTTAAAAACAACTAAATGAAAAACACTTATTCAAACAAATTTTTAAAATTTTTTATTTTTAAAAATAAAAACTATTTTTAAAAATAAAAAACAAACAGACCCTTAATCTCCCTCCAGTGTATATGGGTGCCTCTTTCTTTCTTTCTTTTTTTCCTATAGTAAAATTTTATTATTTAAAATATATATTTGAAGACCCAAATACTAAAATAATATTTTCATATAAAAAATTATTGTAACAATTTTTCAAAGTTAATTTCTAAGTTTTAAAACATAGATTGCCAAATTTTCTGAAAACTACGATAATAAACAAATAGTTTTACACCATTTTCTTAAAACTCGTTTTTTAATTCTTCTTTATAATTTGATAATAAATTTAATTTTTAAAATTAATTATAAATATAATTATGCTCAGGACTTGAACTCCAAAACTTTACTTAAGAGGGATCAATTTCTAATCCGTTGATCCAAACACCTAATTATTAAAAATCCTTTTATTTAGCTTCAATTTTGTATTGTTTGAATCTTTTAATAATATGACTCCAAAAATTGATCCACATTTTTAGAACCATGTACTGTAATCAAAACATAATAATTATATTCCTTGGTCCTGATAAATTTTCAGGACGTAACTCACCAAAACTTTCTTGAACAAAAAGGAAAATATAATAATTATATTTTTTAAATAATAGTATAACAAGTACATAATATATAAAATTTAATGCTTAGCATAATAATGTAATTATATTGTTTGACAAGGTACACGTACGATGGTGATAAATTTTATTAATAAACAATCGTATAATAAAAACATTATAAACTACTTCTAAATTTAAAAAGACAATATGAACTTTTTTTAATACAACTTTTTAGCAACTGCTGTGAAGTAAATAAAAATAATATAAAAGTAAAAAAATGAATTTTTTAAATTGTTGTTATTAAATTATTTTAAAATTAAAAAAATGAAAGATTAAAAATGAATAAGAAAATTATTAAATTTGATAAAAATATACGTTGTTAGATAGTTATATAACAATAGATTTTTCCGACCGGACAAACACTCCTTCAGCTTATGACATCCTGTTCAGTGACATTATTGAGGCTGGTCGCAATTTCTCTCTTGTTTCATTTTCTTGTTTATTCTCTTTCCATCTATCTTTTCTGCAGTACAATCTGGGATTACCTATGGGATCTCTTTTATTTTTATTTTTATTTTTTACGTAATTGTTGTTTTAATTATTAATAAATATTTTCTACCTTAAAAATAAGATTAAGCAGAAGAAATTCTATTATCTTTGTCAATTAAGAGCTCAAATATTGCATATGGAAACTATTAAACAGGAAAAGAATACCTAAATTAAATTCATTGATGCTCAAATATTATTTCATGTCCCTGAATATTGGTTAGGACTTTAGGAAATCCATTTGTTTCATTCACAACATTTAAATATTCGAGCATACTTAAGGCGAATATATCCCTTCTAATTGACCCATCAACTATTAATAAAAATAAATTATTTTACTAACAGGGGTTGGGTTAAGTAGAATAGAAGCTAATTCCTTACAACATAGTGAATTAAAGTTTAAATTTCTATAAAAATGGTGATCATATTTAGTAACTAACCCTATATTGAACAGGATTGCCCCAACACTGGTGCGTGATCAAAAAAATAATAAAAATAAATTACTTTTTATGATTTTTAATTACATAATTTATAAATAACAAAAAGAAAAAATTAATTATTTGATTTGTATATAATTTAAACTTATTTAAAACTCTATTTTTAAACTTTGATTTGTTGTAATTTAGGATCTATTTAATTTCTGTTTTTAAATATGTGTGTGTTGGGGGTAAATATTTTGAATTTAAATATTTTCAAAATTATTCTCATTTTTTATTTTGTTTAAAATAGAAACAACTTAGATATGTTTTTGTTTTCTTTATTTTTTTATTTTTAAAGCATAAAACATTTGACTATTATAAATTATTTTTAATTGTGGTTAACTACTACCGTAAGCTGTTGTCATTGATCACTGATGACTATTTGACTACCATTGTTGACAGTTTTTTAAATTCAAAATTTTTTCTAAATTAACATATAAATTAATTTTCATTTTATTTTTTTTAAATAATTTTTTAAAATTATTTTCAAAATAGTTTTTAAAAATAAAAAATAAAAATAAAATCAAACAAACCCTTAATCTCTATAATTTTAACTCGGGCCTAAATTTTAATTTAATGCAACTCATTCTTTGCATTTTGAACCATTTAAAAAAGTTAGTTCTTAATATTCAAGATATAACTTTAATCTTATAATTTTATTTTTGAAAATTTAAAGACTAACATTTAAAATGATTCAATTAAAAGATTTTTTTATCAACGTTTAATTGAAAGCATTATTACAAAAAAAAAAAGAAGGATTGATAGCATTAAGTTTTAATTGAATCAAAATTACAAAATCCAATATGTGCTAAGTGGAATTAATTTGACGTAATAAAAAAAGTGACGTGTTGTTCCCTTGTTCGCACGAATGGACAAAGGAACTGTTCCCCCCCCCCCCCCCCCCGGGGGGAAAATGATGAGCGGAACTTGCATTGTCCAATTATGCTTTTCAATTAAACATGGAGTATTATTTTTTTGGAAATCGCAACAGGGGCTCCCCAAGAGAAAAAATTGCATTCAGGATCTAACACATTCTAAAATTATTTTGCATGTTTTAGGATCTTTTTTAACAAATATTTTAAAAAATATAAGATATTTTTAATTAAATCTCACCTCTCAATAAAATAGTTACCTACTTTTAAACTAACTCTATTTTTTTATATTTACTCCTATTAAACACCTCATAATAAATATAAAATTATTATTAATACGGGCACTTTTAAAAAAAGATAATAATTATACCTCAAAAAATTAAAAATATTTTATATTTTTTAACATCTAATTTCTCAAAAAACCCTTACATTTTTGAATGAAGGAAGTATGTTTTATGAGTAAAAAATACAATTATTCTTAGAAAAAAATATTATGGCAAATAAAAGTTTCATGACAAGACGTTCACATATTTATAAATTTAGGACATATATTAATAAATATTTATTAATTAATAATAAATTTTTTGTTTAGAGTTGATGAGTTCGTATTGGCTAAGTTTACAAATTTATAACTTAAAATTTGAATATTTATAAATATAAGTTCATTTCTTCATAAGTCAAGATCCAAAATTTATGACCTTACATATTCATAACTAAGATTAATTGTGACAGCAAGTTTAGATTTTTATAAATATATTTTCATAAATTTACAATTTAAGATTTACATGTTAACAATTAATTGTTTGTTGGTAGTGAAATTCGTTCATCTTGAACAATTTCATAAATTTACAACTTAAAATTTAAATATTTATAAACATAGTCAAAATTCAGAATTTATGACTCTGTATACTCATAATTGTAGTTCATTACGATAGTAAACTCATATTTTTTACAATTAAATGTTGATAAATTTATAATTTTATATTTATATATTAATAAGTAATTATTCATTGATGATAGATTTAATTATTTCTTTTTCCTTAGAACATATTTGCTAAAAAGATCATCATCTCAAGTGTAATTTTTTCTCATTCGGAGGCCACAGGTGCCATTTTCCTTTTTCCTTTTTTCTAATTTAAAATCTCTGTCAATCTGACAAATCAATCTCTCAACCGCCTCGCTAGCCAAGCTCCCTCTCATTCCCTACTTAAAGCCATCAACGCTCTTGAAGCTGCTTCACCAACAGCTCTTCCCGCTTTTCTTATCTCGTTATACTCACCACAAAGGTGTTGTTCCTCTCTTTCACATCTTTTCTTCTTTATTGCTTCAAACTTTCCACACTCGTCTCCTCTCTTTCTTCCTCTCCTCTTCTTACAGTCTCTCTTAATATCTTCTCATCTTAATATTTTTTTAAAGTCGTTGTATTTCGGATTCGAAATGAAATTTAGTTTTGCGTCTGGTATGTGGTTATATATATTTGTGTTCTGCTATAGCAGGTTGTCGATCGATCGGAATCGGAGATCATTTCGATTTTGAGATTCGCGAAGCTGCAGGTTCTAATAATGGCTGCCGAGAGAAAGGAGAAGATGGTCAAGAAGTTGCAGAAGACCTACTTCGACGTGCTTGGATTGTGCTGCTCGTCGGAGGTGCCTCTTATCCAGAGCATCCTGAAAGCTCTCGACGGAATCAAGGAGTTTTCCGTCATCGTGCCTTCCAGAACCGTCATTGTCGTCCATGATAGTCTTGTAATCTCACAAGCTCAGATCGGTAAGATTTCCAAATTCTCCATGGAGCTTTTTTAATTAACAATAAGTTATTCTTCAATACTGGATTGTATGTTAATTACATCTTCCGTGTATCTCTCAAACTAAACAAATTGGGTGAGAAACGCAATTCAATACTCCATTGCTTTTATTGTTTTATTATTAAACATTTTTATCATATACATATAATATCTAGCTTAGGATAAGGTCCAAAGGAATTTATGACTAGAGGAATTCACAATAGAATTGTATTAATTTTTTTAGCATTGTTAAATAATTATATTGCTTTATTTTTAAAATTTAAATTGACAACGTTTAATATTTTTCAAGATTTAGATAATAGGTGATCGGTTATTGTTGCCGTCCTTGTTGTTATTATTAGTTGTAGGGAAAATTAATCTTCGACCACATCCTTTTAGCTTTCATCGATTTTAAATTATGTTTGTATAATTTATTTTTTTAATCAAACTTTTATACTTTTTTTATAATATCAAATTCTTATACTTTAATTAATTAAATATGTTAGTTCTTAAAAGTTAAAATTATTAATAAATGATTAGCTTTTCAAAAAAAAATTTTAAAATTTATAGAAAATTGATTTAATACTTTTAACTGAAAAGGTCAAAACAAAATTTGATTTAATACACTGTTCATATTTTTATTAATTTTTGAATGAAAATTATATATATATATAAAAATTATTTAGAAAACATAACTTAATTAGATAAATCTTGAGTTATACAAATTATGTAATTAATTTTAAAGTTATATAATCTTTTAATAAAAATATCATTTTTAAAATAAAAATTAGAGACTTTAACCCTTAGGGATTAACATATTTCATTAATCAAACTATTAGATTTTGATTAAAAAAAAATAACTGTAGGGATTGCATATTAACTTTCCCTTAATTGTATGATCATTTAGAATATTGCCACTATTGGAAGCTAAATTTTCTTTTAATAATTTTGATGTCAACATAAATTATAAAAGTGTAAAGAGTCATGCCGTAGGACACATGCAAGTCTTAAGGAGGGAGGCCGCTTCATCTTAAATTCCATGCAAATTAAATGCATGGGGATAGCTCCTTAGAAACTTGAAAACTTAATGCTATGAAAAGAAAGAGAAACACTAATATATAGTATGGTGCCCAAAAAGAAAAGGAAAAGAAAGAAAGAGAAGTAAGGAGTCAACCTTTTGGCGTTCTCGTTTAGTGGTTTCCCAGCCTTCTCCACAACTTTAATTAAATGAAACTTAATTAAAGTGCCCCCATTTTGTTATTTCATTTCTGAAAAGTACCAATAAGGATGGAGGTTTGACTATCTTTCTGTT
Organism: Prosopis cineraria; assembly: GCF_029017545.1. NCBI lineage: Eukaryota > Viridiplantae > Streptophyta > Magnoliopsida > Fabales > Fabaceae > Prosopis > Prosopis cineraria. The sequence continues at coordinate 23,875,732 of NW_026555340.1, read as the reverse complement.
TGCTTTAAGACCCATTGAGCACATTTGGATTGGATTCCTTAAACTTTTTCTAGAGAGAGAGAGAGAGAGAGAGAGAGAGATTTGCTTAACTTGGTGGCTAATGATGAGGAATTTGTTGGGGGTGACAGTTAAGGCACTGAATCAAGCAAGATTTGAAGCAAATGTGAGAACAGCTAATGGGACAGAGAAGCTGCGAAGGAGAATGCCAAGCCCAAATGCAATGGTTTGTGGGGTGTTGCTTTTGCTTGCCTTGTTAAAGTTTGTGTACCGTCCTTTGGAATACCTCGCCCTCGGTGCTGTAGCTGCTGGTGCTTACCGTATTATTTTGAAAGCCCTGGCCTCCATTCGCAACCTTAGGCTTGACATAAATATTCTCATGCTCATTGCAGGTAATTTATTTATTTATTTACTTACGCATTCTTTCATGAAAAAAAAAAACGCATAGAGGTCCCATAGAAGAATTCTATTCCACAACCAAATCCATAAGATGTAAAAACAACTCTAAAATCTCGTAAGTTTTAATTGTAAATATGTTTTAGTGTGTATTTACCAAATTGTCCTCATTTTAAAAATCAAAAACTCTTCCCACAGATGGCGATGCCACTCACTGGCAGTGCCACCACTGCAAGTCAGCCAACGCTGCCTTCAGTTGCTGGCCAACTAGTGCAGTAACCATGGGAAGAGTTTATTTTAAAAATAAATAAATAAATAAGCGCGTTTTGGTAAATGCACTCCAAAGCTTTTTCACAATTTAAGCCTGGCTAGAACTTCATGGTTATTTATGCATTTTGAGGGATTTTTTGTAATTAAAATTCTTGTATAGTATGTCTGTGATTTTTCCTTCTTTCAGTCTTTTTAAAAGTTGGCACTTAGAGAATGCTATGTGTGGTGAAAAAGTCATTACTACCCCTTTTTTCAAATTATATGATATTTTTAGATAAAATTATACATACTAATAAAATGTATTAGATACACTTTATAATTTTATTTTTTTAAAATAAAAATATAAACCTTTAAAAATTTTCTTATTTTAATACTCCATTTATGAAAGAATATTAAATAGAGAATATAATGAAAAATGTAATATTAAAAAAATACCATTAATAAAACTTTATTTTTATTAAAGTATTTTGTATTTTGAGACATTAGATCTCTCTCAAAAGTGCTTTATAATTTAAAATGGAGGAAGTTTTTTGAAAACTAAATAGGTATAAAATATAAATCCTTTCCCCCTTTTGTCCTATCCAATTTAATAAAAACAAGACGAATATATGGGAGGCAATAAGTGGTGCTTCCTCCACACTTCAATGAGTCTTTGGATAAATTTACAATTTTACCCGTAAAAAGATTAAAGTGAATTTTGGGTCTCTCTTTCTATAATACATGGAAAAATAACATAATTATAAATTAATAATACTCTCTCTGTTAAAAAATATAAGGTATTTTTTAAGAAGTTTGATGTTCAAAAATGTAAGGTATTTTTAATCTTTCGAGGTGTAATCATTTTTTTTTCAAAAATATCCCTATTGATAATGATTTTATATTTATTATAGAGTATTTAATAAGAGTGAATGTGAAAAGATAGGATTAATTTGAAAGTAGATAACTATTTATTGAGGTGTAAAATTTGATTAAAAATACTTTATATTTTTAAACGAGAGAGTATATCATTATATGACATGAACAGGTCGCGTAAGTCATCGACTATATATGTTTATTATTCATGCTCTTCAAGAGGTGATGTCGTTAACTAATCTCTTATATTACGTTTTTAGGCTCCATTTGGCATTTAATTATTTGCTATTCTATAATACTTAAATTTCATTATAAAAATTTTGCCAACAAAAAAAATCATTATAAAAATGTGGGAAAAAATTCATTTTTAAAAAAAATGTTGTGGGTGGCTATATGGATGTTTTTTTTAAAAAAAAATCATAACTTTTTTGTTACTTTCAATTTAAAATTTTATTTTTATTATATAAAATGAAAGTAGTTAAATTAAATTTATTATTTCTTAAAAAATTGTTCTAATCCTCAGAATACTTTATTTTAACAACAAGTAAATTTTTTGACGATTTGTTTATTCTAGAACTAATTCTTATAATATAATTCACTTAGTTTTAAATTTAAAATCCATATGTTCAGATTTAATTTGGAAAATTAAAGCTATATTATTAAGGGTCATTTTTGTCGCTAAACAGTATACGAAAAGTCACAAACACCTTTAAATTCAATTATAGGTCAATTCTATTCCTCAACTTTAAATATTTCTTTCATTATTATCATGTTATTTTCTCACTATTAGTTGATAGTTAATAGGCCCAAAATTATATTTTTAAATATTTTTTATTATAGAATGTTTGAATTGAGGGGCAAAAATGACTATTCAATTAGAAGTTAAGAGGCAAAAATAACCCTTAACTTGATAAAAATATTAAAAAAATAATGAGACTTATTGATGATTAATGGATATTAAATATTTTTAATGTTGGAGTAATGAGAGAGAGAATCTTTAAAGTTATTGAGAATGTTTGTGACTTTTTATATACAATTCAAGAATAAACAGAGGTATCATTGCTTACAAATTTAAAAAACGTTAGAATTTGTAGTACTGGAAGCATTTCCAACGTTAAAAACGTATATTTTCCCCAGACTTTACTAAAAAGAAGAAATTTTAGAGGATGATTATTGAGGTGAAAAAATAAACGATTAAAACTGAAGAAGTAAGCTAAAATCTTCAATTGTGAACTACGGTGTACGTAGTGCATGATGCGGGGCTGATTAATTGATATTTCTCCGCAGAAAAGATGCTTAAGAAAGATCGATAAGGATAAAAAAAAAATGAAAATGAAGAGGAAAGTTCACGAAATGAAAAAAATTATTTAAGAATCAATCAATAATTTTTTTCCCTATTGAATATTGCCTTCTTTTGAAATTAATAGTGGCAATCAGGGAAATAAAAAAGGAAATAATTAGCCATTTTTTATTATTGACAGTTACTGCGACAATTGCTATGGCTGATTATTTGGAAGCGGGCACCATAGTTTTTCTATCTTCAATTGCAGAATGGCTAGAGTCCATGGCAAGCCACAAGGTAAATCAATCTGAATGATTATCTCTCTATTTTTTCTCTCTTTCTTCTTGTTTGTTTGTTTGTTTTTTAAACAAATCCCTTTGTCCTGCTTTTCAATGCTCATCACTACTCGATTTCTAGCAATTAGTGATCCTTGTCTATTATTTATGAAGGATATTTTACATGTAAGTTAATCTGGATTCTCTGTTCCCCTTGTCATCAGTGTCTTACATGTTAATTATTTTTACGTTATTCTTTGTAAAAATTAAAACAATTGAAACTCAAAAATCTGCCTCAAATATTTTTATTAAAAATTAAGTGTGATTATTTCAGAAATTCAAAAAAATGATAGAAATTTGGCAAAATGTTACAAATAATTAATACTCCCCCTTGTCTCTATCATAGGGCATTTCTTAGAATTTCTTTTTAAATATAAGACACTTGTAAGGTATTAATTATATTTTTTAATATTAACTCTGTTTAAGCCCCATTAACGATAAGAGAAAATATTATATTTTTGGCTAAAAAAATATGAAATTTTTTCATTTAAATAAAATTAAACTTAAAAGTTTATTAAATTAAAAAAATGTTGCAGTGAGTAATAACCAGTAAGTAGTAACTCTCTTAAATTAAAGAATTTAATTTAAAATGTTATGACAATTTTAATGACGGGCGTTAGATCAAGGCCATAATCAATAAGGTTTGGCTCAATCATTTCTTGCTTTCCTAATTAGGTTAGCAGTTAGGTACGGAGGCGGGACAGGCCTTGAGTGACAATTGACACCCCACCAATTAAGTAATATGCAAAAGACAAAAAATAAAATAAAATAAAATAAATATCATATTCCCCATAGTTTTTGGCTATTAATATTTTTATATATTTTTTTAATATTCTTTCTTAAATGTAATATTAAATTTTATAAAAAAATAGAGTATTGAATGAATGGTATTTTTAAAATTTTATTTTTATTTTAAAAATATAAAATTGTAAAACATATTTAATAAATTTTATTAATATATATGATTTTGTTTAAAATTATCTTATAATTTAAAATGAATAGAACATCAACAGTATGAATTATTTTTCATTCCATAAAAATAAATATATGCGGTCTTATTTTATTTATCCATCAAACTACAAGAATATTCTTGAATTGTGAAGGGGTTTGAAATTATTTTTTTAAATGTTCTTAACCCTCCCAATAAAACTTGTTCATATGACATAATAAAATTAGGTTAAAGTACATTTTTAATTTTTTAATTTTATACAAGATTTTATTTTGATCTCTTAATTTTATAAAGTTTTTTCTCAATTTTTTAATCATGAAATTAGTTTCTTAAAAAAATTATTTTAAAATTTTAAATATTGATAAAACATTATTAAATGTTAACATATTAATTTTAAATTTTTTAAAATAAAAATAATTGACATAAAAAATAATTATTTAAAATTAATAATATTAGGATTAGAGAATTGAAAAAATACTTTATAAAATTAAGAGATTAAATTAAAATCTCATATAAAATTAGAATATTAAAAATATATTTTAAACTAAAAAATTATTTAAGAAGCCAAAAAAGGATAAAAAAAGTTGACACTTAATTAGTGTAAGATCTAATTAACTTCATTATTCTATTTAATTTTTTAAAATTCTGTTGAATGTTTAATTTATCATGTAATTTTTTTGAATATTTAAAATTAATTTTACTTTTTCAAATTTTAACAATTTAAAATAAAACATAATGAATATTAGTATATGACACACACCCCAACACACAAATCAAGATAGTACCAATTATAAGTTGATCAAAAGCGCACACGCACACACACAACACAAGTCAAGCTTCAGATTTTGTCGTTTGCAGTTGTACAGCTATTTTTTTCCCACTACATATATTTCTTTTGGCCAATGTGGCTAGGGGTGTTCACGGAACGGGACGGGATCGGGATACCTCCGTCCCGTGTCCTGTCCCGAGAAAAAGATCGGGATTAAATTTTGATCCCGTATCCCATCCCGTCCCGTTAAGAGTCAGGACGGGACCGAGACAAGATCGGGACGTCCCGCCGTCTCGATAAATGAAATAATATCAAAAAAAGATCTGGATAATAACATTCATTAAAATTTTAAATTATATAATTTATTAAGTTTAAAATCAAAACAACACAAGTACATAAATAACAATAATTTAAAATCAATTATTGAATTATATTAATCATAACTATACATTATAATAATAAATACAAATGATCTTTATACTATAAGATTAGTAACAACAGACAAGTCAAATATAACATCAAATCATTGTTCTTCTACTTTAGTGAAGATGTACTAAGCTAATTACTCTTCTAAAAATAAGCAAAAAATACATTGTAAATAAAAGTTATTAAATAGATATATATAAGAATAAATTATATTAATATAATTAATATATTATAAAGAAAGATATCTTCATGTTTACTCCATGCCATTAAAATTATTAATATAAAAAAACTTTAGTTTTAAATAAGAATTGTAAGTATTAAAATTATAATTGATATAATTAATATAAGTATAAATTATATTAATATAATTAATATATTTAAAATAAAAAATAATATATATAATATTCGGGACGGGACGGGACGTCCCGATGGTAATCCCGTGTCCCGTCCCGTCCTGAACCTCTTTCCTGTCCCGTCCGGATTATTTTCGGGCCGGGACAAGACCCGTCCTAATATGATCGGGACGATATTGGGCCAATCGGGACGGGTACAGACTGAACACCCCTAAACGTTGCTTTCCGTTTATAACCAATAAACTATATAGCGTTTCTGCGTTTGACCGGATCGGGAGAACTCTTTCCGCGGTTCCATATTAGGGAGAAATGGAGGAGCAGAAAGACGTAGAAAAGGAAATAATGAAATGAAATCCCTCGGAAAGTACCCTGAAAAATTAAAATTTGCAAATGTATCCCTGGGTTTCAGGCCAGCGCAGCGATGTCGTCGCTGACGAACATAGCCCCTCAGAAAGCAGTGATAGCAGAAACAGGAGAAGCGGTCGACGCCGATGAAGTTACAGTGAACACCATTGTAGCCATTAAAGCAGGTGAAGTGATACCCATTGATGGAATTGTTGTCGAAGGCATCTGCGAAGTTGATGAGAAGACATTGAGCGGCGAGTCATACCCTGTACTCAAACAGAAGGACTCTCCTGTGTGGGCTGGTACAATCAACTTAAACGGTAACCTTTCTCACTCCATTTTGGTCCCTGCTGGAAAAGGATGATTATTAGGCAGACCATTGATTTATCATTTTTCGTTTTTAGAAGTCTTAGGTTTTAATGTTAGTGCTGGTGTGGACAGAGTATTAAGAGAAGGTAATTGAAGAGTAGAATTTTTATTCTCTGCTCTTCTCAATGTGGATTGTGTTTGGTTGATTTGTTAAAGGTTACATTGATGTGAAAACTACTACGCTATACGAGGATTGTGTGGTGGCCAAAATGGCGAAGCTTGTGGAAGAAGCTCAAAACAGCAAAACCAGCACCCAGAGATCGATTGACAAATTTGCCAAATTTTACACCCCAGGTTAGTCAAAATTTCCTGCATCTGTTTCAATGGCTCCTGAAAGCTAAAAGCAATTTTTGAAGAGTATCATGGCTCCATGCTTGTTAAAAGTTGACTTTGTGGCTATCAGTTCATTTCCACTTCCTTTCCATACCTTCATTTGCATTTTTCGTCAATATTAGTCTGTTACCCAAGCCATGGCAAGTCCATGGCATCGAATTAAAGTTAAGAGAACTTAGATTATTTGAAACACGTCCAGAAAGCTTGATAAAGGTAAATTTATTCATCTATAAGCATAAATTGACAACTAAGCATGGACCGGCACTGACCTGCTGGGTAAGACATACTGGCATGCATTCAAAGGCACATAGAAAGAATGTACACACATATAGTATATTTGAATATGACCAGGATCTGTTAAAACATGTTTGGTAAGTATCAAACAGATTTTGAAATAGAAAATTCTAACATTGCTGTCCTGAGTTAAAGAATCTATAGCTTTGCTAGATTGTGTCAAATATTTATGCTTCACAATATTAAACCCTTAGTCTGTGATTAAGCAGAATCCTAAATGCATGCTGTTCTGTTTACTACTATTTGAATTTTCTGTTGTTTCTTCTTTCCTTTCATTCAATATCATGGGCTTTATTTCTTGCTGGTAATGTTTTTCAGCTGTTGTGGTCGTATCAACTCTTCTAGCGGTGATTCCACTTGCGTTACGAGTAAAGAATCAGAGACACTGGTTTCATTTTGCCTTGGTTGTTTTAGTAAGTGCATGTCCTTGTGCACTTATCCTTTCTACTCCAGTTGCTACTTTCTGTGCTTATACTAAAGCAGCTAAATCCGGTCTTCTCATCAAAGGAGGTGACTATCTTGAAACCCTGGCAAAAATTAAGGTGATGGCTTTTGACAAAACTGGTACTATCACGAAAGGGGAATTTTTGGTGTCAAATTTCCAGTCTCTTTGTGATGATATCGATCTGAACACGTTACTACAATGGTAGGAATTTGCTCCTCTGCCTGTTCGTTGATCTCTAACATTCAAGAAAACATTTTTTTTTTTAAAAAAAGATATTATGTCTTCTGCGTGACATATTTGGAATGATCATGCGGCAAGATTTTCGACCCTATTTATCTGTTAACACTAATTTGAGCAACACAATGCGTACTTCATTCCAAAAAGCGAAAAGGGGAAACATTTCATGAATTTTTGATCTCTTATTATAAAAAGAGCTTCTAGGAATATGGGCCTAGCTTCCTAAGTTGGCCCACTTAAAAAGGTGGGTTTTGCAACCCATTTGAAAACAAACCAATTTAGGCCCAACCCACTTAACCTCTGACTTGCCATTTTTTAATTTGTATTTTCATAAAATTTAGAGTTTATAATATACAAACATTGTCTTTTATATATGTTAAATTTTATTTTTATTTTTTATATAATTAACTACCGATAATTATTTGTATCTTTATTTTATCATTACTTTATTGATAATATATTAATATTTTTTAATCTACGCTATATTATTTATTTTATTTTAAGGATTTAGATATTGGCAATTTCATTTTTTAAAAAGATTTGTATTAATTTATTGAAAAATTATGGCGGGTTATGTGGTTTGGTCAGCCCGACTTACCAATCCATCTAGTGAGTTGGGTTGATAAAATCTCGACCCACTTTTTCACCATTGGTGGTGGGCCACATTACCAGTCTTGCACTTCGTGAGGCTATATAATATAAATCGTGGAATTTGGGATCAATTAGTTTAACTTCCAGGGTCACAAGCATCGAAAGCAAGTCAAGCCATCCGATTGCAGGAGCAATTGTGGACTACGGAAGGTCACTCTCCATTGAACCCAAGCCTGAAAAGGTAACAGAATTTGAAAATTTTCCTGGAGAGGGCATTCATGGAAAAATTGATGGGAGAGATATTTACATCGGAAATAGAAAAATTGTCACTAGAGCTGGGTCTGAACCAGGTAAATACCTTAACCATATTTAGTGTGAAATTACTATTTGGAGCCAAATAAAGTGTATCATGGATGTATATTATATATATATATATATATATAATCCTTACTATTCTGATCCTATCTATAAATCACTTTTAACATATTTCACCAGTATCAAGAAAAACTTTTAAACTTGTTAATTCTGTTTTAAAATTTAATAATTTCTCAACTTTGCCCCCATTAAATATACACCTTCAATAATATATTTTTTCTCTTCAATATTTAATAAAAAAAAATTATAATAAAAATTGAATGACGTGACATACAAATAAGATCAAACTCTCTCTCGCTCTCCTATAGGATTAGAGGGAGTATTTTTTAAAATAAAACAAGATTTCCATATCTCGTATGCTTCTTAGCCAATATACCATTGATCCATTCCATTTTTAGTTTTTAATTATTGGGACCGAGTAAATTGATGATTTGAATTGCTTAAATTTGAAGTTCCTGCCTTACAAGGTGATATTCTGGTTGGAAAGACAACTGGCTTCATATACTCTGAAGCTACGCCGATTGGATTTTTCTCTCTGACAGACGCTTGCCGATCTGGCGCTCAGGAGGCAATAGGGCAGCTGAAGTCATTGAACATCAAAACCTCAATGCTCACAGGGGATAGTCAAGCAGCTGCCATGCAAGCATATGGCCAGGTGTGTGCATTTAAAAATAATTATTTTAAACGAGTGTCTTGAGCTTAAAAATACTTTAATTCCCATGCATTACTGGGGCATAAGTTTAAGGCATTCTTAAAACTATGGTGTTTGCGCGTCCATTGGTTGAATACTTTTCGTGTTCTCATGCTGTTTTCTTACCCCATTTTAAGCTCCCTACTAATCTACAATCATAGCTGCAAATTCAGAAACTTTGAAGCACAAATTGATGGTCCATAATGAATATTTTTTGGGAACTATAGCTGTTTAGATTTCTTTATTAATCTTATATGGCTATATCCTAGCTAACTGTCTCCAACTATCCATGTAGATTGATGTTTGACTTGTACCAAGTTCTATATTGCCCTGCAAAATGAACTTAGTTACATGCTTTAACAGACGCCCTAAACATATTTTAAGTTCATAAATATGTTATAATCTCAGCATTTACTTTCAAAAAATAACGTCAGAGTCTTGGTAACTGAGATAAATAATAATGGCCAACAGTACTTTATCTACAGTTAGGGCATGTTCTGGAGGTAGTACATGCAGAACTTATACCCGAAGACAAAGCAAAAATTATCAAAGAATTCAAGAAAGAAGGACCAACGGCCATGGTTGGTGATGGCATAAATGATGCACCTGCACTGGCGGTGGCCGATATTGGTATCTCAATGGGGATATCAGGTTCGGCGCTAGCAAGTGAGACCGGCAATATCATCCTTATGTCAAATGATCTAAGGAAGATACCTCAAGCCATCAAGCTTGCTCGAAAATCCCACAAGAAAGTAATAGAAAATATTATGTTGTCAGCAATTACTAAAGCTGCGATTCTTGGCTTGGCCATAGCGGGTCATCCAGTTGTTTGGGCAGCAGTTCTTGCTGATGTAGGAACGTGCGTGTTGGTGATCTTAAACAGCATGCTACTTTTGAATGGGTCATCCAAGCATAAAGGAAAATGTTGTAGACCTTCCATTGGACTACACATCCATAAAGATGGATGCAAGGCACCTAATGACAAGTTCTCTTGTCATCATCATCATGAACACAGACACCAGCAACAGAACCATCACCATTGTTTCTCAGACGAGAAGAAAGTGATATCTCATCCTAATAAATGTGCCTCAAAGTGCCAGTCTAGCCCTGCATTTTCAGGCTCGTGTGGACATTCTATGCATGGCAATATCATGGGGACTCATGCTCAATGTAAAGTCAATGCCGAGTTCCATGAAGCCAAGCATTACCATCACGGAAGCTGCGACAAGAATCAAGATGGAGTCCATTTGCATGATGTGGAAAATCTAAGTTGTCTGGGTTCTCACAATATGGATGTGCCTGTAGAAGAGAAGCATGCGACTGCATTAAACAGCATTGGCTGTCTGGAACATAGCAAGTCCCATGAAACAGTACACTGCCATAATGGAAACTGTGACATGGGAATTCATGGTAGACCATCACTAATTTCTTCTTGCCATCTCAATTCTTCTACTTCAAATAATTTCCATCAATTTGGCAGTAAACATTGCCACTTAATCACCGGTTGTGAAAATGCAAAATGTCATGCTATTGGGCATCAGAACCCAGATTCTCATTCTGAATCTGCCAAGAAGCACCAAGAAGATCACGTATGTGTTGAGATCGACAATGAGCATATCAAGTCAGCCTCAATGCAATCTTGTATGTGTTTGGAAGAGCAAGAATCTGGGTCCTGTCACAATGGCTGTGCGGAAGAATGTAAAACATCCACTGTTGCGTGCACTTGTGAGTGTTCAAATGACAGACAAGTTGATGCATGTTGCATAAGCGAGGGCTCTTCAAAGAAATCCACAGATTTTTCTGTTGCGCATGCTTGTGCTAGTTTAGACAAGAGAGGGAGGGGTGCATGCTGCAAAAGCTACATGAAGAAATGCTGTGGCAAGGATGAACATTTACATGCTGGTTTTGTAGGAGGCCTATCAGATATTGCCATTGAATAGTTTTTTGCTGATGTCAGCATGTCTTGCAAATTACAAGTCACCGGGTATGTAATAAACGATGTTGTATTGTGTCCTGTCCTATGCTTGTATGAGACACAATGTGACACTTCAAATTTCACCACTTCAGTATATATTTATTCCATGCACTTTGAATAGAGGAAATTCTCCTTTGGAAGTACGAGTATCTACATCTTAGTATCACTCTTGAATGTAATTTGAAGAAGATGATGTGATGACGTGGCATCTGCGACCTCTGTTTTACCAAGCAGGTCTGCAGGAGTGTTTCAGGTAGACCGTAAACATGTGGACTTGTCGTGTGGCAAGAATTGGGATAGTTTTGTTTGTAGGTTAATATTTACTCATTGAGGTTTTCTAGAGGGAAAAGGACGTAATTTCTTGGCAATATTTGGTTAGGCTTTCCAGGGCTTGTATTGTTGTGTGTATTGCCTACACCGAACTACTGCCTAGTAATTATTGATGTCAAAATAAGTAGCTATTTTCCACAATCCATCTTGATTGGGTTGATTTTTTATTTGTGTTTTTTAAAATTTTTTATAAATTAAAATTTTCTGTAGAAAAGAAACTGAACTATTTTTTTTTTTTAACCAACGAAACTGAATTATTAATCTGAAGAAAAAATGATTACGAAGAATCAAGTGTAGAACGATGGTTCTTTTATATGCGCTTGTAGCTATTTGACTATGTTATACAATGAGATAGACATCCCATGTAGGACGCTGGTTCTTTATATATGTGTGTAGCTATTTGGAATAGCTCTCCTAAAAATATTTCTTTGCATTCACGTAGACTCGAAGCTGAAGTATTTTTGTTAAAACTATGGTTCTAGTTCAATGGGATTGATGTTGCCCAGTTTTGTTAAAAAAATAAAAACGTAATTTTTTTTTATTTTTTTGGTAAAAGGGAAAAGTTGAAACAGGCCTATGCATCGAATGAGAGTTTTTATAATTCAAAATATATTTTGACTACTTATGTAAGCAAAATATATTCTCTCCATTTTGTTCTATCCTCTCTTCACTTTTAATATCTTCAATTTAAATATTTTAATTTTAAAAATAAATGAGAAATAAGTTTGTATTTTATTGACTTTATTCTTTAAATTGATTCAATCACACACCAAATCATTCAATCAAATTATTTTTACACCTTAGAAATAAGCTTTTGCCTCTTTGATCATTATCTACTCACTAATTTAGTTCAGGGGCGGAAGATGATGAAAGAGTTTTTTATTTGGTTTTACTGATCTCTTGTATCTGTTGTCTTTACATTAATGGATTTCCAGTTTTTACTAAAAAAAAAAAAAGGCCCAATGAATGTTGAATTTTCTTTTCATTGGTCATTTGTATTCTTCTCCAATTTTCGGGCTTCGTTTTCCATACTGTTTCATTTTCGGGTTGTTCTACAATTATTACAAGTAATATCAAAACCTATTTATTTCGTTTGAAACCCAAAAATAGGATGTTTTATTTATAAATTGTGTGTCACATCGTTTGAATAGGAACAACTAATGATCACTTTTTACCGGGGAAAAAAACAAAAACTAAGGATCTCTGAGGTTTCATGCTTGAATTATTTCTTTTTCAAGTATCCAAACTGAAGTTTAGATATGATTAATTATCATAATAATTGTGACCTTAGTAAGCTTTGGTCATAAACAGGATAACTGTAGTGCTTCTTCAACACGCGAGAATTATAATACTTATATGAACTATATGCCTAATGGTTTGAACAAATTGATTCCATGTATTTTAATAGAGCTAATAATTCAAATAGACAAGCTTATTTGAGTCAAATTTAATTTAGGTTAGCCTTATTTAGATAGAACTTGAAATACTTGAACATAGAAAAAAGAAATCATATGATTAAGTTTAGTCCTAAGTCCTAACACTTCAAGAGCTCGACTTATTTGAACTAGTTCAAATACTCTAATTGTCAAATTTTAGTTTTTCTTTTTGAATCAATTTTAATCTTTATTTTAAAAATTAAGGTTTCAATTGTTATTATATTTTAATTTTATTTATTAATAATAAAAATAATTTTGATGTTCAAGTTAAAATTATTTAGGTTTGGACCATACTCGAATTTCTTTGAGCTTATTCAGGCAATCTGAATAAGCTTGAAGTAAATAAAAATTTTTAAACTTTTAATATAGCTTTACAATTTTTTAACTTTATTCAAGCCAATTCATCAAGTTTGCCCAAATTACCATCTCAAATCTTGACAAGGGTCATGCGGATTTTATTTTGAATGATTGACACAAGCCATATATAATACACATTCCTAATTAAAGTTAGAAGGTATCTCAATTTTTTTTTGAATTACAAGAGATAAAATAAAACAAAGTACTAGAGTACAACTAATTAGTAACAAGAGAGAAAATTTCTCTCTTTCATCATCCACCGCTTCACTACAATAGGAAAGTGGTTGATCAAATATATACCAAGACTAGCATTTCTAGCAAGAAAATGAACACAAAAATTAGCCTATCTCAATATAAAGTTAATCATAACGTGCCACTCTCTATTGAAGAGTGACTTAACCTATTAAATAATGTCTCTGAACGAATATTGTTCCACGTTGCTTTGGTAGATTAACTTGATGACTTCAACACATTTAATAAAAAGTTTGACTCTGCAAAAGCCTCTGGCCCAGCATACCAAGACTGGATTTAACTTTGTTAAGTGTAGCAAAACCTAACCCAGTCTCAAATTTGAACGTAATGACAATATCGAAATCAATTGAATTAGGTAAAAAGTAATTGATATTAGATAAAAAATAATATTTATTAAAACTATCAACAACTATATTCTTTTAATTAGAATCCTTAATCATGGTTCAAACTAAAGTCCGTTGTCGTCCCGTAATAAAGAAGGGCTATCTTTTTTCTTTCTTTTTTTGTGATGTAACTTGACATCAATATTTTGTCAAACCACCAAATATTTCATTCTTCAATTACATATAGTGGCATGAGAGAGACACTTCATTAACAAAAAAGAAAAAAGAAAAAGTCAACGCGAATTCCAATTCATGATGATGACGAGTTTTCATAATTTAATACTCTGTCTATGTTAAATTATAAAATAATTTAAGATAATATTATGTAATATCAATATAACATAATAGGAATAACAATATTTTATTAATTTACTTTTTCGTAACAAAATTCAATTTTCTCCTCACGTAAAAAATAATATTAAAAAAATATAATTAATAAAATTTTGATTTTCTCAAAATATTTTATATGTTGAGATAAAAATTTTTTTTAATGAATTACTTAATTTGATTGATTGTAAGTTGTGCTATAGACTTTCTTTTCCTTCCACTAATAGTCATTCTGAGGAATAACTTTCCAATTTCCACTGGCATTGTATGATCTTTAAGCAACATTAATTTAGAGGTGGAATCAATATCTAATACTCCATTTAGTTTTTATTATATAACACTTTTAACTGTTTTATTTATATTAAAAAATTAATTTTTGTCTTGATATTATAAAAAAGTGATATATACTTTTATTTTTATTTTTATTTTTAAATAATAATACAACTATATTAAATATTTTTATACTAATTATGAAAAGATGAAACTGGAAAAATGATTTAATCATTACAAAATATTCTATATTTTAAATTAAAAATTATTTTTAAAAAATATCTTACAAATAGAACGGGCGGAGTAACGAGGGAAACTGAGTGTTTTTTTTTTTATTTACCCAAAAAAGTCATTTTCATCGACATGAAAAAATCATTGCACGCACTATAATACAAGCAAAGCTCGGGCCGCAAACAAAAGGAAACAAACCTGCATACAACAAATAAACTAGAAATAAACAAGGCAAATAAATCAACTCATATAACCTCAGAAAAAAAAATAGGGGCAAAAGTACAAACAATAAACCAAAGAAAAGTAGAAAATTCTATAATACTACAAAGATTTTATAAAATTTTTGTAACACACACACGATACTAAAAAAAAAAAAATTAATGATTTGGAGGGGCCTTGGCCGCTAGCTAGTCCCCTCCCTCTACCACGGAAAATTATCTAATTTTGAGATACCATGTTGATCATGTTTTGGAAAAATTTCAGTCATCCTCCATTGTCCCAACATAATTTCAGCCAATCCCTTCCAGAACTCTAAAATTGCATCATTCATTTGGGAGAGTGAAATGAAATTAAAAAGATAACTCAAATGATCTTATTATCTTTGATGAAGTTAGATGCACAAGTAACTTGTGTAGGGTGAACAATTGACTTAGATAAAATGAAAGTTGTGAATTCATATTGGTGTTATGCTATTAATAAGAGCTATAAATTACAAATATATCAGTTGTTTATTTTTCCTGCACGAGTTCTTTATGTGCGTATCTTCACTAGGAATAATAAGATCATTTGAGTCATCTATTTAATTTCATTTCATTTCCCTGAATCTGTAGTAAAATTTCAGAGTGTTGGGAGTTGACGGAAATTATATTGGGTCAAGCAAAGCTAACTAAAATTTTTCCTGCTGTTTTTCTAACAAGTTTTATAAACTATGTTCTGATGCTTTTACAGTTTTTTTGTATCCTCCTATATGTCTTCAAGTTGAATTGTAATGAACTTCAAGAAGTTTTTTTTTTCCAAGGCTAAACAGCTCCTTCATTTATCTTTACACAATATTTTATTTTATTTTTTAGTCTTTTAATACTAATACCGTTTAGTTTCATCAACAAAAAACTCCTAAATTAAATTTCTGAATATTAATAAAATATTATCAAATTTTAATATATTAAATTTAATTTTTTAAAATAATAATAATTGACATAAAAAATAATTATTTAAAAAAATTTAAATAGATTTCATTCAAAATAAAGTTGAATATCAACATCAGTTGCAGCGTTTGGTCAAAGAGGGTTGCATTAATTTGCTCTCTTTCCTCTTTCATATGACACTTATTTAGAGCTCCAATTAACCATTCACCACTGTATCTCATTATTCAACCCGCGCTTCTCAACCTACAACTTGCAGACTGGATTGTATTCTCAGCTATCTACTTATAAAATAAATAATATTTTAATATAAATAAAATGATATGATAGGATCTCACATCTATATTTTATTTTCCAACTATATCCAGATAGGATATACTACATAATACACATTCTTTTACCTTAGAGTAGTGTGCCCCCAATCCAAGTTCATGACTAATTTGTATAAAATTGGATTATAATTAAAAAAAATTAATCTACAAGTCCTTCTAGTTTTTATTGATTTTGAATAGGTCCATGTAAAATAAATAAATTTATAATTAATACTACTTCCAATCTTGAATATAAGATAATGGATTAATATATAATTTAGACCCTAAACTACAGGTATAGTAACGATTTGAATCTTAAATTCATATTTAATATATTTTAAATCCTCAATAATTAAAATTAAAATAATTTCATCCCATCGTTAAATTAAATTAAATGTTCATTATCTTTTAAAAATGGGGCTTGATGTGTAACTTTTCTCAAATTCCACTTTGCCTCTCTCTCTTACCTTCCTTTAAGTAAAATTGTACATTAAGTCTCGTTTTTTTTTTTAAAAAAAAGCAACGGATGTTTGTTTTAATTTAACAGTGAGGGTAAAATTATTTTAACTTTAATTATTTAAGATTCAAAATGTATCAAATATGAGTTTAAAGTTTAAATCATCTGTAGATATATTTTAGGATCCAAATTACGTGTTAACCCTAAGATAATTTTGAGAGTAGAGAGGTTTGTTATGGTTCAAATTAAAAGAAACAAAGGGTTTTTGTCTAGTGTATTAATATACATGATTTCAATTATACCCTTTACTAAATTGGGAGTATTAATTAAGAATAATTTATATTTATATATATATATATATATATAAATAAAGGCAGAGTATTGAAAATAAAATTGTGAGAATTTGTTAACAATTTTAAATTAATTATAAGGTGTAACAAATTTAAGAAGGATATTCACTTTTCCCAATCATAATGAGTAGTTATTTATTTCTTATATTCAAGAGCAACTGTATATTATTTTTAATGTTACGTATCAAATTAAAAACATTAAGTGATAATGTTAGTCATTAAAAATATTAAAATATCACTGATTGTAATCAAGACATATATTTTAATTGAATTAGGAATAAGGTAAATGATATTTGATAAACAAAAAAGTTATAAATAATAATAGAAAAAATTAATCATTTAATCTTTACAGTTTTGACTTAGTTATAACTCAATTTTTCAATTTTAACTTGTTAGAATTTAGTTCTTAAAGTTTTGACTTGATTATAAATCAATCTTTGAACTTTACCTCTTACAATTTAGTCCATAAAGTTTCAACCTCTTAAATATTGATTCTTATATTTTAAAAAATAAAATTATAAAGATTAAAAATATTTTAAACTTTTAATCTTTATAATATTTATAAAGATTAAAAGGGTTTAATAATTTAAAATATTAATAATAAATTTTAAAATATTTTGAATCTTCATAATTTTATCAAAACTATCACTGCGTATATTTCTTAGCCTTGCTTCAAACTTCAAGGCATTTGTCATCACCTAATAAAGAACTCTGTTTTTAATTTTTTTTTTGGGTGATGTAAACTTGACATCCTTTTAATTTTAAACTATCAGATATTTTCTTTGTTCACTCTTTTTTTTTTCTTTTCCAAAAACCAAAAAATGGTTCTTCAATTCCATATTGTGGCATGAGAGGGACGCTTCAATAAAAAGTTAATGAGTGTTCCAATTCATGATCATGATGATATTCATGTCTTTATATAATTTTTGGTACTTAACTTGACTCTAATTTGTGCTTTGTACTTTTTGTTCTTCCACCATAAATGATCATTATCAAAGAAGAACCTCCCCATTTCCACTAGCGCTAAACTAAGTCTATTTTGGGATATCACACTGCAAAGGTTGTGCAGGTGGTCCTGCAACCTAATTAAGGTCAAACACAGCTTTGTCCTGGACATTTTTTTTTAATTTTTATAAAGATTAATTGTTTTTATATGGTTCTTGCATTAACACAATTAGAATTAGGAATATGAGCCAACCGGAGTATATGGGTTTGAAAAAATATGAATTGAGTTAGATTCAATCTATTTTTATATGGGTTACAAAAAATACCAACTCAATCTTCATGGGTTGGTGGGTTAAATTTATTTTTTTCATGATTTTTTTGAAAAATTACACCTAAATGAGATGTTCTAATATGATATTCCATCAAAATAAAAAAATTCACATCATATGTGTATGAGATCGATCAATTTCACCTTAATTTATTTCAAAATTTGCTTGTCTTATAAGATCTTTGTGTTAAAACTTTTTTCATTTTAATTTTTTAATTTTTTATAAATAATATGGGTTAAATAGGCTAATCTTAATCTATTGGAGTAAACCCCCTTTGGTTTATGAGTAGTTGGTTTGAGTTAGAAAAAGATTCATTTTTATATGGGTCAGGTATTTTTCCAACTCAATCCAATCTTTATAACAATTATCCGGCCTAACTCATATAACTCGACTTGTGTTTCTAACTTTGATCAATGCCCAAGCCACATCATATTGGTCATCTAAAAGTTATTTAACTCAATATATCTATACTTAAAATTGACCCTAGTATGTGTGTGTAATTAAATGTCTAATTAATACTTTAGCATTTTTATTGGGTAAATAACTTATTTACATAAGTTCTCTAACAATTCGTAGTTATAATAGATATTTATATTTTTGAAGTCAAATTGTTTTGTACTTTAGTTATATGATACATATGAAATTATAATTCGGATCTTGTGCTGCTCAAATATACCATTCTATTTGATAAAAAGAGTGAGAAAATTAATTATGTTTGGGTTTTAATTAAATAGTGGCCCACAATTATACTGATAACTAGACATGAAAGCTTTATTGACCTTGCAAGAACAAATTCACATCGTTGATTGACAAAGTCATGTCCCAAATATTTCGTAACCAGGCAACACAAATTATAGAATCGTTCTAATTCTATTCCCACAATAGTTAATTATTGGAAGAAAATGCCGGCTGAGACAACCATCAGGACTGAAAAATCCTGACGTGTTACACATAAAATGATAATGGATTCCACATAAAAAAAAAAAGGTTTTAGATAAGAAATATATATTCCTTAGCTACGTAAGATTAAGATTATGACTTTATTTTTAAAGAGTTTAATTTTAGCGACTTTACTTTTAAAATAGAGTGCCTTTCTAATTTTTTCATGAGGGAGATTCTACTTCCACCACCATTGACATTATGTGTATAAATAGGCTTCAATGAGGCTCAAGATTAGCATATATTAGTGCCTGCTCAAGGAGTCTTGCATGAAGAGGTAGGGTGTAAATTTGAGCCAAGGATGACTTGCCGGCATCTTCTTGTCAATCGTCTCCGACTTTTGCCGGCTGGCGTTGGCTTGTCATCCTTGAGCCAAGTTTGCTCTCTTTCCTCTTTCATATGAGACTCTTTTAGAGCTTTGAGCTTCAATCACTAATCTAGAGTTTGGTTGGTTTATATTCTATATAAGAGAGAGCTCTCTTAATGTGATTTTTTTTTCCCTTCCAATCTTTAAAGTTCAAATTCAACAGGCTACTTAAATGTGTTAGCCGGTTTCTTACTATCTAACCCTATTATATCATGCCTTCGTAAGTAATATAAAAAACAATCATGTTAATTTTGCAATAATAATCGTCTCATTATGTTTATGTGGTAAACCTGATTCTTCGCATATCTTTCGATGATTAATTATGTTAATATGGAATATAATGACTATAAGTAATTTAGATTAAACCGTGGGGTACTTAATTTAATTAGTCGAAAAAATTGAATTAACTCATCATAAAATATTGTGAGCTCAAGCTCTAGAATGAGATACAATAGCCTCAAATAAATATATTAACGGCATTCACTTTGTTTGTTTATCGTGTGTTAGAAATGCTTGCTTGTGTTAAATACAAACAATGATATTTTCGAAGTTAAAAGAACAATGCTTCAAAACTCGTGTTATATATTCTAATCTATTTTATAATTCTAATATTATAGTAGGAAAAAAAAATTCAGTTCCTGGGCATGCATGTATAGGCCGAAATTGGAGTCCTATATAATAGAGGAGATTTAATTTATCTTCATCTATTTCTTCTGTCTCAAAATTTTCAGTGCCTGTTAATTAATTTGCAAATCTCATGTTAGGTTAACTAAGGAATGTATTTTCATATTTAGAAGCATTATGTTTTTCCCTTCTTCAAATAATGTAGAACAAAGAATTTCGAATTTAAATTGTCCTATTAATTTCAAGGTAAAGTTTATAACGTTCCTTTCTCAGTTAATTAATTTAATAGTTTGTTAGTGAGAAAATTAAGCCACAATCTCCCTTAAGATTCTAGGGCTTAACATCATTACATCATAGTTCATTGTGTTTATAATTGATGCAGTCTCTCATTCTATATTTGTGTTTCAAATAAAAGCTTTACAAAAAAGTTAAAGTCGTGCATAGGTTGAAAGCTGTACCTTTTCAGTTAGCTTAATAATAAACACTGCTTAATAAGTAGTATCACAGTTAAATAGTAAACTTCAACTAGCTAGGTCCTAGATTTGATCATTGTTCACAAAAATTTGGCCAGTACTTAAGAGTTGATGTCAATGCCTATATCATCCATGAATTATAGAGTAGCTTCCCAAACATGACAATTAAAGGGGGATTTTCTATCAACCTAATGTTCAAATGAAGGGACTTGAGTATATTCCTTCCAAATAAGGTCCATGTGATTTAAGAAAATAGGCTAAGATAGTTATGCTTCCAAAATAGGCTTTGGATAATTTTGTGGGGAAAGTTCAATCAAGTCAAATTTTAGTTAAATAAGCCTAAACTTCTATAATATGTTAGAGAATTGTGTCTGACTTAAAATTCTATTTTGAAAGCCTACTTACGTTTAAATAGGCTTATATAATATGCTTTAAAGGCCTTAAATATGCTTTAGACCTACTTAAAGCTTATATATGCATACATTAATTTACCAATTATTACATTATATAATAATATATGTGTAAATAAGTTGGCTTATAAAACTCATAGGTATGGTCTTGTAAGTATAAGTATGGTCTATTTATCTAAATAAGGCCTTATCAAAAGCCTAATCTTAAGATGGCTTATTATTATTATTATTTTTTAAGCCAAAACATGGCCTACTTAGTAATAGGCCAAGCCAATCTACTATAAGTCCTTGATAGGTTGTCAAGCCTACTTTTGTCTAGAGTTGAAAATATGGGTAGGCCCGACCATTAAAGACTTGGCCCTCATAGGCTCAGCCCTTAAGGGTCTAAGCTCTAAAACTCGATTCTTCATTTTTAGTTCCGTTTCTCAAGCCTGACCCTCATGTGAATGGCTTAGGGTCGGGCCCATAAGCCCTTCTTAAATAAAATAAAATAAAATAAAATATTATAAATTAATTAAAATATTTTGAAATTAAAAAAAATTAAAATTCTCATAATTTTTTAAAAATTAAACAACATACATTTAGAAGTTTAGTAATAAAATTCAAATCTTGGTTTAAAAATAGTTCATTTTTTTATAAGTACACAAACATAATAATTATAGAAAAATAAAAAATATCAAAAATTTTATACAATACACTGATATTTATTAAATTATATTAAATTAATTTTAAAATAAATTAAAATGAATAATAAGATAATACATGTAGGATCAGGTGAACAGGTTATTGGTTTCAAATATATGTTTCACCAAAGAAATAATAATAATAATAATAATAATAATAATAATAATAATAATAATAATAATAATAATATAACAGGGCTCGAAGGGCATCTAGGGCCCGGGCCCTTTTTTATAGGGTTTATTAGGGCCAAACCCTCAAACTCGATTACTTTAAAAAAAATTATTTTTAAAGCTCAAACCCTTATTTAAATAGGGTCTTAAAGCTCAGCCGTCTAGGCCCAACCCTTATTTCTAACTCTACTTCCGCCCCTGTTTGATAGTATTATATATCAAATAATTGTATTAAATAAATTTAAAGGAAAAAAGAAGAAGTTAAAAATATGTAATATTTATCGGCTATGATTGATTAGTGTAGCGTTGACTGTGATTGATTATAAATAATTAGATTTTAATTTATCTAATGTTGTAATTAATAGGGAGATTATCTCTTATATATTCTCACTATATATTTGCGTAAAATAATAATTAAAATTTCTTAGTTATATATTTGGGAAATACCTAGCAAATCCTTTAACTCCATTAGTTTAAGCTGTTAAGTACTCCCTCTATTTTTATTTATATAAAAAAAACTATCACTTTTGGCTTGTTTTTTTATCTAACTAAAATCACATTTTTTTAATAAGTATTTATTGTAAACTTTTAAAATTATCCTTCATAATTTTATCATTCATAGTTATAAGAAACAATTAATAAAGGTTTGATTAATATAATTAATGAAGGATATTGTAGTCTAATTTTTTTATTTTCAGATATAATTAATATAGTTACTTAATTTTTTTAATTAAACAATGTGATAGAGTTTTTTTTCTCTTAAAAAAGAAAGGAGTAGATTATTGTTTTCAACACCGTAACTAGAAGAAGAGAGCGAAACATCAAACGGTTCAACAAAATCAAAACTTGCCATTTTTCTCCACCTCTATAGATCCACTCTGTTTCTGAGTTATAGCATTATCTCATATAATCACAAACTTTCAAGTATCACACGCACACACACACACACATATATATATAGCCTAGAAAATCAAATGGTGCTCTAGGATTTGGATTTCATGGAGATGGAGGCATCACCACCGCTTCCACTAGACTCTTGTCCGAAGCCTGTGTCTCCCCTCAGCTCTTACGTCGCGAATAACAGAGAAGGCCAACGGTTTAGGATGTTTGAGCACAACGCCACCTTCACCACTAACCTCTTGAGCTGCCACCATTACCTTCCTTACAATGGCTTACTCCCTCCATTTTTATATATATAAAAAAATTATATCTCACAGCTTAACAAAATCAGTTAATTATAAGGATAATGTCTGAATTTTTTTTTTTAAAAAAGTGAACTATAATGCCTTATGTTAATTAACAAAACCATAAATTCATTATTTTTTATTAATGTAAATTATGAAGAATGATTTAAAAAATGTGTAATAAATACTAATTGAAATAAGTAATTTTGTTAATAAAAAAAATATAAGTTAAAACTTAAAAATAATAATTTTTTTAACAATAAAAAATAAAGGGAATATATGTTAGCTGTCATCTCAACTTCGATAGTGGGAACACTTAGCTGGCAATAGATAATGAGATATTTACTCGTCCCACCTCATCCTCCATCATGTCATGATTAAATCCAACTAGCAATAACGGTAGAAGGATTCACCAGCTTAACCTAAGAAAAAAATACAAGGGCCTAATTCCAACAAACGAAACTATGGGACCTGATTCAAAACTGACACAAACTCTAAGGACTCCTAGAATAATTTCCCTACATATTTTATGCCTTTGATTATACTTTCAAAAATATTAAATTTTTGTGTAATTATAAAATCAAATATAATCATAAGAGAAAAAATGAAAAAAAATTAAAAATACATGTGTGTGAGAGAGATATTTTATTTTTTCCCTTAAACTTATTTATTTTTATCACTTTTTTGTATTATATCTATAATCAATTCTTTTAATAAATTGAGTACGTTGAAAATCCAAAAGAAACGAAATAAGCTCATTGACTTTTAAACAAAAATTCCTAATGTTCTGTGGAGAAATATAATTAATATATAAATACAATTAAATATAACATGGAGACTCTTTTGAAAAGCAACGAAAAACTCTTTTATTCTTTTTTAGAAAGAATTATGCCTTTACCAATAGGTATGTGTTGGTTTTAGTGGAAGGATTATGCATGACTGCTTAAACATCAAATCTCAATTGAGTTTGAGTCCGTGTGAATATTTTTTTTTTTTGAGATAATTATATTTAATTAAATCCAACAATGCTCTAATTTCATTTGCAAGATAGCCATATTAAAGGGAAAAAAGTCTTCATCGAACTGAAATAAATAAACTAATTAGGTCATGACTGATTCATCAATTTATGGATTGTTGTGATACGACAGCTTGAAAAAACTTGATTGCTTTCCCCAACTAGGTACTCTTTGAACTTATTAATTAATGCAAGAAAAAGCAAATATTCTTTACTAAAGGTTGAAAGACTACAAGACTGGATCAAGAATCTATAAATATAAAGTACATATTTCCAGGAATGACACGTACACAAGCAAAAAGAAAGAAGCCTGTCTGGTCATATTCTCATTGGTATGGAACCCAATAAACAAAGTCAAAATCTGATCGGTAAGTGCTATCATTTGTGAGAACAAATATTCTATTCCAAAACATGGTGTAACCAATTTCACTGTCACACAAACAAATATTCTATTCCCCACAGCAGTTATGTCAGGAGAAATATATAATTAAATTAAAGCTCATCAGTCAACTCTTTGCTTGTTCTCAATTCTTGAAGTGTGACACGTGTGCCGAATGATTAAACATTAATGGGCCCCAAACATAAAAGTGTTTTTTGGATAAAAATTATTCATATTCTAGTAAGTTCTCAAGGGCTTATAAATAGGATTATATGTCGAGGGATGTCAATTGCAAGAGCATTGATTGAAGTGTGTATGCTTGGAATGGATTGCATGGAGAGGTAGAGAGTAGATTTGAGCCAAGGATGACTTGCCGGCAAATGTATCTGCTTTGTAAATTGCTGGATATTATATTGCGGGCAAGTCATCCTTGAGCCAAGTTTGCTCTCTTCATCTCTCATTTGATCCTTTTTAAGAGCTTTTGATTAGTTGAAAAAAAAAAAGAGAGCTTTTGATTGTAGTTTTAACATGTTGTGTTAATTAATTAACGATCATCTCCATACCAATATTAGATAGTTTATATGACGAATAAGAATTTGGCTCATAATTTATAAAATCATAGGTTCTGATCTCACTAGTGATATGAGGATCTTGTTGGTGGATAATGTGTAAGTATCTTTTTAAATATTCTTTAAATATAAAGGCATGTCTTGGTTTTGGTGATCAACTCATCTAAACTACTTTTTTTTTGTCAAAAAATGGATGACTTATGTGTTTTGGACATTTTTTTGAAATAAGGTTTTGTATCTAACTTTTGAGTTTTGCAAACTAAAAAACTTGTCGTAAGGAGAGCTTTATATGCATGATATCAAACGTATATATAATTCAATTTGAATTAGTCAGAGGATTTAATGTGACTATTTTTTACTTGTAGTCTAAAATTTGTAATTTGTCTCGTATAAATGACTTATTATTTTGTTATCACTCTAGGTTGCTTTCAGTTTTCTTTTTAAATTTTTTCTTTGGCATTATCGCCTTCTTTCCGCTGCTGATAAAAGACATGCTGCTCCTTGATTAAATGGTAGAAAAAGAGGTACTTCTGACTTAGTCCATCAACTAGCTTTTTGGAATGAAATAAAAGTCAGTTAACTTTTGCTTTGGATAAGAAGCAGCACGTTGGAGTTCATTGCTATGAGCAGCCATGCTTGCTTACTTCTGAAGAATTCCACAAGGAATAACCTCTTCAAATGCATATTTAAATACTTGCAATAATTTTGAAAACTAAGAGCTTATGAGAAGTTTATTTTTGTTAATTTTCATTTGTACTTTGTTAGAAATAGATGACTGCCATCAACATCAAGGTTCTATAAATGGAAAAAGATTGACATAAAAATAAAATAAATACATCACAATTTGAAATGAGTTGCATCATTCATAAATTATGATAGTATAACTTTTTATAGATTTTATATTATATATTAATATGTAGATTGCATAGCAATAGTGACAAGAAGCTTAACTTGCTATGTGTGAATGGCTACATAAATTGTAAAATATTATTGTGCTTTATCAAGTTTTTGAGAATATTGTTAATCAAGAGGTCTTGTTTTTTCATCCTTCTTTATAAGGTTCAAGGTTATTTATTATATTCTTCTCATTGATGCCTCCCATGATCTTCTCTGTACATGTCTAAATTATCTAAAATGATATTCAAACATCTTTTTGTCAATAAATTGCATAGCATTAACTAAAAATAAAGTTATAATTCATCCACAATATAATATAACTTGTAAAAGGTTTGTGGAGGGTCTTCAAATCATAAATGGAGAACAAAAGCAAACTAGAAATTTTATTATGCTGAAAACAAACCTTGCATTTGGAATTGACAAGCATTGCTTATTCAATTTATCGTCTTAGTTATCAAATTGTCTTGCCTTGTGACTAGTGAGTTTTGACAGTTGGGTTTGGAACATCATATTGAGCACTGTCTATGTATTATGCCTTGAATGTCACTTTCTGATATTTTTTGAAACATGACAGCAGTTAAGATTGACAGAAATATCAACACTACATCACATTTTATTGTGGGGGAATGAAGAGTAAGGACTAAAAAAAAAAAAAACAATTCATGCCAGATCAAGTTTTTTTAAAGATTTCAATACTGAATCATGGGAGGAGTTATGAATTGAGAATCTCAATGTGAAAAAATCCTAACTTGATATTAATGTTCTCATGAGATCCTTATTTGTCATTCTCTCTTTTATTTTTGCATGAAAATTTTATGAAGAATGATTTCTCTTATGAGGAATAACGACACAGGCAATTGAACAGTTATCAGCTCTTTCAACACCGTCAATGCATAGCTTTACCAAGATCTCTTTCTTTGAGACATGCAACGTTTTGCAATTTATTAAAACTCATGCTGAAGTTGTTCCATCACAAAATCTCATCCTTAACAATAAGGTCTAGATTGAACTGCACGTTTCAGTGCCTGAAAGAGGGAACATGTGTTAGTCAATCAACTAACCGTTACAGATAAAATGGATGAAGTCAACTTCTATTTGCTTCTATAATGCCTAAAGTTACACATACCAACATGGAAATTTATTCCAAAGAAGGACGGGTCTAGGAGATGCAGAGTGCAAAAGTCAATTGGTAACATGGAACTGTGTAGTTTGAAATATGCTTTTTTCCACCACACTGCCTATTAAATACACTACAATAAACCTCAAGAATTCATGCAACTGCAAGCGACCCTTAATATTTGAATGCTCTATTTGCAACTAAGTCTCCCATAATTATAATGTCATGAATCAATATTTACAACTCATCTTCTAGCAATATTTTTCAGGACCTAATTGTCAATAAATTGATCTTTCAAGACCTAAATGTCATTCCCCCAATATATTAAGATGCAGTATAGAAAACTGAGGTGGGCATCTCCCAATTAAACGTAGGTCCGCCATTGGTTGGAAGCCATCTTTGTCACGAGTTTTCTCCCTTTCCTCTTATATCAGACTCTGAAATAGCTTGTCGTTGCCCCTAGGGTGGACTGCATGTTTCAATATCAGAAAGAGAGATGTAGCGGTCAATTAACTAGCTTTTTCAAATGAAATGGAGAAAGTCAACTGCTGATTGAGATGATTCTAGATATGGATGGATTTGGATGGGAAGCATCACAAAAAAATTCATTACTGTGTGGAGCCATGCTTACTTTGAAAGAATTCCAAAGGGAATAACCTTTTCAAGCGTATATATAAATACCTCGCAATAATGCTTAAATGCAATTATGAGAAGCTCATTTCTTTGCTCGCCAGCCTTGCATGAAGGGCAGAGAGTGGATTTGAGTCGAGGATGACTTGGCGGCATCTTCTGTAAAACGTGATTCTATCTCTGGATGTTGCCGGTAGTTATTCTTGGCTCAAGTTTGCTCCCTTTCCTCCCATTTGAGACTCTGAAGGAGCTTGATTATAGTGCCCGCATAACTGCAACATATAAACAAAAATTATATTGTTACACAACTGTTCAATGTCACAACAAAGACTTGCTATTTCAATATTTTTAACCACTCGTTAGAAAAAAGATTAATTATTATTGAAAATATCTGCTAGCTTTTTCAAAAGTGCTTTGTATTGTCTGGAATACATTATTACCATTAGTCACTTAAACGCTTAGGCTTGAGTAATGGAAGAATATTGGAGACAAAAATGGAATATATCACAGCTGTTCAAATGCAATAATAATTATGTTCTCTTTTATATGGGAAAATATAAGTACATTTGCAGAGAGAACATCATTTAATAATTTGCAGGGCTAGCAAATTTTCGCTGTGATAAATCAACCTTTGTTATAAGTGATTGCTGCAGTGATGTTTTCAATTCATTTTGTACATGTATTGGAGGACGACAAGAAGTATTGAGGAAGTAAAACCAAAAGGTCAACTGTACTAGAAAGAAAACATAGAAGATTGTAAGAAAATATTGATGATTAAGAGCCCAGTTCTAGACTATTTGAAGCTAATTGCAAAGGATTAAAGCAGTAACTCCTCGAAATTATGCTCTACTTCATTCACAACTGCCACATTTACACCATAAATATATTGTTAATGAACTGTTCAACTTCAAAGCTCAAGCTATCACATCAAATACTTCTATTTAAATATTCTTAATTACTCTCTGGAGATAATCATTGTTGAAAACTTCTGCTACCTTTCAAGTACTCTGAAATGCATGACGACCATTTGCATCCATAGGCTTAAGCAATGGATCAGGAACATTAAAAGATAAAAAAGGCATGTAGCATAGTTATTGAACTTCAACAGTTGGGTTCTCTTCTAATTATTCCTTACATTAGATGCATTTATGGAAAAATAAAAAGGAAGCATATTGGCAGAAAATATGTGTCTAATGAGTTTGGACAACTAAGAAAATTCCAGAATCTACTCTAAGAACACAAGTTAGAGACGACTGAGAGGGATTAAAGCCATACTCCTTAAAATTAAGTCTATTTCACCCATAAGACAATAATTTCCAGAAAATTCGTTGAAGGCCACGAATTATATAGATGGACAACTATGAAAACCACAGGATTTTATGATACACGGAAACCTGAATCCTCAAATTAGATGTCTACAAAGATTGCCAACAATTTCTTATTAAACTTCGGAAAAAAACAAAGAACAAATGCCTATTAAACAACTTGGGCTAGTTGTTCTATACCAGGTGATTTGCATCATTCGTTAAACTGCCCTGTCTTGTGACTTGTGAGTTGTGACAGCTGAGTCAGGAATGTCATAATATTAATCATCGCTTTATCACTGCCAAAACAGCTCTGCATATTATGCCTTGGATGCCAATTCCCAATATTTGAGACGCAACAGTGAAGGTTGACAGAAATGTTAATAATGCTACATTTTTTGAGTGAAAATCTTAGAAAGGATGTTTTGTGATGAGTAGCAAACCACAAATAAGATCTTTCAACATCTTCAATTCATAGGTTACCTTTAACCATCCAGATAGATTTCTGAAGCATGCAATGCTTTGTGAATTCAATCATTTGCTCTCTTAGCTCACGCCAAAGTTATTCCATCACAAAATCTCATTCTTAATAGTAAAATCCAGAGTGTACTGCATGTTTCAATGCCTGAAAGAGATGCCATGTATGATGTATTAGTCAACTAACAAACCACTAGAAGGCAAATGGATAAAGTCAATTTCCCATAATGGCTAAAATTATGGTGCTAATATGAAAATTGTTTCCCAACAACCCTGGTTCTTGATAAGAAGCAGTATATAGAAACATGGGGCCATGTGTAGTTTGAAAGATGCCTTTTCCACTCTCTCCCTATGAATACACTACAATCAACCTCAAGCATCAATGCAGTGACTGAATTGAGAGCTTATGAGCATATAACTGAAGCTCAATGTTTTTTTTTTTTTTTTTTTGCTTAACGAGCCTTGCATGAAGGGGCAGAGAGTAGATTTGAGACGAGAGTGACTTGCCAGCATCTAGGCAGAACTAATAACCCATCTCTGGGTGTTGCTGGAAGTTTCCTTTATCTCTAGTTTGCTCCCTTTCCTCTCATATGAGACTCTGGAATAGCTTGTTCATTGCCCCTAGTTAATGCTTTTCTTATAATCTATGTATCTCGCTCATTGTCCTCCTTCTTTGCTCAGTTAGATTACAGATTTCCCAAAATTGGTTTTACCTCAAGATATATAACCCTTTTTCTTACTATAAATACATGTAAGATGAGCCTCCCTTAATATAAAGCTTTCCAATGAATTCACTATCGTTCTATTGTCAGTTACAAAGGCAACAAAAGCTAAGCAATTGGGGCAAAATAACAAAAAGAAAAGGAAAGCCACTGCATTCCACGTGCATAATACAAAGAAAATAGTTTCAAATACAGATGAACCAGCTTATTTCATGCAATGGGATTAATCTTCTTTATCTATAAAAGTTGTAGAAAGTGTCACGGTTTATAAACCGTAAGAGTGCAACTCATCTTTGGCTCCATGTAAAATGCATGAGGCTAACTCAATCACTCTACTTAAATACAAGATAGCTAACCTTGAAAGCACAAAAAACCACATTGTCCTGTTTCTTTATGAGTAACACGCATTTGAGTGATTGAACAATTGAGGGATCCAAATCCATAATAATAAATGAACTTGGATTCCCATATTTGCTCAATAATAGGGAATTGATACATGAGATTGAGAAGTGCAATACCAAAGATCATTTTTGCCTAGGCAGGTAGATCTTCTAATGTAATAAGATGCAAACTGAATAGTTTTTATCGAATAAAATTATGAAAATGAATAATTTTATTTTTTTCTCTATTGTTGACAATTTAAAAATATTTCTAATAAAAAGGAGAAAATTTAATTTTTTTATATTATGATCATTATGGTAATTTATTCATATTTTCTCCTTAATTGTAGCTTTATTTTTAATCTACCAAACACACAAACAGAAAGATATTTCCATATTCCAACACAATTTTTCCATTCTCATTTTTCTTTCCTTTGAAAATATTTTCAGTCTATCAAACGTCACAATAATTTTCCAGGGGATAAGAAAAGAAATTTTGCATTGATATCATTTTATGAAGATAGCAAGATTCTAAAAAATCATTTTACGAAGATAGTAACTACTTTATTGAGATGAAATTCGATTAAAAATGTCTTACATTTTTAACTATGTAAAGATTATATTTGCTGAAAGAAAAGTAATCAAAGTTGGCCATCATAAGGTTTACACTGGTGAATCAAACGCTGGAAGTCTTCATTAATTGATTAATTCCTTTAAACTAATGCTATAGCTTTTGACTACACCATTTTGTTGTTTGAAGTACAAACATGCACACAATAAATACATTATTGCTTTATTCTGTAAACCCAACCCTCTTCTCTTAATAGATATGCCTAAAATCCAAATTATACAATTTCCTTCTTGATTTCAAAATTGTATACTACCCTCTTAAATCAAAGATATAATACACTTTTCTTGGCCAGCGAAAGATATAATACACTGACCCTTAGCAAAAGATGAGCATTAATAGCACCTATTTTTCAAAAGAAAATCATATAACTATTATTTGTTTAATATAACAATTATTAAATGTGTATTTAGCTAATATAATAATAATAATAATAATAATAATAATAATAATAATCAATTTTTAAATTAAAACAAATTAAATAGTGCTCAATACAGAATGTATACAATACTAAAATAAGAGTTTAAAATTATATTTTAGTAAAAAGATCAATATTGCTTTTAGGCTTATCTGAAAGAGGGGGCCGGTGCATTTTGGAGATAATTAGTACATGTAAAAGTTTTGGTAAAAGTTAAATATGATCCCCTAAGAAATGAGGGTTACGTGATATGAGTCCTATGAGTCTACATAAGATAAATATTTTGGCCAAGAAAAAGAAAGAAAGAAAGAAAGAAAACATAAGATGACTATGACCTCCTAAACAATAGTCAAAGTTTGATCTCACAAACATTTCTATATATTTTTATAATAGAAAAGCAGATTATGAAGTCTAAATACCTCCGCAGGAAAAGAATAATTGTCACTCTTTTGGCCCAGTAAAAAATGCCACATCATTCTTTAAGAATTTTATTTCCACATAACATTTATATTTACAGCTTGCAAGTTGCAACAATAATTAATTTAGTTCTCTCATTAATGTTCTGTAGCAGAATATGTTCCAATAAAGTACCTCATTCTTGACAATGTGATGTCGATTCCATGGTTAAATTCCATCCCTGAAACTTTACCTACTACTTTTTTTTTTTTTACCTACTACTTTTTTCTTTTTTTGCACCAGCATGATTATTTTCAAAACAATTATCAGTTATCATAATAGGAATATTATTTATTTGTTCATATTTCCCATACAATTACGATATCAATCAACATCAAGATATCATCAACAGATCAGAGTATTTCCAGATCCTTTGACATTTGCAAGTGCAAAAAAAAGAAATAAATTCCTGGTGTCAAGTTTTATCAGTTGGGGACCTGAGCCTTTGACACACTCATATTCAGAAATCATGGCTGTTCCATTCAAGGGACATCCCCCCATTCCTTGACCCATCTTTTAAAAGATTCTATTCCCACAAAAGGAAAACCCAGAATTGAAACCTATTGATTGAAGAACAACTTGTAGAGAGCCCAAAATTGTCCTGAGAGAGAAAGAATTTTGACCTTCTAAGATCTCTCTTGCCCATTTTCAAGAGAAATAAACACAGAATAAATAAAAGAATTCACTTTTATTACCTCTTAAATGAGAAATTTCATATCTATCTTTGCTTGAAATTGTCATTGTGAGAGATTGAAAGCATCAATGCGTTTCATCAAACAGGTGGTAGGCAACATGTATTGCCATCACAGAGGAATCGGAGTCACTTGGCTCTAAAGGATTGCGAATGGTGAGTCAGAAAGAGAATATAGAAGGGACCAGAAGCATTCCCAATTTGCCACTTTTTTCTGCCTATAAAATGGCATGAAGAAGAAGCGAAGGAAGATAGAGCATGAGGTTGAAGATATATAGAGGTATGAGCTAGGCATGGATTTTCTGGGGGTCTGAGAGTCTTTCATGGAGAGGCGGAGAGTGAAATGAAGCCAAGCATGACTTGCCGGCATCAATTCGCTGCGCATGTATAAGCTTGTGCTTTCATCGCTCAGATCAGATTTCCCGGCAGGTCATCCTTGGCTACACTTGTCTTTCTTCTTCTCATGTGAGACACCAGCCCAGACACTTTTTTAACTCGAAGGCGGATCCTTGTTTGGGTGGGCCCTCATTCAGCATATTACATAACAGTGCCCTAAGTTTTTATATTTTACGCTGTCTACAATTTTGAGCCCTCACATTTTTGTTTATAAAAAAAATTTAGATAAATTAAGTCGTAAGAGCTCATTAGAGTCAAATCATATCTTCAGGCTCACAACACTTATAAAGGTCTTTATACATCATCTATTAATAATATTCTTATATTAATGGCAAGATTTAATCTCATATCTTGCTTGAGTTTTAAGTTTTGTTATTTTTGTTTTTGTTTTTTAACACTAACACACCCTACATTTTTTTTCATAGAAAAGCCCAGCCCCCCCCTCCAGAACATACACGTTATTATATATCTAACTTTAACTAATTCAAATTCACAATCTTTCGTCATCTAAAAAAAAAATTAAGACCTTTTCTACTGAAAAGAGCTTTGATGCCACTAGACTAGCAAGTCATTGAGACTGTTTTTATTAAAAAACCATCAAAATATGTATTTTCTTCTTCTTTTCTAACAAGTATTTATTTGAATGCTAATAATGCAACTTCTAGTAATAGATTTTACATAAATAATGCAAATTGCCGCCACCGCTGATTGCAAGGATTCATATAAGAGTTGCAATTTATTTAGGTGTGGATTTGAATACCATTGTAATCACTCAAATCTTGCATTAATGGCAATTTTACGTAGGGAGATCTTATACCACTCAAGGGCTAGTTAGTTGTTGAGTGGCTTTGGACCAACCTATGTTTAATTAATAGGTATCGGGGCCCTTTAATGACAATTTGCATGGTGGATGATCCACGATCCTTGACATTAATTAGAGTGCAATATAAAATATTGTTATTTCTAATTGCCATTTTTTTTCAAAAAAAATTGAGATTCATATTTTTATTTGACATATTACATTTAAAAATTATATTATATTTAAAAGAAATTCTTGCATGGCCTAGAAGTACTACACCATCTATACTTTGTCAGATAAAATTGCATCAATTCAATTCAATTATAATTAAATAAAATGTTATAGGATGTTATTATTTTAAGGATAAATGAGAAAGTTAACTTTTAAACTATAGATTTAAAAGCATATGAGTCCCTAAACTCATCTTCTCTATTTTCTTTTCAACTTTTAAAAATAGTGTAATTTGATTGTTAGTGGAGTTGAAAATAACAAACAATGATCCAAAAAATACAAAAATGACCAAGAAAACTTTTCTATAATCTTTGGGTCATTTACTACACTTTTTATGTTTTTTTATAATTTTTGAAATCTTTTTCTGGTATTTTTTACTAACTAATAATCAAAGTAACTTTTATTAATGACAAGGGTTAGATTACATAGTTTTTAAAAGTTAACGAGGAATGTTGCACAAAATATAAGTTTAGAATCTCAAACTCTTCCGGACCTATAGTTTATGGGCCAACTTGCTCATTTACTCTTGTTTTAATGACTTTATTTTTGAAATATAGTGCTTCTTTAATTTGTTGTCTCTTTTCTCCATGCTATTATCCAAGGCAAAATCAATTTATATTTACAACAATGAACCATCTTTTTTATATTATTATCAAAGAAAAAATCAATTTATATTTAAATTGCATCATCTTCAAAAGATAAATTATGCATGTTGCATCATATTTATCAAATTGTTAGGAATTATGTTAGATAATTTGATTTGAGTTGTGTTTGGGGACATTATCCTTAAGAGTTATTCTGCTACACAGGTTAAATGCAGTAACTCTCCAAAATTAAATGAACCCTTCCTATATAAAACAAGGTGCCAAAACAACAAAAATACACACGGGGAAAAGGAACTCAAGAGATGGAAAAAGGATACTTGAAAGCTCAAGAGCAATCTATACTGAACACTCCACAAATATGCCTTATATAAGTAATAGATGTACATGAATGTTGGGCACCATTACAACCTTTAAAGTTTCTAAGCATTTAAACATTGAATTTATATTAAGAAACTAATCAATAGACATTGTAAATTTCAAAAGTTTAGAGTTTTGAACAAATTATCACTAATTACTTGCAAAGTTTTAAAGATTAATACATTGAATAGTTAATCATCATTATGCATTGTAAAATCCTAAAGGTTTGAATGTTGAATTTGGTCCTTTAAAATATTTTTGAAGACAAAATATTTTGATAAAAGAGCCCAGCATCATATCTCACTCACATATAATATATGAGCACATTCATTCCTCTTTTTGGTTCATCTCACTTACTTAAATTCTCATCTTAGCATTTATACACTAAGGCTTTTTAATCTTGAAAAATGTGAGATTTCTTTTGACATACATATAAATAACAGGATTCGGATAATGTGCAGTGGCTTTTTGTGAGTAGTTTAAAAGTGGGTAATCATAATCGTACATTTTATCCAATAGTTGAGAAGAGAAAGGTGTACAAAAAAGACTTCTCATTTGCAAAATACACAATCATGTTCATCAAAATTTAATTTTTTTATTTTATATGTATTCAAATAAAAAATTATAAAGATTAAATTTTTTTTAATAAATATGTTAGTCACCAATTTGAACAGTAAAGACTAATTTGTACAGTTAAATTGAGTATTATTTTTTAAAATTTGTATGAATTAATTATCTAGATATATTCTTGAAGGTCAGATATAATATTAAAAATTTTTAAATAATTTTTGTAATTTTTTATTTGATAAATACAATATGAAAAATAAAAATATTATCCTAGCTCTTTCTAAAAAATATTTTTAAAAAAAATTATAAGTTAAAATTTAAAATCTGAACCATTGATAATAAATTTGGATAGTTAATTTATAAAAATTATTAAAATTCTAATATTAAAATTGGGCAATACAAATTAAATAGAAACTGTCCATATTAGTAATAAAACAGTTTCATTAAAAACATAAAATAAGATTGTGCTTTGCAAACAAGAAGTCTTTTTATGCACCTATTTTTTTAACCATTAGATAAAATGCATGATGATAATTACCCACGTTTCAACCACTGCACAATAAGCTATTGTACATGATCCGAATCCATAGATAATATGACAACAATTTCATGCCAGATTTGAAATTCACACCAGTTAATATGTGATAATATTAGCATATTTATCTTGTCCGAAATGATATTGGTATGTAATATGTTATACGTTTTCCTCTGAATTCTTGAGGAAATGTAGCCAATTAAAATGATTATTTCCACGTATTTCTACCAGCAATGCATAACTCAATAAAAGGTCCACCCTCTGAGGTGTCCCCTACAAAGAACTACAGACAAAATTAAGCTTCTTGTTGTGTGATATTGATTGGTGGACAAGTGGCAAATGGCAATAATCTGGGTGGGATAATCTCACTTCTTCTATTAACTTTTTTCTTTTTGCCTTTTAATGTAATTTATAGGTTAGTGTCAAATAAAAATATTCACTTTTTAATATTGAGGAAACTTTTAATTGGCAAAATGAGATACATGACTCTTAGGGAAGAAAATGATATTTTGATTAGGCTCTCAGTCTACATGCATAACTTATAACGTGTTCCTGTGTTTGTTCAGTGTTAATAGCACTTTAGAAGAGCTGGAAAAATACTCGTTCATATTCACGCTTAAAAAAAAAATGCTTGGTTAAAAAAATATATTCATGTTAAAAAAAAAAGAGCAAAGTTTTCTGATGAAAGCTAAGGCGATCAACAAAACAAGCAAATTAAAGTTGAATAAAGCACTTGCATTGATCCATTCGGAAATTTTAATGACCGCCTATTTGAGAGTTGTTCAATTGTTTGCTTGTTTGTTTTTGTTCTTATCGTTGTCTCTTATTTTTCTTGTATTATAGCCTACAGTACTCTAAACCCAAATCAATCTAAGCTGATTTGGGCCTTTTTACGTAATCGCTTTATTTTAAAGAAATTCATTCTTTTTTAATAAAAAAGTCTATACAAACACATTAGTCTTTCTTCAAAAAGAAAATATTAAATAAGAAAAATTTGCATTACCAACAACATTAAGTGAAGTAAAAATGATCCAGTTTTTTTTAAATAAAATTTCAAATTTAAGTTTTGAAAATAAAAAACTTATATAATAATAATAATAATAATAATAATAATAATAATAATATCTATTCTCATTTCATAATACTAAACATTAATGGAACTTACTTACATGAACGCACCATCACTCAATCATTTTTGTTTCACACGACGTTTCCTCCAAAATGATTTTATTCTGTAAAAATACGTGCCTTTATTTTTTATGTCATAAAAAATATTTTTTAGATCAATTTCTATAATGTCCGAGAAAATGAAATAGGTCTCTCTTTAAATATATGCTTCCGTAAGATGAAAATTGGAAATTATAGCCATCGATGTTGATTGATTTACTAATAATAAAATAATGCCATTTCTAAATTTGGTGCATGCATTTATATGTATGGCGATTATTTCTTTAGAATATTTTTTGGATTTGAATTTGGTAACTATATTTAATACAAGTATTGAGTGCTTGCATTATCTTAATCATTAAAATTTAAATCAATAATTTAAATAAATTCACTCATTTATTAATCTTAAATAGAATATAAATTCATAACTATTGATATGAATTTTAATAATTCAAATGATACAAGTATTCAATGCCTATATTAAATACAGTTACCAAATCCAAATTCATGTTTTTTTCCAACAAGACACTAGTGTTAAAAGAATGGAGGAGCATACTATGATATTTGATTTCCTTTTTTTAATTCCTTTTATTTCCATCAAAATGCAAAATAAATTACAGGAAAGCATTGGTGAAAAATCACACTATATAAAATGAAAAATTCTAAAATCTGTAAAAAAATTATTTGAATATTGGAAATAAAATTATATCTAAAAATTCATTTCACTAGAATATTGTGTTGGAAAATTATTACATTATAATATAATTATATGTTATTTTGAAAAAAAAAGTCTTAAAATGTTAAAAATAATTTTTAAATTTATAATAAACCTTTAAAATTTTAGTATAATTTTAGTGAACATAATTATTACTCCCTCCATTTAAAAATGTAAAAAAATTTTAACTAAATTTTACCTTTCAATAAAGTAGTTATTTACTTTTAAACTAACTTTATTTTTTTATATTTACCTTTATTAAACACCTTTCAATAAATACAAAGCCATTCATTAATAGGGATACTTTTAAAAAAAATGTAATGATTGCACTTTAAAAGAGTAAAAATATTTTAAATTTTTTAACATCAAACTTTTTTAAAAATATTTTATATTTTTAAATAAAAGGAATATAATTTTCTCGTTCTACCTTACGTTTACCTTTTTTTTTTTCCTTCCTGTTTTCTGGTTTGTTTTTTCCTTTTTCCTTTGTTTTTCCGCAAGAAGATTATTATATAAAGCCATGAGAGAGTCGTCTCCCTCGCTAAATTTGAATGTAGAGGGGAAAGAGAAAATAGGCCCCTCAGTCTCAGTCTCTTTTCTCCAATGACGACTGCGAAGCTCTTCATCTTCTCCATATTCTTTGCCTTACTGTTCGTTATGATTGCATCACAGAAATCATCCCTGGAGCCAGAGGATACAATTTCATCTCTGAGGATTGAATTAGAGCAACTCAAGACGAAGGTTTCAATTTTAGGTGGTTTCTATAATCTCTGTTTTTACTTTTTAGTTTAATATAGACTGTAGTACTGCAGGAAATTGACGTTTGGGTCCATTGTTCCTCGGAACCTTCCTTATGGAGGTGGCTGAAGCTTGAATATGATTAAGAAAGTTAGATGAATTATGATATTAAATTTCCTAATATTTTTGTTTTGAATTCATTGTAAAAATGGATTAGATTTTTATGATTTGTGAATCCTGGTCCGACAAAAATGAGAACTTTGAATTGCTGATTTTGAGAAATCTTGTATTTCTCTAAAATGTTTTTTGCAATTTGCTGGGGCATGTTATATCACCTTCGTTATGAGCTGTCTCCTCATTTTATCAATTGCTTATTTAACCATTTATTTCCGGCTTCTGTTTGCGATTTTGATTTGTCTTTCGTATCATGCAAGAGTCCACATTTGAGAAGAGCGATAGTAAATTGAATAAAGACGATGGCATTAAACAGATGGAGAATATTATTCCAGAGAAATCACAAAGTGCAACCCTACGGAATAAGATTGTAGCTCTTCAGGTAAATTTGGTATTTTTCTCACAACAGACTGCTAAATTTTATTATAAATCAATTTCTAGAAAAGAATCAGCCCATTGAGACAGTCAAATTTCCCTCTTTATGAGCCAAAATCATAGAGTAGCTAAGAATTCTACATAGCTAACTATAAGAAACAGTAATTTTTATCAACCTCATAGAACATTGAGAAAGGGATTGCTTGTGCTGAAGGGGAGATAAATTTGACTACATTATCTTTCATAGAGGAAATAGACAATACATGTTTATAACCATCTTTGTTTTCTATCAGCAAAAAGGGTCTTTAGATGCTTACCAGGAGCTGGAAGGATCAAATTCCCACGTAGCTGAGGCGGAGAAGCTGGTTAGTTATGCGTTCATTCCTTTATAAATACGTATCCTTGGCTTGCATGATCCATATGTAATTTTCCTTTAGGTTGACAGGTTAAAAGAAGAAATAGAAACACAAGAACCAAGAAAGGAGGGATTTTCTTGCATTCATCAAGAAGCTGACAAATTTAATCTACAGAAACAGAATAAATGTTTTTTAGTTCAACATCATCTTTTACTTTATATGATGCCCTAGAAATAAGCAAGCTTAAGATGACACTTTGCTGACCTTTTCGCACCATTGTCCATCTTCCCTAGAAACATTACATTTTCGTGACTCTAGGCCCTTTGATTTTTCATGTATCTTCAGTCTATGGTTTACAGAACTTTTTTTTTTTAATATTTCTACTTAGCATAATATTATGATTCCTTATGTTATTTATGCATGTGAATGGAGTTCCTCTAATATGCTATGCTTGATTTCCCTAATCCAGCTTCAGAAAGTTAATAATGTACGAATTCAAATGACTGAAGAAGCTCTTCAAGTGACAGAGGTTTGTTCAACCCTGTATCTTTGACTAACTTCATGTACCTTCTACTTAATGAGTACCTGTTTTTGTGGAGCTTGTAGGAAGAAATGATGAAGGAAGAATCGGAAGCCACTTTTATGAAGTCCCTGAAGGTCAGGAAATTATGA
Organism: Prosopis cineraria; assembly: GCF_029017545.1. Classification (NCBI taxonomy): domain Eukaryota; kingdom Viridiplantae; phylum Streptophyta; class Magnoliopsida; order Fabales; family Fabaceae; genus Prosopis; species Prosopis cineraria. Next base: position 23,835,107 of record NW_026555340.1, on the reverse strand, counting down.
GCTCTTTTAGTGTTGTAGTTGCTGATAGGTGTAGCCTGAAACTATACCAAATCTAGTGTAGTCTGCGGCAACTGTTAGACTTTTATACTATGAAGTTGTTGACAGCATGATATCATGTGTTTGGAGAGTGGCTTCAGTTTACGGTTAACAATTTAACTATTTAGGAACGCTAATGCGTATTTTTCCAGCATGTTTCCTTTTTGTGATAAAGTGTAGTTGAGTTATGAAGTTGTCAAGGTATTTTTTTTGATAGAACAGGTTCCTAAGTTCTTATCAATTGACTAGGGTTTTATGGAAGTGTTGATAAAATATCTTATTCATTTTATAGCTTACCACTCTAGGTTTACTTTGATCGTTTCTTCTTGTCAGAGAACTTGAGCATCATATAATAGGCCTCCGGTTCCAAGTCGTTATTAATGAAAAATGACATAACACCAGTCAAGGCAAGCCTTCAATGAGAAATAAAGATGATATGAATGTCAGAACATTTCATTGTATCATTTACTCTGATATTCGATTGAGTACTCTCAACCACTGTCCACCTAGTAACATGGACCTTCAAAATTAGCTCTTGGTTTGGACTTATTTTGTTTACTGGAATCTGGATTATCTATCAAATATAGTTCTCTCATTGGCTGCTAGTCAACTTTAGTCATTTTCAGGCAGTTTTGCAGCTTTGTTGCATAGCCCTGTAGAATTTTATGTTCTTTCCATGACTGGTTGTGTCCTGCAGTCCTTAATAGCGGACCACTGGAATTATTCTTGGAGGCCTGCCTTGGACGCATTGTTTCCAAAGGTTTCTTTTTTATTAACAATTTTCATTATATGATGTCATAAATATGGTCAAGGGTACTGAAGTCTTTCACCATCTAAGAATAATTCCTTTTTTTTTTTTCACTTCTTTTACTCCCAGATATTTTTGAAATTGTCACAGGTTCGACAAGTTGGGGAGATGTGTATCGAAATGTTGAAGAAAGTAAGTCACTCGTAATATCATTGACAGTCTTTTCTGGGAATGACATAAATCAGCAATGATTTTCTTAATTGCTATATAATCCCATTACAGTCATGTTTACCCTCAATCGCTTTGTTTTATTTGAAGGAGGGGGTACCAGTTATGAAGGATCAATGGTTGTCATTCATTTCTTCTCTCGGTTCTCATTTCAAACCTTTAACTGCAAAAATTATTGAGGCCTATCATGTGACCAAGAACTCTTTGCTATCAAATACGGCCAATATACAGACAACATTTTCTCCTTTCATACAGGTACTTATAAACCTACGTTGTTTATAAGTATCTGAAGGAGTGGATACCAGCTGCTGTTTGAAACTTACGCTGCTCCCTCAATTGCTTTGTTTTATTTGAAGGAGTTACCAGTTATGAAGGATCAATGGTTGACTTTCATATCTTCTCTCTCTTCATGTTTGGAATCCTTAACTGCTAAAATCATGGAGGCCTGTCGTTTGACCAAGAACTCTTTACTATCATATACAGTCAAGATACAAACAGCTACTGCTCCCTTCATACAGGTGCTGATAAACTTACGTTGAACCTTTTTGTTTATAATTATCTAGTGACAATTTTATCAATATTATCGTTTCATATGTTACAGGAAGTATACAAGTTTGCTAAGCCCTACATCAATCAGTTTGAAACAGTGAGGAAGCCGTACACTGATATGGACGTGGTTATCTTGCAGCCCCATTCAGGAAAACCAGCGCGGGCATGCAGGATGTTGGTCACATCTATAATTTCATACCATAACCAGGTGCTCTCTTCTATTTTCTTCTTTTTATACGTCACGAAATGAATGTGACTTATGGATTGATTGGGAGCTTTCTTTCAATCAGATGTGAAGGAAGCATTTTTATCGGACTAAAATATTGGTGAAGCTAGAAGTATCTGCGTTAAAAGGATGAACCATTGAATATAATCCATCATTTCAATTGGGGGTCAATATTTACTTAAAGAATGTCGATTAGTGTTTCCCACTAGCACTTTTGAAACCCACCTATTCTTTGGACCTTTTAGGGGTTCTATGGTATAAGATCAAGCAGCGTAGTTGACCAGTTAGTTAAAAGTTAATCTCTTCATCCATTTGACAACATGACATGTAGTAGTTACCGGTCAGCTTGCTCATTAGATCAAATTGTTTTTTTACTTCGATAACCAGCAGAGTACTTGAAGCTACTTGTTTTTTTAAACTTGATGTTCCTTTATTTTTTATCAACTTTATATTTTGATTAGGTCCAACAATGGCTGAAAACCAACGAATTAACGAGACCACTTGCTTCCATAGGTTTGCCGTAAGTAATTTATATCTATATATCTAAACAACTTGATATCTTGATTAGGTACAACAATGGCTGAAAACTAGCAAATAACAAGATCAGTTGCTTCTATAGAGCTTGCTTGGCTTGCTGTAAGTAATTTTTATCCCCGAATAACTGCGTGTTTGGATACGTATATAATTGATTTTTTTACTCAAAAACCAGACACATGAAATAGTGGGTAATTGATTTTTTGGTTAAAATCCATTTTTTTCAAAAGCTAGGAATGTGAGCTTATGTGAAAAAGCAAAAGCATTGGAGAAAATTACAAAGGTTCAAGAAAAAAATTATAAAAAAGACACAAAATTTAATAAAAATAAAACTAAACTTTCTTCTCTTTTCTTTTTTTTTTAATTAAATTCAAACTTTGGATCTTCAAAAAAGTTACTAGCATAAGTTTTTATTAACTACCATCTTCTACTTAGCACTTACTATAAAACTACTCCAAATGAAATATTAATTGATAGAGAAAAATTAATTTAATTTAATTTAAAATTTAGGGTCATTGCAAAGATTATTACAAAAGTTGAGAGAAAGATTTTGCGTTATTTGTTACATTGTCAAAATTTTAAAGTAGTGTTTAATATCTTTATTAGATATGGCTAATATCTATGATGTCATTAGAAATTAATTTGTATATTGTCATCTTCATTAGTTATTGTAAAATTAATTTTTGGTATTTAAGAATTAAATCTTTCTTTTATGAAATTTATTTGAACTAAAATATAGAGTTATTTATTTATGTAAATTAAATTGTTAATATTAATATAGTTTAAATTTTTATAATTAATCTGTTATGTAATTTAAATAATATATTTTACTTCTTAAATAAAATTTAACAAATTTAATAATATTATATACAAATATATTAATAATTTAATTTTAAAAAGCAATGTCCTTTAAAATAATTTATATAATTAAAATTTATTTTAACTAAATTATCCAAACATCTTCAATTCTGTTAAAATTAATTTAAAAAAAATATCTAAACAAACTGTGTTATAACACAATCAACTATGATTAAAATCAATCATATTAATCAATTATTTTTATAATTAATTATACTCAATCGAAATTCAATCAGTTCTTAAATCTCTAGGAGGTAGCACTGTTCACAAGTTGTGATTAGTGCAACTTTTTATATGTGGCTCTGTACAATGCATGAGCCACATGATCTACGGATCTTGTTATAAGAGCTTTAGCATAACTTAATTCATCAAATGTAATTTGCTGTCCTCTTCATAAGCCTGTATCATATTTTGTTCTATTTTTCATTCAGGCCTCTGCTTTACTGTGCTTGCCTGTTGTATGCCTGTGTAGATTTTATTCAGCTATTTTTAGGTAAGTATCAATCGGATGTGAAGTTTTCCTATTAATTACCCCACACGCGTATTGTAAACACGCGCGCGCACACAGTTTTGTATTAATGTTTCACTCTTGAAATCCAACTTTAAAGTTTTATTTTATTTTAATCATGCCAACTTTAACATTTTATGTATATAGGAAAAAAGTAAGGAAGCTTGGGCGCGTTTCTCATTCAAAGAACATCCACCGCAAATTAAAAAGACCTCTTGATATTAAAGCCATGAGATCGCTTAAGCCCTTCTGGCCTCTGGGTAATCAGTCCAAGCATTCCTAGTTTTGATTTTTGGAAATTGTGAGTTCCTATTCCAAATCTCTGATCCAGTTTTTTCGGCCTTGAAAAGAAGCTATGGCCCCTTTTGTAGCTCATCCTCTTGACTGTAATATGCATATGAAAACAGTGGATAAACTGAGTTTCATGCGAGTATTAAATACATGAATAGATTCCAGTTGTGTATTGCATTTCTACTAAGGAAATATTTTTCTTTCTTGGGCATCTAGGTTGGTGGATCATTGGTCATGGTTTGTATAAATATGAGTGCTCTTTGACTTGAACTTCTAAATGACAGCCAAGTTTAACCGGAAAAATGTACTAGTACTCTTGGTTTACCTTTCTTGATACCATGATATATATATATATATATATATATATGGCACTACTTTGCTTTGAATTTCACCAGAATCTGAGTTTGGTTAATATTTTGGAATCCTAGCCTTGTTGAAAGAAAGAGTTTAGAAGACTATTTTTCTTTTAATATAAAAATCTGGTCAACCCCTCTTGTTGAACCATTAAAACTAATGTCTTAACTGGTTTAATAAAACAATCAATTTGATACGCTTCGACTATGATTTTTGTTATCAATCTTTAAACAAATGTTTTAATTGGTTTAGTGAGCAGTTTGGTTTTTAGTACTTTAATTTTCTCTCCACTTATCAATTTGTAAGAGAAGTGTTACATTAATCTTTAATATATTACATAATGGAAATGATTATACCTTTGAAAATACCCTTTATAATGTTTCATACATAGGTATCAAAAATAAATATTGCATTCAGAAATTTACACTCGCTTGCCTTAATTTTAAATAATATTTCAAGTTAACTTGTTTAATAGGAATAAAGTCTTACCCCTATGAGTTTACTTTAATTGTTCCACCGTACTTAACTGACAAGTTTGGTAAATTTATTTGTAAGAACATGTTATCATTAATTACTCATTATCATTTGTAAGGCTTACTTGTGACTCATTCATCACAAGAGCACACATATAGCATAAAAGATCTAAGTGCTCTAACTCCATAATTTCCTTGGATAAGTTATTGCATGAATCTGGTAAAAAAAAAAAAAGGTTATTGCATTGAAAATGACACTCTTCTTTGCTATATTCCACATAAACATTGATCAGTCCAATGGTACTTCACCTGAATATAATTTTTTTCTGTTAAAAGGTTTAGTTTAAGGTAAGATTTGACTAAAGAAGGTAAAATTAACCAATAATAACCAACTAAATCAATCCGAATTTAATATATTATTGAAATGTATTTTTCAAAACAAGGGGTAAAAAAATCCTTCTTAATTCTTAAGCCATGTTTATTAAAAAAATCCTGCTCAATTCGTACAATGTGATACTCACATTTTTCATCTCTTTATTTAGATGTATCATATGTATTTTATCATTGTGAAATGGAAAAGAAAAGTCATAAATAATATCAAAGTAATTCATCTGAATAATATCCTTTGTATCTTTTTTTCCCACACTGTTGTATTTGTACCTTAATACATTTGTTGTGTAAGTTAATTTGAAAATAAAAATATTATCAAGTGAAACAAAATTCATATATAAATTTTGAAAAAAACATAACTTTAGATCCTCATACTTTGTTCACGTTTTGTTATTGATTCTTATATTTTTTTGATATTTTTGATCGCTATACTTTTATTTTTCATCGTTTTGGAGCTAAAATAATGAAAAACAAAAATATAAAGACCAATAATAAAAATACAAGCAAAATACAGAAATTTAAAGTTATGTTTTTTCTAAATTTTGCTTAATTTTGTATTTTTAATTTTAAACTCAAGAAGCAATTTTACCCTAGTATTAATAAGTGGGATAGTTTTATTTTTAAATTATTTTTTTGAGGAGCAAAAAAAAAAATTCTACAAGGTGCCTAGTGCTCCTGAAAAAAATAATTCAGGGATATAATTATCCCACTTATTAGTACAAGAGTAAAATTACTTTTATAAAAAATATTTAAGAGTAAAAATATACCTTAACTCTTTAAAATTTAAACATTTAATGTTGACATTATAAGAAAAAAGGAGGGCAAATTGAAACTAAACTGAAAATATTAGCTTCTCCTTAGCTACACACACATATATAAAGTAAAAAGGATTAATCCTTAAAAAAATGCTGACAGGTAATATCTCAAATATGATTATAAGAAGAATACATAAGGAAAAAATATATATACACACTATATATACACATATACATATGTGTGTATTAGGCTGTTAGCTTCCCGAGAAAAAGTGCATAGGAAGAGACATGTGAGGATAATGGTCATAACTTTCTAATTTCGATGACTTCTATTTTCAACAACACGACAGGCTCCAAGACTGATCTTGGGCGTCCAATTGCATTATAAATCTTCAAATATCGATTATATATAGTATATATATGCATATTTGGCGACATATATTTAATTTGCGAATCTACGAAACTTTCATGAAATTAAAAGTTAAATTTGACCAATAGCCGGCAGCGATGTTTTTTGGCAAGGTGTATCGCCTGTGTCTGTGTGAGTTTCGTTTTAGAGAGAGAAATCGAAGCAGAGAGAGAGAGTGAGTGAAAGACCAAGTAAACGAATCACTGAATCAAACAAACACACCCAGTCTCTCACATCTCATCACGCCTATAATATGGTTATCTCTCTCTCTCTTTCACTCTCTGCGTGTGCATGCTTTTCTTCTCCCTTTGCCCTAGATCTTCCTCAAATATTGGTGGTGGGTTCGACAAGATCTTTGAATTGAAGTTGGATTCTCGTGAATATTCGATCTTCTTCGATCCTCTGTGCAGCTGAAACTTTCAGGTATTACTCACTCTGCTTTTAGAGTATTTGAATTACTGCGGGAGAGGGAGAGGGAGAGGCAGCGAGGGGATTCCTGGTTTGGAAGTTTTAGTTTTAGTTGGTGGTGAAGTATAAGGAAAGATAAGTGGCGTAAAGGAGCGAAAGGAATGATTTTGCATTATTTTTGTGTTTTCTTTTTTTGGGTGTTTCGCGAGCTTTCTTGGTAACTGAACAGGGCATGTTGTGGATTGGATATCTAAATGGGATTTTGAATGGTAACCGCGTTGGAATGTGCATTTTGGATTTGAATTTTCGCTGATATTTGGTGCGGATTTATTGAAACTATGAGTGCTCGGATGGGTACGACTTATTAAACCCAAGCATCCGAGTTTTGATGTGTTATTATGCTTCTTTTTCGCTTTTGGGCTACTTCAGAACGTTGAATCGATCCGTCATATTATTATGATGATTGCTTGCTAATTTGGATCTTTAATTACTTTATTTGTTGTTTCTTTATTATATTCTAACTTATTTTCTCCGGAACATTCCTTCCTGATTCCTTTTGGTAAACTAGAAAGGTTTCGAATACCCTGGAAGTCATTAAGTAATGCCTGTGTAGTGCACTGTTTGCAACTGTATATGGAAAACCCCCCCCCCCAAAAAAAAAAAAACATGTCTTGAGTCTTGACACAAACAGCTTGAGGGTGAGTTTTTCTTTTCTATTCTTGTTTCGCCGGTGCCTCTGATCTCTAAACTAGTATTTTAAGGGTTGAGACTTAAGATTAGCGTGTGGGGATTAAACTTCGTCTCCATTTTCATATAGCATCTCTTTTCCATGCTTTTAAGTTTTATTTGGAATATTGCATATAGATTTAACTATGCAGCAATTTGTTTCCTTTGCACACTGGTTCAGTTACAATGGTTTGATAAATATTTTGATATATTTATCTATTAGTTGGAAGAAACAAATAGAAACTGAATCGGATATTTTTATTGTGGATTATTTGGGCCTGAATATGGTTCTAGGACGTTGTTTCTGTGAACATCTGAATCTTTTACTGTCAAAAATTAAAATGCTGCTCTGTTACATATAGTATGCATACCATCTGGATGGGGATGTTAGAATGTAGGATTGAATGGTTACCTGTTTGTTGAGTGCTAGTATATTTACTTGATGTGTTTTCATTTCAGGTTTATCTACATCAATCTGTCAAAGGTTCATTTTAGGCTTTATATATTGGTTTCTTTGTGCTTGAGGATGCTGAATGCCGATATTAGGGAGATCTTTTGGAGGTGATACTGTGATGCCTTTACTTGGATGAAGACCGCACAAGTTTGGCATCTAGGCATTGGAGATTTGCAGATCCTGCATATGTCGCGCCACCGCCCTCCCATGAAGAAACCAATCTGGATAATTATCCTGGTCTTATTTGTGTGCATGTTTTTGATTTGTGCTTACATCTACCCACCCAAAAGCAGTTCAGCCTGTTATGTCTTTTCTTCTAGAGCATGCGATGTTGTTTCTCAGTGGCTTCCACCTGTTCCTGCAAGGGAATACACAGATGCAGAGATTGCATCACAAGTGGTTATTAGGGATATTTTGAGTGCACCATATGTTCCTAAAAATCCAAAAGTTGCCTTCATGTTTCTGACACCTGGTTCCCTTCCATTTGAGAAATTGTGGGATAAGTTTTTTCAAGTAAGGATTTCTTGTCTCTTTTATCTATCAATTTTTTAATACTTTATATCAATTTATGTTTGCTGCTAAATATATTATCCAAGTCAATTTAAGAACAAATAGTTTGTCAATAAGAAGGAAGTTGACGCTAGGCATGGTGACCTGCGTAATTATGAAGATTAATGGCTGACTAATCTATATGTCTATATATAATATAAAATCTCTACGAAACTATGAATAATGTGGTTCACCTTAGACTTGATACAAAGTACATGCCCTCAATCTAGATTGAGTGTAAATTGTGCGACCACCTGTTTCTTACTTTCTTAAATCATTGTGTATTCTATTGACTTATTAATTTTCCTGAAATTTTCTGAGTTCTACGTGACACCTCTAAAACATGTAGTCCCAAACAAGATAGCCATTTAGGTGTGAGGTGTGGATGACATCTTTCCTATTTAAGTGGGTTGTTTCGACTTACGACCACTGAAAACATCATTGCATGATGAACTGACACATGAAGAGTTACTACTATGGAAATTCAGTCTTTGTATTTGAGAATTTTTTTTATTAGAATATGTGGTTAGACAAGCATCAAGTTGTAAGCGGACTCGGGCAATTATTTTCATTCATTGTGGATCTTAAAAATTAGGTGGGAATGATTAGGTGGGGGAGTATATTATGCTTTATTGCACCCTTAGCTGATACTGAGCGAGTCTTTTGCATGAACTTTCTTGGTGGTCTCTCCTTTGATAGAGGCCTAAAGGATGAAGGAAATAAAAGCATAACTTAACTGAAATTTATTAGTGTATCATGTTGAGTGATTAATGGTGGTAGATCTTGGCTTGTTGCATCTTTGTCCAAAGCACGCCTCCTTTTTGAGTAAATTTGTATTAACGGTTCAAGTAATAGAAAAATTGTAAAAGGGGAAACTGGGGGATAATGATGTCAGATGTTGTCCTAGTTGCTTTCCTTTAGTTTGTTTTCATAATTTTCATTTCATCATTGTTGTTTATAAAGCCTATTCATCTTTTGTTTGTGTTTATTGATGTCAAAGAATGCTTTTCTCTTCTTGACAGGGTCATGAAGGGAAATTCTCAGTTTATGTGCATGCATCTAAGACTAGACCAGTTCATGTGAGCCGTTATTTTGTTAATCGGGATATACGCAGTGAACAGGTTCTTAAACTGTCTTATTATTGTTTGTTTGTTTACATTCATCAGTCAATAGTGGTTCCTTGTCTATGTGAAAGTGTGTTCTTTAACATAAATCATAGTTTAATTCTATGTGATATTTCCCCTTGCATTTATTGCGTTTAATCTCTGTTTTGGAAAGGAACTATGAACTTCTTTACTGTTGTCATGATGTCCGTTAAAGAAGCATGCTTTCAATTTTTCCTTTGTGGATATAGATCAAATCCTACTCTGAAAATTTGGGTTATCTTACGTAACCAATGCAACTGCTACATCATTGTTATTTTATTGACCACTTTGGGCTTTTCAAAATTTAAGCTGAATGTACAGTATGACTCTGATTATTATTTTGGATTCTCTAAAGGTACGGGATGAACACAAAAAAACCCTGAGGAATTCAACGCAAATAAGCTAGACATACCATTCGACAAAGCTAATATTTGCATACATCAGATAGTTGTATATATAGTCAAAACTATACAGTGGCACACAACTGCAAAACCTATGTAGAAGAATAAAAAAAATTACACCAGTTAATTGATCAGTAATGAAACTTAACAAACTGTTTATAAATAAAATACTGTTTGCAGTGTGGGTTTTATTAATGATAAAGTCATGAAATAATAATCCTTAAATTGATGTTTCTTCTATATATAGAAATACTCTCAAAATTACACTTTTAGAGTACCCAAGTCCCTGTGAAATTGACATTTTTGTTGGAAATTGTTTATTGAAATTTTACTGTGAATGCAATTTCTGATTATTGCACATATTGTTTCACAAATGATTGTAATCAGTGCTTCTGTGACTTTAGGGGGAATATCTTTTCTTAATGATATGTTTATAATCTCTGAAAATATTATACTGTTTTAATCTCTGTTCTGGCCTAACAAATTTGCCTGGGGTTGAACATTTGCTTTCATTGGTTTGTCTGGACCCTTGTTATATTATGTTGCTATTAGGTGATCTCCCACTCCTAATTATGCTGTTATGTTCAGCTCTTTCCATTCTGGTTGTCAAGATAATAGTGATCCAAATTATTTTCAGTTGGTTTATGATCTGTGGTTATCTAATGAGCAGCCAAAGTGATCACTTGTAATGTTACAGGTGATCTGGGGTAAGATTTCAATGGTTGATGCAGAGAGACGGCTATTGGCAAATGCTTTACAAGATCCTGATAATCAGCAATTTGTTTTACTCTCTGATAGGTGAATGGCTATGAGATTGTTAACTTGAATTGCTCTCATTACTGATTAATTAAGTGGTTTAATTTTTTGAATCTTCTACATTGGTTTTGCAGTTGTGTGCCACTGTATAGTTTTGACTATATATACAACCATCTGATGTTAACAAATATTAGCTTTGTTGACTGGTATGTCAATTTTTATGGTGAATTCCTCATTGTTTTTGTGTGTGTTGGTAGTTTTCTGGTCTGATCTCACATCCTCTTGCACCATTGTTTCCTTTGTCTTTTCAGTTTTAAGGATCCTGGGCCCCATGGCAATGGTAGGTATTCGGAACATATGTTACCTGAAGTTGAGGTGAAGAATTTCAGAAAGGGTGCACAGGTACATCTTGATCTTGAATACTTCGAGTACGATGTGTCAACTCTGTAGAAACTTCATCTGCTTTTAATAGAAGTTGGTTTGAATGTACTCTTGATTCCTCTAGCTTCATAAATGTTTAAATTTGATCTTTAAAAATAGACAATATTTCTTCTTCTTCTTCTTCTCCTTTTTTTTTTTTGGAAATGATTCAATTTTGTCCTCTGGTAATCCATGCAAAATTTAATATCAAAATTGACAATTTTCTAAGGCAATATTTATGTACTTGATATTATTAACAGATTTTGATGTTCAAGTCAACATATGGTTTAATTTAGTATTAAGTTTTAGATCAATTATAAAACAGGCAAAATAGAACATTTTTAAAAACTGAGGAAAAAATTGTCTGTTTCTAAACTAGGGGGACGAATTTGAATCTTATATGAAACCAAAGGAATGAAAGTGTATGAATCATAAAAATATGAAGCTAATGTGACATTTGAACGTAAATTGAGTGTTTTACATCTTCATAACACAGACCAATCATGAGACGATTGTCATATAACTAATGAGAACAGAGTTTACATGTTGCATGATTAGGTCATATAAGGTCTGGAAATACATTCTTGATAACCAAAATGAACTCCATTGGTGTTGCCTGGACCATGTTCTGTTTTTACTTCTTATATAACCTAAATGACATCCTACTGGGCTACTGACGATTATGTATCACCTAACCCATTTACTCATTGCATTTGTTCTTTTATAGTCCAACACTCTAAACCTTAGCGATGAAGGTAAATTCACCATTTAATATATAGCTCGTTGAAATATGTCACGCCTTCTAACATGCCTACTTCTCGTTATTTAAAATTTTCTGCAGTGGTTCTCAATGAAGAGACAGCATGCTATTATAGTTATGGCTGACAATCTGTATTACTCAAAATTCCGTGATTACTGCAAGGTGAAGTTGTCATTGATATTTTTTACTTTTAGTATTTATTCTTTAATTTATTTTGAAATCCTAGTGTCATTGCATGAAGTGTTTGCTTTTGTTCGATATTTCAATAAAAATTGTTCATTAGCCTTTATAAATTAAGCTTATGTATTGAAGTGGTCCTTGACATGATACCAATGTCTTTAAAGCCATATAAGTAGGAATTTGATCTTTGTTTACCTCTATTCTCGTGGTTAACTTAAGTTTCATGAGCAATATGATAAGATGTGCTTTAGATCAAGCACTACGGGTTCTTGTGGACCTGTATTAGAGATAATAACAAAATTATGTATGGGTCTTCTCTTGATAGCTTTAAGCTCTTGAGTTGAAGCGATCTTCATTATTTTTTTAATGACTAAGTATATTAGCTCACATGAAAATTCTCTCTCCATTGTGTTCCATGTTCATGGTTAACATTAGTTTAACTAATGGTGTAAAGTTCTTGATAATGGCAGCCTGGTCTGGAAGGGAAGAATTGTATTGCTGATGAACATTACATGCCAACCTTCTTCAATGTGAGAATTTCACCTAATATACTGAACAATTCTTTGTGCTTGACCGTTCTCAACCTCTCACCTAGCTTGCATCTATTTCAGATCGTTGATCCTGGCGGAATTGCAAACTGGTCAATAACTCATGTGGACTGGTCTGAGAGAAAATGGCATCCAAAATCATACAGGGCACACGATGTTACGTACGAGCTTTTGAAGAATATTACGGTACAGTTGTGCCATAACCCTTTTTATGAATTAATTATTGATATGTTTTGCCAAGTGTTGTGTATATTTTGGCTCCTTCATTTCCAATCTCAGTATGTTATCCTGTACAGTTTCCCTGAATTAATTATTGATATGTTCTGCCGTATTCATGACAATCATTTATTTTCTTTGCAGTCCATTGATGTGAGTGTGCATGTTACCAGTGACGCCAAGGTAATCTTAACGTAAAGCCCTCATCTGGTCTTGTTCATTCAAACTGGCAATTTAATGATATGTTTTTTCTACCTGCTTCTTCAGAAAGAAGTACAGAGTTGGCCTTGCTTATGGAATGGGATTCAGAAGCCATGTTACCTATTTGCTAGAAAGTTCACTCCTGAAACACTGGACAGCTTGTTGCTAATTTTTTCCAATTATTCCACACCTTGAGCCACACCTATTCTTGACTCAATTCTTTCATCGGTTCTACCAATTGTTGCTCCTTTCGGCCCTCTTGTCCCGTTGTCATCTTGGTTTCTCATATAGCAACATTATTGATAAGTTGTAAATTACAGCCATTGTTGAGGCTTGAAATTGAATGCGGCCTGTCAAAGCCTCAGATATATATGTATAGGGTGCAAGAGAAAATGGCATATTGGCATTGCAGTTAATTTGGAGAGGAAGCTAATGGAGTGAGTTTGCTTCCTTGGAGATAGATGGCCCCTTCTCTTCTGGGTTTTCAACGTTTCTGATTACATGACAAATTTTTGGGAGAAATCATGTCAGCTCATTTTATGGTTGTTGATGTTGATCTTTTTTGTACAATTTGGGACATTGTTGAGATGAAAATACCAAGGGCTACTACACTTTGCTCCTGCTGGAATTCTTTGCGTCCAACTGATTTGAACTTTTGTCTTGGCACCTACTTTCTGACTGGGGATTTTATATTTTTTTATTGAAACTATGCACAATTTGAAATGGCAATATGGAGATGCTTAGTAAGAATAGGATTCTCAGTTTGTGAATTTGATTTGAGTTATTGAGCCCCATTTGTTATGGGGGAAAATCCCATATAAATAAATATTAAAAAACAGTGATTGAGATTAAAGGTGTGCATTGAATTCATATTGTTTTTAATCTCCTGAATTTCAAAAATAATTTACAAGGAAGAGTTTCAGAAGTTTCGAAGCTATAAATGACATTTTTTTATTACCAGGAGTTACAAATGACGTGAGGTTTGAACAAATAATTTGTCGTCCTAAATTTGTAATCGGCCAAGCCCAAAACATTGTAATTATTTAAGCATGAATATGTAAGCTCTCAATATCTCAGTGGAAATAATTTTTATTCTTGCCGGAACTTCTTATACTGAAAAAAATAAAAACGTATGAGCTCGTACAATATCGGCCTGTTACTGATGGTGGTCAAGACTGAAAATGTGATTCAGATTTAAGAGATGCAGGCCTCAATAAAAGTGAGACCCGGTGTGAAATCATGGGCCAAATGAACGGCCCATTAAGCACGAAGATCTATTTGTGTTTTTTTTTTTTGTTTTTATGCTCTCTAAGAAACTATTGAAAAGAAGCGAGGTTTTTCACATCTTTCTTTCTTTCTTTTGGCCAATAGGTTTTTCATATCTATCAAGGTATGTGATTATGAACAATTCACAATATTAACAAGATTAAATAAGAAAAAAAACTGAAACTTTCAATCTTTTTTTTATCTTTTGAGTTTAATTTTTATCAATTTAGTCTCTTAAACTTAACTTATCCCATTAATTTTTTAAATTTTAAAAAATAAATTGACTCTAAAATTTGTATAATGTGTAAATTATATTAATTACTTGACTTGCCTATATAGCTAAATGAGAACAAATTAGCTTTCAAATTTGATTAATTTTTATCAATATAATCCTTTATGTAGCATTTTGTTCTTTTATTTAAAAAAATTATGAATTTTTTTTACCTAAATAATTACACTTCTTTTAGTTAATTTACATGGCTAACATCAATATTCCTTCATTCATGTCAATATATTTTAATAATATTATTTTCTCTTTAAATAATAAAAACTAAATCGATAATTAAAATAAATTTGAGAGACTAAATTGATAATTAAGAGAAATTTAAGAGGCTAAAAGTTCCACTATCTCATAAAATAAAATAAAAATTCAATCATCTCCCATTCTGGAGGACTACTAGTCCAAGCAAGGCTAAGGTTTCAAACACATAATTTTTAAACCTTGTTAAAATCAAACTGAAACTAAAAGTTGAACTAACCCATTGTAAAAATTTAATATCTTGCTTAGATAAAAGAAAAGAAAGAATTTGATATCTTGCAGTGAAATCAAGCATTAAAACGAATAAGCTAACAAGTCATTACCTTTTTTTTTTTGTTATCACATTTATAAAATGAAATCAAATGAGAACTACACCTAATAAATTTCAATGCTTTAAATGTCATGGATGAAGGTTTTTTTTTTTAGAAAAAATTAACTCACCTTTTTTTATAAATTACTTTACATAAACAGATAGATTATTAATTATTTTAAAAAATTATCATTTTTAATTTTCCATGAGCATGATAAGAGGTTCTATATATTTGGAAAATATAACTGTTTTTAAAAATGATGCATTCAATATGGATACATTTTTAAAAAAAATCAATATAAATGATTCAATTATCTTATATTAACTCTGATGAAGTAATTTAGAAGTTACTTAAAGGGAGAATATCAATAAAGGACTCAACAAAAGCAATTTAATTTTATAAAGGATTGCTAACAAATAAACATTAACAATTGACAAGTAGGGTTTTTATTTTAACAAGTATTCAATTTATTTAAATCCTTATTAAGTATTAAATTCTTTCAAAAGTTCTTCATTGATATTCACCCTACTTGTATATAGAATTGCAAAGGGTATTAATTTTGATTCCAAAGTCGCTGCCCAACAGGCTCATTAGAAGGGGCTCTGATCTGAATTCAATAAATGTCTCAAATCCTCTTGTCTAATGAGTATCCCATGTGATGTTATAGATATTATCAATTCAATCTAATGGCTACCGAAAATGTAGACACAAGATACATTATACACTAAATCGCAACTCTATCTTTTGTTGTGTCATAATCATACACACACACCCCCCTCAATCCAATTGTTCATGTGGTTCTGGGGAAATAGTTAAAATACATCTTTATAAAATTGTATTTTTACTCACTGTTTCATTGAGCTTTGAGCCTGAATTTTCAAGCGTTGTTAAAATCCGATGACTGCAGCGTCACACTAGTCAGAAGATTTCAGACACTCATGTAATCTAATTGTGATTGGAATAGAGAGTGGTGTAGTGAAATGTTGCGGACTACTATGTCAGAAAATCAATCAGCATTCACTTTGCTGCTGCTTGTCTGTTTGTGTGTCGTACCACGTTGGGATTTTAATAAACGGCGGCCCGTTTTACATTTGACAATCTGAATATCTTTGCCGATATGCAACGTTTTATATAAAGTCAATAATTCAAGCTAACACGTTAATTTAAATTTGTTCGAAAAAAATTAAAATTAAATTTAATTATGTAAATTTTTTTAAAAGGATAAAATATTTTAAACTTCATTTAAATAAACTGACCCGAATTGAATTCATTTCGAATAAGTTTAATAGCTGAAATTTTTAACTTTATATTTAATTATGTAAATTTTTTTAAAAGGATAAAATATTTTAAACTTCATTTAAATAAACTAACCCGAATTAAATTCAATTTGAATAAGTTTAATAGCTAAAATTTTTAACTTTATATAAATATAAAGTTAATAATTTTGGCTAAGTCTCAACAGTCACTTGAACTTGATCGAAAAAAGTTAAAGTCAGACTGAACTATATGAATTTTTTTAAAAAAATAGAATATTTTAAACTCGATTTGAATTAAGCCTGACCCAAATAAACTTAATCCACCTGAATTACCGGATCTAGTTTTATAACATAATTCATATTTTATTAAACTCTTTTAATTATGTTTTATGTGCATATGAAACCCAAAGTGAGTTTCTTGCCCCACCTCTCTCTCGGTTCACAAGTTGACCAAAACTATCTTCAACGTATTTTAAGTTTCTTTTAACATTTTATTGTGTCTTAATCGTCACGAAGTGTTTTTATTTTTAATATTTTTTTAATGGAATTGACCAAAACTTGGTTATTTAATTTAGAATTATATATGTGTGGCCATGAAAGGAGGGCCAACTTCTAATTTTGTCTCAATTAAGCTAGCTCTTGTGCATAGCCATGTGCCAATTTGTAACATTATTTTATTTGAGTTAATTACTAAATTATTATATATTTTTTTGAACAAATACTTAATTATTGTATTTGATACTCGTCATTACACGTTATCTTTGACAATATTTAAACGAATCCTTTGCACCAAATACTTTTTTTAAAGATAAATTCTGAAAACTCCTTTATTTTATCTCATAAGTCACTTTCATTGGTTATTTGGTTTCACACTTCACACTCTCAATGTGATTGAAAATGATTTTTTTAAAATATAAAAATTATAATATCAATTATATAATTCTAATTATTATTCAATATTTGTTGTTATTTTTTAGAATTTAAATATGATAATTACCTACGTATAACAAGCTGGTATAGGTACGTCCATATCACAATATATATTACTCTCTCCGTTAAAAAATATAAAACATTTTTTAAAGAATTAGATATTTAAAAATATAAGATATTTTAGTTATTCAAGGTGTAATTATTATCTTTTTTTTAAAAGAGTTCTCATTGATGAATATGAATGCCTTTATATTTATTATAGAATATTTAATAAGGATAAATATAAAAAGATGAATTTAGTTTAAAAGTAGATAATTACTTTATTGAAATGGTAAAATTCAGTTAAAAATGCGTTATATTTTTTAACAAAAGGAGTAAAATTTTTGAAATTTTAGAAAATAGGTGCAGAAATATAGAATTATTAATATATATATATATATATATAAAACAAATATTAACTCTTTAAAAGAAAAGGGGCATTATAAGATATTTTAAAATCATAATATAAAAGGCCAAAAAGCTTTATACGCATGCAAATTCATACAAATCTGTCGCAGCAATTATGACAGATTTGCGGCAGAACATCTAATGAAAACCCTTCGGTTATAAATTCGTCACAATTTTTTTAACAAAAAAAAAATTCACAAATCCATAAAAAATTGACAATGAAATTTGAAATCGAATAATTTGTCATATATCATTCCAAAATCTAAATATGCCGAAAATCTGTAAACACATCTCAAAATTCATGGCAAATTTACTTTTAATTTTTTTTTTGTAATATGAATAAAATATTTAAATAACTTACAAATGAAATTTCGGCCCTTCCTTCTCGACATGAAAGACGTTATTGGATAAATGTTTGAAATCTAAGCTTCAAGCATTTCGCCAGTTGCCAAGTTGAGGTCAAAGCATTTTTATGCAGTTATTGATCAAGTTGATTGAAGCATTAATTGTTGAAGCACTTTATCAAGTTGAGGTTTAAAAGTAAAATATCATAAAGTCCTCATTATAAAGTCAAATATTATTAAAGCCATTTTTCTTATTTTGGCTCCGTCATCTCAAAATGAAATGTGAAACCTCTCCATTTTTTGTTATCATAATTTTTCATCGGCTTTCCATAATTACGACCATTGACATATATGACTATACATTAAATGAATTTGTTTTATTCATAGATTTAAAATAAATGTTATGATTAGGGAAGTAGAGAAAAGAATATGATAAAAAAATGGAGAGGTTCCATGTGTCCCTCAGAATGCAGGGTGGTGGTAATGTGAATAAAAAATTATAAATTTAGCAGATATGTTTTAGTATTTTATATTCATCTCCTTGAACTTTTTAACTATTTACCCTTAAAGTTTTAATATTTTGCACCTCTCATCTACATGTCTTGGCTCCACCGCGTAGTGTGCCAATCTCTGTTTTTTCATGGGTGTTTTAGCGTAAATGATTTTTTCTTATCATTAACTTGTAGATAAAATGAGCGATGTACATGTTCTGAAATTTTGCAACCATGGAACGGTAAATTCTTGTATTTTTTTTTCCTTATGATTTTTCAGAGAAAAATAATAATAACGGAAGCCTTATAGGACTTAGCATTGTAGAATCAATTATAATCTGGCCGGTTACCAACTATTCTGACTCATTAGAATGATTTAAAAGCTATTTCTAATTTCTAACTTTTCTTCATGAGTTGTGATTTAAAAAAATAAATTCTGCAACTAATTAAATTTTCGAATTTGACGCATCAGTTTCACATTAGTTCAAGCCTATTAATTGTAAAATTATAAATTGGATACAACATACACTAGCACCTTAATAAATTATAAAACACTTTTTTTAAAAAAATTCATTATCACAAAATGTAAGACATTTTCATAAAAATTTTGTTATTAATGATGCTTTTTTAATATTGAAATTTTCATTATATTATCTCTTTAATATTTTTTCATAAATAGAGTATTAAATAAAGGATATTCCTAGAAGTTTATATTTTTATCTTAAAAAAATAAATTTAATGAATTTTATTATTATATGTGATTTTATTTAAAAGTGTTTTATAAATTGAGATGGAAAGAGTAACATATTTGCCTTTCAAGTTCAGTTTTCATTATTACAGTACTATTACACTTATTCAAATTTTTTAATTATATTTCTTTCTAAAGGTATTAACTAATATCTATATTTAGTTTCGTGAATATGGAAGATCACATTATACAATAAAATTGGCTCTAGTAAAATTGAAAACTCCTAAAATTGGCAAATCAAATTCACAACGAGTCTGCTGCTGAAGCCGAATAGATTATTTGATGATGAGTTAAAATACTAATTAATCTAACAACGTCTAATTAATTATTTAATTAATGCATGGAGTGGATATTAGATACGACAAATGAACACAGCAAAAATTGCAAGCGACGCCAGAACTGCCTCTTAATAAAGTACTAAGATGCGAGCTTGCCCAACTATATAGAACTAAATTTATGCTATTAAAATTATTTTTTTAATTATATCATGAAGTAAATAACTCATAAGTGAGAACATTATTTTTTAACTTTAGGACTGCAATTCAGATCAGAGGTCACGTTCGGTTTAGTTAGCATCAGATAGAGTGGGAAAAATTTTTAAAAAATTAACAGTAATATGCTGAATTGCTGATTGGATAAAAAGTTTTAAGAATTACTTTGTAATTTTTTTATAAAATTAAAAAAAGGAATATTTGAATCATTTGATAAATCATAGATGGCTATGGGATCAAGCTGTTACCAAGCCTCTCTAAATGTGATTGTCACGTTCATTTTAAGATGATAAATAAATATTTTCAGAAAGAAAATAAAGGGATGACTAAATTGCCTTTACAATTAAAATTATATATATAATAAAAATATTATTTAAACCCTTCCTTTGGCGTAGACATAGGGGAAGTCACGTTTTCACTGAAAGGGCCCATCCAGTGTCTGTTTATTAGTATTACAAAAAACATAGACATCAATCAAGATAAATCTAGCAAAAGGAGCCAGTCCCTCATAACTTGGCAAATTAAGATTTGAATTTCTAATAGATGATATGCTCACATTTAGTGCCTAATAAGTCTCAAACATGATTGTTTATAATAGAAGAATACTTATAGGTAACCAAAAAAAAAAAAAGACAGTCATGTGGTGCTTGGATCAGTTAAGGAATCAGAGTTGATCCAATTTAAGTGTTTAACTAGAGATTTCATGTTCAAGTCCTAGTTATGCTGAATGAATTAATCTAGCTAGTTTATTTAAAGACATGAAATACTGGAGCTCATTAACAGGAGAAAAAAAAGCATCCCAGTTCTGCCTGCCGGCTTGAGGCTAGCTGAAGGACATTAATAAGTGTGAAAATGTACATAAAGGTCCCAAGAGCCGTATTCTCATTACAAATTCATCCTAATTAAACTAAATTAAACCCAAAAATGTCACAATAATAATACAAGTCCCACCAACCGGTAGAATGATTGAAAAGGACTCGATTTTTTTAAGGCAGGCTGAGGTTCAAATATTGTAAACGAACACGAAAGACTTGCTCTAATTTAACCTAATGATACTAAGCTTAAATTTAACTCAATTAACATATAGATGTATCTGGCCAAAAAAATAATTTAGATTTTTTTCATTGCTCACATTGTTCTTTTGAGCCAATAATCCTATTCAAAACAGAGATTTAACCATTTGTTTATATATCCAATATGTTCTTGATAAACTTAAAGACAGATTTTGAACATTTCAACGATTTGTTTTATGCCTTACACGGAGTTTAAGATAAGTTACATTAATTATTTATGCCTAACTAATTTATGAATATTGTGGCTTTTAAAAATATTATGTTATAAGAGTATATGAATTGAATTTAGATATTTAATGTCTAATACTAATATCGACTAAATTAAATTCAGGCCTCATTAGATTTAAATAAGATAGGAGTCTTTCAAAGTGATAAGTGTAACTTGTAGCTTAATATTACTTCTTCTATTAAAACATATAAAACATTTTTTGAGAGTTAAATTTTTAAAAATATAAAGCATTTTTTAGTATTTTTAAAGTATAATTAATATGTTTTTTAAATACTCATAGTAAATAATTACTTTATATTTATTTTAAAGGAATACATCTTATCAAATAATGATAAAATATAAAGATAATATTAATTTGAAGATAAATAATTACTTTATTTAAAGGCAAAATTTAATTAACAATACTTTAATTTTTTAACATAAGAAGTATGAGATTTATTAATTTCCCCGTCCATTAACCTAAACTCAACATAATCACGTGTGGTGGCCGCAGCCTGAAGCCTACATACACTAGCTAAATTTTTAAACCCATGTGTGTGTATATATAACGCCACTTGTCGAGTAGATTATAGAGCAAGCATGCATTGACTTGCTCCGTTTTTCAACCATGACAACAAACCAGAAAAAAAGGCACTTCAAGTATATAATTGGTGGGGTTGGGATACCTATCTTGTGGCCTTTTCTTTATCTTAATGTTTGGATTCATTCTTTTATATATAAATATCTCACTCTTCAAATATCCTCTCACACATCTCTCTCATTCAAACCCAAATCATCCGTTCATTGAGATCTTAACTTCATTACTATGGGAGGCTGCGTCTCTTCTTGTAGATCGTCGTCTTCGTCGTCAACGACTGCGTTTAAGAACGTCCGTGTCGTTCATCTCAACGGCTACGTGGAGGACTTTCTCGAGCCGGTTTCAGTGAGGCAACTCACTGGCGATCCTCCGAAGCACTTCGTATGTACGACGCTTCAGCTTCTGTCGCCGTCGAATTCGACGACGCCGTTGAAGGCAGACGCGAAGCTCCGGCCAGGGGAGGTCTACTTTAAGCTACCGTGCTCCGTCCTACAGGCTGATGTTTCTCCGGTTGACTTGGCCTCACTCGCCAAGCGGCTCACCGCCATAGCTAAAACCACGAGCACTATCGTGAACCGAGCCGAGGAGGACGAAAATCAGCCGCGGCTCGGTCGCGTCCCTCTGTCGAGCCACCTTGCGTTGAGCCACAGAGATAGGGTTTCAGTGTCGGCTTGTGGATTACAAGGTGGAAGAAGAAGAGGAGGAGGAAAAAGAAGCCTTTATGGTCATGGAGTTCAGCCATGGAAACCAATCTTAGATCCGATCGGAGAAAGCTCGTTCGGCTCGAGATGTAGTGAGTGATAAGGTGAATCTACACGACGATGAAAATTTGATTTGTTAAGTTTCGTTATATGTATATTTTTGTCACGATGATGATCTTCAGATTCAGAAATCGTTGTCTTTGAACATAGATGAGAATTGAAGTTGTTGAATTTCGAAGACTTTTTCTGGTACTACTTTATACGACTCCTTGTTTCTCGGTTCATTATCAACCTACGTAGAACAAAAATACACGTTTCGTTTAATTATTTGAAGGATTTTTTCTCTCTCACTCACGTAACCAGCTTTGAATTTCTGATTATCATATAAAACATTGAGTTATTTAATTCCTAAGACTTGTCTGAGTTGTATACTTTTAGCTTCTAGTTTCATAAGTTACATGTATTTCTCTCTAAAATTTAAAAGATGTGTGACAATAGATTTTCTCGACAAAAAATATAAATAATAGATCCATACATATTTTGAGGAAACTATTATCATATTTATTATTTATAACTTATAGAGAATATTAATTTTGAAGGTGTGAAGTAATTAAATTCAATTTATGATTTTAACATAAGTTAAAATAAATGCTAAATATAATGTATATAAATTTCGTAATAGGTTATATACTTGCAGTTAAAAAAGGCTCTTCATTCTTATTTATAAGACAGTTTTTTAAAAAAATTTATGTTGTTATTTTAGAGAAAATGATAATAAAATCCTTTCAAATTATATAAATGACAATTTGATCTCTCGAAATGTTATAATTTCACTGAAATCTTTCACGTCAATAAATTTTAAATTGAAAAAATTATTTTATTATTATTGATAAGTTGTAATTTCTTATTCAATTCTTGTAATTATTCTTTGAATAAAACTTATTATTTCTTAAATAAAAATTGTAATTGAAACTTGTTATTTTAAGAATTTATTTTTTAATAACAAAAATTACACTTGATAAATTATGATTTTTTATCCAACTCTTGCAATTAATAGAACAAAAATTATTATTCCTTAAGTAAAATTTGTGATTGAGGATTTTTATTTTGAAAAAAAAAATTACACTTGATAAGTTGTGATTTTTTGTTTAACTCTTATAATTCACAAAATAAAATTTTTTATTTATTAAACAAAATTGTGATTGGGCCGGGCTTGTTATTTTCAATAAGAGTAAAATTATCCTTTTATTTTAAAATTTATTGACACAAAAATTTTTAAAAATTTCATTGAAGTTATAACATTTTAAGATATTAAATTATCATTTATATAATTCAAAAAGATTTTATTGTAATCTTCCCTTATTTATGAGCCATTTTGCAAAGTTTGCTAAACAATTAATCTTGTTTCTAATAATCCGTTTCGATGGTGAGAAAGGTGCTCGGCGTCATTGAAGCCAAAATATAGGAAAATGGTGTGAAAGGTCCAAAATACCCATGGCATCTTCATCTTATTTTTCCTTCTGTTGGATCTGCCCTATGCGACCATAGAGGATTGTGTGCCATTATATTAAGACTCTCTCATTTGTTCGTCCAGACTCTTTTATCTGCGAGTTCGTCATTTCTTTAATTTATAGATGATTTATGGCCTATTATTACACTTCATTATCTTTTGGGTTTGTACATATGTTGATTTTCGAAATTTTATTACAAACTATTTTGGGAGAATGACCATTAGGTCCCAAAATATTGAATTAATATCAGTTAAATTTCAAACAAATTTTTTTAAAAAAATAAGTTAAAAATATTGGTCCAAATTATTATGAATGTAGGAGTTTTAATTGTAAATAAGTATTTAAATATTAAATATAATTTTTAGACTGTAGCAGAAAATTTTATTTGTTGTAACTACTTGAATTGATATTTAAAATTTATTTTGTAAAAAAAATTTAATTTTTTAAGAATTTAACTATCAATAATTCATTCTTTAAAGACTTAATTGTCATTCTTCTTTTTTTTTTCCCCTCAGCTAGGGAGATACATGGAGGGGTTGAATATTGGGATATTTTGGGTACTCTATTCTTTTTTTATTTCATTGTTTTTTAAAATATATCATTCCATTTTTTACCTTCTCTTACTTACCAAACGTGCCATATGGAAAAAGATTGTCCCCTGATCTCATCCCTCCTGCACTCCTCCAACATTAACTATTCTAGTGACAACAATGCCACCTTTCTCGTTTAGAAAATGTTATGAGTTGTGAGTCTGGCATAAGCAAGTTTGTGTGTGTCTTTTTATCCTTTTTAATGAAAATGATTAGATTAGGGGTGATATTTTTTAAAATAAACAAGTGACATATAATTAGTAAATGTATATCTTAGATGTAAAAGCCCAAATAAATTGCAGTTTTGTAGTGTATTTTAGTGAAGTAGGAAGTATTTATAAGAGAAGCGTTGTAGTTAGAATATTTTTATTTTCCCTTTCTTTTCTTTATTTCCCATGCTTTCCGATCAAAATTCAAAACACATTCATCCTAATAATGAACGGCCTTAAATTTGTTTGTTTGTTTGCTTGTGTATGTTCAGTGGCAGAGCCAAGACCCGGAGCTAAGAGGTGCAGGATAATTTAATAAAAAATTAATATTTTTTAAAAATAATAATTATATTATAAGACTAAAATTACAATAACATAAATAGATTGATTATCATTTTTTTCTTAAAAATTATATTGAACAAGTTAATATGATCTATGTAAATATGCTTTTTATATCATAGGTAAATCATTAAATTATTTTATATCTAATAAATTTTTGAATTCAAATTTTTTTTTTAGTTAAGAAGGTGCAAAATGTCAAGAGTAAGAGGTGCATAATTGCAAAATTTACATATCATATTTCTAATATTTTTTAAGTGAGGGGGTGCATTTGCCCCCCCACTATCATGTAGTTTTGCCAATATGTATGTTCCAACAATTATGCAAATTAAAGTGATTTTTTGTCGAACATGCGTATGCTATATATTTTTCAGTTTCTTTTCAATTCTTTTTCACCTATGGTAGTCTTGCAGGCATGTCTAGTGGTGGAGCCAGGATCTTAAGTCAGGAGAGGCAAAACCAAGATTTTGGTACAAGGAAAACCTTTCTGTTGCTTTCAAATACATTATTTATCTTTCTTTCTTTTTTATTTTTATCTTTATTTCTTAATTCAACTTTTAATTATAAATTCGCAAGTGCAACGAGCTAATCAAAGGCATTCAATGAATTTACTCTTGAATATTCAATCTTCCTTCTCTATTCTCTTTTTCCTACCTAATGCTTGAGTAGTATTCTAAAAAAAAAAATAACACTGGTCTAATTTGGTTAAATTATTTTTCTTTTATTTTTTAAAAGGATTAATAAATAATATTGATATTTAAGTATAGTAAAATGATGGATTAATATTTACTAGGCTTTGAGTTAAAAAAATTAAATTTTAAAACTAAACTAAATGTAAGATTAAAATGAGCCTAACGTTTAAAATATTAAAATAAAGGGAATAAAGTATAAAAAAAGAGAGAACAAATTGCAGAAATATAAAAATACGTACGTCATTATTTTCCCCAAGTGATGCCCCCCTTCCATAACACGTAGCTTCGCCACTGGGCATGTGGATCTAGGGGTGAGTAAAATCGAAACGAAACTGAAAATCGAACCGAATCGAATTGAATTTTGTCTATTTGATTCGGTTTATTTGATTTTTCAATTCGATTTGATTTTTTTATTTTAAATATTTTGGTTGATCGGTTCGATTCGGTTAGTAAAATTTAAAATCGAATAGATTGAACCGACCGAATTACATATAATTTATTAATTTATAAATTATATTTAATTTATAAATTATTTTATTTTTATTTTTATTTTTTATTTTAATAAAGAATAACAAATAATAACATCACTTGAAACCTCATTTCAATCAGTCACTCTTATCAGTAGGTATTATGACTGGATTATGGGGCCATTATTTGATCATCGGTGTTTATTTGTGGTTGTTTATTTGATTATCCATACCTTTATAATATTTGGGCTTTATGTCATATGGGTGTAATTAGAATGAGCTCATATTGAAAAAAATGAATAAAAAAAGCCCAATTTTATAGTGTTGTTTGTTTTAATATTTAAAAAATAGGCCCAATTTTAATAACAAAAATATGAAACTGAAAAACTGAATTAACCAACCGAACCGAATTATCAAATTTCGGTTTGGTCCTTATTCGGTTCGATTGGCTTATTCGGTTCGATTCGGTTTTCATTTTCAGTGTTATTCGATCGATCAATTTTATATATTTTGAAATCAAACCGAACCGAACCGATTGATTCTCACCCCTATGTGGATCGACCAAGAATAATTTGATTAATTCGTGCGCATGTTGGCCCTTCAAATGAATGTACGATCGCCCGATGTAAAATAGATCTTAGTTGTGACTTTTGTATCTTTGTTTGCTGTGTTTCTTTGACAAGACGTGTTTAGATACTTTATTAAAAATGATAAAAAAAATAAATAATAAATACATAAAACTTCTAGACCGGCCGGATCAGGCTTTCCAAACCACCAAACACGTGTTTGACATATGGAAAGGACAGTTGGCCGAGTCAGAACAATAAAAAAAATTGCAAAGGAGACATTGGAATATGGCTAAAATAGGAAATCAGTTCTTAAAGTTAAACTACAAAAGGATTTAAATTTCTTTTTGATACAATATTTTATTTTAATTTTTAAAAACAATACAACTTGATCACTATTATTAATAAAAATTAACTTTAATGATTAATTGACTAAAAGTAATAATAAAAAAGGACCTAAAACATTATAAAAAATGACAAAAAATTATAAAAATAATCAAAAAATTACAAAACAGGATCAAAAAAATTTTATTAGTTTTTTATGTAATTTTGAAGTTTTTTTCTATCATTTTCTGGTTAACTAACAGTTAAAGTTAATTTTTATTAAGATTGTTCATATTGAAAAGGAACATGATACAAAAAATGAATTTATGATCCTAAATGTTTTGGGATCCATAATTTAGGGGTCAATGAATTTTACCCTAGAAATATAAATACAAAAAGAGATTAAGAGGTGTTTCTCCTCTCTTTTTTTAACTAACATTGGGTAAAAATGCATTTTTATCCTTCAACTTTATATACAATTTTAATTTGATTCCTTAATTTTATAAAATATTTTTTCACTCCTCTAATACTAGCACATTTAATTTCAAATGATATTGATAATTTTTTGTGATAATTATTATTGTTTTAAAAAAATTGAACTTAACATGCATGTCAACGTTTAAGAGTTCAAAATTGGCATTTTTTTTTGGTTAAGTTAAAAATGTTAGGATTAAAAAAAAGCTAGAAAAATATTATAAAATTACTAGACTGAAATAAAAATTTATATAAAATTAAATAATTACAAATTCACTTTTTTCCTTTTAAAATTTTACTTGAAAACGCATGCCTGCTTGTGCTACTCTTTCCTAATTAGAACATTAATGTTACATCCACGTACTTGACCTTGAAACAAGAAGTCTGACAATTAAAACCATAAATATATATCGATCGTACAAGGATATCCTATAAATAGAATGTAATTTTCAGTTATATATGTTCTTTTTCTTCATACTAAGTGTTTTTAGTCTGAATCTTGAGATGCTCTAACTATAATTATACAAGGTCTTGTAAATTGAAAGAAAACAGAACAAGCAACACAGATAAGGCAATAAGTGTATGCAAAGATGGAGAGGAACATCGAGACGCTAGAACTAGGGAGCAATTATGGGGGCAGGAGGGACCCACTGATGAAGAGGAAAGCAATCCCAAGAACCTTCTTTAGTGAGAGAGAGAGTGAAGTGTTTGGGAGTCCAATGGTGTCGCCTTGATTCTCTCTCTTTCAGGAGCTTCCTCTGTGTTTCCTCCACACTTCTCTTCGCCTCTGTTGCTCTCTCCCATTCCTTCCTCATTAGGGCTTCACTCACCTCTCCCCACACCATTGCTGATTCTGTGGCCCTCACACTCTGCACAACACAATATAATTTCAGAAAAAACCTTAATTAATTTAATAGTTTCGGATTTATATGATTTTCACCAATTCAAATGAACAAGCATAGATAATTATAGTGTCTCATCCTCGATATATGTATATATATATGATTTGTTATTACCTCAGAATTTTTGACAGTAGGAGCTTGGAGCCCTGAGATGACTTCTCTTGCATCATATATCACTCTCACTTTCCCATTATTTTTATCCTTAATTGCCACAGCTCTGCACATTTTGAACTTTCATATATAAAGTTAAGTAGTTAACATGCAAATATGGACACTGAAAGTGTTATACATATGTGTGTGTGTGTGTGTGTGTGTGTATTCAGCAAGAGAAAATTACCTGTCCCAATGTCCATCGACATCATATAGAACTTTGGAAGAGGAAGAGTCAAGAATCTTGCCTTCAATGGATCTGTGGCTTGCCCTGAAACCTAGAAAAGATCGACCTTTGTAACACAAGTCAGCCACCAAGCCTGTCTCTTTGCATCGGATACAAACATTGCCAACCCAGTCAACTCCAGGAATTGGAAGAAATCTGAATAACAGATTCGGAGAATTCATCTCATAAGTCTCTCCATGCTTCATCAGTTTCAACGTCCTTTTCCCCAACACTTTTGCTTCCACCGAAGTCCCTGCATTTTTTATTCACCCTCTAATATTAAATATGGTACGACGATGCAACACTTCAAATTCGACTTAATTGGGTATTATATATGAATATATATTGTTGTGTGAAAGAAGGTGTAATGTTTAATCTTTGGACATGATTTTCTTGAGGGTGATTAATTTTCAGGACTTGAACCCGATATCATGCTTAATGATGAATCCAACCATATTTCTTATAGATTTTGGCATTATAATATAAGAGTTATTTAACCAAAAAGGGCCGCTTCATTCAACTAATTGAAGAAGTTGAATTAATTTATCCTAGAGTTTTAAATTCAAGTCCTAAGATGCATAGTCATGTTAAATATATGTCAAACACATTCTTGGATACCCGTAAGGTCATTGTTAGTAATAATAATCTCAAATAGTGGAAGTTCAAATTAGTTTGGGTGGGAAGTAGCAAATTAGCAATACCTTAAAGTTTCCTAAGATATCAAACAATGAAATAAAAAAGGAATTGTTTATGTAATGTTATGAAAAAGAAAAAAAAAAAAGACAACATTAGGTTCAAGTTCGTGTAAATGTAGAAAATGTCGTTAGAGAAGCTATTCCTAATTACGTATGAATGATTGAATCTGGCATAGCTAGGTAACCATATAAAAAGAATAGAGGAAACGAAGAGAAACCATGGAACTTTGGAAGAGGTTGGTGGCAGATTATAATTTCTATGTTTTCCTTCTCGTCAGTTGCATGGAGGGCTGATACTGGAGGGTGATGTGATACCTGCAAGCACGAAACCGTTTGTTAAAAATAAATTTAAATTAAATAAATGTATCTTCTCAAGAATAGGGATGGGATCCGGCTTGGTCTTGCTTAAATAAGCCTCAGCTTGTAACAAAAAGTTAAGCATAGGCTTGAGTCTGTATCATGATTTTTTTTTTAAAAAAAAGCTTAGACCTAAGCCTGTCATAAACTTGACCAACCCTGAAGCCTTCTCAAAGGTCTACTTATTAAGTAAGTATCTAAAAAAGCTCAAGAAATAAGTTTTAAATAACTTTCACTGGATGTTAAACCTAGATTGTCAAAAAACATATATTGCTTTGTGCTCCAACCAACAAATTCTTAATGACCTCAAACTCAAGTCTAGAATCAACTTTTTAAATAAGGGAAGTGAAAGATTTAAAGCAAAATGGAACCTCTCAAAAAATGATCAAGTTAGACTTGATATCAATGATTTAACTAAAATCAATGGAGTTGTTGCTTGTAAAAGCCTCGCTCATATATACATGATGATCAAGGGATTGGATTAAGATATCTCAGGTAAACTCTTGAGCATCACTTGGAAGCTTTGTGACTTATCTAACACAATTTCTGCTAAGCTCACTCCCTTTCAAAGGCCATCAACATAATTAGAAATTCTTGTATGAGAAGTTGAATGATCACATTTGATCAAGTTTTCAAATAAATGAATAAATGTGCAGATTTTTTTATTCATCAGGCATCTAAAGATAATTTTAATATTGTAATAGACAACGATTCTTCATTAGGATGTAAAAGCTATATGGTTTCTTGCACGATTTGGTTTATGGTTTCTAATACGACCTGCTTTGTTTGTGTGTTGCACAATTTGCCTGTGATGTCGTATTAAATGGGGGAAAAAACCTGCCCTTCTTGGCCCACCCCTTCTAAAGTGACACCCGACTGCCCATTTTTGTACGGTGAAGCAAATGTGACCACAAAACTCTGACGTCTGACCCATTCAACGTGTTTTCGTCTTCCAACGTCCGTCTTGTGATTTGTTAGAACAGAGTAAAAGATCAGATGAAATAGCTGATAGATTTTATCATTATCTATTTATGCGTGTTTTTCCCTTTTGTAAAATTCTCTCATAAATTAATTATGCTGAAATCAACTATAGCTTTAAATTTTTTATATGCAAATATGTGATAAATTTAAAAATAAACTATGTTGTTTAAATTTCTAATATGCATAGATTTAACAAATTATAAAATATAATGTGTTATTTATTTAGATTTTATGATATTATTTTAATATATTTTTAACTTATTTAGCCCTAACTGTCATGTCATATTTCCTCTAAAGCTTCATGCATTGGGTGTTTAAAAAATTTGATTCAATGTCTTGGTCCCTTTTTTTTTTGGCTTTTTACTCATTTTTTTACACACTTCATCATAATTTTAACAAAAATTAATATAAGAAGAAATAGAGTTTATATATTTACTCCCTCCATTCAAAAATATAAAGTATTTTTAATCAAATCTCACCTTTAATAAAGTAATTTTTTCTTTTCAAACTAACTTTATCTTTTTATATTTATCCCTATTAAACACCCTACAATAAATATAAAATAATTCATTTAATAAGAGTATTTTTTAAAAAAGGTAATAATTATACCTTAAAATAATAAAATTATCTTACATTTTTAACACCTAATTTCTTAAAAATTATTTTATATTTTTTAACGGAGATGGTACATGTTAATTGATCACCGTCAAGACTTTATGATTATGTCTAAAAACATGGAGACTAACATCGATACATACTTCTCTTTTGGCCAAAAAACAAACATTGAGATTAACATTACAAACAGAAAAAACCTAAAAGACTTAAAGTAACAAAAAAACATATACGAATTATATATTTTTTTTTGCCACAAAATATGGGAATTATATACCAATGTCCAAAATACGATAAAAGTATTTGAACCAATATTTATATTTTCTCTATTTATAAGTGATGCCTAACATGTTTTTATCAAAATCAAGAAAAATTTTAAAACTTATTAACTCAATTTAAAAATATAATAAATTTTAACTATACCTCTATTAAGTATACATATTTTAATAATATATTTTATTACCAACATTCAAAAGAAAATAAAAAGAAAAATTTGTGATAAAAAGTTAATAGTTAGCATATGTCTCTTATAAACATGACCCCAAAATTAATGTCTAATAAGATCGAAAGAATAGACCATGACTAAGACCAAGAAGGGAAGCAAAAGGTGAAAGAGTTAGGTTTAATTAAGAACCTGCTCGAGCAAAAGGTGAAGAGAGGAGCGAGAGACGTGGTGGGTCTCACCAAGAATGGGATTGTAAGGTGCAGATCCGAAGACACAGGGACGAGTGGTAGAGATGGACCAAGCCACCACATTTATGAACCTTTCCAATGAATTACTCTCATCTCCTCTGTTGCACATTCCCAGCAAATCTAATGCTGTGCAATAAATTGATTCCCCGTAACATTGAAGCTGTGACTTTGGCATGTTAAACACTGCTGGTACCTGCTTCAACATGTTAAATTCTTATAGATTAAATATGTTGGATGCTTTATATTAAATATATATTCTAAAATAGTATATTTTGTCAAAACTACTTAGGCCATTTAATTCGATATATCTCAAGCTTTGTATATTTTTAATTTATTTTTTAATTAATAGATGTGAAATTTTTTTATTTCTGATATTCTCTCTATTACATTTTTAATTTTTGTCTTTTTGTTTGAGCTTGTACTTTTTTTTTTTAATTTCAAAGGTTTAAGGCCTGTATATAATCTTCATTCTCTTTCTTTTCCTTTTTTTTTTGATCTCTTTTTTCCTCTT
Source organism: Prosopis cineraria (assembly GCF_029017545.1). NCBI lineage: Eukaryota > Viridiplantae > Streptophyta > Magnoliopsida > Fabales > Fabaceae > Prosopis > Prosopis cineraria. The sequence goes on along the minus strand of NW_026555340.1, from coordinate 23,802,283 downwards.
CTTTTTGATGGTTTTTTTTTCTATAAGATCAACCAGCTCTGAATACCATGGTAAATTATTTATATTAAGTATGCTCTTGCGGAGAGTCCATTTCACCAAAATGACTCAAGTCATTTGGTTAAGCATGCATGACACAATCTTTGTATATTTCTAATTTACCTTTTAATTACTAAATATGAAATTTCTTTATGACGGTTGAATATTGATTTCATGCAATGCTACAACTAGAAACAATGAAACATGACATGCCTGAAAACGGGAGAGATCGGATCCGGGTCGAACATGAGCGAACAGGCTCAAGATGCGTTGAACAAGATTTGGACCTGAATAATCACTTTGCTTTGCTTCTGCTTCTATTGGTAATGGCTTCGTCAGTATCACTTTTTTCTCCTTCGTTGTATTATCAACGGAAAAAAAAAAAGAAAGGAAAACAAACATGCTACGAAGTTGTTAATTTCCCAAACTATCCATGCATCTGTGAATAATAGCGTTAGTAGGTTAAAATCTAAAAGGCCATGGGGTAAATTTGTCCTGAAAGCTTTTTCTTTGCCAAATGTAATTAGCATCTTTAACTTTTAATTGGTGCAATATTATTTTAAAAGTTTAAAAAATAGTGCAATTTTATCCTAAAGTAACGTTTCACCAAAGTTGACTATTAGTTGAAAATTTTAACTAGAATTAAAGAGTAATTTTGCCTTGAAATTTTTCTGAAAGAGCAATTAACATCATAAACTTTGTCTTTTGTTTTTTTTAGTAAATAGCATCATAAACTTTCTATTAGCATAATGTTTTATTGTTATTAATGTTCATATCAGAAGTAAAATTTAACAACCAATTGTTATTGTTAAAAATGGTTCATATTTTTGGATTTTAACAAAAAGTCTACTTGAGGTAGCTCCGATGCAAAATCAACTCTTAAACACTCCCCAGCCACAAACGTTCTTTTGAAGTTTAACTTGCCCTCTTTATACCCATGAATAATTCTCGGCTCTCACAAGCTTAAATACATACTTATTCATACCTACCTATGGGCAATATAGACTAGCTTAGATTTTGACTTAAAGGTATTTAATGTAATTTAACTTAAAATTATCTTCTAATTTTGGGTCATAACAAATTGTGTCAAATCCTTCTTTTGAGTTTAAAGTTGATAATCCAAAAATATTGCACCAATCAAAAGTTAAGGATACCAATAACTTCTTCAAACAAACTTCCAAGACAAAATTACCCTTTAACACTTAATTAAAATAACAGTTAACATTAGTCAAACATTGTTTTAGGACAATATTGCACCATTTTTTCCATTTTCGGGTTAACATTGTGCCAATTGAAAGTTAAAAATGCCAATTGCATCAGCTAGAAAACTTTCAGGGGCAAGTTTTCCCTATCCCAAATGTAAATAATAATAAATTATAGAAGACATGCATTTGGGAGCTCATAGAAAGTAGTCATAGCCAAATGAGATAAGAACGTATTTGATCGACACCGAAACATGCCAACAGGTTTTCAAACACACATGCACCATAAGTAGTGTTGTTATATTAATTGATTTAATTGCTGCTATAGGTTGAGTTGATCTCCCTCTGTCTCTCTCTCTATATAGAGAACACTTCAAAGTAAGAAAATAGTAAATATCTACTATCAAGCAATTGTTGATTTTTAGTGGAAGCTAGGGGCTGTGTTCGCTTAAACGATCGAGCACAATATTTCCCTTTTGTTTGGAGAGAAAAATAAGGAGAAGGAAAAATTCTTAAAAATAATAATTTTTTACTATTATAGGAAATTTTTTTCTTCTAGTTTTTTTTTTCCTACCTGTATTTTCTTCCCACTTTCTCTTCCATCAAAACCAAGCCTTCATATTCAAGTTTTGTGTGAATGCAAAAATTGTTTTTGTGAGAGTTATTCTTATTAGGCATGACAAAATTCATATTTGATTCAAATAATAGTGATTAATTTTTCCCATATATAAGCAAAGAGAAGAACAAAAAAAAAGTATATTTCAAGGTTATTTCCCAACTATATATTAATGCATCTCTGACTAATAGCGTTGGTAGGTTTTAACCTAAATAATAATAATAATAATAACAATAATAATAATAAATATGAAAAGAAGTTAACACACGCAAATATATATATATATATATATATTAGTGCATCCAAAATTGTGAACGCTTCCAAATAGGGGAGGAAAAATAAATTTAAAAAAGACATGCATATATTGGTTACGTACGGGAGTGTCTACATTTAGAGCGCTTTCGAAGCTCTCTAAAAAAAAAAAAAACATTTTTGTAGGCTTTTTTTTTTTTTTAAATAGCAGTAAGGATTGGTTTCCCAGATTAATTATATGTCGGGAACCAGTAATCTCTTTTTGTCGGGGAAAGACTCAAGCCACCGCTTGAGGTGGTCGGAAAACAAACAGGTAGCCATTTCATATATGGAGAGCAAAAGTAAAGAATCAAAACATATATTAGAACCCACGAATAAACATGAACAAGCTAAGTGGACAGAGAGAGAGAGAGAGAGAGAGAGAGAGAGAGAGAGGAATATATATTACCATGTTATGAAAGTTCTTGAGATGAAGAAGAAAAGGGAACCGATAGGTGGATGAAGATATTGAAAGCTTTGTTTGGTTCTTTGGCGGTCTATAGTCGACTGAAGGAAACAAACAGGTTGCTTCTCATGTTTATATAATGATTACATCTTCTCTTTCGTTTGCCTCTCTCCCATATAGACAACAGAAGTGAGCCAACCAGTACGCTCACAAAATTAAATTTTAGTACCAGTGAACGCAGACTGTGGATCCACATTTCGTATGCATATTCTCTCCAAGTTATTATTATAGGATACCTTGTAAAAAAAAAAAATCGTTAATCTTAACATAAGGCATATGAAAATTATTTATTATTATTTTCTAATTTTACTCATGTTTACATTTATTCTATAGCTCAGCGCATACTATGCATCTCCCTCCATTCTCAAATATAAAAGAAATTACCATGTGTCTCTTTATTTTTATTTGTAAACAAAATTTTAAATTTTAAAAAGTATTTATCACATTTTTTCAAATTATTCATATAAAATTAATATTTTTTTGCTAGAAATTTTTTTATTAATTATAGAGATAATTTAGTTCAATTTTTTTAATTTTAAACATAATTATTATACTTAACAAACTTTTTAAAATGTTTGATTTAATTATTTTCTTTTATATTTAAAAATAGAGGGAGTAGTATACAAATGATGTGATGCAATGTAAGAATTTTTGGTGAGGGAAATTTGACGGTTAAGTGGTTAACTGTCAAATTAAATTATACAACCATCATTTTTTTTTTTAGTGTTCAAATTAGTTGCACAACCATATTGTGGTGTGAATGGGCAAATGCACCTCCGATTTTAGAAAAAAATCACAAGTAGGGTACCTTTTTGAACTAAATAATAAATATTTGAGCTCAAAAACTAATTAAATAATTTTATATTTTAATAATTGAGATAAGATATGAATATCATATTTACATAAAAGACTATGTTAACATGTTTGATATAATTTTTTAAAAATAAAAATGAGGATCAATTTACTTATGCTATTACAACCGTAGTCCTAATGTAATTATTATTTTTTAAAATTATTAATTTTTAAATTAAATTTTCTTATACTCCTAACTCTGGTTCTGACTTCGTCACCAGTTCAAATTATATAAAATGTTAGATTTGACCGTTAATATACTTAACCGTCAAATGTTGCAATTGGTTTTTGGTGACAAATTTTGCAATTTAAAGTCAAACCTATTTTGTATAAGAAACTCCTCGTGCCTATGATGCTTCTTTCCTTTCTTTTTTCACTCTCTTATTACATATTTTGGATTTTAAAAATTTATAATTTGTATTTTAAACAATGAATATTCAATATTATAATGTCAAACCTAATTTTAAAAATTTAAAAATAAAAAAAATTCAAGCCCGACTCTAAAACCAATTAATAAAAATCAAGCGAAAAAAAAAAAAACTATCGATTTAGAATAAAACGACTTTAAAGTCAGGGTACAATGGATCGACCCATTTCCAGGCTCTGGCAAAATAAAGGGAAAAGATTCAAAGAATCCCATCACCGAGATCCCTTTCATCTAGCGTTGTAAGAAAACAATTATTTTCAAAGTGGATAAACATCTACATGATACACTATGCACATCCAAATAGATGCCAAACAAATCACTTATTCTTATCAATCCCTGTTCCCATATTAAAACATTATATTGACTTTTTCTCCAATAATTTTTCTAGACATTTTATAGAATTTTGTTATGCTTACATATTTTCATATGATTTAAATGTTAGAATAATAAGGACAATATCTTTAAGTTGAGAAGGTGTTAAGTTATCATCATCTCTCATAAAAATATCTATTTTTAATTATTAATGAGATAAATTTATTATTTATTGTTATAAGAAATAATCTCTCTAAATTCAAGTGCGATTGGTTAGTCCAAAAAAAGAAATTCAAATGCGAGTGACATAAAATTTTTAAATAATTTTGACATTTTTGTTGTATCAAAGGATTTGAATTTTATGAGATAAAGAAAAAGAATTTCAATTTTATCCTCTATTTATCTCAGTCTATACTTGTTTTACTTTATTTTAGTTTGTTCAATAAATTTGGAAATACCGGATTAATTATTTTTGTTTGATTGTTAAAATAATGGGAAAAATCTTTTTAACTGTTTAAAATTTGCATTTACTTGTTTATATTTTGAGAAAATGTCATAACATAAAGAAATATCAGATATCAATCAATTTTTTTGTTTTTTTGTATATTTTGCGACTCAGACCTATTACCAATTTAACATTAAGCACTATGTGAATTTGAACTAAGGTACGTTTTTGCCTATTTTAATAACTGATTTTAACAGCTTTCCTTTAAAATTACTATACAAATTTATATATGCTTGCGCATATATATGTTAGGATTGAAATGTCCACATAAAATATATTAAAAGACTATAAGCTTTATGCATTAGATCTAGTTGGATAAATAATAATAATAACTACTTTGTCCGTTCAAAAATATAACATATTTTTTGAGGAGTTGAATGTTTAAAAATATAAAATATTTTTAATCTTTTGAGGTGTTATTATTACATTTTTTTTAAAAATATTCCTATTAATAGTGACTTTATATTTATTATAAGATGTTTAATAAGAATAAATATAAAAATAGGGTTAATTTAAAAATAGGTAATCACTTTATTAAAAGTAAAATTTAATTAAAAATATTTTGTATTTTTAAAAGGAAGGGGTAAGAGTTTAGTAATTGAAATTTTTTTTAATTTATCTTTTTAAAAAAAATTTATAAGAATCGCATCACATGAATAACGTCTATAAATGGATAAGATCATGATACTACAGATTGATGAGCACTTGAGCAGATGTGATATTGACAGATTTTAATTTGATCTGACTCGGTGGTGGAATCGGTTTGTTAAAGTAACGTACTGTGAAACCCTTGGGTTGATTTTATGAATTTATTATTTTTATATTTTTAATTTATAAAATTATATTAATTCATTCATAAATTTAAATTAAATAAAATTTAATTAAACTTATGAATTGACTCTGTAAATTTTTTAATTTTAAGTTTTAAATTTATAAAATTATATTAATTTGTTCATAAATTTATTAAATAAAATAAGTATATATTATGTAAAATTTGATTTATAAAAGTGATACAATTCAGTTTAATGAAAAGTAAAACAAAAACTAATATTGATAAAAAAATCAAAAATAAGTTCCCCGTTTTTAAAATTTTTATATTGAATAATTTATGAATGTAAATATATTTAATTTTAATAATTTATATTTAAAATATATTTAAATTAAATTATGATCATATTTTATATTTTAATTATTTAATTATATACTTTTAAAAGCTATTTATTAATAGAAATAAATACTTATAAATTTATGATTCGAGTTCACGTTTCAAGTTTATATCTCCATCACAAGTTTATTTAAATTTATGAGTTTAATAATTTTAAATAACATCATCGTATAATATGATTTACTTTAAGAATAAGTTTTTGATGAGTATAAATTAATGCTCATAGGTACCGTGTCTCTATAATTACAGAAATAAAATGCAAGAATAACGAATCAGGTTATATTTGGGGGAAAAGAAAAACTCGAGGAGATTGTTATTGGATGCTGGGATTGAGATTTAGGAAAATTCAAGATCTTTGAAGTAAAGTGAGATGACCTAATAAAAAAAATAAAACACAATATAAGTCCCTATATTTTGATTATATTTTTTAAAATTTCTATAATTTTATTTTATTGCTTTCAGTAATTTCTTTAGTTTGATCCTTTCACAATATCAGTCTTTATAATTTTAAAAATACACATAATTAAAGGCACTCACGAAATTAATTTTTTTATGTATAATTAACTTTGTTAATCCAAGTATTGACGTGTACTTAATATTACCTTCGTCTTCCATATTGTATCTAATCCAGATATATAGTAAAACTTTTTTAATGCTGGTTGGCATTTTTTTTAATTATTCTGTTTAACCCAAATATTTTGGCCCCTTACCTTCTATTTTTAATTATACATAGTCAATTTATTTTCTTGTCATATATTTTTATCATGTTAGCAAAATGGTTAGTAGAATTACAACAAAATTAATTTCATCAGTGCTAGTTCATCGTTGTTATGTATTATTTTATGACTCTAGGGACTAATGTTACAAACCGATCAAACTAAATAAAGGATTGAGAATAACGAAATAAAATTATAGAAAATAAATTTTTTCTTAAAAAATCATTAATGAAGGACTATATTTTTTTTTTCAATCGGATTTAGGTTTCCTCGTTTCAATTTATTAAATTTCATCCAGTAACCTTTTTAGAAGTCCATAATAAATAATTGCTAGTCTCATTTTCAAGGTTCCCGAGAAGTCTAATTATTTTTTAAACAAATACAACATTTTCTTTATTTTAAAGACAAAGATACACTTCTAATTGTATTTTACTCCATCTATCTTAAATTATAGAATACTTTTAAAGAAGTTTTTTTATTTTAAAATATAAAACACTTTGAATATATTAAAGTTTCACTAAATGCTCTAGTTTCAGTATTATCTTCTCTCTCTCTCTCCATAATTAATTTTTATCACTTCTCTTTTCATTATATTAAATGATGGGTATTTTGAGAAGTTTATATTTTTTGTTTTGAAAAGATAAAGTTGTTAGGTGTATTTAATGAGTTTTATGGGTATGTAAAATTTTATCTAAAAGTATTTTATAATTTAAGATAAAGAAAGTATTTTATAATCTTCACTGACAAGTTTGTAAATAAACAATAAATACTAATCCCTATGGCCCCAAATATATATATATATATATATAAGAGCTAGTTAATTAATTCATATAAATTAAAAAAATAGGTAAGTTAATTAATCATTTGTGAAAAAAAATGTCTACTGATTTTTCCTAAAAATCATTCCTCTTAATAATCTATATGAGAGTATTAAATTTAAGACCAAGACAAAATCAACAATTAAGTCTTATATTTGGGACGGGACATAATAGAAAAGTAGACATAAGTGTACTATTTACTCCAGAAGATTGGGAGCTGAAAAAGGCTTCGTCAGTGTCACTCTTCTCACCTTATTATTCCCTTCTGTCTCCTGCATCGTTTGTTAGATTCCTTAAAACAAATCATATCTGAAATTTATCAACAAAACTGAACAACCCATTATTCAAATTAACTACCAACGTAACGAAGGGAGAAGCCAACAGAGAGAGAGAGAGAGAGAGAGAGAGAGTTGAGGAGAAGGGCGTGAAGCTGAAGAGGACGAAGGAATAATGAAGGACAGTCTGAGAAAGCAAGTTAAGGAAGCGGATACCTATTTGAGACAAAAGCAAAAGTTGTTGGTCTCTCCAAATTCATGAAGACAGTGACTCAGGCAGCTGCCAGCTTGCTATTGATGAGGATTTTTTTTTATTAAAATTAAACTTATAAGTTAGTAAAACTTATAATCATTATTTAATGGAACTATTTTGAGAAATATTTCCTCCGTTTTAAAATGTAAATAAATTTTCACCAACTTACGTAGTTTTAAAAAAAAAATTTGAATTTAACTACCCTTATAATTAATGAAATAAGTTGTCTCATCAAAATAAATTTTGATTTTAAAATGGAAATTTGGAAAAATATAATGAATACTTCTTGAATTTTGTAATTTTGTTTATAAAAAATTAATGAAGTTTGTGGTAGCTTCTTGTATAATAAAAAACGGAGGGACTATACTAGTATTAGCAATACTCCCTCATGTCATTATAATAAAGCACCTTCTAAAAGAGATGGATGATCCTTATTACTCTCCTCCGTCCTTATTATAAAATATTTTTTAAAAGAGATTTATGATTCTTAATATAACATAATTGGTAGAGTATTAATTATATTTAATAATTATATTTTTCAATATTACCCTTATACTTATTAATTATGAGAGAGAATGCAATGTAAATTTTAATTTTTTTAATTTAAATAAGGGTAGAATTGGAATTTTAATTTTTTAAGACAAAGTTAATGATCTAACTACCTTTCTTTGATTCCAATGAGGTGGTTAGAAGCGTCTTAAAATAAGGATTAAAGAAAGTGTAAGTTACTCGATGGAGTATTAATTAATTATTTTCAATACTACCACTATTTAAAGTCATTCATGTAAATATAAAAATTTTCAATTTAAGGCAAACACAAAAAATTAATGTATTTTGAGAAAAAATTAATAATTTAACTACATTTCCTTAGTTTGAAAGAGGAGATTAGAGGTTCCTTATAATATAAACCTTCCTCCAATCCAAAATATAAGACACATTTAATTAATTACTTCACAATAATTTAGAAAATTGTTTGAAGTTATTATATCATTTAAATAGAAAAATGATTATTCCTTGTTAACATTATCCTCAAATTAAAATCAATATATCTTAATTACTTTTACTTTATTTTTATTTAATCTCTCTATAAAACAATTAAAAAAAGGGACTTATGAAAAAAATTAGTTAATGCTATCTTGACTATTTGCACAGCGTGTCTTAAATTTTGGGCTAACACTAGCAAGAATAAATTACAAAATATCTTATAATTTAGACCATTGGAGTAATTCAGACATCTATTTTTTTATACGTATTCACTACTCATTTATAACTTTTCATGATGTTGAAAATTATTCATTTACTATAATATAAACAAATTAATAATATATTGCAATGTAATTAGTTTAAAAAAAGGAGTATATTTTTAGGGTAAAAGGGCAATTCAATCCTAAATTATATGCCTAAGAACATTTGAAATCCTAAATTTATTTTTTGTGCAATGTTATTCCTCCACTTTTGAGAACAATATAATGTAGCCCCTACCGTTAATACATAAAAGTTAAATTTAAATGTTAGTTGATTAGAAAATTATAGAAAAGGTCAAAAATCATTAAAAAAAATAATAACAAAATTAGAAAAAATGACTCAAAAATTACAAATAAAAACCCAAAAAATTTCAAAAAATGATTAAAAAATTTTATTAGTTCTTTTTTGCAATTTTTAAGATTCTTTTCTGTCATTATTTGGTCAACTAATAGTCAACGTTAATTTTTGTTAATAGTAAAGGTTATATTGCATTATTTTTAAAAAATTGAAGGAAGAACATTGCATAAAAAATGAGTTTAGATCCTAGATGCTCTTGCTAATTTAAGGTTTAAATTGCTTAGTTAACCCATATTTTTATAAAATAATTCATTATCTTTTTAAATCTTATTAAAAAGATTAGAAAGATTCATAATTCAAAAAGCATGTAATTACCCATTGAATATGCATAGAATTATCGAATCCAATGAATATACTGCCGTTCAAAATGGTAGTTGTAGCTCATATACAGTATCAGTTCAAAATCTTTGTACATTTTGTCTCAATAATTTTAACATTCATTTTTAAAAAAAAATTGGGATAAGTCATCAATAATTATCTGGTCATATTTACAATTCAGGCATTTTTTTATTTTTTTATTTTTTCAAATAAAAAAACTCCATCAAAAATAAATTTTATTTATCATTTACAAACATTTTATTCAGCTAAATAATATTGTTATTGACGTAACAATAAACAAACTACAAAGAAGTACGTAACTATTTGATACATGCTTAAGGATATATTTGGTTGTGAGGGATATATTCTCTGCTGTTGCTTACCCCCAAAAAAAAAAATCAGAAGTAGCTTTAACTATATTTTTGTGTAATATTATTTTTAAGTATACAAAAGAATGGTTTTACATTGCTATACAATGACATAACAATCATTTTTATCACCATCATATTTATTTATTTAAATCAAAAAAAATTTTGCGTCACATTTATTTTAAATATATAAATGCATCAACATATATCCTATAATGCAACCGCGGGGGACGACCGTCAGCTGTTTTTTTTTTTTAAAAAAAAATTAAATTGTAGAAATACGTATGCCTTTAATTATTAATTAATTAAGGCCATAGATCCACCGACACCTAGTAATACACTTGCGAAAAATATTGGACTAAACAAACGAAAGGGAAAAACAACACGTGTTTTTACTTCTCAAGGGAAAAAAATTATTTTCTAGTTAAACTTCGTTTTCATTTTTGGCCTGAAAAGTAGTCAAACGTCTACTTATTCAATCCTCTCTCTCTCTCTCTCTCTCTCTCTCTCTCTATATATATATATATATATAATAAAAGTTGATTTCTGGCCCAAAAAAAACATAAAAATTTATTTAAATTGTAAAGAGTTATTGTGGTTGTCTGGTTAGAATATCAAATAATTTTTATTTTTACCCTTATAATTTAATAGTTTTCTTGTAATTTGAGCAAGTATGTGAGATTTTTTTTAATTAATAAGGACCGTGTTGGAATGATTTTTAAAAAAAAAGTAATCTAAATTTTCAAAAGCTATTGGTTTGATTATTGCTAATCCTCACAAATCTCAACTCTTCTTGAATGATTTTTAATTAATGATGATATCAAGATGGAAAATTTCAGAATTATCTCTTCAAGGCATACGATGAACTTAATTCATGGGACTACAAATTGTGGAACTATATTGCCATAGCAAAATTGTTATGATCTATTGAGAAAAAGAAAAGGAAAAAAAAAAAAGGGAAGAAGAAGATAGCATGTGGATCAAATGAATGAATAACGTGTCATAAAAAAGGAGAAAAATGTGGTCTCTCACACAAGTGGCTGCAAGAACAAGCATTTGATTCTTGCAAGCCCCTATTGGGGTAAATTTAATGCGCCAACTACCAAGGTAATATTCCTTTTTATTTTATAGTGCAAAAAATAGACTCCTCACAAAAGATATGTTAGTATCTTTGAGAAAAAAATATCATTGTTGATCCTTATAATTATATCACATTTTGTTATTAGTTTTTATATTTTTTTTTAATATTTCAGATCCCTTTAGTTTTTCCTATCTACAATGTTAGCCTTTTTAGTTTTACTCCCTCTATGTATAAGAAGTTTTTTAGAATTTTTTTTCCTAAATATAATAGATTGTTAGCATAATTTATAATGAATGGACCATTATACCTTATTAAATTGAGAAAAAAAAAGATAAATACTCTCATTAATTTACTTTGAAAAAAAGATTCATTTTTATTTACAATAATTAAGAGCAAAATTGGATTGTTGTTATGCTTCTAATTAGATAACCAACTTTTATTGGTTTGCATTATTCGGTTAAAAGCATCTTATATATAGGGATGTGGGGAGTAAACATAAGCTAGATGGAGGATGATATGATACTAATAATAGTGCTAAATTATGTGATGTCTAACTAACCATATTAATGAGGATGCTAACATGTTTAAAACACAATTAGTTGGCAATTTGAACTGGCAATTAGGAAAAAAAGGGGACAACTGCCTTTTGGCAAAGCTTGTTCTGGACTTGTAGCGACAACACTTGTTAGTGTTGAAAAGTAATTTTCAGTTATTGTGAATTAAGATCTTATGCATCAAATGTTCTAATTTAATATCGTTTGTGTTTCATCGTCATCCCCTTTAAGTATATTTAAAAACAAAGAGATTAACAGTATAGGTGGAAAAAACTATAGGAACGTGGAATTTAAAAAAAAAAAAGTATAGCAACCGGCAACATATGATAAAACTATAGAAATCAATAATTATATTTTCTATGTACGGTAATTATTGAATCATATGTATATCATGCAATGATATAATGAGATGTTTATTATTCACTTGTGATGGGTCCAAGGAGTTTGTTTAATGGTGTTATGAATTGGATTAATGCTAGATTTATGAATAAAAGAGGAAAATAATGCATATCTTATTTTAGGGAAAATTATAAATTTGGTGTATAGGTTTTAATATTTTGCATTCACACGCACAACTTCCCTTTAAATTTTAATATTTTGTACCTTTTTTTTTTTTTTTAGTTTACAAAGTTAGCACATCCTCACCTTAAGAGTCTGAGCTTCGCCAATGGAGTCATTTCCACATTTGTTCAAACAGAACAAAACTGGGAAATATATTTTAATTTGTATGTTGTTGTAGCAGTGGCCCACTACATATTTTCTTGGCATGAAAAAACGTCTATTTTGGATAGAGTAATTATAAATTATTTGATTAATGTAATATATATATGTTTAACAGGATATTATTATCTTTTTATTCAAATTTCAAATTACACTTAGGTGTAAAAAGACATAGTTATAATCTTTAAATTTTGTGAGATTTATTTATAAATAAATCAACTCTATAAGACCTTTATGTAGTTTGTCTTTCATTTCATTTCATTTTATGTTTATTTCTTATTTACATCGTGGCTCAAGGAGTTTAGAGTAAAGGCAGTACTCCTTTCATTTTATTTTATAAGATTTTTTAGGTGATTTGTTGTCCTAAAATATAAAATATTTTTTTAAAAATAAGATTTTATTGATAATAATTATTTCATTATTATCTTGTGTTATTTCGCTATTTAAATAATTTTTCCCTTCCTCTCTTATTATTAAAGGGTAATTTTAGAATTTATAAAAAAAGTAAGATTATAAACTATATTTTATTAACTTTATTGATATGTATAGTTTTTATCAAAAAATAAAAAAAATTCTCCCTGTCCAAAAAATAAACATTTTTTTCAACTAATCTTGATTTAATATGTAAGGTATTTTACAGATACTACTTATCTGTTACTCATCGAAAGTACCTTTGATAGATATTACCAATAATTATAATTTTGTAAAATATATTTGAAACATAAGACTTTTTTAAAAATTAATGCCTTTTATTTCTTATGGAGGTAGTATTATAAGCATGTATAAAATCATAGTAAGGAAGCTTTTGTGACTTTTAGAGTTTAACATAACCACAATTTGAAATTTTGAACTGATTAATGATAATATCTCCAGTTTCAAATATTAGTTTTTTTAAAAAAAAACATTCTAAGATTCTAATAAAATAAACGTAAACATCTAAAATAAATCTCATTATATTTTATACATATTCTATCATATTTCTTTGAGTTAAATGGGATTCATAATTTTACGAAGGGATGGAAATTAAATATGATGTTTCAATTAGGAACTTCTAGCATGTTTTGACATGTGAAAGGCAGATTTGAATTCGATAACTGCACTTAATACAAGTATTAAATGTTTGTACTATTTGAGCTGTGAAAATTTAAATTAATAATTATGAATTCATACTTCACTTTAGATTAATGAGTGAGTGAGTTTATTTGAATTGTGAATTTTAATAGCTCATATAATATGTACATTTGACGTTTATATTAAATATAGTCACTGAATTTAAATCTGTAAAACGCCAAGACATTGTCATGGTCACCGGCAATAATTACGAAGAAAACCAAACAAGATATGAATTGATTCAGAAATAAGTTACAGAGGAATTCTGATATTTATCAAACCAATTCTATGAATTGTACCTCAATCAACACTTGTCTTTGTGGTGCATCCTCCAGATTACCCTGATCTTCATACATGGCCTCTTGCCCAGCTCAACAGCCACGTCTTCCATTTGCTCACCTGAGGCCTTGTAAGCATCAGCGTCAGCATTCATGACAGGCATGTGGTGCATGGAGCTCACACGCTGAAAAGAAACTTCAGATGTGTGTGGTATGTGTTATGCGTGAATTCGAGAATAAGACAATGGCGCGTGAGGTAGTGGTTGGCAATGAAGTTGTCATTCTAGGAAAAATTGAGGAGCTAAAGCAAAGGTGAAAATACGAACGAGCCCGAACTTTAAAAGTCTCATTCAAGAGATGAGCAAGTAAACCGTTTCTCATGTGAGGCAAATTCAACATGTCACGCGTTCAACACAAAATATATATATATATATATATATATCAGTATCACTTGTTTTTGAACCATATTATATTAGTCAACATTTTTTTGGCGAATAATTGATGGTTTTACTCTGCACTATAAGTTAATATTATTTTTTAGGACCATGTAAATCCTCTAACATTGAAATTTATAAATTTTTGTGATGTTTCTTAATTTGGACATTTTTGTTTATTTTATTAATTTTTATGAATATAAAATCTTCTTATTCTTCTTAACAAGACAAATTGCGATGAAATTAATATATTCTCAATTTTAAAGGATTCATTCCGCATGTTTTAAACATATTAAATAAAATCTAATTATTGCATTTTTTTTATAGTTTTCCATTTTTATGTTTTACACATATAAAAATAAAATTTAAGTATTTCAATTTTTATAAATTTACTTTTAAGTATTAATGTTTTAAAATTAATTTCACAAAATATTAAAATTTCCATTAGTATAAATATATTTTTAGTAGCACTTTAATTGAAAGTGCTACTTTTCTAAGATGCCCATATAACTTAATTGTCTGATATGCTTAGCACTAGAGCCGGTAATTCGAGCTAAGCCCGACAGGCTAGCCCGAATTGACCCGAAAAATTTTAGGGCTGGGCTTAAAAAAAATATTTTTTTATGTTTGGGCCTATTCGGGCCAAGCCCTATCGGGTTCGGGCTTGGCCCGAATACCCGAATAAAAAATTATATTTTTAAAAAATATATAAAATATAATAAATATTAATTAATTCTTTAAATTTTAGATCATTTTATACTAAAATACCATATATTTGAATCCTAGACATCATTTAAGTATTAAAAAAATATATTTTATATTTTTTATAAAATAAAATAATTAATTTCAAAGTGAAAAAATTAATTAAAAATAATTTTAAAAATTAAATTCAGGTATTCGAGCTGCCCGAAACCTGAAGAAATTCGGGCTGGGCTTAGCTATTCGAGCTTCTCAAGGATACGGGCCTGTTCGGGTCCGGGCCTATTCGGGCCGAGCCCGAATAAGCCCGGCCCGCCCGAATTCCCAGCTCTACTTAGCATTACCTTATGAAAAAATGCCCAATCCAGTCCAAAGAAAAGTAGTTTGAAATAATTTAGACATTTTTAGACAATGTATGTCATCCTTGTCCACTTAGCCTAGCTCGAGATTTACACATACACATCTCACCATGTACACGCATTTCATATGCATGTATATAATACTAACATTGTTTAGGATCAATTGAGGAGTGAGGGGGTTTAATTTTTATTTTCAATTTATATTGTTCATTTCTTTTTAACTTTAGCTTGTTCATATGGATTTCTTTTGACTTAATTAAAAACATGCACAATATATTTTAAGACACAAGAGTTTTTTTCATGTCATCATAAGGAAAGTAGCAACACCACTTGAAGAAGGGCAGTCTAAGGTTGCCCAACCAACTGAAATGCTTTTACATCCAACAAGTACTGGATGGACAAAAGAATGCAAATGTAGCTCATTCATCCTTTAAGCTGGGCATTAGAGAAGGGCTCTATGCAATCTGTCCATGTATAGCCCAACTACTTTGTATTAATTTGTATAGGTTCGTCCCATACATATATTGGGCATTCTAGGTTGATGTCTCCTTTCCCTTAGATATGATTCTATTAGAATGATTCCTAGTGTTGGATGTTTTGGGGGGCTAGTGATAGTGTGGAATAGCAATCACATAAAGCTTCAAGTTTTGGCTGAGGATTGACAATTCTTTCATTTTCACTGTATCCTACTTGAGCATTGTCCCTTTTTGGCAACAACAGCCTATGCCCTTCTACACTCTGGTTTTAAGGAAGTTTTGTGGTGGAAGCTCTTACAAATTTCAACTGAAATTATTGAACCATGGATAGCATTTGGTGATTTCAACGACATTACAGATGCTTCTGAACAATTTAGTGGTAAAACTGGCAATCTAACTCGATATGGACGATTTAAGGACAGAATGAATGATTGCAATCTCGTGGATTTGGGCTTCTCAAGGTCAAAATTCATATGGAAGGGCCCTCGACTACATGGTTGCTCTCACCTCTTTGAACACCTTGATAGAGCTTTGGGTAATGGCTTGTTTATGTCCTTATTTCCTAATTGCTTCATTAAAGTTATAACTAGAATTTCCTTCTTTAACCATAATCCTCTTTCAATTTCACTACAACATAAGAATAGTTTTATGGGTACTTCTAAACCCTTTCGATTTGAGGCCATGCGGTTATCCCATGAGAACTTTAAAACTTTCCTCTATGAACAATGGTGTAAGAGTAAGGATCCAGAAACAAATTTAAATAGCATTTGCAGTGCTGTTCAAATTTGGAATAAAGATTTTTTTGGCATGGTTGAAAAGAGGAAGATGAATGTTTTGGCGAGATTAAATGGGATCCAAAAGTCCCCTACTTATCCATACTTTAAATTTCCAAGTAATCTAGAACGAATTGGATGAAATTTTGACGAGAAAATTAAGTGGTTTCAGAAAGCTCATACAGAATGGATTAATAGTAGGGATAGAAACACTAGATACTATCACCTAAAAACCACTATACGAAGAAGAAGGAATAGAGTGCTAGCTCTTAAAAATGATTTTGGTAGAATTATTGAAGATGAGTTGGAATTTCAAGCTCTGGTTATTCATTATTTCAAGAACCTCTTTAGCCTAGAGGATACGATTGAGACTCGGTTAATAACCAATACCTCCTTCCTTGCTTTGGATACAGAACTTACTGCAAATTTGGTTGGTATTCCTTTTAAGGACGAAATTAAGAGAGCTTTATTTTCTATAGGCCCCCACAAAGCTCTAGTTTATGATGGTTTCTCTCCAATTTTCTTTAGAGCTAATTGGGAAGAAGTGGAAGAATCGTTCAATTAGTTTGTAATTGTTTTCTTTAAAGATATGATTTCAATGGAAGAAGCAAATAAGACTCTTATTTCTTTAATCCCCAAAAGAGATAAGCTTGATGGAGTGTTTCATTTTCGACCTATCTCTCTGTGCACTGTTCACTACAAGTACATTACTAAGATCTTGAGTCAAAGACTAAAAACTTGCTTGGACAAAATCATCTCTCTGTTTCAAGTGAGCTTTGTTCCTAGACGCCAGATTCGAGATAATATTATAATTGGACAGGAAATTGTACACATCATGAAGAAAGCTCAGAGGAAAAAAGGTTTCCTTGCTATGAAAATTGATCTTGAAAAGGCTTATGATAAAATCCAATAGGACTTCCTCAAGCAAGTTTTGGAGGAGGCGGGTATGAGTAATGATTTTATTGCTTTAATTATGAAATGCATTACTAATGTATTTTATAATGTATTATAGAATGGCTCACAAATTAAGTTTTTCTCCCCCCAACGAGGTTTTCATCAAGGAGATCCGATCTCACTTTTTTTGTTTGTGTTTTGTATAGATAGAATCTCTTATATTATTAGTGATGCTGTGGATTCAGGTCAATGTGTAACACACTAAATTTCTTTTTTTTTTTAATAATTTAACTCAACCATAGTTGGGTTACAGCCGGTCCCAAGCCCGGGTAAAGGAGGAGGGTTGTGTTAGGCCATCAACAGCCAATGTAAAAATTTGTTGAATCTATCATGAACATGGACAATAGACGTTATAATGTTAATGCTAGGTCGTTGCCCGTAAGTAACGCGCTGCATGGCTCGAGTACAGTGATAAGTGAGTTAGAGCCGCTGCATCGGCGCCCGGATGTAGTGTTAAATGAGCAAGGGCTACCGCGTCATTTTGGACGCACGCGGCTAAAGAAGTTAGTCCATAAGAGCAAAATTAGATTTGGTACTTGGAATGTTGGGACATTAAATTGTAAATCTGTAGAGGTTGTAGGGGTTATGATTCAAAGGAAAATCAATATCCTTTGCTTGCAAGAAACAAAATGGCGTGGAGAAGAAGCTAAGGATATTCAAGGTTTCAAACTTTGGTATACAGGAAAAGTAAGTGCACGCAATGGAGTAGGCATCATTATAGATAAGGAGTGGAAGAAGAACGTTGTAGAAGTTAGCAGAATTGGAGATAGAATTATTTCTTTAAAAATGATAATTGGACGTGAGACTGTTAATATTGTTAGCGCTTATGCGCCGCAAGTCGGGATAGAAGCCAGTCTTAAGGAATTATTTTGGGAGGATCTGGAGGGGTTGATTCGACACATACCACAGAGTGAAAAGATTTTTATTGGAGGAGACTTTAATGGGCATGTCGGGAGGGAAGCTGGTCAGTATGCGAGGGTGCATGGTGGTTTTGGTTTTGGAGAGCTAAACAATGAAGGGCAAACTCTTCTTGATTTCTCATTGGCGTATGATTTTAAGATTGCCAACACTTGTTTCAAGAAGAGAGATGAGCATCTCATCACCTACAAAAGTGGAGCCTCAAGGTCGCAGATTGATTTTCTTTTGGTTAGGAACACAGATAGAAAACTTTGTAAAAATTGTAAGGTGATCCCTGGAGATGCTGTAACGACACAACATAGGGTCCTAGTCCTTGATGTGTGTATTATGAGTAAAATCCAAAAACGTCGACAAGTAGTAACACCAAGGATTAGGTGGTGGCAATTAAAAGGTGAGAAGCAAGATATTTTCAAGCGAAATCTTTTGGATAAAGGAATTTGGGATTCTCAGGGAAGTGCTAACATCATATGGGAGGATATGGCTAAAAAGATACGGGAGGTTGCAAAAGTAGTTTTGGGAGAATCGAAAGGTCCTGGTCCGAGAGATAAGGAGTCTTGGTGGTGGAATAATAGTGTACAGGACAAAATCAAGTATAAGAAGAACTGTTTTAAAGCCATACATTTGTGTAACAATGAGGAAAATTGGGAGAGGTACCGTATGGCTAAGAAGGAAACTAAGAGAGCTGTGGGTGAAGCTCGTTCTAAAGCTTTTGAAGAATTTTATAAGAACCTTGAGACGAAGGAAGGAGAGCAAAATATTTATAAGATTGCCAAGAGTAGGGAAAGAAAATCAAGAGATCTAGAACAGGTAAGGTGTATTAAGGATGAAGAGGGAAGAATTTTAGTTACAGATGATGAAATTAAAAATAGATGGGAGACTTATTTTTCTAAACTTTTCAATGATGGAGAGGATTCATCTAGTAACTTGGAGGATTTAGTAACTGGTGAAGGAGAACAAAATTTGTCATTCTATCGAAAAATACGTGATAAGGAGGTAAAGGAAGCTCTTAAGAAAATGGCAAATGGTAGAGCTAACGGACCTGATTGTATATCTATCGAAGCGTGGAAATGTTTAGGTGAAGAAGGGGTGAGATGGTTAACTAAGTTATTTAATGTGATTTTACGGTCCAAGAAAATGCCTGATGAGTGGAGGAGAAGTACATTAATTCCTATTTATAAAAATAAAGGAGATATTCAGAATTGTACTAACTATAGAGGGATTAAACTCATGAGCCACACAATGAAATTGTGGGAGAAAGTAATTGAGCACAGGTTGAGATTGGAGACAAGTATTTCTGAGAATCAATTTGGTTTTATGCCAGGTAGATCAACTACAGAGGCGATTTATCTACTAAGGGGATTAATGGAAAAGTATCGTTGTAAAAATAAAGATCTACACATGATTTTTATTGATTTGGAAAAAGCTTATGACCGTATACCAAGAGAAGTGCTTTGGAAAGCGTTGGAAAAAAAGGGAGTACGGATTGCTTATATTAAAGCCATACAAGATATGTATGAGGGGGTAAAAACTAGTATAAGAACGCCTAGTGGTCAAACAAAGGATTTTCCTATAAAGATTGGGCTACATCAGGGATCATCTCTGAGTCCTTATTTGTTCAACTTGATTTTAAATGTTTTGACGGAACATATTCAAGAGGAAATCCCGAAATGTATGCTCTTCGCGGATGATATAGTTCTTATAGCAGAGACAAGAGAAGAGGTTAATTGCAAACTTGAGTTATGGAGGAGGACATTGGAGTCGAAAGGTTTTCGTCTGAGTAGAAGTAAGACGGAATATTTATATTGTAAATTTGATAAAGGACTATTCGAAAATAATTTGGAAGTGAAATTGGGAGATCAAATTATACCTCAAGTGGAAAAGTTTAGATATTTGGGAGCCATTATCCAAAATGATGGCGAAATCAGTGGAGATATTTCACATAGAATTCAAGCTGGGTGGTTTAATTGGAGAAAAGCTAAAGGAGTTATTTGTGACCGTAAGGTGCCTAATAAACTTAAAGGAAAGTTTTATCGTACTGCTATCAGACCGGCAATGTTATATAGTAGTGAATGTTGGGCTCTAACGGGACAGCAAGAGCATAAAGTTGGAGTAGCAGAGATGAGAATGTTACGATGGATGTGCGGACATACACGTAAAGATAAAATTCGAAATGAGCACATACGTGAAAAAGTGAGGGTGGCACCTATTGAGGAAAAAATGGTAGAAAATCGGTTGAGATGGTTTGGGCATGTACAAAGAAGACCAAGGGAGGCACCAGTGAGAAGAGTGGAACATATAACTTTGAGTCCGATTAAGAGAGGTAGAGGAAGGCCTAAGAGAACACTCTTGGAAGTTGTTGAACGTGATCTCTTAATTAATAATATTTCTAAAAGCTTAATAAATGATAGAGCACAATGGCGTCTTGCAATCCATGTAGCCGACCCCACCTAGTGGGATAAAGGCTTGTTGTTGTTGTTGTTGTATAGTTGGGTTACAGCCACCCAACACATTTTTATATCAATAATTTCGATATAAAATATTTTATAATTGGCTTCAACTCACACACTATAACATTTCAGATAAATTTTTACCTCCCACATGCCATTAGGCTAAATCACATTTGTCCATCCTTATACTCCCAACAAGTAAACTAAATCACATTTGTCCATCCTTATACTCCCAACAAGTAAAATAAGCAATTTAGTCAATTTTCAACACAAGCCAGTTATTTGGCCTTATAATCATGCCATTTTAACCAATCCAAAATAAATCAAATATTAAAATTACAGTCATCCAAATTGTACCAAAAATAGAAATAGTTTGAAAGGCATGATTACATTTATATATTCATATAATTGACAATAAACAAAAAGCCCTAATATTGGCAATATAATACATTATAAATCATAAATTAAATACCCAATTAACATGAAGTAACACTAATCATAAATTAAAAGCATGGTTACCTTGTGGCTTTTTCAATAAATTATTCCTTAAAATTTCTCTCTCACCACAATCTTCACCAGTAATACAATCTACAAATAACATATTATTTATAAATATTAGTTTCAATTTTTGAAACTAATAAAATAATTCTAATAATAGAATTAAAAATATAACATAATTCCTAATCTCAATCTTAATACAAATCTATAGTTAATACTATTAAGTATAATTTTTAACTCCTCTTTTAATTATCAATAAACATTAATAATCTAAAAATCAACTTCTAAACTAATTTCTATTATCAAAATTTTCTTTTTATTTCATAAATTCGTACCTAAAATACTCAAAAATTAAAAATTAAGTCTCTAGCTTAGAATCATAATCCTATAGCCATAATAATTCATTTCTCATCCCAAATAATCATCTAAACCTCAATAAATCAACATATATTTTCAGATCTAGTCTAGAATTTGATCCATAAGCCACAAATTCAAAGATCACCAATAAATTTATACTCTAGAATATTTATTATACTACTAACAACCTCAAAAACCATATTTATTCAACATAAATTCATCCCTCTTCCAGATCTTAAATTTTCTACCACTACAAACTCAGAAACAAAAGAAAAAGGATGACTAAGAAAGAAAAAATTTTAGAACACTTACTTAGTCTTGAAAAGCTTAAAATCACATCCTAAATATCCTATTAAAAACTCTTACCTTAAAACCCTGCACCGGTGAATTTGGCTCACAGATGCTCTCTCTGCCGAAGCTCACGCACGAAAAAAGGAATGAAGAAATGAAGAAACAGGTGAGTTTTTATAAAAATTCAGTGGGTCCCACATTTTTTTTAATTATTTTCTCTCTCTTCTTCTTCTTCTTCTTCTTCTTCTTTTTATTATTATTTTATTACTGTTACTGTTGAGGCGGCGGACGAAGCAAATTCGTTTTCTTCTTCTTCTTCCTTTCTTTCTTGTTTTTACGCCTCTTTTTTTTATTATAATAATAATTTAATAATATTATTTTATTATTATTTTTTTATTTTTTTTTTAAATTATTTTTTTTTAATTTTCTATTAACCCAAATTAACTATTAAAATTTATATTGGGATGTTACACAATGGGTTCCTATTAATGTTACTAAACAAGGACCCTCAATCTCACACTTGATGTTAGGATTCTTGAATAATTCTTATGCAATTATAATTATCACAAATTACACATAAATCTAGCTAGAGTAGTTCAGCTCATTACATCTTTCTTATGTATTTGTACATGTCATCCTTCATTGCATCTTTCTAAATCTGTTACTGGGAGAGAAAAAACATATTTATAGTCATCATCTAATAAATGTAACCAATTAACTGCCTCTCTTTATATAAAGTTCATATATAGATATATATATATATATATATATTCAAATTAAAGGAAGTCGTATTAGCCTAGAACAACTAGGCCACAATTATTTTAAAAATGAAGTACAATGATCGCCACCATCGTCTCTATAGTCGCCATGCGCATGCATGATGATATATATCCTTTGATGAAATAGATTAAATCATACATGATGAAATTAAGTAGATACGAGATGATATATGATTCTCACAATATCTCTTTTTCCAATTAACCATACCTTAGTTTTCAGTCAAAGACAGAAGCTAGAGTGCAATGATGGGGGCAGGAGGGACCCACTGTTGAAGAGGAAAACATTCCCAAGAACCTTCTTCAGTACGAGAAAGAGTGAAATGCTTAGGTGTCCATGTTTGTCCTCTTGATTCTCTCTCTTTGAGGAGCTCTCTTTGTGTTTCTTCAACACGTTTCTTGGCTTCACTTGCTTTGTCCCACTCTCCTCTCATTAGGGCTTCACTAACTTCACTCCACACAGCCGCTGATTCGGTCGGCCACACACTCTGATGAATGATAATATATCCACACAATAAACAGCATCATCGTACTCATCACACACTCACCAAAAGTGCACGCATAATGTAATTAATTTCCCAGCTATGTCTTAATTATCCATTTGATTACATTTCTAATAAATCTAATAATGAAACATTTGTATGATATTTTCCTTTTTGTTTTTGAATAACCCAAGCGAGAAAAATAATATAGAAGTTAGGATATATTGTACTCCCAGTCCCTTTTGTAAGTCATTCCTACAATCCTCACTAATACGGGTGCAAAAAAAAAAATAGTAATAAAAGTGTGTAAAATTCTAAATATGCTTTTATATAAAAAATTTAAAAAGTAATGTTATGTTATTTTTTCTTTTTCATAAAAGGTAATTTTAAAAATATTATCTAAAAAGCCATATCATAATTTATAAATAGGACTAAATATACTTTTTAGAATGTATCCTATAAATGAGACCATGTATTGTGATGCATGTGCAATAGATGCGTATGTATTTACTTTTTTGAAAAAATTAATGTGCAAATCTTTCTAGTTTCTCTCAATTTAACTTTAAATTAGATCCCAATAGTTTATTTTACTTTAATTGAGCATTATTATTTGATATGTTAGATTTGTCAATTCTTATAAGTTAATTCAAAATTGAGAAAAACTATAAAGATATGCAAATTATATGTGATGTTATAAGTTATAAATATTATATGTATGATAGTCCCACATCAAATAATTAGAGAATTAATCACAACTATAGCACTTAGTGAGTCCTTCCAAAGTAGTTTAAATTATTTTGGTATAAGCAAGTGACAAGTCTTAGTTCATTAATTTTTAGGAGTAAAGGGCAAATTTGCTCTTAAATTATAGATCAAGTAGTGTCTATAATTTTAAATTTATTTTTTTATATAATATTTTCTTTTAAAATTTCAAAATGGTGTAATATTACTTATACTATGAATAAATATTAACTTCGAATGTTAATTGACAAAAAAATCACAAAATTTATTTTTTTTTGTACTTTTTTTCATGGCACTTTTATATAATTTTTTAGGTTTTTTTTATATTTTTGTATCAACTAACAGTCAAAAAAGAATATTGTATAAAAAATGAGTTTAAAAAGTTTCATACGTCATTGAATCTATAGTTTAAAAGTAAATTAATTTTTCATTTAACCCTTATTTTAAATGTAATATTCTAATAAAGACATAGCAAAACTTAGATAGAGAAAAAATTATTACCTTCAAATTCTTGACAATAGGGGCTTGGAGGCCTGAAATGACTTCATTTGCATTATGGATTACTTGAACTCTCCCATTATTTTTATCCTTAATTGCTATAGTTCTGCATTATATGAAATTTCATTAGATAATATGTATATATTTAGCTTTATATGAACAATTTTTTTTTTCAAAAGATTGACTTGTATGAAATAAAAATCATGACCTATCCCAATGGCCATCAAGATCATACAAAACTTTGGAAGACGAAGAGTCAAGAATCTTCCCTTTCACGGATCTGTGATTTGCCTTGAAACCTAAGAAAGACCGACTCTTGTAACATAAATCAGCCACAAATCCTGTCTCTTTGCATCGTACACTAACATTGCCAACCCAATCAATTCTAAGGAACGGAAGGAATCTAAGAGAGACATTTGGAAAATTCATCTCATAAGTTTCTCCATGCTTCATCAGTTTTAACGTCCTTTTGCCCACCACTTTAACTTCCACTGAAGTCCCTGCATGATCATCATCATCATGATTTTGTTTCCATAAATTTATAACTCTTATTAAATTTTATCTGCATTCGGCTTACTTACTATGGTTAGTCTTAATTATTGAGAGTAAAATATTTGAAAAGAAAAATTCCCATTCCCAAAATTCATCAAGCATGAAATTCTTCTTAATGAGCGTCAAATTTCATACCACAACCATATTTCTTACAAAATTTGGCATTAGACACTTGGTTAATGCAAGAGTTATATATATAAACATAGAAAAATAATGGTAAAAATTATGAATCAGTCCATATAAAACAAGTACAAATTTGTGAAAATACACCCTAATCTCATGAGACTTAGTTGTGATTAACTTACCATGTAACATAATACAAATGCTCTGGATTCTTATCCCTTTGATTGATGTTGATTGACCATTGTAGTTGTTGACTTGTGATCGTTGACCAGTCACTAGCTAGCTTTGACCAATGATTAGTCAAAAAAAAATTTAAACATATTTTATTGAATTATTCATATTTTAATATTTATAAGTCAAACATAACATATTTACAAAATAAATTCTTCAAGATTGACAGTTCAAACTTCTTACATTTACAAGTCAATTTCTTACAATATTAATAGGTTGATATTTACAAGTTAACTTCTCAAATTTACAAGTTAAACATCTTAATTTACAAATCTAACTTGTGTATTTGTTAATATGTTACGTTAACTTGTAAACATTAAAGTATTAAGATTTTAGTAAAAAAGTTTTCATATAGTCAATGCTAGCTAGTGATTGGTCAATGATTGTGTGGTGGTCGATCAACATGAATAAAAGGGATGAGAGTTTGAGGACATTTGTGTCATTTTACATGATAATTTAATTATAATTAAGTCCCATGAGACTTGAGCAGATTTTTCACAAATTCATGAAACTTATGTATAAATATTTTTTTATATGAGACTTGTTTGTAATTTTTCCAAAATAATGTTATGAAAAATAAAAGAAGAGATACCATGAAACTTTGGAATGGCTTGGTGGCACCATATAATTTCTATGTTTTCCTTCTCGTCAGTTGCATGGAGGGCTGATACTGGAGGGTGGTGTGATACCTAAAATGAAGGCAAGAAATCATTGGTATAAAACGAAGCTAAATTAAATAAATCAATAATTTTTTTTATCCAAGGAAACCTGCAGACAAACAAAGCAAGTAAATTAATAAATATCCCCTCTCATAAGTGATACTCATTCGAGGAATCGTGGTAGAGGCAAGTTGGGTTTGGGCCAATGCCCACTAGATTTTACTTCTTGGACTTTTCCACAAAAAATATTCATTCTGTGCTATGTTCATCACTAGCAACAATTTTATGTGTTTTTTTTTTTTTCCCTGTCAGAAGAAGATAGTTATGCTCACATAAATATTAGATCCTGTTTGTTTTCTATTCTTAAAAACAATTTTTTTATTTTAATATTTTCAAAACAATAAAAGTTGTTTGATTAATGATTTTTTAAGTTTTGAAAACAATTTTTAATTTTTTGTTTTTAAATACAAGAAAACTAAAATGACTTTTAGCTATTTCTATTCTTATTTTTTTATTTTTACCGAGTAAAAGAGGGAAACAAAAAATGTTATTTCTGTTCCCACACTGCTAGGAGGACGGTTTTGGTGATCACTGATTTAAACATTTGTGTCTTCATCAACCTCATGCTACTCTGCTATTTGATTTCTTTCGATTCAATCTCCCCGTGATTAGGTTTATGTTAAGGCTTTCTTCTATTTATACAAAATGATTTGTTTATAATTTTTAATTGATTCTACCCTATTCTACTTAACTATATCTCTATCTCATTTATTGTAATAATTGTATATTCTTTTAGTATTTATTAGAATATCTCATTTCATTATAATATAAATTTCTCATTTCTCTTTTTCTGAAAAATGTTTCTGCTTTTGTTAATGTTTTATTACACACACAGATATATATATATATATATATATATAAAACAAACATAACTTTATATTCTTAACATATTTTTATCTAATTAAATTAAAATAAATAGATTTTTATGTGCTAATAATATTAAATAATTACATGTCTACCTTGGTTTAATTAGAAAATTAAACAAATAATTTACGTATATAAATTTTTATGTTCTTATAAATATTACTCAATTTGTAAATTGTAGGGAAATTTTGAAAAAAAATATACTTTATTGGCAGCAACATATAAACTAATTCTGCCAAGCAAAATAACATCCAAAACAATTTTAATCAAATGAGTTTTATTATATTTTAGTTTTTAAAATTTATTTTTAATATTAATTTTGCCAAGCAAGTTTTTTTTATTTTTTAATTCTAAAACTGTTTTTGAATTACTGTTACCAAACAATTTTTTTTATTTCTTCTCAAAAACAGTTTTTAAAATTGTTTTATAAAATAATTTTTGAAAACAAATAATGAAAACAATAACCAAACAAGCCCTACGATTCTAGATTTGAAACCATGTAAATTCAAAAGATATTTTTAAAATAATAATTATCTTTAATTAAGTTCAACAATATTCAAATTAGATTTGACCAGTTAATCATATAAAAATTTATTAAAATTGTGGTTGAATAAAGGGAAGGAGCAGTGGCAGTGATAGGATCCTGAGCTCTGAGGTGCAATGTTTTAAAAATTAATAATTTAAAAATAATTAAATATTTATGAATTCAAAATCTTTAAAGTTAAGTTAAGGGACGTAAAATATTTAGGTTAAGGAGTACAAAATATTAAAATATATAAGGTTTTTTTTTTATAATTTTCTCCAAGGGGTGTATATGCGCCTTAGGTTTTAATGTAGCACTGCCCATAGAAAGGAGCTGGTTCATCTTAAACAGAACCAAAAATTCAAACTTTGTATATGAAAAATATTTTAAAAAAACTATCTTTAATTAGGCATAACAATAAGGGTTTGTTTATCTATCTACGAAATAAATTTACATAAATAAAAATTATATAAATATTTAATATACTTTTAAAATCCATTGTCATCCTCAAAAACCATTCACGTTCCTTTCTCTTTCTTAATGTCGTCTTTGGCTGAAAATCCTCTTTGAAGTTCCACCATAAGGTCGGGAGAGTATTTAAAATCTTTTTAAGTAACGTACATGGATTAGTCAAAATAAAAAAAAATAAAATTAGATTGACGACATCCGTACATGAGATATTTAGAAGCAGCTACGGGCACCAATTGATCATGCTGACGTGGCGTCAGAATAACCATCAAAACGCACAGTTTTAGTGGCAGGTTCAGCCAAGCTTACCTCGTTTGGTTTTCAAATATAAATAAATGTTAACTACCTATTTAAATTTAAGAAAATTGATTAATTTTAATAATCATGTCTAAAATTAAAAAACATAGATTAAAACGTCTTTATGATTAATCCTTCGTTTTTTTAATTTAACGACATTATCATTCAATGAAAGGCAATTGATAAAAAAATGTTACAAGTACTTTTTAAAATTATTATTTTGCTTATAAAAAACAATAAATTATATTAAATTTCACTTATCTTTAAAATGAAGGGAGCACATGTTGATAATTATTCTATTCTTGACCATAGTCAAAAGACCGAGAAAGATACTCACTCCTTTTACTCTTTTTATTCTTTTTTTAATAAACAAAAATTCAGGTTAGTGGGATCATAAGAACTCATCAGGATATGCTTTCAAATTCAAAAAACGCTTATAAAGATACTTAAAAATGGTTTGTCAACAATATCAGTAGCAAGATTTGATTGTATGACCTTGTAGATTATAAATAAATCTTTTACCAATTAAACTAATTTTTGTTGATTTTACTTTTACTTAATATTTATAAGCCTTTTCCTAAGCCATAATGGATACCTAGTTAGAGTAATTAATTTTCTTTTCTAATTTTATCCTTATTTATTTAGCATATGATGATTTGAATTTCTAGATAATAATTTAATTACTATAGTCATTAATTGCAATGAAAGATAAAATTAGAGAGTTATATTATTTTTTTTTTATAATTTTAAGGTTTTGACTGACATTTTTATTAAGTTCACTTATTTAATAAGTATCTCAATTACAGTGCTATTAGATTTTATTAATATTTAAAAATTATTAATATACATCTCTATCCAAAAATTTAAAATATTTTTTATGATTAAAACATTCTTCGCATACGTTATGCCTTTCAAAAGTTTAAAATCAAACACTTATTATTGTGTTATGTTGAACACTCATTAGCCCCTCACTAGATCAAAAGTATAACCAAAAAGAAAAAGCATTGGAAAAATCATTCCAGAAGTCCCCCACAACAATTATATTGATCTTGAAGTATCATAAATTGCACATCTTTTTATTAAGTCTCTTGAGATTTAAATATAATTAAATTTTTTTAAAAAATGATAAAAACACTTGTGTGAAGTCTCTGGAATGTTTCAACATTTCTCATTCTTCAACCCTCTCCCTCCCTCTAAAACTGAAATACAGTAGCATCTCTTCTAGCCTCTCTATAATCCAATCGCATTTATCTCACACAAATCCCTAGAAGCTTCCTTACCCTAAGACCTATCATCAACATTGCACTCTCCAAAACCAACTTTCCTTTCTTTGAAACTAAAATTCCTCAACAATACCACCAGCTGCTAACCAACAACAGCCTTGAAGCTAAGATGCTGACAATTGTCACCACTAGCTATGGCTTTACCGTCGCTAACATCGCCAAAGCCAACAATACCTCCAACATCGAGAAGATCAAGGAAGCCTTCTTTGACTCAAGTGTTCTATTTTTGACCGTTAGGTGTGCATTACAGCAACCGGCATGAGATGGTGGTCAAGGATGCCTAGAACCTTATATTGGCTTTTTTGTCATTTCACACTAAAATTTAACTATAGTTAAGTTCCCAAAGACCTTATAAGCATTTGTACAATTAGTGGGACTCCAGGACAATTGTTGTGGGGGGGACTTTAGAATAATTTTTTCAAAAATATTTTAAGAACGTGGTACGTACCTGCTCGGCTAAAAGATGAAGAGAGGAGCGAGACACATGGTGAGTTTCACCGAGAATGGGATTGTAAGGAGTATCTCCAATCACAAGAGGACGCGTGGTAGAAATGGCCCAAGCGACCACATTTATAAACCTTGCCAATGGGCTCTCTCCACCGTTGCATTTCCCCAGCAAGTCCGTTGCCGTAGAGTATATCTCTTCCCCATAACACTGCAGGCACGACTTTGGGAAGTTGAACGCTGCTGGTAGCTGTAATCAATCGTACATAAATGAAAACGGCTTTTGTGTGTGTGTGTGTGTGTGTGTGTGTCTGTGTGTCTGTGTGTGTGTAACATGCGATGTAACCCTGTTGACCACTCAATTTCAGTGCTTATCATAATACTCATCACTTCTGGACTGTATTTTTAGATTTTTATTTTATATTTATTATTAAAAATTATAAAATTTTAATAAATTTACCTTATTATTAATGTGAATAATATAAATTAAATTTGAATAGTCTAATTTCATATTAAATTTTTTATAATTTTTATAAATTAATTATTCAGATATATTATGTTCAGTTTGGATTTAATATTAATTTTTTAATAATTTTTTAGATTGATAATAGGGTATATTTATTAAAAATTATAATTTTTATTTTAAGAAAAATAAAAAATATACAAATAAAACAAGTACGTTTATCTTGAGCAGAGGTATGCAAGTGGAAAAGATTGATATAAAAACCATGCCAACATTGTTAACCTCGCACTTCTATTAGTTCACATTTTTGTTGCAGGTCATATATAAATGTTTTGCATTTTTGAGGAAAAGATGTATATAAGGAGAAAAGACTTGTTGTGTAGAAGACATGCCTGGAAATGAGAGAGGTCGGATCCAGGGCGGACATGAGAGAAAAGAGACAAGATGCGGTGGAGAAGATTGGGAGCTGAATAATCATTATTAGCTTCTGCTTCCAGTGAAAAAGGCTTCGTCAGTATCACTTTTCTCACCTTATTATCCCCTTCTGTCTCCTGCATCGTTTATTAGCGGATTCCTTAAAACAAATCATATCTGAAATTTATCAACAAAACTTAAAGAAGCCATTATTCAAACAAGCTACCAAAAAAAAAAATCAAGAGAGAGAGAGTGAGAGAGAGAGAGAGAGAGAGAGATTACCATTAGAAAGTTGAGGTGAAGCCGAAGAAGACGAAGGATTAATGAAGGGCAGTTTGAGAAAGCAACTAGTCAAGGAAGGACGCGGATGCCTATTTCAGACACATTTATCTGATGGCAAAAGATAGGAAACAAGGAAAGAGTTTTGGTCTCTCCCGAATTCATGACAACAGTGACGACGTACTCAGGCTCAGCCTGTTCACAGCTTGCCATTAATGAGGGCTGATGGCTCTCGTAAATATACGAAATTACAGTAATAAATTATTTAAAATATTTTAAATATTAAATTTATAAAAACGTGTTATTTTTACTAATTTAAATAATTAATAATTTAAAAAAATTAATAAAATGAATAATTTTGATAAAAATAAAAAAAATAAAAATAAATTGAGAAAATAATTATGATAAAAACACAATCACTTGAAATATTGGAGTGTAAGATTTATTTTATAGATTATTAGTTTCTATCCTTTGAATTGACTCTAATCACTTATAGTGATAATTATTCCTAAAGTATTTTAATATTCTTCTGAATTATTAATCTCTTTTTAATTAGCGTTGAATTTATTCTCACAATACTCAAGCAATTAGTTAAACGAAGCTATAGTTTAAGTCACTATAAATTTCTAGAACTATCCCTAACCTAGTTATTTATATCTATTTCTCTAAATCTAGATTCTCTCTTCACCTCCTAGTCCATCAAAATTACCTATAGATTTGATTAAATGGTAGCGAATCATTAAATTAATATGAAAAATAAAAAAATAAATATAATTCAAAAAAGCAAAAATATTTATAAATATAGATGTAAAGAGTCAAAACAAAAAAAATAAAAAATTAGTTCTCCAATTGAGCTACATCCCTACCCAACCAAATAATTTAAAAATATATAATAAAATCAAATAAAACCATTCTAAAATCCCTAATCATGAAAAATAATCATAAAGAAAATTAAGAAGTAAAAAAGAAATAATTATAATATGTAGAACTCCTTAATGATCTCGCTTTCAGCATTTAAAATGCTTCTACATGTTCCAAATATCTCAAAGAGAATTCTTGAAGTATTTAGATAAGTGATTGAATACTTTATCTCTTGATGGAGAGAAGTATTTATAGTTAAAATGAAGACTCTTTTTTTTATTCTTTATCGATGTGAGATTCTTATATATCTATATATATCAAGTACGTGTCTCTCTTTATTCCTTTCTTTAAATATCACGTGGATCCTGCCCTAAATATCTTCATATGCCAACAAGTGTGCGTACATAAGATTTCAATTACTTCTTTCCTTTATATATATATATATTTTTTTTTTTCTTCTATTTAGTTTATCTTTTTTCCTACAATATATGAAAAGATACAAGTAGATTTTATATTAAAATTCCTTTCAATCTTATAATTAAATGATGAAGGAGAAATATATAAATATTAATTAAATAGATATGAAATCTTAATAGATATAATCAAATCTAAATCAAAATCTATACCTATTTAATTATAAAATATATACTTATCAAGAACTTTTTTTTTCTTATTAAGATTGAACTTATGAGTCAGTAAAACTTATATAATCATTTAATGAAACTATTTTGAGAAATATTCCCCCCTTTTTTTTTAATGTAACAATAAGGGTTTGAGAAATATTCACTTAATAATAAACTTGTGAAAAATAAAGGCAAAAACACCCGTGTTTTCAAAAGGAAAAAATTAAGAAAAATAATAATAATTTTTTTAAATTATATAAATGATAATCTTGTCTTTCAAGATATCATAATTTTAATGAAGTCCTCAAGGATTTCTTTATCAATAAATTTTAAAGTGAAAAAATCATGTTACTTTTATTGAAAATTACAAGTCCCAATCAAAACTTTTTATTAGGAATTACAACTTTTATTCTGTGAATCATAAGAGTTAAATAAAAAATCATAACTTGTTAAGTGTAATATCTGTTATTAAAAAAATAAAAATCAATAATAACTTTTATTTTGTGATTCACAAGAATTGAATGAAAAATTATAATTTATCAAGTATAATTTCTATTATTGAAAAACAAGCTTTCAAAATAAAAAATTTCATTCACAACTTTTGTTTAAAGAATCACAACTTTATTCAAAGAATCACAAGAATTAAATAAAAAATTATAACTTATTACTAAGGGTAAAATAACTTTTTCAGTTTAAAATTCATTGATAAAGAAGCTTCTAAGCTTTCAGTGAAATTATGATATTTAGAAAAACTATATGGTTATTTATATAATTTAAAAGAATTTTATTATTATTTTTTTAAAAAATTATTTTTCAAGTAGTTAAACTTTTTTTTATTTTGGCCTGAAAAGTAGCTAAACGTCTGCCGATCCAATCCCATGAAGATACTATATATCAAAAGACATGGTCCCTACTGTACCTTCTATAAGGTGTATTTGAAAAATAAAAGTTGATTTCTGACAAAAAAAAAATATAAAAGTTTATTTAAATGATAGAGATGTATTGTGGTTGTCTGGTTAGAATATCGATCAAACAATGTTTTATTTTTCCACTTATAATTTTAATAGTTTTCTTGTAATTTGAGCAAGGAATATGAGATTTTCTTTACTAGTAAGGATATAATTGCAGTATTGGAATGATTTTTTTTCAAATAAAGTAATCTAAATTTTCAAAAGCTATTGGTTTGATTGTTGCTAATCCTCACAAATATCAACTCGTCTTGAGTGGTTTTAATTAATGATGGTATCAAGATGGAAAATTTCAGAATTATCTCTTTAAAGCATACGACAATGATCTTAATCCACGAGACTGCAATTTGTGGAACCAAATTGCGATAGCAAAATTTTTACAATCTATTGAGAAAAAAAGAAGATAATATAGGGATTAAATGGGTGAATAATGTGTATATAAAAAAGGAGAAACATGTGGTCTCTTACACAAGTGGCTGCGAGAACAAGTATTAGATTCTTGCAAGCACCGTATGGGGTAAATTTAACGGGCTAACTGCCAAGGTACTATTACTTTTCATTTTATTGCTGGTCACAAAAAATATACTATTTACAAAAGCCGTGTTAGTATCTTTTAAAGAAAACATGGTTATTGATTTTTATAATTTTATTATATTTTATTGTTGGTTTTTATAATTTTTTTAATGTTTTAGATTTTTTTAGCTTTTTTTTGTCTACAATATTAGCTCCTCTACTTTTAAAAATATTCAGATGGATAATGATGCGACACTAATAATAACATTAAATTATCTAGTAACTAATAATATTAATGAGGACACTAACATATTTAAAACACAAGAGTTGGCAGTCTAAATTTACAGTAGGTAAAAAAGGCAAATGATTGCCTTTTGACAAAGACTGATTTAGACTTCTAGCAACAGTGCCTGTCAGCATAAAAAAATCATTTTAGGTCATTGTGGGTAAGTATCTTACCTAATTCAATACTGATTGTACCACATTATCATCATATCTCATCATATATTTAAAAATATAAGAATTAATATAATGATAGGTGAAAAAAACTATAAAAATAAATAATTATTTTTTCTCTATCTGTTAATTATTAAGTTGATTCATATGTATGTAATGCTTATCTTTTTGCTAAAAAAAAAGCTAATTTTATTAATCACAAAAAAAAATTACAAATCAAAACAACATATTAACCAATGCCTCCTTTATTATGAGAGGAACCAGTAGAAGCAAAAGAAAAATTAATGAGATGTTTATAATTCACTTGTGATTGGTCCAAGGAGTTTGTTTAATGGTGTTGTGACTTGGATTAATGCTAAATTTATGAATAAAAGGGGCGAATAATGCGTATATCATTTCAGGGAATTATAAATTTGGTATATAGGTTTTAATGTTTTGCATTCATCTGCCCATTACTGATTTTTATGTTTTAATATTTTATATCCCTTGTTTTTTAGTTTTAAAATTCTGCACCTCCTCAACTAGACGTCTGGGCTTCGCCAATGGAGTCATTTCTACGTTTGTTTGAAGCAGAACAAAAAGGGGAAATTTATATATATATATATATATATATTAAAAACTCAAAAACAAGGGATGCAAAATATTAATATATATATATATATATATATATTAATTTGCATGTTGTTGTAGCAGTGGGCAGAAAAAACCTTTTTTTGGATAAAAAATAATTTGAATTTAAGGATAGTAAAATTTGTTCAAAAGGTTGAAATGTGTTAAGAGTCTAATCTTGGCTATCAAGAAAATTAAGTGTATGTTTGATTTTCAGTTTACCAAAAGTTCATTTACTGAAAGTTTATTTAATAAAAGTAAATTTAATAAAAGTTAATTGTTGTAATGAAATTTGTGTTTGGATACAATTTTTTAAAAATCAGTTTAGTAAATTTAAAATTGTTGGAATTATAATAGTAAAATTTACTTTTGAATGTACAATTACTAAAAAGAACATTAATTTATGATATTTTAAATTTTTATTATACAAATATAATATATTTATAATATTTAAAAAATATGATAAAGACTTTAAATAACATAAAATTTGATCTATAATGCTAAAAACTTGATCTCTAATTATTTATACTTTTTTAATTTATAATTTTAAAAAATGTGATAAAGATTTGTAATTTTTATTATAGATTAATGTTAAAAATTGACATGGTTAATTATTCAATTTATAATGTGAAAAACTTGATATCTAATTATTATTATTTAAATGATAATTATATTTTTAATAAATTAACCATTTTTTAAAAAAATAAGAGAATAAAATAGCATCCACATTTCAAACCCATATTTGAAATCCACCAAAAAATAGGGTTTCAAAATTCACATTTTAAACTTATTTCAACCCACTTTTTGAAAGTCATTTTGCTCTTTAAAAAATTACCCAAACAACTTTTAACAGTCCAAAAGTTTAAAAGCTCATCCCAAATGTTGAGTGAGAGAAAACCAAATGCACCCTAAGTCCAGTAAAAAAAATTTTTTTTGGGATAACAAAGATTGAGGATTAAGAAAGTTGAGGATTAAAAACACATTTTTGTTAGTTAATTGAAAAAATTGCTATTATTATAAATAGATTAATTTAATTTAATGTAAGTATTTTTTATTAGATAAATATTTTCTATGTCAGTTTGAAGAAGCTTAATGAGCAAACGAAAATATATTTCTCAATGCAATATATTTCTCTCCTCCCTAATTTTTCTTGCTCAGCCAAGCTCGATGAGAAAAAATTACATCTCTTTGCTTTTTTTTTTTTTTATCTTCATTTTCTTTTCTCTCATTTTCTTTCACTCCTATTTTTCTTGCAAGCCAAGCACAACATTACATAGTTGAGTTGAAATTAACATGTTTGAAATTCTTTATGTCTAAATCCATTTCAATCAAACAAAGTTGAAAAAACAATGAGATATTGGGAAAAAATATGAAAAAAAATCTCCTGTTCAAAACAAATTCCAGCTAAGGCTTCCAAAAAATTTAACTTAATTTTTGAGATTTTCAACTTAACCTTTAAGAATTTCCAACTCGCCATAATGAATTTGAAGTTTATGATATATATATTTATATAGTCAGGGGTAGATAAGCAAATAAAATGTATTTTAACATAAATTTCAATGAATAAATATTATTTTAGTATCTTTTAAGAATATTTCTAATTGTGTTAGTAAATTAGACTAAAGTATACTTTCTAAGAAATAAATTGTATAAAAAATAAATTGGATATTTATGTGATTAAACCAAAATAAAAAGATAGTTAGAATTTTTTTACTCTATAAAATAATATATTTGGTGATATGATCATCATTAAATATTAAAAATTCAAATATATATTCATGGACATTAGTTAAATTATGTATATGCATGATTTATTTGGATATTTCTTGAAAAATTTTGTATGATTTCTTTTATATCTGTGCAGTCGATTATTAATTCTAAATATTTTAATTGAAATAATGTAATGAAAAATCAATATTAAAAAATAATGTAATGAAAAATTGAAACTTAATAACTCAAGTGTGTTTATAATTAGATTCTATTAAAACATTGGTTTTTAGATATATTTACACTTTAACAAAATTATTTGACACTATGCTAACTGGAATTAATATTGTAATTTGATTTGTTTATTATTCGTACAACGCACGGGATCTAGGCTAATTTAACATTGAACCACAATGGTTTCAGAATTTAAATTTAATAACTGTACTTAATACGATACTTGTATCATCTAAACTATTAAAATTTATATCAATAATTTTAAATTCATACTTCACTTAAAATTAATAAATAAATAAATTTATTTAAATTATTAATATAAATTTTAATAATTTAAATAATACATATACTTAATAATTACAATTATCGAATTCAAACCCATAGCTTCACACGAGCATAAACCCACTGACACTTAAATAACACTTGCTGAAATTATTGGACTAAACAATCTAAACCAAAAAAAAAAAAAAAAGTTTGGCTAAAACTGAAACATCATTTTCAGCTTTAAAGAGAGTAGCTAAACTTCTGTTTGTCCAATAAAGATATTAGGCCCACCTCAATCAAGGTTTTATTAAAGATTTTCTGACTTACCACGTCAGGTAGATTCAACGTATCAGGTGTTCAACACAAATGTGTGTGTGTACCAGTATCACTTATTGTTGAACCATATTATATTAATCAACATTTTTTTGGCCAATTATTGATGTTTTTACTCTACACTATAAGTTAATATTATGTTTTAGGACCACGTAAATCCTCTAAAATTGAAATTTATAAATTTATGTGATGTTTCTTATGTTGGACATTTTTGTTTATTTTATTCATTTTTATAAATATAAAATCTTCTTATTCTTCTTAAAAATACTAATTGCGATGAAATTATTATATCCTCAATTTTAAAGGATTTATTCCGCATGTTTTAAACATATTAAAATAAAATTTAATTAGTTCAATTTTTATAAATTTATTTTTAAGTATTAATGTTTTAAAATTAACTTCACAAAATATTAAAGTTCCATTAGTATAAATTTATTTTTAGTAGCATTTTACAAGTGCTACTTGTTGTCTAATATGCTTAGCCCTACCTAATGAAAAATTGCTCAATCCAACCTAAAGAAAAGTAGTTTGAAATAATTTAGACATCTTTAGGCGAGCTAAGGACCTCTAATGCACTTTTTTCTAATACATTTTATAATGTTTCAACTTTTTAATTTCATTTTTCATTTTTTTTATCATTGACTTCTATATAATAGGAGATATTTGGATATCTTAATGCCCCTAGCACTCTTTAGGCAATGTATGTTGCCGCTGCCCATTTAGCCGAGCTCGAGGTTTATACACACGTGTCTCACCATGTACACACATTTCATACGCATGCATATAATGCAACATTGTTTATGATCAAATTGAGGTGTGAGGCGGTTTAATTTTTATTTTCAATTTATATTGTTCATTTCTTTTTAATTTTGGCTTGTTTATATGGATTTTTTTTGACTTAATTAAGAATATGCACAATATATTTTAAGACAAGAGTTTTCTTCATGTCATCATGAGGAGAGTGGCAACACCACTTGAACAGGGGCAGTCTAATGTTGCCCCACCAATTGAAATGCTAGGACATTTAATGTAAGGTCTCCTTTACTATTCTCCGTTAACTCCAAATTTAAGGCAATCAAGGTATTATCCTAAATAAGATTATCAAATTTGTAAAATTTTAAATTAGGATCCCAAGTTTTTCAAAATTTAAAACTCTCCAAAATATCTTTGTAAGTCAATAATTAGAGTTTAATTAGTATGCAGAAGAATGAGAATCTAAAATGAGTTAAAACATTTGCATAAAAGTTGAAAACAATAAAACATTACAAAAAATAGACGTGTGTCATGACTTGTCATACATGCTTCACAGCACGTTTGCCTTTATGCCATGCGCGATAGCGCATTGTACATTTTTGACAACTTTGCTGCTGTCATTTGATAACAACACAGGTGAACTTTTAATGTGTTTTATTTTTCATCCAACATCTGATTGAGGCGATCTAAGTGTTTATAAAAAGTTTTCTCATAACTTTAGCTAATAGTACTAATTTTACAATCATAATATTTTACAATAAAAAACTGGACACCCATTTTAAACTTCCTCCTCCTTAATCATATTACACAACTTGAGTGCCCAATACACATTTTGAGTGCCAAAAGCCAAATTCACACCATAGACCACACTCAATAGACCATAACAGACCTGTGCAATGCACCATATCTTATAAATATCATATATAACATGTTTCCAATGCTCAACCCTTTAATTACAAAATAGAAAGGGAAGCCTCGTTATCATAATCATCATAAATCATTCAACTATAATCACATTTTTACTCGCTTCTTACTTGCATTAGTATTTTGACCCTTTCTAGATTTTACAATTCACACATATACTCAATCTAGGGCCCAAAATACATGTTTTAACAAAAACAATACATAATGCAAGCAAATACACATGTAAACTCTTAGTTGGCAACGCCATCAATAAGTATACACATGTAATACTTAAAATAAAGAGGCTTACAGATTTAAGATCAAAGTTCTATGCCTTAGTTTGTTTCTCTCGGTCATGTCCCAATGAACTAACTCCTACAATATTGAAGATAAAAGGGTAGGTACAATCACTTAATAACTAATATATTTGTAACGCATACTAAGCATGTCAACTAATCTAAATGCAAGTGAAAATTGTTATCATACCCACATCAAATTGAAAAATTTATCACATATAAATACAATGTTCATCAACAATAACCATAATCATGATTCACAAATTACATTTGTTCATAATTTGTAACATTAATCGTAAATAATATCATGTGTTCTCAATCTAAGCAACACAACACAGAAAACCATGTGCCCCTTTTACATTATGCATGATCACATCTCCCTTATATTCTCTTTATGCCTCTGACATGAAACCGTGGGTTATAACTCATTGGGATCATCTATGATATGATACTACCTTAGCTATTCACGCATGAGGGGCTACTCAGACAAGGTCACTTAACTCACTTGTAGGTCACAATTTTTTTCAAATCTCATACTATGGTTTGTCATTCACCCTAAACTAACTTTCTCGTTGAACAAGTGAAAAAATTAGTTAGTTTCAAATCCCTCGTTGAACAAGTGAGACAATTTCTCATTAAACAAGTAGAAGGATAAATATAAACAAATTCAGGCAAACCATTAATCTCTGATGGAAACCTCACCACATAGATTTTAAACTCATTACTCCTCTTCTTATGCGAACTCCCACACACATGATCATGCAATGGATAAAATGCAATATATCATAGTATGCAAATATTCATTATACATGCATGCACAAGTTTTATCATTGTACTCTAGTCATAAATAGACATCACATAACACACACACAAGTCTATTGTTGAACTCCACTTCATTTCACATCATCGACCTCTCACTTTACTCATTCATTGAACTCCATAAACATTATAGCGTTGAACTTCATACATCATATCATTGAACTTCTTTCATCATATCATTGGACTTCATACAAACACATCATTGAACTCCACAAGCTATGTTGTTGAACTCCATAAAATTAAAATATTAAATTTGTAGATATTTCATGCTACACTTGCATGAAGAAATTTTACACATTTCAATTGTAACAAATAAATCAATAGATTAATTAACACACAAAAATATAAGAAAGAATTTCACTGATCATCTCAAATTTTTGAGAAGTCAAATGTTTACCTATTAATTAAACATTTTCAAAGCTTTTCACAAATCTTGAATTGTGCTAATTATATTCATTCTACATTTAATTATAATATTAATCATTAATATCCTTTTTTTGGTCATTTTCAACATCTAGCTTAACACTTAAACATTCTCAAAATTCAATTTTCTCAAATATAAAGGTACTCATAGGGTTTATTAGCTTTCTCTAACTTCCTTTAACTCTATTGAACTCCTAAATAACTATTATTGAAGCCATATTGCTCTAACCACCTCATTAATAGTGGAAATTTCG
Organism: Prosopis cineraria; assembly: GCF_029017545.1. Lineage (NCBI taxonomy): Eukaryota > Viridiplantae > Streptophyta > Magnoliopsida > Fabales > Fabaceae > Prosopis > Prosopis cineraria. The sequence goes on along the minus strand of NW_026555340.1, from coordinate 23,760,939 downwards.
AATATTTATGACTTCCAACAATAAAAAACATATAGAATCATAAAAGTTAGGTTTAAATAGCTCAAAAAACTTTCATTAACTCTATTTAAGTTAATGAATTTAGATCCATAGTCTTTATAGATTGAAAATCATCTTTCCCAACTAAACCCTAACTTCTAAATTCAAGAAAATGCATGAGGAAGAGAGGGAAAGAGCTTAAAAGTCTTACCTATAATGTTAAGAAGCTTCAAAACACTCTCAATACTTCTAAATCCAAAGCTCTAGCAAAGGTTTCCACGAGCTTCTTTATTTATCTTTGTGTTTCTATTCTATTTTTTTGTCTGTTTTCGTGTCTTATTTATGTAGAAAATATACTATGTGTCATGGCGCCTATACCACACTCCGTGGCATGTGATATAGAGAGGGGATTCTTATTTTTTGATGGCCCATGGGTCGTGGCATCTCGTGCATGTGCTGCATCATGTGACATAGAGTTATTTTTCTTTGCTTTTCTTATTTTTTGATATTTGAATGACTCAACTTCACTTTGACTCATTCTTAGTGGTGAAATTATGACCTAAAACACTGGTCATTTCTCTATAACTGTATATTATATTAATTTACTTAATTAACTTTATTTATTCAATTAATTAAGGATTAAATTCTTCAAGATATTATATTCATCAAGTACGGATGGACAAAAGGCTACATTTCATCCTTTAAGTTAGGCATTTGATAAGGGCTCTATGCAATCTGTCCATGCCGAGCCCAACTACTTTGTATTAATTCGTAGCATGCATTGCCTTTGATAATACTATACATATAGAAGTGTTGCCGTAAGTAACAAATAAGCATATTACCAAAACCATTGCTTTGATGTTAGGATTCTTGAATAATTCTTATGCAATTATAATTATCACAAAATTAATATTGTTTTAGGGCTACGTAAATATTCTAAATTTAAAATTTTTAAATTTACGTGATTTGTTTTTTTTAATATTTTTGCTCATTTTATTAATTTTTATAAATATAAAATCTTCCTATTCTTCTTAAAAAGACCAAGTTCAATAAAATTAATATATTCTCAATTTTAAAGGATTTATTCCGCATGTTTTAAACTATTGCAATTTTTATCATTTTCCAATTTTATGTTTTAAACATATAAAAATAAAATTATATTCAAGTATCTTAACTTTTATAAATTTATTTTTAAGTATTAATGTTTTTTAAATTAATTATACAAAATATTAAATTTCAATAGTATAAATTTAATTTAAATAATATAAATTAAAAGTGAAAAAATTAGAGAGGATCAAGTTAAGGATTGTTAAATAAGTTTAACCTTTATTGTGAAGAAGCATAAAATTCATTATTAGATTAGAGGACTCAAAATTTTTTGACCATTTTATATTCTTAAAAATATCATATTTTCCTCCTCTTTTAATTTTACGCGCTTCCTTCTCCCATGCACCTCAATCTACACTTAACAGTCTACACTCGTAAATAAGAAACACTGACAACCTTAACCCTTAAAGCCAAAACACTTGTATTGCGACTCAACAATCTACACTTCAACGTATCACAAATGTAAAAGAAAACATTTAGAATCATAAATTTATACATTGCTTGTGATTATATTTAATATTCATGACTTCCCAAGTGATACCTTTGCCTTAAAGTGCTACTTTTGGGGCGTTCATCTAACCCGATTATTTGATGTGCCTAGCCCTGCCTAATGAAAAATTGCCCAATTCAACCCACAAAGGAAAGTAGTTTGAAATAATTTAGGCGTCTTTAGATAATGTACGTTGCCTTGCCCATTTAGCCTGGTCCCATCACACACACATTTCACATGCATGCACATTATACAACGTTGTTTACGAATTGAGGAGTGAGGGGGTTTAATTTTTATTTCAATTTTTATTGTTCATTTTTTTTTCACTTTGGCTTGTTTATATGGATTTTTTTCTACTTATTAATTAAGAATATGCTCTATATATTTTAGGATTAAAAATTATTTTTATCTCTGAACTATACGAGAAAGGTCACACGTGCCCTAAACTCAAGTAAATAGGTCAATTTTACCTCTCAACTTTAAAAATTTCCTCTGTGATTACCCTGCTATATTCTCACTATTAGTTGACCATTAATAAGCCTCATATTATTTTTTTAATATTTTTTAGAATAAAATATTTGCGTCGAGGAGAAAAAAGAAGTTGGGAAATAACAATGACCCTTAATATGATAAAAATATTAAAAAATAATTAGACCCACTAATGACTAATAAATATTAAATGTTTTTAACGTTATAGTGATGATAAATAAAATCTTTAAAATTGAAGGACAGGACTAACTAATAATTAAATGTAGTAGCATTTTGTAACCTTTTATATACAGATTAGGGATAAAAATAACCCTTAAACCTACATCTTAAGACCTGAGTTTTCTTCATGTCATCATCATGGACACGGTAGCGACACCCCTTAGATAGGGCAGTCCCATGATGGCCGGCCGGCTGAAATGCTAGAACATCGAACAAGTACGGATGGGTAAAAGGCTGCAAATGCATGCACGTTCATCCTTTAAGCTGGGCATTATATTAGACAAGGGCTCTACGCAATCCGCCCATGTGCAAACTAACTACTTTGTATTAATTGGTAACATGCGTTGTATATAGAGAAGTGTCGCCATAAGTAATAAATAAGCATATTACCAAAACCATGCATTGTTTTGATGTTAGGATTCTTGAACAATTCTTTTCCAAATATAAATATCACAAATTACGCATAAATCTAGCTATAGAGTAGTTCAGCTCCTTGCATCTTTCTTATGGATTTGTACATGTCATCATCCTTCATTGCATCTTTCTGAATTTTACAGTCACGTAATAAATGGAACCAATTAACTGCCCGTCTTTATATAAAGTTCATATATATCCAAATTAAAGCAAGTCATATTAACCTAAAACAACTAGCCGCGATTATTTCAAGAATGAAGTGCAATGATCACTTCCATCATCTCTATAGTCGCCATGCGCATGCATGCATGATGATATATATCCATTGATGAAATAGATTAAAACATACGTGATGAAATTAACTAGATACGAGATGATACGAATACGAGTCTCACAATACCTCCTTTTCCAATTAACCTTACCTTAGTTTTCAGTCAAAGACGGAAACTAGAGTGCAGTGATGGGGGCAGGAGAGACCCACTGATGAAGAGGAAAACATTCCCAAGAACCTTCTTGAGTACGAGAAAGAGTGAAGTGCTTAGGTGTCCAGGTTTGTCCTCTTGATTCTCTCTCTTTGAGGAGCTCTCTTTGTGTTTCTTCAACACGTTTCTTGGCTTCACTTGCTTTGTCCCACTCTCCTCTCATTAGGGCTTCACTAACCTCACTCCACACAGCCGCTGATTCGGTTGGCCACACACTCTGATGAACGATGATATATCCACATAATAAACAGCATCATCGTACTCATCACACCCTCACCAAAAGTGCAATCATAATGTAATTAAGTATCTTAAATCTAATGGTGAAACATTTGTATGATATTTTTGTTTTTTGTTTTTAAATAACATAAGAATTGATAGAAAATCGTTTAAAACGATTTGAACATGTTTAAAAAAGACCACATGAGTCATCTATAAAGAAAATGTAATAGATAATTTTAAACCCTGTCAAAAGGGGTAGAATAAGGCTAAAGAAAACACTTTTAAAAGTTATTGATTAAGACCTCTTAATTAATAATATTTTTAAAAGTTTAATAAATGATAAAGCACAATGACATTATATAATTCATATAGTTGACCAAACCTAATGAGATAAGGCTTCTTGTTGTTTTTGAATAACACATGTGAGAAAAATGATATAAAAGCTAGAATATATTGTGCTCCCTCTTATTCCTTTTATAAAATCATTCCTACAAACCTCTTCAATACCAATGCAAAAAAGGAAAAGAAATAAAAGTGTGTAAAATTTTAAATATGTTCATATATAAAAAAAATATTTAAAAAGTGAGGCCATGTTACTTTTTGTCTCTCATGAAGGATAATTTTAAATTTTTAAATATTACTCAAAAAAATGCACCCTAAGTTATAAATAAGATTAAATGGACTTTTTAAAATATACCTTATGAATAGAATCAAAGAAAATAACTATATATTGTGATATATATGCACTAGGCGTGTGTACATTAACTTTTTCGGAAAAATTAATATGCAAATCCTTCTAATTTTTCTCAATTTTGAATTAGGTCCTAATAGTTTATTTTACTTTAATTGAAGCTAATTTGATCTATTAGATTTGTTAATTCTTGTAAGTTAATTCAAAATTGAGAAAAACTATAAACATCTACATATTAATTTTCCCTTCTTTTTTTGATATGATGTTATAATTTATAACTATTATATGTATGATAGTCCCACATCAAATAATTAGAGAATTAATCATAACCATATAAGCATGCAAGCCTTAGTTTATTAATTTTTAGGAATAAAGGACAAATTTGCTTTTAAATCATAAGTTTAGGAGCGTTTATAATCCTAAACTCATTTTGGTGTATTGTTCCCTTTTAAAATTTTAAAATGGTACAATATTATCCATACAATAAACAAATGTTAATTTTGACCATAGACTAAAAATTTAAAAAAAATGACATCAAAATCATAAAAAAAGTTATTACTTTTATTATAGGGTCCTTGTTTGTAATTTTTTAAGTTCCTTTTTATAATTTTTTGATCAACTGACGATCCAAATTAATATTTATTTAATGGTAATGGCAATACTGCACTATTTTAAAATGTTGAAGGAAAATATTATATCAAAAATAGTTTAGAGACTCTCCTAAACTTATAGTTTAAGAGCGAATTAATTTTCTATTTAATCCTTATTTTAAATGTAAAATTCTGATAATAACATAGCAAAACGTAGATAGAGAAAAATTTATTACCTTCAAATCCTTGACAATAGGGGCTTGGAGGCCTGAAATGGCTTCATTTACATCATAGATTACTCGAACTCTCCCATCATTTGTATCCTTAATTGCTATAGTTCTGCATTATATGAAATTTCATTAGATAATATGCATATATTTAGCTTTATATGAGCAATTTTTTTAAAGATTGACTTATATATTAGGAGAAACATAAAAGAAAAATCATGACCTATCCCAATGGCCATCAAGATCATACAAAACTTTGGAAGAGGAAGAGTCAAGAATCTTCTCTTTGATGGATCTGTGATTTGCCTTGAAACCTAAGAAAGATCGACTTTTGTAGCATAAATCAGCCACAAATCCTGTCTCTCTGCATCGTACACTAGCATTGCCAACCCAATCAATTCCAAGAAATGGAAGGAACCTAAGAGAGAGATTTGGAGAATTCATCTCATAAGTTTCTCCATGCTTCATCAGTTTCAACGTCCTTTTGCCCACCCCTTTAGCTTCCACTGAAGTCCCTGCATGATCATCATCATCATCATTTTATAACTCTTATTAATTTTGATCCGCATTCGGCTTACTTATGATGATTTGTCTTTATTATTGAGAGTAAAATATTTGAAAAAAAAAATTCCTATTTGCAAAATTCGAACATGAAATTCTCCTCAGTGAGCGTCAGATTTTATACCACAGCCATATTTCTTACAAAATTTGGCATAAGACACGCGGTTAATGTAAGAGTTATACATATACACATAGAAAAATAATGGAAAAAATTATGAATAGGTCCATATAAAAAAAATTGTCTATAAATAAGTCTTACAAACTTGTGAACATATACTTAGTCTCATGAGATTTGATTGTAATTGATTTATCATGTAATATAACACAAATACCCTTGGACTCTTGTCCTTTAACTAATGTTGATCAACCACTGTAGTCATTGGCTAGCTTTGATCAATGGCTAGTCAAAAATAATTTTTTTAAAAAAAATATTTTTATTGAATTATTTATATTTACAAGTCAAACATCACATATTTGTAAGTAAATTCTTCAAGATTTACAGCTCAAACTTCTTACTTAGCAAGTTATCTTCTCAAATTTATAAGTTAAACATCTTAATTTATAAGCCTAACTTGTATATTTGCTAATATGTAATGTTAACTTGTAAACATTAAAGTATTAAGATTTTAATAAAAATATTTTTATCTAATTAATGCTAGGCAGTGACTGGTTAATGACCACATGGTGGTCAGTCAACACTGGTAAAAGGGGTGAGAGTTCTGGACATTTGTATCATTTTAAATGATAATTTAATTACAATTAAGTCCCACCAGATTTGAGTATATTTTCAAAATTTTATGAAACTTATTCATAAATAATTTTTTATATGAGACTTGTTTGTAATTTTTCCAAAATAATGTTATGAAAAATAAAAGAAGAGATACCATGAAACTTTGGAACGGCTTGGTTGCACCATATAATTTCTATGTTTTCCTTCTCGTCAGTTGCATGGAGTGCTGAAACTGGAGGGTGGTGTGATACCTAAAATGAAAGCAAGAAAACATTGGCAAAGAACGAAGGTAAATTAAATAAATAAATACTCCTTCTACTTAAAAATATAAAGCATTTTTAACAGAATCTTACCTTCTAATAGAGTAATTACTTACTTTCAAACTAATCATACTTTTTCATATTTACCTCTATTAAACACCCTATAATAAATATAAAGTCATTATTAATATGAGCAATTTTGAAAAAAAAAATAATGATTGTATCCCAAAAGATTAAAAATGTCTTATATTTTTTAACATTTAATTTTTTAAAAATATTATTTATTTTTAAATGGAGGCAGTATTTTTTATAACCAAGAAAATTAGGAGACAAAACAAAGCAATTAAATTAATAAATATACCCTCATAAATAATACTCATTCGGGAATCGTGGCATAGGCAAGTTGGGTTTGGGCCAATGCCCACTAGATTTTACTTTTTGGACTTTTCCACAAAAATATTCATCATGTGCTGAGTTCATCGTTAGCTATAATCTTATGTGTTTTTTTTTTTAATAGTTATGCTCAGATAAATATAAGATTTTGAATTTGAAACCATGTAAATTCAAAAAATGTTTTTGAAATGATTACCTTTAATTGAGTTCGGAAATATTCAAATTAGATTTGTTCATATAATCATATAAAAAAAATTAAAAACTGTGGTTGAATAAAGGGAAAGGAGCAGGTTCACCTTAAACAGAATCAAAAATTCAAACTTTGTATGTGAAAAATATTTTAGAAGAACTGTCTTTAATTAGGCATAACAATAAGAGTTTGTTTATCTTTCCACAAAATAAATTTACATAAATAAAAGTTATATACATATTTAGTATACTTTTAAAATTCGCTGTCATTCTCAAAAACCATTCACATTCCTTTCTCTTTCTTAATGTCACCTTCTGCTTCGAACCTCTTTCAAGTTCCATCACATAGTCAGGAGAGTATTTAAATTTTTTTTCTAACTAACAAATATTTTTAAATAATGAAAATGGATTAGTCAAAATGCAAAAAATTATTAGATTGACGGCAGCCGTACATGAGATATCGAGAAACAGGTACGAGAACCAATGACGTGGCGTCAGAATAACTATCAAAACGCACAGTTTTAGTAGCAGGTTTAGCTAAACTTTCTTCATTTGGTTTTCAAATATAAAGAAATGTTAACTACCTATTACAATTTTTAAAAAATTGATTAATTTTAATAATCATGTCTAAAATTAAAAAATTCAGACTAAAATCTCTTTATGATTAATCCTTCATTTTTTAATTTAATGATGCTATCATTCAATGAAAGGCAATTAATAAAAAATGTTATAAATACTACTTAAACTTATTATTTTGCCAATAAAAAACAATAAATCATATTAAAATTTTATTTATATTTAAAATAAAGGGAGTACATATTGGTAATGTATTTTATTCTTTACCATAGTGAAAAAGACCGAGAAAGATAGTCAATCCTTTTACTTTTTTTTTAATAAACAAAAATTTAGATGAGTCAAATTTTGGGAGCTTACCAAGGCATGCATTCAAACTTAAAGAGTACTTATAGAGATTTAATCCAACAATCTTTTAGGTTGTAAGCTAAATTCTTATTAATTAGGCCAACTTTTATTAATTTTCCTTTTACTTAATATATAAGCTTTTTCCTAAGCCATAATGGATACTCAGTTAGAGTAATTAATTTTCTTTTCTAATTTTATCCTTGTTTATTTAGTATATGATTTGAATTCCTAGATAATAATTTAATTACTATGGTCATTAATTGCAAGGAAAGATAAAATTGGAGAGTTACATTTTTTATATAATTTTAAGGTTCTAACTAACATTTTTAATAACGGAGAAGTTGATTAACATTACTTTATATCAAGGATAGGAAGGGAATTGGGATTATGTAAGTAGCGAAGTCCACTTACTTAATAAGTATTTCAATTACCATTTGAATTTCATTAATAATTAAAAATTATTAAGATATATTTCTTTTTAAAAATTTAAAATAATTTTCATGATTAAAATATTCTTGACATATGTTACCCCTTTCAAAAATTTGAGATTTGATATTTTATAAATATTATATAATAAAATATTTTATAATTATTTAATTAAATCAAATGATTATTATTGTGGTATATGGAACACTCATTAAGCTGTTTACTAGATCCAAATTCGATAAGAAGGAGTATAACAAATATAATAATAAGAAAGAAGGAGGTACCTGCTCGGCTAAAAAATGAAGAGAGGAGCGAGAGACATGGTGAGTCTCACCGAGAATGGGATTATAAGGAGTAGCTCCAATCACAAGAGGACGCGTGGTAGAAATGGTCCAGGCCACCACATTTATAAACCTTTCCAAGGGGTTCTCTCCACCGTTGCATTTCCCCAGCAAGTCCGTCGCCGTACAGTATATCTGTTCCCCATAACACTGCAGGTGCGACTTTGGCAAGTTGAACGTTGCTGGTAGCTACAATCAATCGTACACAAATCAATCCTCCGTACGTACATTACGCATGCAAACATTGCTAACCACTCAATTTCGGTGCTCACCAGGTTGTTCATCGCTACTTCTGGACTATATTTTTAGGGATATATATATATATATATATATTTATATAAGAAGAATATAGACTTGGGGTAGAAGACATGCCTGGAAGTGAGAGAGATCGGATCCAGGGCGGACATGAGAGAAAAGAGACAAGATGCGGCGGAGAAGATTGGGAGCTGAATAATCATTATTAGCTTCTGCTTCCAGTGAAAAAGGCTTAGCCAGTATCACTTTTCTCACCTTATTATCCCCTTCTGTCTCCTGCATCGTTTATTAGTAGATTCCTTAAAACAAATCATATCTGAAATTCATCAACAAAACTTAAAGAAGCCATATTATTCAACTTAACTACCAAAAAAAAAATCAACAGAGAGAGAGAGAGATTACCATTAGAAAGTTGAGGTGAAGGTGAAGAAGACGAAGGAACGAAGGAGAGTTTGAGAAAGCAAGTAGTTAAGGAAGGAAGCGGATGCCTATTTGAGGCATTATATATTATCTGATGGAAAAAAATATGAAAAAGCCAAGAGTTGTTGTTCTCCCAAATTCATGAAAACAGTGACGACTCAGGTTCAAGGCAGTTGATAGCTCGCCATTAAGGAGGACTTTTTTTCTGATTAAGATTAAACATTTTTTTTATACTTATTATAAAACATTTTCAATTATTTCATACATTTAAAAAAAATTAATATTATAAAAAGTGAGATATACTCTCATTTTTATTTTGACTTTAATTAATAAATAACTATATTAAATACATTCATGATAATGAAAAAAAGGATAAAATTAAAAAAAATTGATTTAATTACTGTAAGGTGTTATATATTTTAAACTAAAAATTATTTTTAAAAAGTGTCTTATAAATAAGACTTGAAGGATTTTAAGTTAGTAAAACTTGCAATAATTTAATGGAACTATTTTAAGAAATATTCCTCCCGTTTTTAAAAATGTAATAATAAGGGTTTGAGAAATACTCATTTAATAATAAACTTGTGAAAAATGAAGGCAAAAACAACCCGTGTTTTTACTTCTCAAAGGGAAAAAAAATATTTTCCAAGTAGTTGAACTTCTTTTTTCATTTTGGCCAGAAAAGTAGTTAAACGTCTACTAATTATCCAATCCTACAAAGATATAATATTAAAGGAAATGGTCCCGACTGTACCTTGCATAAGGTGTCTTTGAAAATAAAAGTTGATTTCTGGCAAAAAAAAAACATAAAGGTAAGTTGTGGGTGTAAATGCAGAATATTAAAACTTACTCTTTTCATTCAAAAATATAAAATATTTTTTAAAGAGTTAGGTGTTCAAAAATTTAAAGTATTTTTAATTTTTTGAGATGTAACCATTACTTTTTTTTATTAAAAGTGTTTCTATTGATAATGACTTTATATTTATTGTAGGGTATTTAATAAGGATAAATATAAAAAGATAAAGTTAATTTAAAAGTAGATAACTATTTTATTAAAGGGTAAGATTTGATTAAAAATATTTTATATTTTTAAATGAGGGAGTATATACTAAATCTATAATTTTTTTCTAGAATGAGATATGTATTATTAAAAAAATTTATTGGTACATGAATTATTATTAAAAGCTCCTTGAATGTATTTTGGAGTTGAGAAAGTATCATGTAGACCGGGGGATTATCTTGAATGGCTATCAATATAGCCACGCATATCTTAAACAGAGTGGAGATAAAGAACTCATTTGGACAGCTTGAGAATTAACAGGTTGGAGCCACATGGGCCCCACACTTGTGATAAACAATTTATTGTGGAACCTATTTCCCTACATTTGAATGCTTCGTATCTCTTTTAAATATAACATTTTTTAAAATTGCATATTTTAATATTTTAGGTATTTTACGGATACTATTTATCTGTTTCTAATAGAAAGTAACTTTGATAGATATTACTAGTAACTATAATTTTGTAAAATATTTTATATATTGAAATATAAAACTTTTTTAAAAATGTATATATTCCTTATAGAGGTAGTATTATAATTATAAGTATGTATAAAATCATAATAAGGAAGCTTTTGTGTTTTTACAGTTTAACTCAACCCCAATTTGAAATTTTGAATTCATTAATGATACTATCTCCAATTTTAAATATTAGTTTTTTTAAAAAAATTCCAGGATTCTAATAAAATAAACATAAACATCTAAAATAAATTATATTTTATACATATTTTATAATTTGAGAATGATAGATAGGTCTTAAGATGATCAATTAATTTAAATTATCAAGTATTAAGCTCTAAGAATTTAAAAATTTGTATCTTAATTTTATAACTTCGTTATGATAAATTTATACTTTATTTTATAAACTTTAACATGGATGAAAAATAAATAAATTTATTTTTATATTAAAATTTGAAATACACATTATAAATTTATCACAATAAAGTTATAAAATTAAAGTAAAACTTATAAATTTTTAAATTTTGATACTTAATACTTAATTTAAATTATTTTTTTGAGACTTTTTTTTCATTCTCCCATTTCTCTGCATTAAATTGGATGCACAATTCAGGGAGGCATGGAAATTAAATATGATGTTTCAATGAGGAACTTCGATCATGTCTTGAGACGTGAAAGGCCAAGACGTGTGGTGCATCGAGCCCACACACTGAAAAGGAATTTTACATGTAGAAATATGTAAAGGTTGGGTGTATCATATTATTTATAATTCATTTAATTAAATATTTTAAGTAATTTAGATAAAATTTTATGTGACTTTTTTTAAATTTATTTTATTTAAATAACAAAATATATATTTAATTTTTTATCTTTTTTTCTACTATTATTAATAGTAAATTAATTTATATTTAATGCCATTTAAATATTATATTTTTATTGAATAGATTATAAATGACGTGATATTTTTAATTTTTTTAAATATTTCTCTTTAATGTGCTGGTATTTGTTATGTGTGAATCTGAAAATGAGATGATAGCACATGAGATAATGGTTGGCAATGAAATATTTGGGGGCAATGGCAAGTAGGGGTTCCCTTAATGGTAAAAATGCACCAAGCTTTTAACAAAAGCCTATAACTTGATTTATATCAAGTCCAGGCTAGCCTACTTACTAAATAAGCTCAAGTTAAATTTAAATTTTTAATTAAACCTATTTAGTTAAATAAGTTAAACCTATTTTTTTAAAACTTAATCTATGAGTCCAACAAGCTGACTTATATATAGATATATATATATATATATATATGTAATATATTACATGCACATCAATTTCACTATTTAATTTTTAATCAATCTATCATTTTTTATTTCTAGTTATTTTTCAATCACACTTATATATTAATTTTAATGGTTTTACTTTAATGTTATATTATATTGTAGTTGATAATTGATAAATCTTTACATATTATATATTATAATAGTCTTAAAGTATATTTGAAATACTTAAAATAAAATGTAAGCCTATTTAAAAAGCTTATTTTTAAATAGACTCAAGCTTGAGCCATGAAAAGATTTTATATAAGCTTTAGGTAAGTTAGGTATTTGATTTATCATACAAACTCAGGCTTATTTGACTAAAATCTAGCTCCTAACCTATTTTGATCCTTAGTCCACCCCACACACAAAACAATACCAAATTTTTTATGAATTTGCGTTGTTTTCATTTGCTAAAAATACTAATGTTAATTTTGGCCCCCATTATAATATAACTTTACATATGAACCCTTACATTGAATTGGTTCTAAATACGTCCCACGCTAAAGGTGATGGTGGTGGGGCTGTGGCTGGAGTCCAGACAATTGTAAACAGACTATGGCGATGACGTTAGAGGGTAGAGTTTGTGTGTGTTAAAAGGGAAGTAAGAATTTGGCTGTAATAGCAATTGATATGAGATGGGAAGGGTAGAGGAGGTAAGAATTTGGCTGTAATAGCAATTCATATGAAATGGGAAGGGTAGAGGGAGACGAGGGAAAGGAGGAAGAGAGGGAGGGAAGGTAGGAAAAATGTGAAATATTTATCCAATACATTCCGGATGGTTACCAGTGAGAAATACTAGGACTATTTATTGAGTCTTAAAAATTAAAAATAATAATAAATCAAATTCTAGAAAATAACAAATACAATCCAGATTTACTTAGATATCCTATTTTATAAAAAATAAAAAATTTAATTAAATCTTAAATAATTTATTGAATATATTAAATGTCCTTATACACATCCAAATAAAATAATCATAAACATTAAAATAATCTTATTATATTTTATCTATATTCCATCAGTTGGCCAGCTCGCAAACTGCCTCTCGGTCATCAAAAAACTGCATTTATAGTATAATTATTAACTCAAAAATTGTAACTATTAAATCATATAATAAATGAAGACATATATAAAATAAAAATTTTATTTATTTTCTAATATTTTAAAATATATTATTACTTAAAATGCAAAAGCATTTGTAGTCCACACATGATAAATTATAAAGTAAGATACAGTAATCTCCTCATTTTCCTAAAACTATAGAAACTTTGGTCTATTTTAAAAACATATACTTTACCCTAATTTTTAACATTATTAGGAATATTTTGCTAGAGATTATAAAATTTGAAACCCCCATCCGTTACGAATATTTGTAATCATATTTAAAATCTTTAAATTATTAATTCATACTTACAATCTAATTGTCTACTCTCTTTATCCACCAATTTAAAGAATTTTAAATAAATATGATCATATTTAAATAAATAATTTAAAATATCGTGTTAAGAGTAATAAAATTATAAAAAATATCTCTTATTATATTGAATCCCTATTTCATCAAGCTTTTACTTTACATACGTGTTTAGAATATATTTTAGCAAACTTATGTACTTAAAATTTAAAATTATTAAATAAATAATTTTTCTTAACTAAAAAATTTAAAATATAAATTTAAAAGTAAAATAAATGTGTATTAAATTTGTTTTTCAGGTAACTTGAATGAATTTTAGACAGCTTCTATATTTAAAGAGTGGTATTTGTGATTAAAAAAATGAAGTATTTTGGTCTAACACATGTAATTTAATAATTGATTAATAATTGAGTAGATAAAAATAAAATCTTAACAGTAGAAAGAAAGATGTGTTTTATCACTATCAATTTTAAAAGAGATTCATATAGATTTTAAAAATATGTAAGAGTATCTGTAATTAAGATAAAATAGAGGAAAAGCTAGTATGTTTTACTCTAAATAATATGATTTAATGTAAACAAATATAATTAGTCAATTAAAAATGAACGAGAGCGTCTTAAAACTTTATCATCGTAATTTATATATATAGATATATAATTGCATAAAAATGCGAAAGGTGAAGAAAAATAAATAGATGGTTTCATTAAAAAATAAACAGAAAAAAAAAATTAAAATAAAATATTTCACTCTCTCTCAACCCTTTCATTTGCTATCCCTGACAATCTCGCATAAAATGAACCACATATCCCTAACACCTTTCTAGCAATGCGTGTTTCTTAGGTCCACAGTTACTAACATGATTATCCAAAACCAGGTCCAGGGGGTGTCGACCGGCACAACCTGGCTGATGTAGCCAATAGCTTTTGTGACAGAATGGTCTACCACTACCATCCATACCAGTGAACAACATGGCATCATCTAGTCATGGCTATAAATTTCCATTGATGTTTTCAGAAAAAAAGTTGGACATAGTGTGTATGGGTCACAAATCTTGTGTCCATCCGAAATTTTCAGAGAGAAATATTTGAGGATTCAAGTTCTTACTTTCAAGATTACACCTGCAGTATGAAAAAATGTCATGGGCAAGAGATTGATACATCAAATAAACCCTTTTCTCCAAGCATTTCATCAAAATCACAAGACACAATTGGCATAACTTTAGAAGTGGAAAAGACAAGAAACCTCCCCCTTACACCAGCTTACCTTTACACCCTATTCCATGCTATATATATCTCTTGGACTAATAATAAATCTACCCACATAAACCTTATTTCCAAAAGTTACAAAGAATATTACAAGCATCACTTCCCTCTTCTGAGCAAACTAAGCTAATGTGGGAATCCATTGGCCAGAACAGGAATCCTTACCTTGTGTCCTCTGCTTCCTTTCATTAGAATCTCCCCAAAGCTGTAGGTTCCTGTCACTGAGCGAACCGTGAGTGTCACAGAGAACGTACGTGACGAACCGGGTTTTATAGTCATAGCTGGAGGGTTGACTTCAATAGCAACAGCTGGTCCCATTCTGGCTGTGATCACGTAGGTTTCTTCCTCAGCAACATTTGTGACAGTGCGAGTGACGGTTCGCGTTCCCACGAGATGGGAAATTGTAATTGATGGAGTGTTGAAATTTGATGGGTGACCCATGCTACTGTTGCATGGCGTGCGCGTGTAGTTCTTTACCTCATTAACATCAATGCCAGGCGTGGTGCACAAGAACCCCAAGTAATCTTCGTATCCTACAAAATGAATGGTAAAATTAATGTTGGTTCTTCCACCTTCCCTCTTTTATTTCAATGTTAAACTTTTGTCAAAGGAACTCGGATTCTCAGCAGCAAGAAAACAATGCAGAAATGGGAATAAGTGGTTCCGAATTTGAAGTTTATAAAATCATTAAAATTATCTTTTGACTCCATCTTATATGCTGCTGTTTCTGTGACTTTTGACAAACAATAATCATTTTGATATCCAATGTCATGATCACGAACCGTTCTGCCACTGTCTGCCTTGCTCAATATTGTGCCATGCATCATAAAAGCCAGTTGAGAAAGGGTGCGAGGATGGGTAAATCTGTTGTTTCATGAATTTTGCAGATCATCTAAGATTCCCTGGCAGGCACTACCTTTATGTCTAATATCTAATTCCATAATTCAAGATGCATTGTTTTAACTTTTTTGTTTCACTGATCCTCCATACTTGGTTCATAGAAACTCATGAGTTTTACCCACACTCATTCTTCTTCCAGAAATCATGCTTTCAAGCTAGCTCGTCATTCATCTATAAATGTGACTGGACAAACATAGTAGTTGTAAGGAGGGAAGAAGAAAATAAACCTGCATCAAATATGAGCCCAGGGTCCAAGGCAGCTCTAGGATTAACATGTCCACCCCCATAATCAAAAGGAGTAGCCGTGACCAGTTTAAAAGCTTCTGTGTCAGAACTCTGCTGTGCTAGAAGAGGCCTTCCTGCTCGGTCTAGAGTGGATGAAGTTGTCATCAAAGATGACTTGATGGCAGCAGGACTCCATTGAGGATGCTTCTGCTTTATAAGAGCAGCTATCCCAGCAATATGTGGTGCGGCCATGCTAGTTCCAGATATCATTGCGAATCCATCCCCTGCTCAGATAGCCATTTAATAATTTCCATGACGTAGTTCAATGTTTTCCTTATTCTTCTTTCACCCAACCCTTTATATTATGCAATAATCCTTCCACTAATGACTCGGGAGACAGAAATTAAGAAAACCTACTAATTTTAGGAATCCCCAACATATTTTCCATTATTTTCACTGGGGAAAAAATCCAAGAAATTATATAACGCCGGTTCCATGCTGCCTTGTAAAGAAGAGGAAGGCTCGATCTTATTTGTAAAAAGATTAATTAAACAGTTCATTGGTATGCATCCTCTTCATTTCTGCCAGGAGGACCTCTCATAGTCCGGGTTTATTTCTGAGTTACAATCCCTTGGTTTAGCCCAAATTTACTTCTTTTTATCCAAAGATTTGATTGACGGTTTTCATTCATCAACAATTAAGACAAAATATGCAGCATGATCACAATTTACTTACCTACATAATTGGGTTCATCAGTCCCATTTGGAGACCAAGCAGCCCAAATCAATGAACCAGGAGCTAATATATCTGGTTTGAGAAGATCTGCTTCTTGGAAGCTGAAGTCCTTTATATTTGGCCCCCGAGAAGAGAATAATGCCACCTGTGGTGCAGATTTATGGAGAATAGGCACCAAACCATCCCCTATATTACCTGTACCTTTGAAACTCTTCACACGCCCTGTCCAGTCTCTTGGTGTAGAGATATTATAATAATCTATAAGTTCCTGAACAATAATGATTTCAAGCAACAAATCACATGATTAGTAGGGAAAGATTGGATTTTATACACTTCAGAAATTAAAAAGGATCAACAAAAGGTAGAAAAAGTGAGACAAGTGCAACATTAACTCAATAAGTGGCAGAAGACATATGAATGAGATTGTGCATATAAGAGTCAGTGACTATCTCATTATATCCACATCTACGTGACTAAGGTTGATAGGATGAGTCAATTACCTTTGTGTTGCTGACATCAGTGATAAGAATCCCAGGGATTCCAACAGGAACTGGATCAAATTTTGTTCCGGGAGAAACATTTTCCACACACAGAACAAATCCAACAGCACCGAGGGCCTTGGCTGTTTCTGAGACTTTCTTTATTGATGCAGTGCCGGAAACAAAATTGAAAGAATAGCCACAGAGAAGAATATTCCCCTCCACCAATTTCTTGTTTAAGACTTCTGCTCTCTGGCAATCCGTGGGGCTGTACTTCATAACTGAAGAATCTAGCAGCACATCATTGGCAGCAACTAATTTGTATGTTTGGTTTGGATGTGTAGAAGCTGCTCATTGCCATTAGATGTACGTCAGTGGCACTCACAACATGCATACATGGAAGAATAGCAGACAACACCTATAACGTGGACAGCCATATATGTGTTTTTTGATGTAGGAGAAAATCAGAAGAATAAAAAAGACTATTTTTCTTTTTTTCCTTTCCTTCTCTTTTCCCAATTTTTTGTGGGGTGGGGGTCAAGCTAGTTTCATAAGTTTACTCACTACATAGGAAAACAATATTTGACACCAAGTGCTTTTTCTGGATTATAATTGTCACCTCAATCTTCAACATTGTATTTCCAGGAAGCATCACTTAAACTATTACACCATATGTCCAAGGAAACATATCATCAAGTCAGAAAACTCACGTGACAACCCAATTCCAGCTAACATTTTTCCATTTCCAAGGGTCAGATGGTTCTTATATCTACGATCATCAACTGCAGCTGCCACAGACGTTATCCATGGACTATATGAAACCAAGGTCTTAGGAAAGGGACCACCATTTCCAGCAGCCTGTGCAACAAATACACCTGCTTTCACAGCGCCAAGAAGTGTGGCATCAAAAGGGTTTAAATATGTGGTTTTAGTCGTTGCTGGAGGACTATTTGGTCCAACTGAAAGACTCAGTATATCCACCCCATCATGCACTGCCTGTAAGCAATCAAATTTTAACAGTTAGAAATTTGAGATAAACCTGCCAACCAAGAACCAAGAGTCATATCACATGATAATGTACAACAAATTGGCAAGATGAAATTTTCAATTTTAAATTAACTTGTGATTGAACTTCTCCCCAAGAAACTTGAAATGAACATCTTTCAAGACATTCATGAAGGCGGTAGGACGTAGAGACTTTTCATCTAGATTCAACAAGTCTGTAATATATACAATTATGCATGAACAGATTTTTTACTCCGACCCATTTTCTTCCTCAAAAGTCTACCACAATGAAGAGATAAAAAAGGTGACTTGTAGACTCATGGTTGAGTAACTTTACAATGAAAGTCCCATCACAATGCAAGGAAGAATGTAAGTAATAACAGGCAAAAGGACACAGAATGGAAAGCTACTACGTTGTTTTATATTAGATTAACATATATACCTGATCAATTGCAGCAACTACATCTGCCACATAACCTCCAAAAAGTCTATACAGTGCCTTGTACACAGCAATCCTGAACACGAACATGTCAGGTGTCTGAT
Organism: Prosopis cineraria; assembly: GCF_029017545.1. NCBI lineage: Eukaryota > Viridiplantae > Streptophyta > Magnoliopsida > Fabales > Fabaceae > Prosopis > Prosopis cineraria. The sequence continues at coordinate 23,742,127 of NW_026555340.1, read as the reverse complement.
GCAACATATACTATAGTTATGAGTTTGGGGGGGGGGGACAATTAGAAGTTATTCTTCTTCACCTTGCACGGGGAGCCATTCCACTTGCTTTCCCAAATTCATACCCATTCATCCTCACAGGAATTCCATTATTTCCAGCTGCAATAGCAGCAGTATGACTGCCAGATGTAGATGCAAGGAATACAGAAGAAATATTAAAAGCTATGAATTAGAAGATATGGCCTTAAACAAAAGTGCTAATACTCGGACTTTGAATACTTTGAATGCATACAATAAAAAACTACTGGCCACATAGTTTCCTCAATTCGAGAAAATCCAACAAGTATGCATGATTTGTCCATAAGCTAGAGCATTCATTTTTCATTACTTCGTGCTAGGCCGCAAGGGACTTAAATACCAAAGTGAGAGGGGAAAACTTGATTGTCATTACTGTTCCAAATAATACGGAGATCTATGAAAAGAAAAATCAACAAGGATGCCTCTACGCTCTGAAGAATTTTAAATTAGTTCCTTCCAGCCAATATAATTTCCACAGCTAAAGAACTACTGCCAATATGAAGTAAATGACTAAATGTCACATTCAATTTGTTGTACATAAGATGAAAGATTCCATCAACCCATTAAAAATGGGCAAGTTAAAGAGTAGAATTTTATTTTATCAACATACATTTATAGGCAAACCTCTCAACAAAAATTTCCTTCAGACAATGAATCCCAGAAGGTCATGAAATAAAATCAAATCAAGTGAGCTTTTCCTTCATATCAATTAAAGGAATAATTATAAAGATAATATAACAAAAACAACAACACCTGAAGGATTCAAAGTAACGATGCAAATAAAGAATGAAGCAAGGCCCAACCTTCCATGTCCATCCCCATCTAGGGGAGAGGCAAAATCAATAGACGGATTAAATGCCCCAGCAGCTATAGCAGCTTGAGCAAAATGTTGTGCTCCAATAATCTTCCCATTGCAGAAGTCCTTCTTTGTATCCAGATCTATTTCACATTTTCCTCGGTATCTTGGAACTGGTCCATATGGTTCAGTATTGTGACTGGCAAAGCTTGGGTGGTGTGGATAGATCCCAGAGTCTACAAATCCTATCACAATATCTTCTCCAGCCCTGTCAAAGCCACCTCCAGTTGGCCATACCTCTGTTGGAAGCCCCAAAAATTGTGGGGTATGTATTGTAAGTCTCTTTACTTTCCAGTCTCTCTCAACAGATTTCACTCCAGGAGTGCGTCTAAGGGTTTCTGCCTACTAATATAAGAGGTTAGGGCAAGGGGATTAGAGTGAAAGGATGCATATAAACAACTCACACTTAAAATGTAAAAAATGGAATAGTGAAAGAATTATACAAGAGTTCACCTGTTCAGGGGAAACGTGAACAGCAAATCCATTTATAAGATGACTATAACTATAGAGTTTCTTGTAGGTCCCACCCTCAAACAGCATCCCAAGAAGCATGTCATGTTTACTCTCAAGGTGATGAGCATAAGAAGTTACCAATTCACTGAAGAAAGTTGAAAACTTATAAAATGTGAGCAAGGACACTTGTTATAATATTCAGTTCTTCGTCTAAAGTACATAAGAGGAGCATAAGACAGCCAAAAGACTTTTTTTTTTTTTCTTTTTTTCTTTTTTTTGGGGGGGGGCGCCGTACAAACAGTAGGGGATTGGGATGGTGGTTCAACATATAAAAGAAAAAAGCACTAGCTGCAGACCAGTCACTGGCAACACTGACTAGAACAGCTTTAACTGAGAAATAATTGACAACATTTCATTAGGATAATAATTATAGCATTTTCTTCATTTTTCTCAAAAATTTCTTCATTTACTTAAGCACAAATTTAAGTAGACTCTTCACCAGTTTTTCCCTCTCAAGAACAACTTCACAAAAAGCCACTAGGTGGCAACCTAATAGTGAGGGCTATGGGTGGTTTAGCAGTGGCCTTAGTCCTTAGCGAACCCTAAGTCCTTCATGTACTCTCAAAAAAGAAGAAGAAGAAGAATAAAAGTAAGAAATCTCACAGTCCATCAGAGGAGAATAAAACAAGTTATAATGAAAACATATTGATGAGTTTGCTTCAGGAGTAAAAATTCCTAGACTCAAAGGGATAGATATCTCACAGATCAAGAAGCACATCAGAAAAGTAGTATACCACAGCATATATTGCTTCCAAAGTCCCCATATGAAATAAAAAAAGAAAAGGACAAAGCAGACAAGAAGTGAATGCCAATTGGCCCACAAATTCGTAACCTAGAATTTTCCAACCTTTAGATTGGCTTCGTTGAAAAATGATGGTTAGGATTTGGGTATATGTCTATGGCCAAATCAACAATGGATGGAAGGGATGCAGTACATTTATTTCTTAAAATTTCAAAACCCACAAAGGAGGATTGCAAATACCTTGTGGTATCAATCTTCCCATCAGATTCCACAGCAATGGCTTCAAACCCATCAATACCTCCAGTGTAACTTATGACAGGTTCACCTTCAATAGTTACTATATAGATCTCTGCCTTTGCAGCAACCAAAAGAGATAATAAAATTATAAGGATGCACAGGAAGTCTGACAGCATCATGTTCACTAACGTCAATTACGATGGTTCATAAGATCTGTTCCTTCATCCAAACAATTTCAGTCAGTTGCATAAGATATCACTTCCGTTGCTAAATTGAAAAAGCAATTTGTCAACTAAAATCAGAAATAAATAACTAAAGCTAAAATCAAACATAAAAATGCTTGATCTACCCTGAGATCAAAAAGGGCGGGAAGTAACAGTTTTTTTCCCCTAACTTTCAGTATGAAAATATGAAGTTTTTCTGGTGCCAAATATATATATATATATATATATATGAAGTTTTTCCCCCAAAAAAACTTACGAGGTTTCATCTAAACCCAAGAAGACACTGGTTCATAGGAAATAATGCTAGCAAGGAGGAGTCGATATTTTCCATTTTCGGAACTAAATCTAATTTAAAATAAATAAACACAAACGCATATTTTATTAAAGTGAAGTAGACCAGCGTGCAAAACTCTACTAGCAAAACAAAACCGTAAGGAACACGCACCAAAAAAATAAAAAGATTCCAAGAGGAAGAAAGCACAGTAAACGCAAGTAAGGCAATGAAAAACAAAATATAGCCTTGGAGTGAAAACAGTCAGTGAATGTATCATTCACAAGTAAAACAGGGGTATAAGACTGAAGAGCGAAAGAGCAGAAAACATATAATTAATTAATTATCTTAGTCATTCATTAAACAGAAAGAAAGCGAACAGAAGAATTAAACCTACATTCTAAAGTTGAAGCAGTTACTCAAACGAAATCAGCTATTGTCGGAATTCAACCCAAGCGATGAAATTTACCAATGTCGCTTGGATCCGGATAGCTCCAACTCACATACAGTCACCAAAACTAGAACAGCACGCAAAGCTGCGAATAAAGCCAACATTCATCGGAACCCAAAAGAAGAAGACAGGGAAAGCTCTCCAGAGAAAAGCAAGAAAAGGGAACAGTAAGAAAAGCAGAAGATCGTACTAAACCGGGGAAAAAAGAAGAAGAAGCAAATGACACCACCACTTACAATCACAGCAGTTACAACGCACCAAATCAAGGGACTTCGTCACTCTGGCACTGGGGGATAAAATGATAAAATCGCAGAATCGCCGGTGACGATCAGAGGTGGGATCAGGCAAATAGAGTGTAGTTCGGCATTCACATTGCCATGATCGGAGATCCAACGGCCACCATTAAATGCTAGAGAGAGTAAAATGCACGAGATCCTACTGAAAGAAGAGTTGTAGAGCAAGAGTGAGAGTGTTAGGGTTTTCCTTCAAGGTAGTAGCAGTAGAGAGAGACTGAGAGAGACAAGAAGGCGAAGGAGGAGGAGGAAGCCATAGATTTAAGGGAATTAATTAATCTTTTTATAAATAAATCATATCAAAAAATATGTTTTGGAGGACATTAACTCATCGAACTGTGGAACCAATAATGCCCTAATTGATGTACTTCTTTAAAATTTTTAGAAAAATTCTGACTTTTCCGGTTCAGATTTACCTTCTCAGACCAGGAAAATATATTATTATTATCATTATTATTATAATGCATTGGCGCGCAAGTTGTCGGGCGGTTGAGGTGAAAAGACGATATTGCCCTTACAGTTTGATCTGTGGGCCCTGGTTCCTCTGCAGTCACGTTTACGCGTATCCGAAATCAAAGGAAAAGGAATCTAATAATTGAAATTGGATCGCTGGGTCGGGTGGGTCACCCGGATAATTATTCCCTTTATTTCCTTAATTAATTAATCTATCCAATGGCAGTTTATTTTTTGGCCCTGCAATCTAAGGTCACGCTAACGCATGGTTCTACGACTCTTTCTCTCATTTTTTCAACTTAAAATAAATAAATATATTATTTTTTGAATAATATTTCTGTTGCTAATTTATCCTTCAAAGTTTAATTTAGTTCAAAATAAATTATGGTTATGGTTGTTAAAAAGAATCCAGGTTATTTTTAAAATTGATCTATGTTTTGATTTAATCGAATCAATTAATGATAATATTTTTTAAGTCGATGAAAACAAATTTTTACATATATTAAAAAAAGTTGTTATAATGTTAAATTTGTTAAAAGAAAAATATCTGAAATATTAATTTTTAATCTTGTTAAATACAATACCTTTTGGATTATGAATATCTTCTAAAAACATCTTATTAATAAGATCAAAGAATAAATGTCCATTACCCACCTCAGGCTGATTGTTATTAGCATCGTCAATTAAAATATCTCTCATTATGGAACCACCGTCATATGGTTTTGATGAGATTAGATTTTGTGGGCATAAATGTTGAACAATGAAATTTGTAATGATTGTGCCTCTAAGATCATAATTATTTGGGGAAAACGATTATGCATAGTTAATTCAATGTGCTTGTGTGTGTCATACAATTACCCGTACACACATTAACACACAAAAATGTTGACTCAGATGGCTAAGGATTATTTTAAAGAGGATATAATGCTAGTCTCATAATCTACAAGTCTACTCTCTCCGATCCAGTTTATAAGTTAACTTTTAGAAGGATGAAGTGATTTACTTTATAAGTCATTAAATTGATAGTAATATTTTGTTTCAAATAAAATATCAAAACTATCCTTAAAAAATAAGAGAGAAAATTAAAAAAATAATATTATATAGTTTATTTACTTTTTGAGGGTCATGTTTGTAATTTTATAAAATTTTATTTTTTATACTTTTATCGTATTGGTATTGATGAAATTGATAAAAATAATTTATAAATAGGATTAAAAGGAGTATATGTTTAAATTCTCCCAAATCATCTAGCACCTCACTTCATGTGCTCTCTGTCACTTTTCTTGAAAGATTTGTAATCACGTATTCCCTTCGTTTAAAAATGTAAGGTATTTTTTGAGGGGTTGGATGTTAAAAAATATAAGACATTTTTAATTTTTTGATGTGTAATCATTGCTTTTTTTCGAAAGTGTTTTTATTAATAATAATTTTATAATTATTATAGGGTGTTTAATAGAGGTAAATATGAAAAGATAAGATTAGTTTAAAAGTAGATAACTATTTTATTGCAAGTGAGATTTGGTTAAAAATGCCTTATATTTTTAAATAAAAAAATATATATCTTGCAATAGTGTGTAACATATAAATATCTACAAATGGATAAATTTAAAATTTTATTGCCAATATGAAAATCTCATAGTAGTGTGTAACATATAAATATCTATACAAACCTTCTGTAAGTCATAAAGCCTGTATTGACCCAGATAAACTTGTGGAACAATTTATGTATCCTTTTTGCTCAAGTAATTCCCCTTACAATGAAGGCTAATCTCCTCATAATACTGAGGGAAAAAAAAATTCTAATAAATATTATATTGTTACATACATGAAGGTATAAGATTTAAACTCTTTAAATCTCTTAACAGTTAAGACTAATCTCCTCACAATATTGAGGGCAAAGAGTAAATTTCTTTTAACCAGACTATATTGCTACGTGCATAATATAAGATTCGAACTTTGTTTAAATAAAGAGAAAATAGGAAAAAAAATAGAGGAGGAGGGAAAATATGAGGAAAAAATTGCTAAAAATGGTAAAAAAAATTACTATTTTTGGCAATTTTTCTTTAAATTTTCTTTCCTCCCTAATTTTTTCTTCCATCCAAACAACCAAGGGTTAGACTTGGTTTGGAGGGGAAGAAAATTGAAAAAAAAAAAGGATGAGAAAAAACTATTAAATTTTTTTAAAAATATATTAAATTTCTTTACTATTTTGAAGAGTCTTACTTTCATTTTCTTTCCTTTTTAATTTTCTCTTCATCAAATAAAGAATTAAAGTCTTCCAACAGCAAAGACTAATCTTATAGTAGTAAAAGCAAAAAGTAAATTTCTTCTAATTAGATTGCTATATATGTATACGAGTATAAGATTTGAACTCTCAAAGTCTCAATCACATGATTAAGTGAAAATAACCTAACAACTTATATTTTATAACGATATTAGCCAATATAATAATACAGTTAGCAAGTAATATGTAAGCATGTTTACAAATGTTACTGTAACATCTGTTGGGACTGTAGTCAACTTTCAAAACTTAGTTAATTCATCTTAATTTCATATGAGGAAGAAGAGGAGGAGAGTTAAGATCATCGTTGTTCACTATGATTAATTTTGTATTAAAAATAACAATATGATTAATTTAATGATTTAAATAACAAAAAAAGTCAATGAAGGCGTTCACGTTCTCAATTTAATGCCCTCTCTGATAAGGAAAGATACATGACTTTCATTGTCTTGGCCAGAACAAAGTGTTTCATTGTCAATAAATTACTATCAACTGCAATTTAATTGGTAAGTTGGATATCATAACACTTCTTTTGTTTGTATTGTCGCTTTAGTTAATGTTGGACCATTCTTTTTTTTTTTGGCGAAACATTTTATGTTCCTTTAATTTAGACAACTGGATCAACACTCAAATTTTTTGGGTATTTACTTCCTTTCGTTATTTTTTTAAAAAATAATTAACAGTTTTTGGGCATTGAAATTGAGTTCTTGGTCTTGTTTGGTTGTGAAGTTCACATGTTAGGGCCCCATCGTGCTTGTCCTTAAGCATATACAAGCATGTGATAAAAGATCCCTCAACTCCGCTGCTTTTATATATATATATATATATATACTATCTTATATATATATATATATATATAAGATAGTATATATATATATATATAAGATAGACATACTTCTTAATCAATACCAATGTTAATAGATATAGAATATTTCTATTTAGTAAGCTGTAATACTAATAAGTTATTGACAATGCAGTTTGTTATTGGAATTTTATACAGGGCATAGACCAAATATTTTAATTAGTGGATGAAAGTGAGAGGTAAGTTTCAATTAAAATTCAAATGAATAATCACCTAGTGTTTGAATTAACTAATAATCAAGGGATTGTTTCAGATTAACCAATAGTATCATGAGTTCTAAAAATGTAAAAACATTAAAACTTTATCGAATAACTTGTTATGTAGATTAATTAAGTTGCAAAAATACTTAATCCAAGTAAAAATGGATATTTTAACTTGGATCGTTTATGCGATGAACCAAATAGGTCAACCCATATGATTTATAGTTAGCTTGCTTAACCCATATTTTCTTGAAAAAGTTAAAAATATGAGGGAAAGAAGAAAGGTCCAAATTTCTAGCACAACTTAATCAAAAATAAGGGAAACAAAAATTGGGGGGAAAAAACCTATATCCTGAAGTTACATCCAACACCTTCCTCCCTCTTCTATTCAATTATTTGTGTTATCTCTGCTTCTAAGGTAGTCTAAGCTTTGACTCCTCGCTTCTCACTTGTATATTTTGATAGACACAACATGACTCATGTTTGTTTTGAGATTGTGATTAGTGGATCATAAATTATAATAAATAATTATATATTTATTGTGATTTGTTTTAATAATTATTTTTATTAATATAGATAATTATTTTATAACGTGAATAATTTATCGTTTAACAACTCAAATCATCCAAAACTAGCTCAGGCGATGATGATAAGAATAGATAACTACGTAGGAGGTGAATATCTAAATAATCATATTACAAAAGCGCATCGTTCAACAACTCATATAAATTCAGGTAAAAAAAAAAAACAACTCATATAAATTGACATGCCCAGAAAAAAAATGATGGTGGGGATGATAAAAAGTTTTATTCCAAGCAAATAAATTGAGAACAAGAATGCTTGAAAACTTTAAATAGATATTTTTTACTAAGACTATTAGTCATATGAAAATCAAAGTTAAATTGAGTTTAGGAAAGAGGTGAAATTCTTTCATCTTATTGACAGAAAAACAAAACTTGAGACAATACTTTAAAACAATTGATCGTTTAACAATTAAATCAGCATGCAGCGGTCAATTTAATTTTTTAAAAATATTGATATGATCATTAGTCTACTTATTAAGAGTTTTAGGCAAAAATAGTATATATTTCATATGATATGTGTGTGAGAGAAACATATTCAAATGCATATCATATTACACACAATATGCTATTCATATAAGAAGCTGCTACACTGCTCATGAAATTATAGCTGGTCAAAACAATACACTATTCATCGATGATAAATAGTATGCATATTTATATTTTCTTACCTCCAACTCCAGATGATTAACATAAGTTACTTCTTTCATTTTAAATTATAAAACACTTTTAAATAAAATCTCACATATTAATAAAGCTTATTAAATATATTTTATAATCTTACTTTTTCATGATAAAAATATAAATTTTTAAAAATGTCCTTCATTTAATACTTCATTAATGAAAAAATATTAAAGAGAGAGAATATATAGAAAAGATAATATTAAAAAATTATCATTAATAAAACTTTATTTTTATCAAAATATCTTATAAACCTTAAATTTTTTTAAAAGTGTCTTATAATTTGAGACAGAAGAAGTAATTTATATTTACATACATACATATATTAAGCATAAAACTTTTAATAAGTTGCACTTTTGCAAGACATGAGCAATGTGGCTCGTTGTCTAGACTCCATGCGATATGCTAGCGCACAAGACTCATAATAGTTTGAATTTCAAAATAACGACATTTTTTTGGAGATAATAAAATTTTCAATTCTTCAAATTTGCTTTAGCTGTTGATTAAGTCTCTCAAACTTAATTTTTATCAATTTTATCATTTATGTTTTCTTAAATTATCATGTGAGTCCTATAATTTTTAAAACATAGATTAACTTTTAAAATAATATAATATATAAAGCATAGTGATGACTTGGCAAATATATGCAGTTAAATGAGGTCAAATTAACCCTTCAATTAGTTAAACTTTTATCAATATAATCCTTACACTGTATTTTGTTTTTGAGTTTTTTTAACTTTAATTTTTTTCTAACTAAATATTTACACCTTTTTCATTAACTTACATGACAGTCATCAATATATTATTATTCACATAATCAAATCTTAACAGTGTTACCTCTTTTTTAAAATAATAAGAACCAAATTGATAACCGATATAAATTTAGGAAATTAAATATATAAAAAATTAAATTTCAAAAATTAAATCGATAATTAAGACAAATTAAAATGATTAAAAGTTGTATTATCTCTTTTTTGATATTCAAAAGTTTAGATGGGTTAAATTTTGAAGGTTCACTAAAAGTAGGACATGCCTTCATATTCAAAAAATACTCATGAAGATATTTATAAATCACATACCAATAAAATCTTCATAGAATTTGAACCCATAATATTGTGCAGAGGGGCCAAATTATTGTCAACTAGATCAATATTGATTGAAAAAAAAAACATCATTTTATCTAATAAAAACATGATGCGACGTAATAAATCAAAAGCTTATGAAGTATCTTGAATCGGCTTTTGTATAATTGTATGTAAGCAAGGTCTTATGCATGGCATGACTTTTCCATGCATGCAACAATATATAGCCTCTTTAAATCTATTAATAAATAAAAAAGGCCCCACCCACGAACTTGACTCGATCAATGCACATAGTCTAAGATTCCATACACTAAATTCCAAACTTATATGAATTAACTAAAATATATTCACCTTATCACCTGTGAATCAAATATAATATGTAGAGATGCGTGACATATCTTTGAATCAAAGGCCTTTTGTAATTTATTGATCCTCGTTCTCACAATTAAACCACACCGACTTTATTTATTGGAGAGAAGAAGAAAGATAAAAGTGTCTGGAAAAAGATTTCAACTTTCTAAATTGCCAGCTGATAAAGTGGACAAAAGAGAATCATTATGTTTACTATCATTCAAAGTCCCATGATTATCGAATTTGGGTGCAAGATTTTGAAAATTGTCATGGCCATTATTGTAATTGAAACATCAGCGGCTCTTTGTTTTTTTTTTTTTTTGAAAAATGATATTTAAGTCTCTTCTAAGAGACTGAAAATTGTTATATAGAGTATATTATAATTATCAATTTTGAAATCAATTATTTGGATTAATTTCTCACAAAGGACTCAGATGTCATTTTTCTTCTTTTTTTCACATGCGCTAATAGTAATACCAGATATCAAGTTTATAGGCACTCGGATTGTGTCTAGCAAAAGTGACTTTCCAATTCTTCTTGGTAAAAGCTCTCATATTTAAAATTTTGTTCTGGAAAGGAATAAAATGACATGGGGTAAAGAAATAAACACAAAAAGAAAATGATTAAGATGTGAAGAGAATGAAAGTCAAACAATTCAAGGAGAAGAAAGAATAATTTTATTTATAAAATCATGTGTCATAATTCATTAGGTTGTAAGGATAGTCATAACTCAATTTAAAAAACTTTTAAAATATTTTTACCTCTTAACTCATTAATTGTCATATTCATAATTGCAACTTTATAACAGTCATTCAATCCCGATGTAATATATGGAGGCCAACTTAATAAAATATATATAATTTTCCTTTTTTTGGTAATATCCATCAATTCCATGTACGAAGAAATTAAAATTATAAGCGGGATTGAATTCTTAACATTTCTTTCACAAGCAAGCTTGTATGCCACCAAGTTACAAGATGATTATCAAATTTTATTATTCACAGGTGTGAGTAATTTGACCTATTTCATAAAATTTTATACAAAATTTTTTTGTGCTCATGCGTGTGAAGACTGAGAGCCCTTTGCTGATGACTTGTTGAAAATGACACTCACTTGCACTCATTTTTCAGTTATAAATTAAGCGGAGACAAAACTAGTTGTCAGTGTGATAAAAAGGTGGTATACTTTTTGGTGCCAATTAAGGGCACATAATCACTCTTAACCAATTCACCTTTTCTTCCTTTTTAATTACTTTTCTTAGAGTTTACTTATAAAAAATGAATTTAACAGCCTAAGTATTATAACTTATAACTTGAAATATTTTAAAAATTATCATTATTTTCAATAACTAAATTTGCTATTGAATTTCATAGAATGTATTGCTATACCTTAAAAAAACTACTATAAAATTTTAACAAATTGTGAGCTTTAAACAAGTTTTAGAGTTATTTTTTCATAGCCAAACTTAATGGTAAAAGTTAGTGTTTTAAGTAATGTCACTAATAGTACTGTTATTTTTTCATATTCAATTATGGAAACTTTATTAAACTTAGATGTAATTTTTTGAATACTTAATATTAATTTAATTTCTCAGAGAATACTGATAATCTTAAAGATCCTTTAATATAAAATTTTTTAAATATTTATCTCCAAATATAATCCCCCCCCGTTCATGGGATGTAATGATATGTTTAAACATACATAAAAATATCAACAAAATTGAGTTATATCAAATAAATATGTAACACATTGATATATTTGTTTAAAGAAAAAGTAAAATTGAGAATTTCATGTTGCCACAACAAATTGAGAATTTTAAGTTAACACACAAACACACTAAATAACCTTTAATTGTAAAAAACTAGTTCTGAATGATCCGAGAAAGTTTGGTCGAAAAAAAAAAATTAATGATCCGAGAAAAATTGCACCGAAAATAACAATTCAGGATAATATTTTACAATTATTTCAAATTTATTTATTTATTATAAAGTTCGTTTTGTTTTTCATTAATAGCAGGCATCTATGGTTACAGGGTTGGGTGGGCTCTGAATTTCATTATTATAACTGAGAGAATCACGGGGAAAGTGAAAAAAAAAGGGGGGGAGGTAATAACTTCACACACACACACACACATATATGGGTGCCAATTATTTCATTTCCCTTCGTTCTTCAAATTCTCAAAACGTTTGAGTACCAATCAAATCATAATTTAAATCAACATTTAAGTGAGGACAAAAACAATTAAATGATCTTTTTATTAATGATAATGGAAATAATATTTTTAAGAATGCTGCTGGCATGCGCAAATTAATTTACACATTAAAATATATACCATTTTTTTACTATCAAGCACAATCACGAGACCAAAAAACTATAACTGTGGGTTATTGTACTTTGGATAAATGGACAAAAATATTTATAAAGTAATTAATTAGGGATATTCAATAACTTCAAGTTAGACAAAAAAATAAAAATACACATAACGTTATCAGAGTTGATATAAAAGTGATCAAATAACTAATTTTGCCCTAACATTGTTAGTTTTCACCGTTAAATGTTGACCGTGCTTGCTATGTGTTAGTTTTTGCTAATGTAGAATAAAAAAGAGGCAAAAATACTTACAAAGTTGTCATCGAGAAGCATTCAATAACCTAAAATAAAAAAATGGGCCAAGATAACCTTTAACATTAACAAAATTAGTATAAAAGTGACCAATCCATTAAATCTCTTAAATATTTAATCGTTTAACTGATACATAAATAGAAGTTAACTATTTTTCCGCCGACGTGGGCAAAAAATATTTTCGGGTGAAATTTTATAAAGGTTGATTAGTTATCGTATGAATATCATATGAGAAAATATCATTTTGACATAACATCAAGTTAAATCACTCACTTTTTTGCAGCAATAACAATGAGCGAGGAGGTGTGCTTAGTCTTTAGGGACATCAAGTTAAATGTGCTTAGTCTTTGCAACAATGATGATGAGCGACAAAAATCATTTGAAAATTTTGAACCTATCATAAATAAAATTGCTTAAAATTGTGATAATGTTATTAAGGTAAGCAGCGTTAGAGGTGTACTTAGTCTTGGTCTTCAATTATGTCTAATATATCTCACTATATTGAATATTAGGTTTTGCAGATAAAAAAAAATGAGTGGAAAGGGAAGGAGGGAGGGGGTAGGATATGTCAATGAAAAAAATAATATTTGATGGAATATATCATTAATCAACTTCTGTAGAAATTATCTTGAGAATATTTTTTATCTATATCAATGAAAAATGGTCAACTTTTACTTAAGTGTTAGTTAAACAGTTAACATTTAAGGAATTTGATGGATTGACCACTTTCGCATCAACTTTAATCAAGGTACTGAAAACCGGACCGGTCATTGAACCGGCCAAGCTCAGGGGTCAGGGGTCATGGGTTCAACCGGGGGTCAAACCGGAGTCAGACCGGTCATAATAAAATAATATAATTTAAATAAAAAATGTATTAATTCTCAATACGTTCATACATATCCAAGTCTTAATATCTCATATAACATATAACAATAATTGTAACAATAATAAAGTATAACAACATTTCTATATTTTTTTAAAATAAGGTTAACTAAATGATAAAAAAATTTCAATGAGTTAAAATAATAGAAATAAAAATTTATTTTAAAATAAAAGATAATAAATGAAAGTGATATATTTTAAAAATTATTTAATTAAATAATTCAAATTAAAAAATAATATAATATAATATATATTTATACTTTTTGATTTCTTTTTACTTGTTTCATCCCCTTATCTGACATAAGTATATTTTTTTTACCCTATGACTCATATTGACCTATCATTAATCATTATCATGTTAAAAATAAATATATATCTTAATTAATCATTATTATTTTTTTTTTAAATTTCAACCCGCCCAACCCGCCTGAACCGAGGGGTTGGGCGGGTTAATCCGGGTTAATCCCGGGTCACCCGGGTTAACCCGGGTTAACTGAAAACAAAAAAAAAAGAAAACCGGACCGGACACATGGCCGGGTCACCGGTTCACCGGTCGGACCGGCCGGTCCGGTCCGGTTTTAAAAACAATGACTTTAATAATGTTATGGGTATTTCTTACTTTAGTCTATTAAATGCTCCTGAATGATAATTTCATGAGTATTTTTGCCTCCTTTTAGTATACAAAAACAAAGACTAACACATGGCAAGCACAATTAGCATTTAATAATGAAAACTAATGACGTTAGGATAAAATTAACGATTTGGTCACTTCTGCACTAACTTTAGTAACGTTATAAATATTTATACCTTTTTTTTCTCACTTTAAAATATCGGATACCTCTGACTGATCACTTTATAAATATTTTTACCTCTTTACCATTGCATTTTTTTTTTTTAAATCTTCCTAAGAGGTTATGCCAATTATCGGTGTCATGGGTTGACACTTGGCATGAGTGGTGGTGCTACAACCTTATATTATGAAGTGCAACATTTTTTAAATTAATAATTTAGAAATAATTATTTTTTAATTTAAAGTTTTTAAAATTGTATTAAGGGATACAAAATATTTAAATTAAAGGGTGCAGAATATTATAATATATGAGTCTTTCTTGTAATTTTCTCCAAACCCAAATGACACATTTGCCACCTAGCTTCAATGTAGTGCTGCCCATTCTTGGCATGTTAAACCCATCTAACTATAAGGAAGATATTGGCCAAACTTCTTCCATCAATCTCCCTCAACGACACGCAATGAATTCGAACCCATAATCTTGCTCTAATATAAAATGTAGAATTAAGTACAACCATTAAGTTAAAAGTTATAACTGTTAATTAGGGTGTAATTTCATTTTCACAAGCCTTCCCAATAAGGTGCGCTAATTGTCGTGGACTGACATATTAAGCCCATCGAATCATAAAGAAAACGTTGGCCAAACCTTCTTCGGTATTTTCATCTTTGATAAAAGCAAAAAGATTGGCTCAAGTGGTAATATTAACGAAAAATGATGAGCAACTGTTTATAATTTAATTTGAACTCTTCTTGCATGAAGAACATTTAAATAATCAATAATATTTATATTCAATTTTAGATTATTCTTAGAATATATAAATATATATGACATTAACTATTTGTCCTTGTCATCATTGAATCATCCTACTTGAGAAAAAACCATTAATATTATTAAAAATTACTCTCGTCACTTCTGACTTAGCTTTGTGTAAATTTTGTGTAAAATAAAAAATGTAAAACGTCTTGCTTGAAGCACTAAATCTAGACTTTTTTTTCCTCCTTAATAACCTTGCCATTGACTTTCCATGTAAAAAAGAAGACACCGGTAGACATTTTAATGTATAGTTAGTTTGAGCAAAGTGGAGAAAAGATTGCAAAGATGAGAGGTTGAAGCTTTTGAGCAAGACGCCTTACCTTTGTATTTCATATACAATTCACAAGGTCGAAATGGTATTCACAAGAGTATTTTTTAATTATGTTAATAATACTTTCCTTTGTCACATAAGATGACTTATTGATGAAGGACAAATTTATAAGTGGTAGAAAAGTTAGCGAGTGAATTTTAAACAAGCCAAGTACAGGAACTGAATTATAGTGAATCATATTTAAAAGAATAAATATTAAACGAGTCAAAACTTATAATTATAAAGATAATTTTTTTTTAAATCATCTTAGTTTTCACTCCTTTTTATGAGGAGAAAAAAATCTATAGCTTCAATGGAAGCCCATGTGATGAACATAGAAAGCCTATTTGTCCTCTCCTTTCCTTCTCTTGGCCCAAAAGTCTGGTTTCTCTTTTTTCCCTTTCACTTAAACCTAAGCAATCCAAAGACTGTAAATGATTTTGAAAACACTAAAGGGAAGGCCTCGAAGGCTTACAATTTTTGAGCTTGGTACTAATCTTTTTTTTTTTTTTAAATATAACTTTTATCTTTACATTTTGCTATACATCCCCACATTTTTGTTGATATTTTAAATCTCTATATTTTTTATTTTTTAATGTTTTAAATTTTTTAAAAATATAAAATATTAAAATATTAAAAAAAATAAAATTACTAACAAAAAATAAGTAAGGTATAGAAATTAAAAATTATATTTTTTTTTTTAACATGAACGTTTGAATTTAATCCTTGGTTAAGATACAAATTTACATTCGAAATTTTCAACCGTACTCATATCATAATCTCAATCTGCTAGGATTTGAGCGCATTGACATTAGTTTGACTTGACTTAAAATTTAAAATAGAAAGAAGGAAAAAATCCTACTCGAATATGAATTCGTCTTCTCCCTCATTGATCGTTCTTCTTGTCGTTCCTGCGAGCCACGAGTTTATCCTCGCATGAAACGAACTCTAACTCAAAAACAACGGACATTCTAGCATTTATCTCCTGAACAGAAATATCCATAAGCATCTGCGAAGACCCCCCCCCCCCAAAAAAAAGGACTGAATCCAAAAAACTGCCAAAAAAAAAAATACTAGAATGTTGAGGAATTGCGCCAGAACCTTCGAGGAATTGTTTAAATCCAAAAAGGACGACTGAATCAAAAGAAAAAAATTGCAAACAAATAATTATGCCATCCTTATTCTTCTAAAAAATTAAGTATAACCGAAGGACCTTCGAGGAATTGCGCCAGAACCTTCTTTAGAATGTCTCACAGTAGATTATGCGAAAAAAGAAAAAAATTATGCGTGGACCAGAACCTTCTTCTTCCACAAACCAGAAATATGGGTAGTCAGATGGAATCAAAAATATTACTGGAATCTTGAGGAATTTAAGTTACAAATTTGCAAATCCAGGCTCCTCCAACACCTCGAACAAAAAATCTGATGGCAAGACCGTGCGGTGGCTCCTTGAAAAAGTGGACAGGCTCCTCTTCTCACGAGTTCATCGCTATGCTCCGCTGCGAGATTCTCGATTCCTTCTTCGATCGAACCCAGGAACCCAGAATCAAACGAACATAATGGCAAGACGAAAGGATCCGATTTGCCTGTTGATTGAATATGTAGACGCTTGGTTCTCGCCTGTTGATTTGCCAGAGATCAAGTTGAGGAGGAGGAGGCAGCTACTGTGAAGATGAGGAGGAAGGGGAAGAGGGTGAGGATTCATGTAAAAACCAAAACATAATTTAAATACATTTTAAATACATTTTTGTTTTAAATTGAATAGTTTATTCATTTTTTTTAAATCTGTCTGTTTTTCATTCAAAATCTGTGTCATAATTTAAAAAATTCATAAATCAAAATTTACATATCTAAATGATTTGATTTAGAACTTGTTAAAAATATTTATATGTGTTTAGTTTTATCATAAAAAATTCTCATAAATATTGAATATGAGTTACTATACGTTAATCAATAAAATAATAACCCTTCCTAAATTGAACAATTTCAATTATACATATTAAAATTATGATTTTAACGTTAGTTTAGGACTCCAAATTGACCTTCATACATCAACACATATCACTTATACATACCAAAATCTCATCATAAATTTACATAGTTTATGAATTTATTTATATAGTTTTCATCTCTATAAAAGTAATACCATCAGAAAAATCATCTCCTAGTCCACTTACATCTACTATTTACTCTAATTCTTCCTTTGAAAGCTTATAACCTAACATGATTAATCATTGGATGTGAGATTCGAGGAAACCTCAATAGTAAATAATACCATTTAAACATACAAGGATAAATTTTATACATAATATATATTTGCATTACATGACTTCATAACTAACATATTGAAATATTACATGTTCATATATAACACATAGACTATGAAATACTCAAAAACAGAGCTTCAAACATTCATTCATGATTCATAAAATCAAGGAAACTAATCATACACATCATCATACAAGCATAGATACTAAGTATGCAATGAAGGGTAAGTTCATTGCCTTTTGGCTTTATTATTTCTTCTTTATTTTTCTTGCTTCCATTTGATCTCCCATGACCAAACCTCCAGTTCCTTTTTCATGACACTCATCGACCTTAAATATTTTTCATATAATATTTATGACAATTGTTAAAGTCAATAATCACATTGTCAATATATTACTCAAGTTTTTACATGAATTTTCCTTGGCAATAAAATTTATATACCTTCATTTTTGCATTTAATTTGTCATAAGGAACTCATTTTTAAACTCAAATTTGACAAATTCCAACTCTTTCCCTTTGAACCAGCCTTGACAGCAATTATGGGTATTTGAGACCTTAGATTATGATTACTTCCAAGCAATTTTCATGTTTCATGTATACATGTCTCAAGGCTATGTTTTAAATCATATTTCATAAACTTAAATGCTTAACCAATCAGTGCTTAATTCGTTGGAAAATTGGGCAGCATTTTTGTTTAAAAATTAGCCATCCAAAAATTACATCAAGCTTAAAACCGAGCTATCCATTCATTAATAATCAATAAGTAACATCTCTGTGATTATTTCTATGCCCTTTCCTACCATTTAGTCATCAAAATAACAATGTTATTATTTCTAATGAAATCGTGCAGCATCTCATTCTTGCAAAAATTCAAGCAAAATTATAAAAAATAGCTCAAAGTGAAATTCTTTCATTCCTCTTCTCAATGCACTAATTTATTCTTGCCTTCTTCATTACTTCCTTCATCTATGCCACTTCAAACTCATCCTCTCAAAAAATTAAAACCATAAAAAAAAATTTCCTCTTGATGAGAGGAACAACTTTTATGAAGGCATTTTGAGGTAAAAATGGGGTTTGGATAGAAATTTCCCTTGACTTCCTCTCTCCCTAACTCTTTCTTCATCTTCTTGTCTCCCTCACGCGCACACACTCTTTCCTCTTCTGCATGTTGATCGAAATGAGCAAAGGGAAGAGGATGAAGTGTTGAACAGTAGAAGTGTAAACCTAGTTTAATGATATTTAAAGTCCAAAATATCTAATTTATCATTTATCTTTAGCAACTAATTTTGATCAACTTTGGACCAAGTAAAATGCCTAAGCTCTTCTTCCATTCAGGTCCAAAATGACGCCATTCACCATCATAAATGGGCTCAAGTGGCCTGTCATTGTATTTTAATCTTGGGTAGGAATTTTGGGCATTTTCTAGATCAAAATGAATTTAATTTATATATAATTAATAATTAACTCTTTGGGAAAATTCTTAGCTAATAGAATTGGTATTACTCTTCCAAATATTTCTCTTCATATACTAATTTTCTTTAACCTTTCCACAATTTTGGGTAATTTTTTGTAATTATATTTTAGACTCAAAACTTTTGGAAATTATGTTTTGGCCTTAGTTGGGCTTGACATTTTCATATTAACATTCACTTTTGTTCATTTTTAACTTTAAGCACTTTCTCATAATCTCGTTGTATTTAATTACATATGATTACCCTTAAACATTAATAATTATTATTTGGCCCAAAGAGTTAATATTATTGGTATTACTCTTCCAAATATTTCTTCTTCATATACTAATTTTCTTTAACCTTTCCAAAATTTTGGGTAACTTTTTGTAATTATATTTTAGACCCAAAACTTTTAGAAATTATGTTTTGGCCTCAGTTGGGCTTAACATTTCCATATTAACATTCATTTTTGTTCATTGTTAACTCTAAATACTTTCTTATAATCTCATTATATTTAATTACATATGATTACCCCTAAACATAAAACATTAATAATTATTATTTGGCTCTGGATATGCTCTTATTTTCACTCATTTTTTTTTCTTTTCTTTCTTGGCCTTAATAGTAGTTGGGATATCTAAGAGAAGTCAAGATACTCTCTCTATAATAGTTGTCCAAATTTAAGAAGTTTTGGTATTTTAAACTCATCCTATACCATTGTCTTTCTAGAAAATCATCATATACACTGTGGCTCAATAACTTTCTACTGGATTTATTGTGATCATAGATCTAACTGCAATCTTACTAAATCCTTTTTGGATTTACTATTATCCTTAGGATCTAACTGTAATTTTCTCTAAAAGATTTAGGATATAAGGATAAAATTGTTAATTAATCTTAACTCTATTTAATTTAGCAACTTTATTGATTATTCTCCAAAATTGATCTTACATGCCTCTGTTATCCTCTTAGACATTATTTATTCCCTTTTTAGCATATCTTGCACACTTCTAAAATTTAACTTGCTCATTTTTCAATTCTAGACACTTCCTTAAGGTTTCTAAAAATATTACATTTTCACCGAATAAAAATTTTAAAATTATGATTTGATCCCTAAGAACCCTTCTTTATTTTCATATTACTTTAAAAACTTTTGATTAATTTGGCCTAGTAAATTATTGAATTCTGGCATATTCTTGAGCTTTTAAACCAAAAATTCATGATGTTGCAAAAAAGTTGTAAAGTCAAATCTGTTGTCAATTTTTACCCCCAAAAAAGTATCTATTGTCAATGGACAATTTGTAAATACATTTGTAGTTTGTAAGCACTATTTAAATTTATAGGCATATTTTAATTGTGAGCTCAGAGGATTTTACCTACTTAAACTTTTTTGTATAAAAAAATCTTTTATATTAGGCATTTTGGAGTGTCTGGTAAAATAAAATCGTACAATCTTTTATTTGGTAGCCTGTTATTGTTAGTCAAGTTTTTTTGTAATGCCTATTATTAAAGAAAGGGGAAAATATATTGAAAGGCACATTTTGTAATATTTAATAACTGAGTATTTTATAATATTAAAATACCTAAAAGATTTGTACAAAGCCGCTCAAAGTTAGTTTTGAACAACGCAAGTTTTGGTCATGATTGTAATAGTTGTCCTGTAGTTGGCTTCTTTTGAAAGTCCCAAATTCAATATAGAAAATGGTAAAGTGAACGACCATGAGGTACTTTTGACGACCCCACTCACTTTGCGAGAGAAATTAAATCGTTAGAATTCACCACAGATACTTAGGATAGCTAAGTCGTGCTGCATATAGAATGGAATCTCGTTTCCACTAGACACTTATATAGTGGACCCATAGGACATACATAGCCCACTTCTATACTTTAAGAAAGTTTTTACCAATGAAAATTAAATGTAGTGAAAATAGTTATTCTTTCATAAAATAATAAATCAATGTTTAAATTTTTATTAAAAGAAGTACTCATATTCAATATTTGATCGTATCTTGAACATGATCGACTTCAATAAGAATATATATGTGAGCAATAAAAAAGAAAATAAAAAAAATTATTGATGATTTTAAGTTAGAGGCAAGAATAAATACAGCCGTATTAAGATAAAGAATATGCCTTTAAGATGGATCCCAAGTTTCCAACACTAATTAACTGGGTGAGGTTAGATGTCAATCCAATGGTTTTCCAAATCAAAAAGAGTTATAATAACATGGTGGTTTTATTTGAAATGAATGTGGCAATTAGATAAATGTTTTTTTTTCAAATATGCTATAAATATTGTTTCTTAAAATGTTAAGAAAATTCAAAGAAAAACAATATTAACCACACAAAATGATAAACCTTCATTAATCAAGTCAACCGTATGATAATAAAAAGTATACCCTACTAAAATGATTACAAAACAACCTAACACTATCTTGAAGAGTGAACCAACTCCAAATGCTTTTCTTTGATCAACAACCAATCACATAAGAAAATTTGACAAAGATGGAGAAGGAGATTGGCTTGTTGATCTTCAATTTGAGAGTCTTGCTAACACAAAGGAATTAAAATAGCCAGCTCAAAAAACCCAACAAAATTTTAGAGTTATATTTTTTAAAGTTTAGCTTAGCCCTTAAGGTTGAAAGGTTGATCTTATTTTTTTCATAATTCAAATACTTAATAAACACATTTATAATAAGAAAAATTATTATACATAAGATTGAGTTTAGAAAAAAAGATTTTAAGTAAATTCACAAAAAAATCAATAACATAGCAACATTATCTAACTATCATCATTTAATTATAAGGCTTAAGTATTAGTTCATCCAAATAATCATCATTAGTTCATACTTGTCCATAGAAAAATCATCTATGCTTGTATAAATATCTTGATAATCTTGCATAATAATTTGTAAATGATTAAAGAAATACACTTAAATGCTAATAAAGTAAAACAAGATTTAAAATAACAAACTTGATTGACAAAATATTTAAAACATACATCAAATATGTCATTATAAGTGATTGTTGCTATTTTGAGACGCTTAAAGTATGGAAGCACAATGAGTTGTAATAGTTGAAGTTCTAGATCTTGATTCAACTTCAAGATTTTTAAATGATGTCTTCGTATTTTTTTTATTTCTTGTACTCAAAATAAAAAATAATAATAAGGTTGAAAGGGTTAACTTTTTTATTTTCAAGCCCGTTAAAACTGGCCTTTGTAAATTAGAAATTTAATTATGTCACCTAAATCAGAAACCTAACCCTAACTACTTCAAACTAAAAAGGACTTGAATTTCAATTACCCCCTCCGTTCCTATATATAAGGGATGACAATGATATTTTTAAGTAATTAGACAATTTTACTTTATCTTAAAAAATAAAATAGATCATGAATTATATATTTTTTGCTACTACTATCATGATATTAATTATGATATTAGTAGGGATAAAATTAAAAAATTATTTTATTATTATGTGAGTTCAACTAAATAATAAACTTTTATTAATATATGATATTTAATTAAAAATATGTTGTATGTTGTATATAAGGACGAAAGGTTTAAGACCTTGCAGAGATAAGAAATGCATTGAATTCAATATTTACAATGATCTGACTGAAATTTAATGCCATCGAAAATAATCAATTCTTGTATTATCTATTTATTAATATTATTGAGAAATTAGATAACTCATCATGCGTGACTATGTTGTTACATATTTAAATATTTTAACCACTTATTTTAAAAAGTAAATAACTGCGTTAACTGATTTGCTCATGGAATTTACCACGTGGTGGACATTGCCATTGTAGTTCCCGATAACCCCTCTGGACGTAGGCAAATTTTGTTTGCTAATCTCTTTGGATTTTGTCTTTCCATGCACAACCATGAATTATGTAACTCCTTCCGGTTCTTAAGTCACATTCCAGAAAGAATTTTTAGTTTTTAATTCTCTATTTATTCTAAATTATAAAATATTTTTAAAAATAATTCGGCGTATCAAAATATAAGACACTTTAAAAAAATTAAGGTTTCATTAAATAAACTTATCTTAACATTATCTTTAAATGAATGGTATTTTAAAAATTTATTTTTTTATTTTAAAAATGGATAAGGCTTATGTACTTAAAAGTTAATCCTATACACTTAATATACTTATTTCAATCACATTATGACAAGTAATGAATTTTAATGTGTTAATAAAATTAATAATAATAATTTATTATAGAATAAATAATTTATACAACTTCCACATATCTTGATTTAATTAAAACCAAGAACATTAAGTGTATAAAGCTAAACATATAAGTTTTCTGCTTAAAAAAATAAAGTTGTTAAATATATTTAATGAGTTTTATTAAATGTATAAGATTTTGTCCAAAAGCATTTTATAATTCAAGATAAAGGGAATATAAAATATATGGAGAGTTATTTATTATCATTTTTTAATTTTATCTTTATTATAAATTTAATTTTATGACTTATCATATACTATATATTAAGAGTGAAAATAGGTTGTACCCTTATCAAGAGTTTACAACTTAGCTTACTTCAAGTCCAATCTAATGTATATACTAAATAGATTTGGACTAAGTTCGGGCTTTTGATTAGGTCTTTTTAATTAAATAGACTAGGCTTATTTTCACAAGGCTTGGCTTATAAGCCTAATAAGCTAGCTTATCTACATATATATTATTATGTAATATATAACATTCATTAGTTTCATCATTTAATTTTTAATCAATATATTATTTTTTATTTCTAATTATATTTTTAACTAGATTGGATTTATACATTGATTTTAATCCTGTTACTTTATTATTGTATCATAGTTGATAATATTGAAATTGATAAATTATGTTACGTAAATATATATTTTAATAGTTTTAAAGTATATTGAGATATTTAAAATTAATATGTAAATCTATTTAAAATACTTACTTTTAAATAAACTTATATGTCAGGTTAGGCTTTAAATAAACTCAGGCTTAAGCTTTGAAAAAAAGCTTTATATGAGTTTTAGAAAATTAGGTTCAAGCCTTTAATCTACATTATAGGTTCAAGCCTATTTAATTAAAATTTAAATCAATTTAGTCTATTTTTATCCTCTCTTTTTCTTTTTTTAATAGAGATAGAGTTAAGAAAAATGTTATTTTAAGATATATTTAATAAATTAACTATTACTCCTTAGTTAAATGAAATAATTGAAAGCACTTTGTAGTAACCAAATCAGGAGTGTGCGTGTGTTAGTTGACGATTTGTCCTTAGGGAAAAGAACCAAAACAGATGGGTAAAAGGAGTGGGGGGGACCTAAAATAGAAAATGGAAAATGTGCAGAGAGCTAATTTTACGGGGAAAATAATAATAATTTTTTAATTATATAAATAATAATTTAATATTTTAAAATATTACAATTTCACTTAAGTCTTTGAAGACTTCTATATCAATAAATTTTAAAATAAAAAAATTATTTTATTTTTATGAAAAATAACATGTCTTGATCACAATTTTTACTTAAAAAATAATAACTTTTGTTCTGTGAATCATAAAAATTAAATAAAAAATTTTTATAAATTTTTTTTTAAGGAATAATAATTTTTTTTGTAAAAAATAAGTTATCCAAATAATAAGTTTCAATTATAATTTTTTGTTTAAAAAATAATAACTTTTATTTAATATTATAAGAATTAAATAAAAAATTATAATTTATTAATAAAAATAAAATAATCTTTTTAATTTAAAATTTATTAATATAAAAGTTTTTAAAAATTTTAATAAAATTGTGGGATTTTAAAAAATCAACTTATTATTTATTCTCTTCATTTAAAAATGTAAAATATTTTTAATTAAATTTTATCTTTAATAAAGTAATTACATACTTTCCAACTAACCCTATCTTTTTATATTTATCTTCTTAAACACCCTACAATAAATCTCTTTGGTAAAAAAAAAATGCTCTACAATAAATATAAAGTCATTATCAATAAAATTTTTTAAAAAATAATAATTATATTTTAAAAGATTAAAATTATTTATATTTTTAAATATTTAATTTTTAAAAAAATATTTTATATTTTTTAAATGGAGAAGTATATTACCTGCGAAATTTTACTGTCGTTTTTCAAACTTCATATTGGTGCGACAACGGGCCAAGCAAAGCGCAGAGACCCCATTGACACTTCCTTTATTTTCTCTGTACGTACACAAACAAACTTCTTGCTTTCTCTCCCTATCGCTCTCAAAAGCAAGACAGACATATAGGATGAGATATAATCGAGTGTGCAAGCCATTTGAGGAGACCATCACCATCTCTCAAACTGCAACGTGACGCTCCCCTTTGTCTTCTATAATTTCAGCCACCTCAATTCCTCCCCGTAATTAACATTTCTCTCTTTTCGCTTTTCTTTCATTGATTACTCCGGAAATTTGTTTTGTTTTGTTTGTTTGTTGGTTGGTTGGTTGTGTTCATTATTCTTCTTATGTGCTTTTGAATTTTTCTCGATTTTCATTGCCCGTGATCATCAGGTTTTGCGAAGAATTTTGCTGATTTGATCATGCCGCCAGCTCTCACGGATCCGCCATTGTCAGAACCGTCGTCGGTGCCATCGTCCAGCTCCGACTATGTTCCTCAAAGATCTGCGCTGGAGAATCCGCGTTTCGGACAACTTAGAGGCTTGCAGTGGCGCATAAATCTTGGGGTTTTGCCATCTTCTTCTTCAACTTCTATCAATGATCTTCGTCGGGCCACTGCTGATTCCCGAAGGAGGTAATTCAGCTTCATGATCATTATCTTGTCTGTTACTATTCCCCTCCCATCTCTCTTTCATGTTATGATTATGTAAATTTTCGCTAGAGTTTCCTAGGAATCGATGGTGATAGGTAGATAAATACTATACTGATTGTAGTTAGATATTTTTTATATTTCCAAAGCCGCATGCTGACGTGAATTTTGGCTGTATTCTTTGGGTCCAAGTACATAGTAATTATCTTCCTTTTTTCTGTGTGTAATTGACCTTATTTCAAAATACTGCGGGACAATTTGTATGTCCAGCTCATTGCAATTTTTTTTAATTGATTTTTCTTTGCCCATATTATCTTGCTAGGTATGCTAGTTTGAGAAGGTGCCTCCTGGTTGATCCTTATACTCCCAAGGATGGAGGTAGTTCACCTGATCTTGTTGTGGACAATCCACTTTCACAAAATCCAGGTAAATTTTACTGCTTACACTCCATTCGAGTGTCTAAAATGTGGCTGGTCAAATCTACATATCTGGTTATAGATCCTCAATACAACCAATATACACTTTTAGGCACTGACATTGCTAATACACAAGTTTTTTTTCCCTTTTAAAAATAGGGCATCATCTCTTGGTATTCATCGAGTTCTTTCCATATTATATGCATATTGCTCTTTTATCAAGGTTCCATAATTGGAAATTTTTATTTGTTACGGTGGAAGATATAAATGCTTATTTAATAACAAACCAACCCGTCAGAAAATTTACTAACAAATAAGCATTGAGGTGAAAAGGGAGCAGATATAATCTATGTAATCCCTTATCTTGCCTGCATGAAATGCTGTTTTAGCTTATGATGAATATAATATGGCCTTTATAAGCAGAGAGTACATGGAGTCGCTTTTTTCGTAATGCGGAGCTTGAGAGGATGCTTGATCAGGATTTGTCACGTTTATACCCAGAACATGGCACCTATTTCCAAACACCAGGATGTCAAGTCTTGTTAAGACGGATCTTATTACTATGGTGTGTCAAGCACCAAGAGTGTGGATATAGACAAGGTAGATTGCTTAGTGAAGCAATTCAGTCATTATAAGTAAATTCAATTTCATTTTGAATAAGCTATTGTCTTGCACCGGGTTTCTTTGCAACCCTCTCCCCTGTTAATCTTATACAAGTAATAATGGTGCAGTGATGCTAATCACAAGAAATGGCATGTCATATGCTTTGATCATATTCAGTTTCATGTTAAAATATTCATGGAAAACATCAATACTGCAATGTTATGAGCAATTGGCTCTATTTGAGAATTTTACTATCATATATTTTCAAGTCCCATTGTCTCTAATTTCACTGCCTTGATTAAAGCTACAAAATCTTTATAGGTAGGCGTATATGAATCTTTCACCCAAACAATCGTCTTTCTTCTTCATTTCCAGATTTGTCCTTATTTGGAAGGAGGAAAATAGAACTGAAACAAAGTGATTAAATAGGAAATCTGTCACTTGGTAAAATGTATGTTTCATTCATTTTGCTTGCATGCTTTCAGAGTCAGTTAACTTGTACTTAAGTATTAAATATCATGCAAATTGTTGACTTCCAATTATTTAGTTTCATTCCTTCTCTATTTACAGGAATGCATGAATTACTGGCTCCACTGTTGTATGTTCTCCAAATTGATGTGGAGCTTCTCACAGAAGTTCGAAAGTTATATGAAGATCACTTCACAGACACATTTGATGGTCTTTTGTGTCAAGAGAATGATCTTTCTTATAGCTTTGATTTTAGAAAATCTCCAGATTTGTTGAAGGATAAAATTGGCTCCCTTGGAAATGCAATGAAAGTCAAGAATATTGATGAGCTTGATCCTGAGATACAGACCATAGTGTTGCTAAGTGATGCTTATGGGGCTGAAGGTGAATTGGGAACTGTATTGTCTGAGAAATTCATGGAACATGATGCTTATTGCATGTTTGATGTTTTAATGAATGGGGCCAATGGTTCAGTTGCAATGGCTGAGTTCTTCTCTTCTGCCCCTGCAGCTGGGTCTCATACTGGCTTACCGCCCGTCATTGAAGCTTCTACTGCATTGTATCATTTACTGTTCCTGGTGGATTCATCTCTGCACAGCCATCTTGTTGATCTTGGAGTTGAACCCCAGTACTTTGCTCTCCGCTGGTTGCGAGTTTTATTTGGAAGAGAATTTTCACTTTACAACCTCTTGATTATCTGGGATGAGATCTTTGCATCAGAGAACTGTAAAGATCATGACAGACACTCTGGATTTTGGGTCTTGCAATCCCCTCGTGGAGCATATATCTCTGCACTGGCTGTAGCAATGTTACTTCATTTGAGATCATCACTACTTGCTACTGAAAATCCAACCACCTGTCTTCAGAGACTACTAAACTTTCCTGAGGACGCCAACATTACGATACTACTAGAGAGGGCTAAATCTTTGCAGGCTTTTGCATTGAGTGCTGATGTTTCATCTTCATCACCTTCATATGCACATACTTATAACCAAGGTAAATTGATGTTTTTGAAATCTCAAACCCTTCCATCTGAATCTGCTTCTCCAAAAACACCTAGGAGTTTGTTACCTGATAGCTACTGGGAAGAAAAGTGGAGAGTTGTCCACAAGGCTGAAGAACTTAAGCAGCAAAGTATAGAAAAAGAGGTTCCAACTCAGAAAAAGGGATGGACTGAAAAGGTAAAGTTCAGTCTGAAGAGAGCAGGATCTGAAGCTTCTCGTTTGAGAGGTAAGAAAGGTGAAAAGGAATCGGAGGAATCCGTCAAGCACAGTTTGATCAAGGATCTTTCTAGGGAACTTGGCTTTGAGGAACCTATAGAAAAAGTTCAATGCCATGAAAACTTACGCCAGCAGGAGAATCATTCCGTGGTGACTGAAGAGGACCAACAAGATGGAAGCGATGAAGGCAACAATTACACCATTGAGGATGGATGTCTAAGTGGAAGCACCGGCAGTGATGGGAACTTGTGCGTGATCTCTATCCCAACTTATTCTGTAAATGAGGCCAATGATCATGATAATGAGTTAGATGGTAGTGTTGTGTCTCGGTTCTTGCTTGATGAATGCCATGAAAATTCACAGCCTAGTCCCGTTGACTCATCTCTTCCAATTTCTGATTCCCCTGAAAACTTAAGTCTGACATCTGGTGTGATAATGATACCACAGGAAATTCATCCGCCAGCACTGGGGAGAGAAAACTGAATAGATTTCGGAGGTTATGGAAGGCTGGTAGGGATACTGGTGAGGTTACATCTGAAAAAGGTGGTGTTTGTGAGGATGCAAAATCTGCCAGTAGTTTTAGTAACCAAAGTAATACAGCAGCCTCATCTACTGCTAATGGGCATTGTAGTTCTGTCAGTCGTAAAGGGGATTCTGTAGATCAGAATATGATGGGCACTTGGAGGAATATTGGGCAGTCCATGCTTGACCATATTCAGGTGAAGTTATTTCCAACTCTAGCTCTGGAATTTGATGACAGTTTATTGGGCGAAGATATGTTGCAGTCTGAAGATTTTTTTTCCCCTCAATTCTCTCAGAATGAATACTGAAAATTGTTTTGAAGCCCATAGTTTTACTGAAATGACATGTGAAGTTTCTTTAAATGTTATTGTGTTCGATGTTTGCAATCAGGTTTTCTTATATAAATCAAAGTCACGAAGTCCTAAAAGCAAAAAACGGTTTCTCCACGTTTTCTTTGGAAATCTTAATAGCAAGCACAAGAAATTTTACTATTGCAGTCATTTTCCAAATCACTACACTTCGTGCTTCAGGTAATTGAGTCAGTTTTTCAACAAGACCGTGGCCACATAGCCTCATCGGATAACACAAAAAATGATCTGGTTGGCAAAGGGCAGGTTACTGCCATGACAGCTCTCAAGGAACTTCGAAGGATCAGCATTCTTTTGTCAGAGATGTGAGGTGAATCTTGTATTGACCTGTACATAGGTTCTGTTTTAACAATATTTATTAGCAATGAAAAGAATTACTAGTTTTGCATATGTTTGGAGGCTCATATCTGTATACAAGTGTCTGGGCTGTACTGTATAAGTGTGTATTATATATATATATGGCATGATATTCCTGTGGGGGCATAGTTTTGTTTTGCTAAGGAGTCGGATCGTAGAACTGGCTTGTTGGAGTTGCAAAATGTTTAGATGATTCATTTTATATACCATTCCTCACTCAATTCATCTCTATAGCCATGCTAACAAAAGTTGGTTCAGTTGGCAAACCTCTGTAAAAATTGAGTTTTGAGGTATGTCATGATCTAAATAAGTTCCCACAATCTGAATCAGCTCTTTTTTTTTTTTTTTTGTTTTTTGGGTTAAAAAAATCTCCTATGGCATTTGATTTTTTTTTTTAATTCCAAGGGTTACAGTGACATGCCATATCTAATTAATGGAGGGTTTGGATCAAACCAATGCCCCTACAGAATAATTATTGAAGGATAAAGATACATTTTTATTTTTAAAATATTCTTCAAATAGCACCTAATGTTCTAAACTATTAGTTGAAACAATTTGACAGTAAGGATAAAAATATTTCATTTTAATTATTTTAAAAGTAAAATTGCTTAAATTAATAATTTAAGATGTTAGGAGAATACTTCAAGGGTAAAAATTTAATTTAAGCATAAAAATTATGCATTATACTCAGCTTTATTTTTTCTTCAGTAATTTAGCAGTATAAAGATATTGAGAGAAAAATGAGGTTTTCGAATAGATAAAAACTAATAAAGTTCCGACTTCTGACTGTATATGCTCATAAATTAATGATTCCATTGATGTTATCTGTGCTTATAGGAATACACCTTCTCACGGGGAAAAAAAAGATAAAATAAACAAAAAATGAAACTAGGTAAGCATGCACTTCGCTTTGAAGAATTACCCAACTCAATCTGAAATAACAGTTAAAGAAAATGGAACCCTATACTTGCACCGCATTAAGTATGTAATAAACTACAACGCTCGGAAGTTCATATTCTACACGTTTATTTGAGAAAACTCTCTCCCTCACATATTTTGCATACTAAAACTCAATCCATATGGTTATGGAAGCCAGGAAGTAAGGAAGTTATAAATCCAAAGACAATCATCTGGACCTCCTTCACAATTCCCCACCATTGATTACCCCCATTGCCTCCCTCTGCTTCTGCCACATTTTCATTATCAACCGGTCGGTCTGCCTCGTTAGCCAGCTGGTGCTGGTTCATCACCCCGACTTCAGGTTGAACAACATCTGTAACAAGAGCAAAGGCAAGATATGTTAATATCACCATTATTAGGATTGTATGTGGATCGTCTGAAATATTACGAGAAATTAACCCTCCAGAGATGAGGGAGGAAGGGGGAAAAAGAATTTCAAATTCCACTTTATTCAATAAGAATTTATATTCTAGCCTAATTACCTCAGTAATAAAATTCATTTTTCACTAATCCAAACAGTGAATTTTCGAACAACGCAATTCAGACACCTGAGAGGGTTGCCCTCCTCCCCACCCTCATTTCCTTCCCCATCTAAACACACTTTGTTTTTTGTTTGGCCACCCATCTAAACACACTTTTTAAGTGATCCAAACTGGAATGATACCCTACCATCAGAAAAATTGCATCTGAAAAGGAAAATTCCCACAGGCTCCCCAAAAATAAATATATCCCAAGGCCCAAATGACATCATAAATACCAATAGCATTGTCACAGATGCCTCTAATCACAACCACAAGAAACTATGTGCATCAAATGAAAGACAACAATACCTGCGGGAGCAGCATTATCAATTCCCTGCCTGGCAGCAGGAGCGTTTTCAGCCTGGACTGCAGGTCTTGCTGGATGAGGAGGAGCAGCCGCTCTCTGCATGCCTTGTGAAAGCCATCTTATGATTGGTGTCAAAGCTCCAGTTTGGTATCTGTAATACATTTCACCTAGGTAAGAACCTCAGCTGCCATTCACAGTTTTACATAACTTGACCACTGCTATACTAAATGAACAGTCATACACATATAAACAACACCCTCAGCCGGGTGTGCCAAAAGGAATATTCAAAATATTATATAGCGAAGGGAAAGGAAAATATTAGCCATATCAAGAATACATAATTTCCTGAGTTTGAGCAAGAGTTATCATATGCAGTAGGAGTTTCAAGTGGAAAACATTTTAACACCAGGAACCAGAAGGTTACTTACAAGTATACAATAGAAGCAAATAACACAAGGATAATAAGCCTCTGCCTTGATCCATCTTGGTTGAACAAAAATATCACAGCTGCCAGCTTCAACATAAGGAACAAATCAATTTGAAATGCAATTTGAAATCTCCTAACAACAACTTGTCTTTGAGGTGCAGGCTGCTGCTGTTGATGTTGCTGTTGTGCTGCTTGCCCCTGATTTTCAGCACTAGTACCAGCCTCAGAACTTGGCCTACTGTTGTTGGTACCAATTAATGGAAAAAATATCATGAAATTAGTCAACATTTTTAACTACCCAAAAAGAAATATAGATCACCATGAGCATTATCACATCTAACTCACCATTAACACTTTTAAATTTCTATTTTTCCCTCTTGAGTTCATTGTTGGATTAGATTTAAAAAAACCACCAAATGTCACTGGACTAGGAGGGAAATAAGATGCCAATCACTTAACCTACTAAGAACTGTAAAACTGCACACAGGACTATTACAATGACAAGCACCACCATTAATGAGCCCAGAAATTGTACAGCATTACTCATAAGACAAACGATATTCACAAGTATTGCAACTGATGGCAAACTGCAAGCGCATACTTCATAAAGAAATTAAGAAAATCATATTGAATGGCTTCACGTAAAAGTCATTCATTATCAAGGGGAGAGCATGTTCTGATGCCTCTATAAACTCATCAATGCCTTACAAGCATCAGTTTTAACTAATACGAACTTTTAATAAAAAAATATGTATGGCAATACCCTTCCTCAAATTGCTGCCAGTGGTGATCATTCCCACTGCTTTAATGAATTTTATTTAACACTTTGTTAATAATTTGTTCTGGCATCTTCAATTCCAATAAAATACTATTCTTCAACTAAGCAAATCACTGACTACTTGACTGTGATAATAAGCCTGACGAATGATTGTTAAACCAAGAGAATCTTAGATAATAAATCGTGAAGGTATAAATGTACTCAGATATACATAATACAAGTTGGCCAGGAGGAGGAGGGGGAGGAAGGACACAATGCACAATATCCTTGAATATCAGAACGAGAAGCAACGTCCTTTAAGTACTGTGATAATTAAGCTCCCTAGACAGTAGAATATCATTAAAAATCAAATAAGTAGCTACATAATGTCCACTCCAAGAATTGAAAGGTTACCAGAGAAAACTTACGTAGGTGTACTGTAGGTCAGAGGAATCAGGGTGTTATAAGGCAGTCCGGTTACATGGCCCATATATGGGTTTACAGGAACAGCATATATGCCAGCTCCGCGGTTCATCTGTTCTTCGTTTTGTGAAGGAGGTAATCCTGGAACTACTGGGTACATAACAGGATACATTTGATAATAACCATCTGGGACTGCCGGAAAATTGTAAAATGCTGGGATCTGCAATAAGAAAACATCCCCCCAAAATCATGAATTACTGGACATGGTCAGCTAGATGCATTTTGGATCATAAAAATAAATCTGACGCCTTGACAAATACATCGTCGCAGAATCAGTTCAAATTACAAACGATCAAAAGTGCAAAATGAAGTTAAATCGTTTCTCAGGAATTCTCAGCATATCCTTCTCCTAAGGCCAGGCATCGCAAGAGACAAATGATATGCCCTTAAGAGACAAATAATATTCCATTTGAGCAAAACACGAACTAGGTTCTGCCTTTATACTCGAAAAACTTCAGAGGGTGAAAAAGCCCCAATTTCACAACCAATTCAATCAAAAATTGGTTTTCCACATTTGGTAATGAAGCGATCAGAGTCATAGGCGATGTGCTAGGTGCTGAAACTACGAAAGTAAACTGAAGCTGAAGAAAATTGCCACTACCTGGGATTGTTTGAAAACTTCGTTCGATTTCTGAGGAGGAGAAGATGAAGAGGAAGGTTGTGAGCTCGACGACGCCGTTTCAAGCGAGTTTTCCGCCATCAAAGGAAGTTCAAGCCTCAAGGATCCTAGTCCCAAGAAGAATCGCCTTCTTCGAGTCTCTGAATTGGGGAACACAAAATAGAAAGCCTCGCCTTCGTTGCGATTGCAAATTTACTTATTTTCACGGCGCATTATTGCGCGGGGCCTGAAATTTCATCCAATGAAATTCCGACACGTCGGACAAATGACGAAGATTTCAATTTTTGTTACGATCTTGACTTCTGAAAGCTCACAACTTGTAAGAAAACACATTGCGGAGTCAGAGTCAGTTGATGGAGGATGAAGAGCTTTATCCCTTAAGTTTTTTTATTAAAAAAAAAAAACAGAAACAAGCCAATTTTATGGCTTATATATATATGTAAAAAAAAAAAAAAGTATTCCAATCACGGACATAAAAAAGCAGTAGATACAACCTAAAGGCAAAAGAAAAACCGGCAAACCAACTAACAAAAACCAAAATAAGGAAATCCAAACACCAATTAATTTTTTTTTGTTTTTGCAAAATACATGAATTTTTAAAATATTGTTTTTTAAAGATATTTACAGTAAAAAATTTTTGATAAAATACATTAAAATTTTTTACATCTGAAAGAAAAATATTAAAATTTAATTTTAAGTCTTCAAATATATTTTTGCACAAAACTCTTTCAAATAAAACTTTATCTTTAGGCCTTGAAATGTATTTTTATGTCATTTGACAGTTATTTAAATTTCCTAAGTAAATTATCTTCACATTTGATATAAATTGATATTTCAAACAAATTTACCTTCAATATAATTTAATTCTGAGAATAAAAATTTTCAATTTATTTTTTTAAAAATTTCTTGAAAAGCTGTATCTTTAATTCTTAAAATATAATATTTTTTAAAAAAAATTAAATTTTAATTTAAAATAAAAATAATAAAAATATTTATCTTTAAGGCTTGAAACATAATTAATGTGTTAAAACATAATATATCTTTGCATTAAAGTATTTTAAAAGATAATGTATCTTTAAACTTTAAACCATAACAATAACATTACGCTACTTGAAAAACATTGGTCAAAAGAAAATATTTGGGGAAATGACAAAGAGATTCAAGGAGATCAATTAATTTAAATTAAATTTCAAGTGTCAAACTTTAAAAATTTATAATTCAATCTCTCAATTGTGTAATTGTATTGTGATGAATTTATAACTTATTTTTCAAATTTTAACAAGATTGAAAAAAATAAATTTATTTTTTTATTAAATTTAAAATATAAATTATAAATTTATCACAAAAAATTATAAAATTAAGAAATTAGTTGTAAATTTTTAAAATTTAATTTGAATTGATTGATTTTTTTTTTTTTAAATTTCTCTATCGTCCTCCTATATATTTGAAATTTGATATGTTGGCCCAACCATATGGGCTGTGATAAAAGCCCACTTTCTGAAAAAAGCCTCCCTTATCCTAACCCAACTCACATCATGTCCAATGACCCCCTTTTTTTGTTGCATCTTACTTAGCTTTCTTTAAAGAATTAACTAATTAATTAGATTTATAAGAAGTATCTAAAGCATAGGAGTGTTCACGGGATAAGACGGTACTAGAATACCCCCCCCTGTGTCTCATCTCAAAAAAAGATTGAGACTAAATTTTTTTTTGTATCCCGTCCCGTCTCAAAAGTCATCACGTCCCATCCCGTCCCATTAGAAATTGGAATGGGACCAGGATAAGATCGAAACATCCCACAGTCTCGATAAGTCAAATAATGTTGGAGAAAGATCTGCATAATAGCATTCATTAAAATTTTAAATCATATAATTTATCAAGTTTAAAATCAAAATAACACAAGTATATAAATCACAATAATTTAAAGTTAATTGTTGAATTACATTAATCATAGCTATATATTATGATAGCAATTACAAGTGATCTCTGCATTATAAGGGCACCAATAACAAGCAAGCTAAGTACAATATCAAATCATTATTCTTTCACTTTAATTGAGATATGCTAAGCTAATTATTCTTTTAAAAATAAAATAAGAAATATGATATAAATAAAAGTTATTGAATATAAAGATATAAAATAGATTGTACTAATATAATTAATATAATATAAATAAATAATCATCCAGTTTACTCTATATCATTAAACTTATCAATATAAAAAACTTTAGTGTTATATAAAATTACAAGTATTAAAATTATAATTGATATAATTAATATAAGTATAAATTATATTAATATAATTAATATATTTAATGTATATTTAAAAATAAAAAATAATAGATATAATACTCGAGACAAGACGAGACGTCCTGATGGTAATCCCGTGTCTTATCCTGTCCCAAATTTTTTCTGGTCTCATTCTACAAAATTTCATCCAAATTGTTTTCAGGTCGAGACGAGATCCAGATATGATTAGGATGATACTAGGTTAATTAGAATAGGTATAAGTTGAACATCTTACTAAAACACCCGAAAAAACAAAACAAACTGTATCCAAAAAAAAAATAAAAAATGAAATTGAATTGTCTAAATCAAATCTCAATTAGACAACATAGTGATTCTCGAGAAGAATTGAGAACCATTATTGATTTCAAGATAAATATTATAACCATCTTGAGATGATTTAATTCGTTTGCCTGGATCTAAATTAAATATTCCCAACTTTAAAAGAGAAAACTCATAATCAATGAAGATAATTTAGCTTATTGTTATGAAGACGACTCAGCAATGCATCAAACCTTTTTTTCCCCTATCAATACAATTATCAAATATCTTTAACTATCGACTTGTGGAAGTTTAAAGCATTGCCGAAGTCACCCGACTTTTGCATGGATCTAACTACCATTAACTCCAATATTCATTAGAGATTTAGAGGCTTTGTGAAGAAACTTAGCAAAAGCATATTGCGGTGAAGATGGTGGTATTCTTTTATTTTTATTAAATGCAAGGCCGCAAATAACCCTGCATACAAGGAAAAAATGCTCAGGTGTTAGAAATCATACAATTTCTGCATCCAAATAATGGCTTGTCAAAAATTATAATATTAAAATTATTATTAGAAGCTTGATAGGTAAATAAATCCGCATATCTATTAATCTTTATAAGCATATGCTTGAACATATTAACTTTTCTAAACATATGGTCGTTTGTCAAAAATCCTAATCTTATTGATTGTATCAATAAAGGGATGGTTCATAGTGAGATTGCTTTGATGAGTGGTATTTTTGAAGAACTTGACGAGTTTTATGAAATTATTGTTGCTTGCAATTTCACCAATGCAACTAGAGTTGGTAATTCAGGTTGAACTTGATGTGCTAGTCTCAACTCATTCGAAAAAAGTTAGGACTGAGTTTAGAAAAATATAATATTTTTATGTTTGAGTCTATTCGGGTCTCGAATGGGCCTAAGAAAATTCGAGCCAAATTCGATTGGGTTAGGGTTTAACTCAAATACTCGAATAATTTTTTATTTTTACAAAATATATAAAATATGATAAATATTAATTAATTTTTCAAGCTTTAAGTCATTTTATACTAAAATGCCATAGATTTAAGTTCTATACATCATTTAAGCATAAAAAATATTTTTTATTTTTTAAAAAATAAAATAATTAATTTTAAAAATAAAATTTAGATATTCAAGCTGCTTGAAGGAATTCGAGTCGGGCTTAGTTATTCGATCTTTTTAAGGAGTCAGGTTTATTTGGGTTTTGGCCTGTTCAGATCGAGTTTATTCAAGCCAAATGTAACCAGTATAATTAATTGTTAAAGATCATTACAAGGTGTCAATAATAATTGAATTGTGTGAAAGATATTTAATTTTTATTAATTAACTTGTTGAGTTTAAATTTAACTAAATCAACCCAAGATATTGCATGTCAGTACATCACAGCAACTCATGTCATGGATGGAAAGGGGTAATGATAATACCTACAACCTGCTTGGTTTAATGGGGAAGTGGGAAATGAAGTGGAAAACTATCATCTATCATATCTTCAAGATGTCCATATTTGATCTTTTCCCAAAAAAAAAAAAAAGCAAGCAAAGATGTCCATGTTTGATTTAAATGAAACTCATTTATTGACACATTTCTTTCCTTTGATGAATATAATCCACAAGAAAACGAGTTAATGTTCATTTCACTTGGATAAATTTGTAAAATTTAGTTAATTCATTCAATTAGCTAATAGTCAATAGCTAATGCTAACATTTATATCAGTGCCAACAGAAAAAAGGAATAATAAAGTAATAGGTAATTATATTTTAAGTTAACTAATAATTTTGCTTTTAAATTATAACCCTAAAAAAATTTAAGACTTTAAATTTATTTCTAATGAATTGGTGTGATGTCTTTTCAACATTTAAAATGATGTAATGTCCTCCCTAGTAAATTTATCTTTAACCATTGATTGTTCAAAAAATAAAAAAAATAATTTAAAAATTACAAAAGTTATCTTAAAATTATATAAAGTGATTTAAAACTACAAATTTTTATATGAAATTTATTTGTAATTTTTTTGTTATTTTTTTATAATTTTTAAATTTTTTATAATATTTTAATCAATTAATTGTTAAAATTGACATTTGCTTGTGATTGAAGTGACAATTAATAAAATTATATTATTTTTAAGTATAAAAATATTATATTAAAAATAAATTTAAAATTACAGATACTTTTAAATACATATACATAGTTTAAATATAAAATTACTCCTCCATCCTTATATTTTTCAAACAATAGAATTCTTTTTCAATGATTAAGGAAAATTCTCGCTAGTGTCCACGTGTCCACGTGCTCTCTTGCCAATGCCATCCATCTCTCCCTTGTATATATGTTCATAAACTGACCGTCTTTCACCACCTTGACCGGAATCCTCTCTCTATAATGGCGCGGTTTCTCTGTCGTACAATGCTACGCCACGGTCAAGCCGCCGCCGCCTCCTCCTCGTCGGTCGGCCCAAAGGTTGTTCGACCTTGCTTTTCTCTTCAACACCACCGGCACCGATCATCCAAGGCTTCCAAACCCCAGCTCATTCAGATCGAGTTAGGCTCTTCTTCTTCGTCGTCAACCTCGTCTTCTCTGAATGAGGGCGAGTACGAGTTGGCTTTGAAGAGGTTCGATGAACTTATCCAGCGAATTCTCGTGAAGAAAGCCACGCCCGATTGGCTGCCCTTCGTCCCAGGCTCGTCGTTCTGGGTCCCGCCCCGAGCATCCTCTCCTGGAAATGTGGTGGATTTGGTTGAGAAATTGACGAATGACCTAAGCGACGAGGAGTGCATGTCCATTACCTCGCTTTGGGGTTGGCCTTGCTCCAATTTCTTCATCAAAGGTACGATACGACTTCCTAGATTGTCTTGTTTTTCTCATTTGGAGATATGGGAAATTCCAGTAACGAAGTTGTAGGTGGGGACTGAAAACTTCGGGCGTTGTTATTTATTTTGATACAATTTTAATTGTTAAA
The DNA here is from genome assembly GCF_029017545.1 of Prosopis cineraria. Lineage (NCBI taxonomy): Eukaryota > Viridiplantae > Streptophyta > Magnoliopsida > Fabales > Fabaceae > Prosopis > Prosopis cineraria. The sequence continues at coordinate 23,702,521 of NW_026555340.1, read as the reverse complement.
TCTTATCTGAAATTGATACTTGTGATTTTCACTTGTCGAGAAAACGTGGATGAAAAGAAGGATCAAAGGGGAACCTTTTACCTTTGTTATGTCACAATTGCATGGCTTGAAGAAGAGACTTAAGTCTCTTTCATTTTCTTCCCCTTTTGTCTTTGGAAAGTTGGAGGCCTGCCTTGTTGATATTCCGAAAGCCAGGAATCATTGGGAATAAATGTTAAGGAGTGAGCACCAACGGAAAGAAAAAGTATAAAATTCTAAAAGTTTGATCTGTAGATCGAAAAAGGAAACTTGAGGCGAAACAAGGGTATATGGGATTATTGACCTTTTTCTTCGCCATCACCATCCACGTTAACATTATATCATGAATGATCAAGGACATGGGTTGAAGTGCAGTGGTGAATGTGTTAGAAGAAATCCAGTGGCATAGTAACAATTAAGAAAATAAATTTGTCAGGGGCAGTATCCATATATCATCCCATTAGTTTTGGCTTTAGGATTATTATTTTCTGTTATTATCTGTTCTGTCTTGACAAATTTCGATTAATGCATGATTAAAAGTGGGATATGTTTCATGCTGTGTGCAGCAGAATTGTTGATTAAAAGTATAAAAGCTATTCTTCAAGGTTATGATGTTTAGATTCAGTATGAGTTTGCGATCTGATTTTGGGGAGAATATCTTTGACAAAGCTTAAATTACTTTTCAGTTGAAATTACAAATACCGCATTTAAATGATAGAATGTGAAGTTGCAATTCAACAGAGAATTATATATTGACTCCAAAGAACCAATCTCACTTTTCATTTGCTAGTTGATGCTTTATTGGAATTGAAAACAGTTCTGTGGCGCAAAAAAATTATAATGGCAATGCTAATAGCAGGAAGCAGAAAATAAATTACTAGTAATTTGATATGCTAGCACAATTGTGTTATTTGAAAACATGAAACTGGATGGTTGAAATGTGAAATGCAGCATGATAGGTGCTGCACACTCTTTGACACTTCTGAATGATGGGGCTTAATATGATAATCTCGTTAATGATGTTAACATCTTTGGCTTTAGTTGTTTTATTTCTGTAGATGATAATATTGAGAAAGCTCTCACATTGGGGTGTGTAAAATTATGGGATTGAGCATTTTCATTATGAGATGTAATTTAATATTCATATTCTGTACCAGATAATGCTTCTTTGTTGATTGCATGCTCATGTGTTAAAAACTGTTGTCTCTGGTCCACTTAGTATGAGCTTACAAAGTTTTATTTTCATATATCTTTGTGGCTTCAGAAAATGAATCTGCTCATATGGATGCTGATGTGGAGTTAAACGGGCCAGAAGAGATGGGAGTGAGAGTACAAGTTAAGGTTTTATCAGTTCCGGAAAATGTAGCTATATCAGAAGATGAGGAGAGCTGACACACAATTTAACTGGACCAGTTACTGTGGTGAGCAATTTTTTAAGCCTGTTAGTTCTCAATAAACAAACCGATGTCAATGTGATTAGTTGGAAAAGATAATTTTGATTTTAAAGATGTGTAGTATCTTCTTTCTTTCCTCTTTGATTGCTTACACTTTACTTCTGATGAGCTGTGTCACTCTTCTTGCCTTTCATTTTTTTACTAGTTCAGATAATGCTGCTGAAGTTAGGCTGAGTTTGCATATGCATTTTGAGGGTGGTTTGACATGTTATCAGATAAAGGAATGGTGACAGCATGTTTTAAGAAAAAAGTATATGACAAAAAAAATCCGAGACATAGTTATGTGTATTGAACTTCTAAATATATCTGTGGTACCAGGGTAAAAATTATGGATGCTGGTACCAGGCTCTTAGTGTTTGTACAAGACGATTCCTATCGCATGCATCAATACAGATGTCTTTATGGTTGTCTCAAGTGTTATTGTACTGTTCCAGATGTTAATGATAAAGGTACTTGTCTGTTTTTGGAATTGTGGTCCAAAGACACCCATGGGTTCTGCACTTTTTCACCCCTGAAGAAAAATGGCCAAAAGAAAAATAATGATAAGACGTTTTTATGTGGTATGATGTTGTGTTTTTCTTAGCCAAGGCAGTATTAAGAAGTAAAATACATGAAGCTTTAACTGTTGCATTTTGCGTGGACCTTTAAGTCTTGCTTGCTCAACCAATTGGACGACTTTTAGATTTTATTAGTGTTAGTTTACCAATTTGCATTTCTTTTTACTCTTTTTTTTTCGGGGAACCTCTTAAGCATATTTCAAAGTGAAAGGAAAATTTTGATAGTAACATGATTTCATCTTGCATGATATATCTTGAGGGTTGTCTTTGGTTTGTACTGAATTGCACCCTCAAGGTAACAATACTCGGTTATCGAATAGGAGCTTTTGTTGAACAGTATATCTAAAAAATTGATTATTGATAGAGTACAATAGTGTCGTAGTATAATTCATGTATCAACTCTACCTAATCTGGCTTCTTCTTGTTGAATCAAATTCCCTTTTTTACTCTCAAATGTGAATCAGAATCACTTAATCTCATTGTTTGGAAAATGCTGTATTATTCTAATCCCTTTCTTTTCCTTTCCAAATTGATACCTACGTAGGATTTTCTGGATCGCAAGTTGACCACGTCCAAGATTGAGCAGCTTGCATGGAAGAAGGTCAATGCAAGGCAAATGAAGATTCATACGATTGCAGTGCTGGTTGGGTTGTCATTGGAATACCCTTCTCACTCTACTTGGTCTCAGTGTCATTGTTTATATTTAGTTGTTGACCATGGTTGTCAAATTGAGAATCATCAGTTTGTGTTGGGTATTTGAACTCTTCTCAGAGGAATGTATGTATTTGTTCATGCAAACTGATAAAAGCATATTTTTCTTGGTGCATTCTTAAGGATCACGAACTTATATCAATGTATACAACAGACGTGAATATCTCAAAATAAATATAATCAAATCTTATTTGTAGTAAGTTATACTATTTACAAGTTATAATCATTGCAATTCATTTCTCAATCTCAGTGCATTGTCCGGTCAAGTATATAGGTATTACTTTTCACATATGCCTAATTTTTCCGTTGGGAGTGCCGTGGACAAGCTTTATAGCTGAACCTTGCATTTATACTGATAAATCTGTATGAAAATTAATATATCTTCTAACAATAATTTATAATAAATTAGTAATTAACATAGAATATAAAATCTATAAGGAGTTCTATTCATCAATTGAAACATTGCAAATCTTTTAGGGGCCTTGTACACTTTCTATTTTTTATTTTCCCTTCACATTGGGTTTCATACGATTTTATCCCCTTTCTTTCAATATTTTTCCTGATATTTTAATAAATTTTAAATATTAAAAAGGGACAAATAACCATGAAAGGGTAATTATTTTAAAGTTTATGGGGATTTATTGTCATCATATTTTTTTTAAAGAATATTTCGACCCTCTACAAAATAATGGAAAGCATTGTTGAAGTTTAATATAAAATCGTTAATAATGAAAGTAAATTTGTTATTATATGACCAAATTAAAATTGTAACCAACTATATCATTAATATTAATACTTGGGCAACGTTATTAATCATTAAGCTGAAGTTGTTAATATAAAAAACTTATTTGTTATTGCATAATTAAATTAACAATTGTGTTTTTTTATATCAACAACTTCACATTTGTTATTAACAATTTTAATTTAGGTATTAACAGCTATGATTTTTATTATTTTGCTTAGGGCGAGAAATGTAATTTGGCAAAAAAATTATGTCAGATAAGCTCCTGAAAACTTCAAATAATTATCGCATTATGTGATATTTATTTGTTATTTGTTTATTTTGATGGAATTTGTTTGTGTCCCTATTAAAATTTTTTTTGCAAGAAATATTACAAAAAATATATCAATTTTCAAAAAAAAATTTGCTCATTATTTTTCTCATGTCTAATCACTGATTAAAAAAGAAATAATGAATCACAAATTAAGAAACGTATATCGCATTCAATGACATATAGTGAATCAAAGCGTGCATTAAATAATAAACAAAAACAGTATCTGTTTCATCTTCAACCTTCTAATATATTGATTTTAAGTCAATTATAGATATACATACTTATCATATCTGATATATTTTTATTTTCAAATATTTCTGTTTTTTTCTTAAAAAACCTGTTTAATTTTGAAACGAATATTTATCATTAAATTTTTATTTTTAATTTCAACAAATGATAAATATTTAATTACTTTTAAAAAATGAAAATCAAAAAAATAATTATTTGAATATTTTTATTGAAAATAGACATTTAAATTTTTTAAATTTTCTTTATTTATTTGTTTTCATTAGTAAAATAATTATGCAAGTATTAAAAATAAAATAGTATCGATCGTTTACAATATAAAACCATATCACTGTTAAAATTGTGAGTATCGACACGGGCCATTTTCCTTAACTGGTCGAGTCGGGTTCAAGGTTTAAATAGGCTGACCCGGAAGCAGGTAGGTCTCGTTAGAAATCTGAAATCTCCCCCTCCTTTGTCGTCGCAATTACTGCTCAGTGGCACCGCGCACGCACGCACGCAGGCACGCCACAGAGAAAAATCCGGCCTCCTTCGTCGATTGGAAATATATATATATATAGTCTCAACGCTTCGTAGATTTGACACCATAACTATGGCGGATCAAAACGATGGAGAAATTCTGATGCTGGAGGCTCCACCTTCTTATGCTCGGCCCCGTGCTTCGGACGCCGAAATTATCGATGCGTTGCCTTATATCGATGTTGACTACGCCGACCCCAGGGTCAAGGCTGACGTTGACCGTTTGGTCGAGGAAGAGATGCGACGCAGCTCTAAAAAGCCCGCTGATTTTCTCAAAGACTTGCCCCCACCACCCAAGTTCAATTTTGAGGTAGCTTTGCCCTTTTACTGTGGACTCACTTCTATATCTTCACTCTCACCTATGGATTACATTTGTGGCCGAGTTCCCGATTTACTTCTTGCTGCATTTTTGTAGTGTGTTATTGTTTCCAGTTACCTCTTCTGTCGGCTTTTTGAGTTTAGGTTGGACAACAAAAATCAATTTACTTTATCATAGTGCTTTATAGATAATGCAATACTTAAGGTGCCGTCTTGGCAGTTGGGAATAGCACTGAGTTTCCCTGTTAGTTCCCCCCCCCCGTGTAACGCATTCGTGTTAAATTCAGTATTCGTTTGACTCACTGTTGAAGTGAAACAAGGTTGGTGAAGAATGCCATGCCAGATCGTTTCTGATTGATTTGTGCATTCTGAATTCCAGGACTACCCAATGATTGCTAGAGAGTATGAGCGTGTAAGAGCTGGAAGGCCTCCTGTTCCTCTTGATAGGTCGCGATATGAATTAGAAATGCCACCAATGAATAAGAGAAATGATGAAACTGCTTGGAAACAATCGCTTCAGAGAGCGCAGCGATTGCTACAATATCAAATGATCAGGTGAATATTTTATGACGTAAATCTTTTATCTAGAGTTTTGTGAGTCTCTTTACAAAGGGAAAGTGTAAGCCGTTGCTGTGAAATAGTCATATGTGCCATTGATGTAGAGCGTTTCCTTTTTACCTCTTGTACTTGCGGATAAAAACCATTGCATTTACAAATTGTAGGTCAGCATGGGCCCCAGATTTTGATATAGAATGGCGTTATGTTTGACACTGTCATCAAAGATTTTATTTAATTTGCTTGCCTGATTACCTGACCCTAAAATTTTGAAGAAGGTCCTTCAATTGTTTAAGCTATAAAGTGTACTGTATTGTCACCATTTGCAATGGATGCCGTTCCTTAATTTTTTTTCTTTTTTGAAAATCTTTCAAGATTTAGACCATTAATAGCTGTTTGCTGATATACCTTCTAGAATCCACGCCGGTCAAAATTGTCTTCCAGTTTTTACAATAATGATCGAACTGGACAATCTGCAGGATGGAAAATTTGGATTTATTGTTAAAATATGGTCCTGATGCCTGGAAGCTGCACAATCAACGATTAGAAGTATACTTGACAAGGTTTGTCTGTGACACCTATAAGTTAGTTTCCTATCTTGGTTACCTGCCTTGGGTTCCATATGATGATACAAGGATACATATGATGATACGAAAAGATGATATAGATATCTGTGGCAGACCAGGTTGCTGATGTCTTCAAAAAATCTATATTTTGTTGTCAACCAAGCTATGCATTCGTAGATTTGTTATCCTGACTTTTGTAAACATCAAAATATTATGCTGGAGCTTTATTGGGCCTATTCCCCACATGATTCATAACTTATGCTTTGCATGGTGTTGACTCCCAACCTACCATTGCATTATCAATTTTTAGAATGCAGAAATTAGCCCAGGAACAAAATGACAACATTGAAAAAGTAAATCGTGAAAGGAAATATCATCAGGTGATTTGACTTTCTTTTCCATGCTTATCTGTTATTTTTAATATTCTATTAACCATTTAACTCAACTACCCTTTCTTTGGTAATTATCATTATCAGCAAAACACTGCATATGAGCTTACTGCTTTGTCCACACAATGGAAGGAACTTTGTCAGAAAAATATAGACATCCAAGCTGCATGTGCTTCAATTGAAAACCACATAGAAGAACTGAGAAGAGAAGCAGCAGAAAGGTGGCTCTGCTATGTGAATTATTCTTTATCTTTTATCTCATTTCAATTTCAACTAGTACTGGAGTTAATTTGTTGTTATTTCAGGGGCTGGAACCTGGATGCTGTCACTGAAAATGGCCCTATATTGCATTCAGAATCGTAGAGGTTTCTTACTTTCTTAGAATGCTCATTCGCTCACACATTTCATACTTCATATCAGCTTCGTTTATTAACTTTTCTTTACAAAGACCTTGGGAGCTTGCTGGGGATTGTATCTATGCTCTATGCCTGTTTTCTTTATTCTGGTTTTATGCCGTTGTATTCTCTATCTTTTTTTGTTGGTTTTGGTGATGTGGACTTTCTTTTCATTTTCTTTTTTTATTTTGAGCGTGCGTGGGTATTTTTCTTTTCATTTTCTAGCATATTGTGTGGACATTTTACAAGTCTTGCATGCTCAACCAATTGGACGACTTTTAGATTTTATTTGCATTTCTTCTTTATTTTATTTTATTTTATTTTTTTTTTGGGAACCCCTAGCACATTTCAAAATAAAGAGAAAGAAAGTTTTGTTGGTAACATGATTTCATCTTGCATTATATATCTTGAGGGTTGTCTTTGGTTTGTACTTAATTGCACTCTTAAGGTAACAATACTCAGTTATCATACGGGAGCTTTTGTTGAACAACATATCTAAAAAGTTGGTTATTGACAGAGCACAATAGTGCATACAATCCTTGTAATTGACTCTGCCTAGTCTGATTTTTTTCTTGTTGAATCAAATTCCCTTTTTAACTCTCAAATGTGAATTACTTAAATTCATTGTTTGGCAAATGCTATATCATTCTAATCCCTTTCTTTTCCTGTTTGAACTGATATCTACGTAGGATTTTCTGGACCACAAGTTGAGCACATCCAAGAGTGCATGGAAGAAGGTCAATGCAAGGCAAATTGAGGATCCATACGATTTCAGTACTGGTTGGTTTGTCTTGGGAATTCCCTTGTCACTCTACTTGGTCTCAATGTCATCGTTTATATTTAGTTGTGGACCAGGTGATCAAATTGAGAATCATCCATGTGTGTTGGGTATTTGCGAGGTTATGTTGAATTCTTCTCAGATGAAATGTATGTATTTGTTCGTGCAAACTGATAAAAAGCATATTTTTATTGGAGCATTCTTAAGGATCGAGAACTTAACTCATCAATATATACAAAAGATGTGAATATCTAAAAAAAAAAAAAATCAAATCTAATTTGTAGTATGTATACTATTTACAAGTTATAATCATAGCAATCCATTTCTCAATCTCAGTGCATTGTCCGGCTACATAGAAGATGTAACTATACTTTCCTATTGGAGTGCTATGGACAAGCGTTTTGGCTGAACCTTGCATATGTACTGATAAATCTATGAAAATTAATATGTCTTCAATGAATAATTTAGAATTAATCAATAATTAATATATAATTAAAAATTTATAAGGAGTTCTATTTATAAATTGAAACATTGCATCTCTTGATTTCAAAAAGAAGAAAGAAGAGGGAAAGAAACAGCGCAACCCTTTTTAGGGGCTTTGTACGCTTTTTATGTTTTACAATTTTTCTTTTCCCTACACGTTCATTTGGTTTCATGCAATTTTATTCCTTTTCTTTCTATATTTCTCATGATATTTTAATAAATTTTAAATATTAAAAAAAGTGTTGGATAAAGTATTAGAAAAACAGAACTTTTTAAAAACTTTTTTGAATTATTTTTCTCATGTCTAATCACTAATATTAAAAAAAAGGAAATAATCTAATCACAAATTAGGGGACATATGTCACATTCAATGACAGTGAATCAAAGGGTTCCTTAAATAATTAAATAAAAATAGTATTAATTTCATCGCTCAACCTTCTGCGATACATTGATTTTAAATCAATTATGGATATACATACATGTCTTATAGATTTTTACTGTTAAATCCGTCTGTTTTATCTTAAAAAACTATTTAATTTTTAACTGAATATTTATTATTAATTTTTATCTTTTATTTCAATAAATGATAAATATTTAACTAGTTTTTAAAAATAAAAATAAAAAATGATTATTTAAAATTTTTTATTAAAAAATAGCGCACTGAACTGTTAAATTTTTCTTTATTTAGTTGTTTTCATTCGTAAAATAATTATGTAAGTATTAAAAATAAAATATTATCCATATAAAAACATATCACTGTTAAAATTGTGTATGTGTATTCACAAGTAGGGGTGTTCATGAGATGAGATGAGACTGAAACACCCTTGTCTTGTGTCATGTCTTGAAAAAAAGATTAGGATTGAATTTTTATCCCGTATCCTGATCCATCCTGAAAGTTGTCTTATCTTGTTAGGAATTAGGACGAGACTAGGACAGGATCGAAACATCCCGCTATCCTAATAAATCAGATAATGTCGAAAAAAAAATTTAGATAATAACATTCATTAAAATTTTAAATCATATAATTTATTAAGTTTTAAATCAAAACGATATAAGTACATAAATCACAATAATTTAAAATCAATTATTGAATTATATTAATTACAACGACACATTATGATAGCAATTATAAGTGATCTCTAGGCTATAAGAGCAGCAATAACAAGCAAATTAAGTACAATATCAAATCATTGTTCTTCTACTTTAGTTAAGATGTGCTAAGCTTATTACTCTTTTAAAAATAAAATAAGAAATGCAATATAAATAAAAGTTATTAAATAGATAAATATAAAAATAGATTATATTAATATAATTAATATATTATAAAGAAAGATATTACCTTATTTATTCTATGTTATTAAAATTATTAATATAAAAACTTTAGTTTTATATAAGAATTGCAAGCATTGAAATTATAATTCATATAATTAATATATTTAATATATATTTTTAAAATAAAAATAATAGATATAACATTTGGGATGGAAGTGACATCCCGATAGTAATCTCATGTCTCATCTTGTTCCGAACTCCTTTTATGTTCTGTCTCACAAAGTCCCGTTTCAATTGTTTTCAGGCCAAGATGATACCGGGCCAATCGAGATAGGTACAAACTGAACACTGCTATTTACAAGTGTCATTTTTAGATTGAAACCAAGTAGTCTCCCTTTCCATCTCAATCTCTGGCTGAGATGAAACATTGGAAGACGGTTGTGAACTCTCTCTCTCTCTCTCTCTCTCTCTCTCTCTATATATATATATATATATATTAAGATATTATTTTAAGTTTTATTTTTAAGTTATATCTTATTTTTATGACTTTTATTTTTATAGGGTATATATAATTATCAGTCCGAGAGAAAAACAAATAATGGGACTGGATAATAAGTCTAATAAGTAACAGTTCAATAGAACAACAATACATTCTTACTATTTCATGTGACAAATTAGATTTAATTCCTTAATTCATGTGGAAAAAATTTGTAGTCATTGATATTAGTAAAAGATTGACAATTGAATAAGAAGTGAAACAGTAAAATTTAGCAAGCAATAGGTAAGAAGAGATTTAAATCATACTTCATCATGGAAAAGGAAACATGAAAATAAAATGAACTTAAAATAAAAAAAGTGGAAGTTAGTCATGCCTGGAGTTTTTGAATAGCTTGGATCACAAAAAGGGGTATTAATTATTAGTTGACTAGCACTGACTTCCATCACGAAAAATATTCAATTCTTCAAGAAGAAAAAATTTTGAATTGAAGTTGGTCTTTTGCTTCCTTATTCACTCAGTCTACTAAAAAGTAAATGATATTGGTGTAGTTTCAGTTTCATGGATAAAAATGTTTTAACAATCACGACCGAAGGAATTATATTATTTACAATTACTTCTTGTCTGAATCAATTTTTCTCCAATCATTTAGTTTAAAATTGATATATTGATCATAAGATATATTGGGATATGATTTAAATAAGATGGGTTTGTTGCTAAATCACATCCCAATATGTGCTATGAAAATATAAATCACACCAATCAAAATTTTACAACTTGGGAAGGTGTATCACTAGAAGCAATATCCACGGAAAATATAATGTTTCTTGTATCACAGAAAATCACAAATAAAAAGTTGTCATTTTTCCTAAGCTATTAAGGATTATAAATCATAATGTGGAAATTTTATTTCCTTAGTGGTAAATAATAATCAATACACCATTAGTCAGTACTGAGTAAATAGTCAAAGTCAAGGTAAAGCATGAAAGAAAGATGATGATCCGACATATGAACAAGGGATAAAAAAATCATTATAATCATATAAATAAAGAGTATAAGAGTGTGGTAATTAAATTTTTTTTTTGCAATGTTTTAAATTTTAATTGGTTATAGATGCATATCTGATTTTAGTAAAAACTAGATTTTGACGTATGCAATGCATGGAAATATTTTTTTTTACTTGTTTTTAAGTATTGTAAAAATTTATTTGACATGTTTTTTTAATATTTGTAAGGATTTTTTTATCGTTTGAAGGATAAGCATAAAATATAAAAAAATTAAAATAATTTATTTTTGTGTACTTGTGATATGTTACTTTATGCAGATTTAAATTTAAACAGAAATTTATTCAGTTTTAAAATTTGTTTTAATCAAATATATTAAAGATATAAAATACTTTTTAATTTTATTTTATACAGAATTTCTTATTTTATGTGAGTTAAGATTTGAAATAATAAAAATTATACATCAATTTATACACATATTTTTTGTAATTTATATAAATTAAGTTTGTAATTTCATTGCAATAAAACATTCTGTTTTATTATTTATTATTTAAATTTATATTTTATAATACAATTAATTGTTTCATACATATACAAGATACAAAGTAGAGTTCCTACCCTTGCCAAAAATACTACGTCTTATATTATTTTTTATTATAAATCTTATAGTCACAAATATATATTTTTTATTATGGATCCCACACCTATTTTATTGTGGGTCTCACATGAGATTTTAGTTTATAAAAGTTATTTTTAAAAAATATATATATATGGTACTGTTCATTCAACTATAGGTGAACAGTAACCATATGCACTTTGCGCGCGCCGATTATGCATGATTCTCACTACTAGCTTCAGAGATAAGATTATCATAATACCACAAGATTATTGCCATATTTACCAATGCATCTGCTATCTCCCCACATTTTTTCTAAACATTTGTTCCAATTGTAGTTGTTTGACAATTTTTTTTGAATGAAAATAAAGCATTTATATGTAAAAAATGTTTACAAAAGTGAACAAGATTAAGATGATATCTTTTCAGCATTTGCCACCTCATTATAAAAGTGAATAGAGATTAAAATGATCCCACAAGTTTGCTCACTCTAATTCATCTCTAACTCATCCATAACTAGTTACTTTTCAAACATCCTTATTCAAGACATCTTTTCCCGCACCATTCAATAGCATACATAAAGGGTTTAAGTTATGGAAATTTTAAAGATGCTAAATCATTATTATCCAAAATGCAGTGTCACTCGCATTGATTTTATGGTTGGGACTAAGGCACCAAAATTGCAATGTCACAAAGAAGCCCCCCACATTTTTTGTTATGATTAGAAGAAAATCATATTTGTTGAAACCAACAATTTATGAAAAATGTTTTGTTCACTATTTTTCTTTAAAAAAAATTAAGAAACTTGAGGAGCAACATTACAAATGTATTGTAAGATGTAGGTGAAAATTCATTTATTTTAAAAATGAATAATTAATAACTGTAAATAAAAAGAAAAAATATAATTATTAGTTCTTATAATTTCATTAGGTTTTGCTTTTAATCATTATAATTTTTTTAATTCTTATAATTTCAGCAAAATTGGGTGACGTATATTATTGAGATCCTTATAATTTCAATATTTTCAGTTTTTATATAGGGATTAAAAGCAAAATCTAATAAAACTATAGAAATTAATGATTGTTTTTTCCAATAAAAATGTAAACATATATGACAATCAATTTCAAAGAGTTTACTTTTAATTAAACCTGCTTGCGTTTGAGATAAAACTTTGTGATACTTCATACCATAATATTTAAAAGAAAATGATCTATGACAATGAAAGAGAAATCCAATACTACACAGAACAAGAGTACATCCTTTTTAAGGCGAAAGATAACCCTATACTATGTGAGAATTAAAGAATTTGAACCCTACGTTACAAATTGTAATATCCTTGTGGAGGCCTTGAACTTGGAGGATAGCTAAGTGACACCAAGGGATCTGCAAATGGGTTAAGATTAGAGCCTACAACAAGCTGCATTTGCTGAGGATATTGATGAGGTACCATCATTGTATTTTGTTGTTGAAACATTAATTGTTTTTGTTGTTGTTGATGTTGCTGTTGTTGTTGAGCCAACATAGCCAATTGTACATTAGCTGGAGGGGCTATGTTGTTGGACATTGCAAAAGGATCATGCTGGTTCTGATTATGATCAAATGGGTTCTGTAGAGCCATCCCTCCATGTCCATATCTTGCATTTTGGAGTTGAAGTTGTCTTCTAGAATATTCATCCTCATACAAACTGTCTAGTAATAGCTTGTCAAACCCATCAGCCTAAACAAAAGGGAAAAAAACATATAAAAACAACAACAACAACAACGATAATATCTTCTTATAGTTTAAGGAAAATAAAAATTGATGCTTGACATCAATTATCCTCCCTGTCCCCCGGCCTCTCTCTCTGTCTCTCTCACACACACATACACACATTCACACCCTTTTCACTATGGAAAGGATTTGATTCACCATGACTTGGATTAAATTTAAAATTGGTGATATAGTGGCACAACTATACGTAATTGTTAAATTACAAGGGATGACAGTAGGCAGCCTTCAATTTAGTACTCTATCTGGACCTTAATATAGGACATTGTTAACTACTTCATAGTTTTTAAAAAACGTTAGGTAAAATCTTAATCTCTTAAAAAATTGTATATATTTTTATTTATATCCTCATTAAATACTTTATATAAGTGTTACAATAATGATAATTGAAATTTCAATGGATCATTTTTTTTTTTTAAAAAAGTAATAAATGAAGTAGAAGTATGGTTAGAAAAACAATTATAAAAACTACTTAATGCTCCATAGTTTGCACGAACCAAAGTTTCTAGAAGATGCCCTATATTGTGGTTTGGAAGGGTATATTCCATAAAAATGTAAGAAGAGAATGCCAGGTTCTGGCATGGATGAATGGAATTTAGTCACAGCACATTCACTGATGTGTTCTACCCAAGTCTGATAAAAATGTAAGAAATTAAAAAATGCATCCTTTGTGGTATTAGTCCTCATCTAGTAGGATGAAAAGCAATTGAAATTAACGGATAGAAGTAAGTAAATCAATGCCCTTATCTCCTTTTCTCTTTTACAAGATTCATCATTGCAGTGAAGAAATAAGGCAAGGGATGATAGGCAAGCAATCAAGATTAGTAGAGCGAAGAAACAAACCATTTTACCATCTGGAGCTTGATTGGTATGGTTACTCCTATGTTCTGTAACCAAAGCAAGTTCCCAACCAGAATTACCAGCAATGTCATTCAAACTACGCTCATTTACATTGTTCCCTGCATGAAGTTGCTAAGTCTCAAGATAAGCAATATAGAGTAATATTGAAATATAATGTGAAAAAGGAAAAAAATGATAGAAGTATGGTGTTAGGCCAAATGCAAATATGAGTTTATCTCCTTCCACAAATCTAAACGAGATTTGTATGGCGTTATAATCCAAAGCTCTGAGGCTCAAGAAGACTGAAAGACAAACCTCATTATAGTTGTATTATTTAATACATTGCTATTTCTACAACAAAGGCATGCATAACATAAAATCATATACATTCAAATATTAGAGTAAATTACATCAATCTCTCTTATGTTTTGCTAAAGTTATATAGACTTTTCTTCTATTTTCAAAACCAATACAATCTTCCCTAGTGTTTGCTAATATCAAACATACCGCCCCTCTGCTTTCAAAAGAAAAGTAAATTACACAGACTTCTACTGAGCTTTGTTGAAAGTTTCTATTAAGTTTTGAAAACAGATGGAGGTATGTGTAATTTTGGCCAAATTTAGGAGAGATCTGGATAACTTTATTTTTAATTTTAGAGATCTGTATGGATTTTGAAAATAGAGAAATAGCTCATGCAATATTAGCAAAACTCAAAGGAGGTCCATGTAATTTACTTAATATAAAATCCTGTAGCTGTACCACTGGTTGGAGGAATTGCAAGAGCCAAGGCATTGCCATCTTCCAAGTCTCGTGCGTTTGAACTTATTTCCTTCAAACCCTACAAAGATCGAAAGAAAAAACAAGGACAAAAAAACAAGAATGAAAAGGATGCAAATTTTCTAATGATGTGTCTGGATTAAGGAGGATTTGGATTTGGACCAAATCCCTCATTTGGATATACAAAAACTTATAACTTTGGCATTTCAAATTATAATTTCTTTATAATTTCAAATTTCTTTACAACCTGGTCATTTAAAATTTTGATCACTTCAAACATTTTATTCTATTCACATTTTCACTATTGATACCTTTATGATTTTTGTATATTTTCTCATCTCTTGTCAATTAAAAAATAAAAATAAACTCATCATTTCTAATTTTTTTTTGTTTCGAATTTTAGGTTATTTCTCTTTTTCATTTGAAATTTTCTAAACTATCCAAGCAAAAGATTTTAAATATATGGATTTTGTTTTTGTTAGCTCAACATAACTAACCCCAACCAATCAACTAATTAGCGATGCCATCACTTGAAACACAAGCTTTTGTCATCAAGTTTGGCAAATATATGGATTTGAAATGTGAAATTTGAAATGCAAGATTTTAAATTTTAAATTTAAATTTGTCAATCCAAACGCTACCTAAAAGTCAAACTAACAATATGAAAGTGCACACCAAATGACTTTAACATACCAGCAAATCATCAGTAGCTTTAGTTGAAATCAGAGGAGGCAACTCAGTCTCCACTTCCTTATCCTGTATTTCTTCCACTGTCTCTAATAGCCTTTCCTCATTTACGTCCTCAGCTTGTTTCTCAATCTTGTCTGGTTCTTTAGGTTCTTCTAGTTCTGGTTCATGAGTTGATTCAATAGTTTTTTGATACTCCTGATGTTGAATGGCATTCATTAAGGAACCATACAACATGCAAATCCATTTGGAACTCGGGTGAGTTTGAACAAGCTATTAGTTCAACCAAAACATTCAAGCATTCCTTGGTTTTTCTTCTAAATTTCTTCCTCAGCAATTATTATATGGAACAATACATATATATATATATATATCATGAATGCAATCCAAAGAGATAGCTCAGTTGGTAAGAGGAGAGAGCGTATCTCTACCAATCTAAATTTGGTTTCCTTGGAGAACAATTTGAGAATAAAATCTTAAACGTATGAGGCCAACACCAAAAATGCATACTTAAGATTGTGGGGTGGGGATCTACTTTTAGTCAGAATTAATCGATACTTTTGACTGTAATAACACATAAATGCATGTTAAAGAAAAAAAAAACAAACTGAAGGGCATACATCTCCATCTGCAAATCAAGATTTCAACCTTTCAAGGTGCCCCAGAACATGAAACCCATATTAAATTTATAGAGGAGCATATAAGGTTTATTTAGGAAAAAAGCAGCCAAGTGGAGTCTTCACCCAGGGTAGTAATTATTTCACCAGTATGCAGTATGATTCAACACAAGAAGGAAATATGGCGTGTTAATTTGTTTTCAATAAGGGCACAACATCAATGATTAAAGTAGACTAAAACAGCTATGTTTGACAGTAGTGAAGGGGCTATTTGAATCACCGGCCACAGAATTAAGTTGGACTGACTAGATTACTAGATATATATCATTCATGAATGGTACGAGAATAGATTTGCAGATAATAAGCTTTTATTTTTTGGCCAAAATTCAATCACAACAAATGGGCAACCACAAGTCCATTCAACTAGGCTTCAATGTAGAATAAATAATTATCTTTGAAGAGTCTTGTTAATCCCCAATATGATTTAGATTTGTCATCCCTTCCTTCAATAAAAAATAGAAATGAATGTATTGATTAGGCTTCAGGATGTCCTCAAAATACTATGGCTTACTCTTGAGTATTAAGTAGTTATTAACATTTCATTTGCATGTTTGAAGACTAGCCTTAAGGACGCTAGACCTACGGGGCTTGCTTACATCCTGAAAAAGATCGAATTAAAGTCTTTGAGAGACAAGTTGAGCTGAACCTAATGTATACCTAAATATAATAGATGACAGATGCATATGGGTTCATTGGAGTTAAGATACGATGTAAATACAATATAACTGTAAAGCTTTCTCCAAATAATTGACACATCACTTTCTCACCAATCTCTTTTTAACAGAACCCGTCTGTGGTGCTTCTTTGATGTATTCTCCCATTGTGGCAAGAAAAGATGGAGGTGGCTGTTTACAGAAGGAACAAAAAAACTTCATAAGAGAACCATTCATTCCTATCAAGTGAAAACTTCTCATTAAAGAAATGAAAAAAACCTGCCGTAATGTTGGGAACTGGAAATTCCTAGCAAGGTCCAAGCCCTTGCAATATTCATAGAAATTGGCAAGATATTTAGCCTGCATTATAATAATAAAATCTCAAGTGTTAGTTCAGCAAATCATTGAGGTCAAGATTGTAGTCATAACGGACAAGAAGAAGAATGCCAATGAAGAAAAGCATCATTACAAACCTGCTGGCCTGCTCTTTTATATATATTTAGAGCCTTCACAGCTTCATGTCTTGACATATCAAAGAACTGTAGGGAAATGTAAATAATACATAAAATGAGTTAGAATCTATGATTTACAGAACACAACAGAGCACATTAAACTGAGACAGAAGCTACCATGTCTATGAGATTTATAATTCCATCATTGACTGCACAATATATTTTAAAGCTCTCTTTTAGTACCTAAACGAAATTGCCAACAAAAAACATGTGTGAGAAAAAGGGACACAATAATAAATAAGAGATGCCAGAAATAGACATAAGTTCCTTTTAAGCGATAAAAATCCATGGAAGGTAGCTGCTAAGGATGAATTAGGCTGCAAAATTTTGCATTTCTAATTAATATGAAATCTTCAACTTGCAGCAGAGGCCCTTTTTTGACCAGTGTTATTTAAGATCATCCAACCCTGAGATTTGTTTTTCCACACTCAGTTTCACTGTGCTCATGAGCACACAGGAAATAATTTCAACAACTCATGGACATGGGTTGGATAGTTTCTTTTATATTTCTGGTCATGTTTCTTTAGCCATGCAGTTGCAAATGAGCATTTTAGGAGAATCAAATACTCAGATTTGAAAAATACTAAAAGCTAATAAATAATACCAACACCAATGCATATTGTATGAGAAAAATATTGTAGGCTGCTCCTTCAGGCTGCAAGAGATTAAAGCCAATTAAATGTCATCTCAAAGGAAAGCGAATGCAGCAATTTCAATGTTAAGGGATATGACTGATCAAATTGTGAGCATGCAGATACTAAACCTTAGTTTTCCCATTCAAGATTTACCTGACAACCAATAAGACGGTAAAGAAGTTGCTGCAATGCAGGTAGCCGTTCCAGCAGCTCATCAGAACGTAAGATTCTTGTTCTGCTGTGTGTCTGTCACGATTAGGAGTTCATTATATTCTGCACATAGTAATCGTTCCTACATAGACTTAAGTGGATCATTTTAAAATTATCTGCGTTTTGCCTTGAGGTGCTAAGGAGGCTGATGTTTGGTGGGCTACAATGAAGACCAACTTTAAGTTATGAAATGGTATTATGCCTATAGTAGTAATGCGTAGTTATTATAGATATGTAGTCATTTCCACGAAAAAAAAAATAGACAAGTAATCATTTTATTTTCTATTTCAATAGTATATCATATTCAAAAATTGATTGTACGAAGAGAAAGCTTTATCTAGGATAGATCAATTTTTCTTCTATTTGCATAAAGCAACACCAAGTTTATTTGAGTAGGCCCTACATGGAAGCTTTAAGTCACATCAGCATTTAAAGGTAACTACTGCACCCAACTTAATTAAAGCTTTTAAATCACTTTTTATATTTTATTGTAGAAGCTTTTCACCTCTTTTTTCTCAAGCACAGCACATTACCAGCATATCAGTCACTAGCGATTAAGAGTACATGAAAGGTCCTATATTTTATTCCTCAAATCCTACCACTAGATCTCGCAACCTTTTTCCCTTGTTTCCCAAAAACAATAATCAAATGTATGGAAAGTTTAGAATGCAATTTCAAATAACGATAATTTCACACCTGAGTGACTGCTGATGTTAGAGTTAAAGGCTCAGATTCAATGTCATATCTAAGGATTCTAAGACATTCTAGTCTTTCTTCTAAAAATAGAGCATATGTTCGAATCCATGCAGAGCAATCCCAAGCTGCACAAAGAAACCTCATCAGGTATGAAATTCAATAGTAAAAACTTACATAAAAGTTCTAGACTAGCTAGTAAGTCAAAAAAGTACACCAATTAGTTTGAAGAACCAGGTTACCTGTAGGGCTTGAATCATCTAGAAAATTGGATATTTGGAGAACATTTCCCCGACGTGAGAAGCTCAGAAGTTCTTCTCTGAAGGTAGGATCACCCTCTCTTAAAGTCCTATGAATGACTATTAAAGTCTTTATGGCAACCTGTCATATTCATAAATAAAACTCAATTAAGTTGAGGTGCATGTCAATGAAGTTTGAAAAAATTGTTTCCTCATGGCAAGGAAAGATCTTGTTATTGTTAATAATAGATCACAATGGCGTCATATAATTCATGTAACCAACCCCACCCAGTAGAATAAGGCTTATTGTTATTATTGTCATGGCAAGAAAAGATGTTGTTCATGGTAAAACTGTTCAAAAACATATTTCCTCTCTTAATAGACTGAGTTGAGCTTGTAGACCATGCTGCATAATAAAGTCCACTATGGACATTCCATATCCCATTTGTTATGACAGTGCAGTAGAGCCACAATTTCAAATTTAAACATGAAATAATAAAGTGTTTCTTTCTTTTAAAGGTTGCTCATAAGTAGAAAAACAAGGATAGCAATTTGTTTAACAACGACAATCAAAGTTCAAACACTTGTAGGGTTTTTGCCGTACTATATTTTTTTTATACCAAGGTTTGTTTAGCTTTTAGTGGTTTGAAAGAAAAAAACATGTCAAAACACTAGTAGGGACAGAGAATTTACTATCCAACTTTTTGTTTTGGATAGTCTCCTGGACAGTGCATGAATGCAGTAAGCCACATCTACTCGTGGTTGGTGTGCTGATGTTGCATCGAAGATTTCTGCATTGAGTTTAAGGCATAGTAGGAGGGGAAAAAGAATAAGTATATTCAGAGTCACTGAGTATTTAATCAATGGAAAAGCAAATCCAATTTGTAACGCAAGTTGATAACCTGCTAATGATTTCATTCAATCATGCTCTTCAATACAACCATGTGAAAAGGGAAAAATGATAGATTGGTTAAAACGTTGCTTTTAAAACATGATGAAAAGCTTTAGGGGGATATTCTACGTGAAACGCAGCGACACAAATTCACCAGGTGAATGCAATATCAAAATTAGAAAAATAAATATAAATATAAATATATAAACGAATAAAGAGTAACGATTCATATAAACTAACTCACTTCGAACATGACGTTCCTTGGGAGGATATTCTACGTGATTGGTAGCCTTTACAATTGCAATATCCAAATCCTTCAATAAAGAAAATTGAACAAAGCTAATAAAGCATGAAGAATGGTTTTTCCTAAACATGAAAATTTTGAACATCAAGCTTGATATTTTGAACGAAAATGAAAATGGGTAAAAAAAAAATTACCTTATATTCGCTATTGACCTTGGCAATACCAACCTTTGTGGAGTCCTTAAGGGCACCATAAGCCTTTTTGAAGCTCTGAAATGTCCCCATTCATTGATGATGAATTTAATTTTTGTGATTGTAAATGAAGGAGGGAGAGAAAGAGAAGGAACAATAATATGCTTCTCCTTCTTCCTCCTCCTCCTTTATCTCGGTGACATTGTCGTTTTCCAACGACAAAAAGAAGCCAATAAATCTCTCTTTCCTTCCAGATTGTGCGCAGGAGTTGCAGCGAGAGAGGCCAATTCTTGAAAGGGATATTTTGGTAGTTTCAAGTTCCTGAGGCTTAACTAATTTGAGAAATTTGTTTAGAAATCTCTGTCATGTGGCACAAAAGCTTCTGTAATTTGTTGGTTGATTCTGAAAGTAAAATAGAACAGGTGATTATTTCATTTTGCTTTTTGTTTTCTGGCATGCTATATTTTTAAGGAAAAAACAGAAAAATGGAATGGATTTCTTTTGGTACTGTCTTGCTTTTTGTTTTGTTTTGATTTTTTTTTAATTTTATTTGCATCTTTCAAATATGGTTTGTTAGTTTACAATAGTTTGTTTTCAGATCAAAGCTTTTAAGGGTAGATAAAATTTACTCCCACCGTTAAAAAAATATTTTTTTAAAAATTTAAATGTTTAAAAATATAAAGTATTTTTAGTTTTTTAAGGTATAATCATTATTTTTTTTAAAGTACCTCTATTGATAATAATTTTATATTTATTATAGGGTATTTAATAAGGATAAATATAGAAATACAGGATTAGTTTAAAAGCAAGTAACTACTTTATTAGAAGTAAAATTTGATTAAAAAAGCCTTATATTTTGAATGGAGGGAGTAATTATTATACCTTCCTATCTAAAATTATAAAACAATTTGGACAAGATTACATATACAAATAAAAATAATAATACTTTAAAAATTACATTTTAAAATAAAAATTTAAATTTATTAAAATGATTTTAATATAACTTTAATTTTATACACATAATCATTATATTACAATTGTTTCAATTCTCTTCCACTTAAATGGTAATATTGGTTATATTGGAAAAATATAATTAGTAAAACCTTATCTTTGTGGAATCATCTTATATTTTGGAATAACAAAATACTACTTTTATTTTTATTTATAAGACATTTTTAGATAAAATTACACATATTAATAAAACTCATTAAATACACTTTATAACTTTACTTTTAAAAAATCAAAATGTAAAGTTTCAAAAATATATTTTATTTAATACTCCACTTGTAAAAAAATATTAAAGTGAGGGAAAATATGGAAATAGCAATATTGAAAAAATATTATCAATGAAATATTATTTTTGTCAAAATATATTACATTTTGAAATGTCGAATTTCCTTCAATGGTGTCTTGTAAATTAAGACAAAAGGAGTACCTCCAAGATTATCTTATAATTTAAGACAGAAAAAATTATAATTTCTTAATTAATAAATTTATTTTAATTTCAAGTCTTAAGTTTTAAATTTAATTTATTAATTATTTAATTTGTTGTTGTGTATATAAAAACCATTTTTTGGATGTTAAGAAGTTGACACCAGATGAGTGGTTGTATGCTGTGACAACTTCTCTATTTGTTGCACTTTTGAATGATTTTATGAGAAAAGGGGAAAGGATGAGCCAAAGGTGTGATAACGTGGGTGAAAAACAATCAAGGACATGCATAAGCTAGCTATTTTACCTATAGGTTGTATGTTATTTTGTTTGTTTTAATTTGGCAATTTGTACTTTTGTTTGTTATTTTGTTTAAATAAAGACAAATTTCATTCAAATAAAAAGATTATAAACAAGCAAAAGGCCCTCCAAAAAAAAAAATCTAAAGGCTCATTATAAAAGATAACACAAAATCAAAAGAAAGTAAATGGACAACACAAGTAGACTTGTACCAAAACAAACTCGAACAACTATTAAAAAAATCTTAAAAAAACTATACTCAATAAATAATGTGATTGATTCGAGCAACTTTGTGGTTCCATCCTAAATTATTGATGATTGTAGATGTCTTTTTACTTTTGCCATATTCAGGGGAAGGAATATCCTCGCCCACCTTCTCGATAATGTCTTTTTCAAGAGGCATTGCAATGAAATTTTTTGTTAGATCTGAACGAGGGAATTGACTTGCAAAGAATTTATTGGCCTATTTTTCTTACTAACTAATTGTCTAATCCAAACTATTTCTGCAATTGCATATACTATATTGAAGACTTTTAATGTATAGTTTAAATAATTCAAAAAGGCTCGCGCTATCTTCAAATTGATCAACTAGATATGGTGTTAAAGAACTCGCATGAAAAATTAAAAGTAGCTTCAAATGCAATTCATCAACATCAAGTTTAAGTTCAACATGCATACATTTGAATTGATTTCTAAGAATCAAATCAATATTTCTTCTTCTATATGATTTAAAATACTGTAGCTTGACATGAAAAAGCCATAGCATGAAAGAAAACCTACCAGCAAGAACAAAAAGATGATGACCCAACGTAGATAACCCAAAGTAGATGACCCAAAGTAGCTTAACATGATGGCCATCGAAGAAGACGAGGTTTTGTTTTTTGCCGAAACCTCATATAACTCATCATCTATGTGAAGCCCTATATTAGAATAAAAAATACAGCAAATTTGCACTTAAAACTATGACACGAATAGGACTCTAATGCTGCAACAAAGTCTAGTTTTGCAAAATCCCAGTGGTATCAAAACATTATCATTGTAAAGCTATTAGTGAAAATTCTAAAATATTTTTTTTATATTGATTTACTTCTTGGACGAGTCAAAGCTATGATAACTTCAGTGATGAGCAAGCAAGGACATGCATAGGCTTGCTAAATATGATTATTTATGGCTTAATTTATTTTAGCTAAAATATTTATTCTCTTGAACTTTAGGTCATATGCAAATGAGTTCCCTAACCTCATAATCTTAACCAAAAAAAAAAACTCAACAAACCTTTTATCTTTCAAAAACATTTTTAAATCATTAATGAGAACTGCCCTATGAGATCTAACTTTGATGGAGTGTCATGTATGATGTGGCTTGATAGAGTACTTGTATTATTTCGGGACAATAATTAAATCCCTTCCAAACATAAGCATTTGTATCCTTTTACTGTTTTAGGCATGTGATACACCCAAATGATGAGACACGGAATACAATTCCGAGAGAACGTGTGAAGGTGAGTTCAATCACGACTCGAAATTGATGGTGATAATTGATTTGGTATAAGGATGGGCATTAAGAGTTGGGGTTTTTTTTTTCCTTAAAAGATTTTTTTTTGTGGAAGATTTTACTGCTTTGAAATTTTTATTTTTTTTAATCATTTTTCTTCTATGTTTGAGTCAGTATGTGAAATATAAAAATTGAGAAACTGTTAATATTCTGCAGGTTATTTTTAAATGTGGGGGGGGTGAAGAGGAGCGAAACAAAAACCAACAAAAAGAAGAAAGTGAATGAATTTGAGGATATCAACCTTATTGTCATGAAGAAAATGGCATTTTTATTGTCATGAACATCCACCAATGTAAACCAAGGAAGAAAAATGATATGCTGAATTTTGGAGGGATTGATGAAATATTCACTTTTGAATAAGGGAAGGATTTGTTTGTTTTCATGAAATGACATAAATTACCTTAAACCCATATCAAATGACGCTTCACCGACTTGAATTTGATTAGGTAAGTTCCATTAATGATTTAAACATTTGGTCACGATAAAGAGACTTATACGTATTTTAGCATTTATTTTATTTTCAAATATTTGTTTTTCAAAAAAAATTAAAAGAAAATAAAAGAGCTTAAAATACTCAGGCCAACCTTGAACTCGTTAGCCTAAGGGCAAGGTTTCTTAAATAGTAAGCTTTTTTTTTGGGCAATCGGGCTTTTTAGGCCTTGCTCGTTTTCTCATTTATTTTCATGGTTGATAGAGATGACTCTGTTGGAATATTATTTATGAATTAGCATTAATTAATAAGCCCAATAGATTGGTCTTTATGATCTTGTGCGGACCGTGATAGGTGGACCACACAAGTGAGCCCAATGGACAGAGGCCCAACCCACAACCCAGTAGCCGTCAGTTATTTTCTATCTCTTAACTAACCGAGTCAGAGATAATAGATAATATAATTATTTAACTATTTAATAAGGCGATTATCGATCTGATCTATATAAGATGATTAGTCGATAACCGCAAACAGATGACTCATTTCTTCTACTTTCATTATCTCTAAAGTCTCTGAAGGCTTTGGGGACCTGTGGGTTGTGTACCTGCCTATACTCAAGGTAATCGAGATTTCTCTAGCACTCATGGATTCTTCGGGTACGCATGAATTACTTTATTCTATCATATTTTATTATACATATGAATTGAGATATTCAAATTCAACACGTGGCATCAGAGCCTTGGTAACGAATTTTAAATTTATATATCTCAATTCTTCTAATGACATATATTGATAGAGATTTATCTTATACCGATAATTTTTTTATATCTATATTATTCAGAAAAATTTTCTTATATCGATAATTTTTTTAAATTTTGTTATGTTTATGATGAAAGCACAAAAAAACAAAAAAACAAAATTTGCCTTCATCATCGCATTCATTATTCTCGTCTTCTTCGTGCTCCCTGACGTCTCCATGGTCGCTGATGAAGATTGTATATCCATGTTCACTGCACGTTCGCCGGAATTCTCCTTCACTGCACGTTCTCCTCACTGTGATCTCACTGTAGGAAGTAATCTCTTTGAATCATCTGGAGCGTCTTCTCTTCAGGTTCGTGGCGTCGTCTTACCTGGTTCACGGCGGCGACACGGTGTGTTTCTTCCACTCTTGCATCGGCAACAGCGTTCACGTCACTGGAGACGTGTATGATGACTCTCGTCTCACCTGGCCGCCTGACTCACGGCTGGTGAAGACCCTTCGTGGTTCACGGTGGCTTCCTCCTTTGCCGTAGATAGGGACGACGTCGTTCCTCCTGGCTCCAAGCGACGGCTCCGGCGACGACTCATGGCTAGAACTCCATGCTCGCCGGCGATTCCTCCCTTCTTCCTCTTCTCCTGTGCGGCCATCACAAACCCAACAACAAGGTCAGAAATCAGATCCTAGGGATTCGGTTTCCTAAGTACTGGGCCCATATTTCGTTTGGGCCCAGAGTTGTCAAAAAAAATATATATTTTGGTTTCTGGTAGGCTGGACCACGTCTACTGGGCCTAAATCGTATGGGCCCAATACAAAAAAAAAATATTTTTGTTAATTGCGTTTTAGCACCAGTTTTAAATTACCTCATTTGGCCCACAATTTTTTGAATTTATGAATTAGCCCCGTTATATTTTTAAAAATTACAGCTTAGTCCCTCAACCTTCAGAATTGCAGTTTTGACCCAAATCTCTTTCAAAATTACTTATTTGCCCCTAATTACTTTTCAAAACTTTCACTTAAGTCCTAAATTTGTTCCTTAATTCCCAAAAGACTCTAAGAACTTTTAAAATTATTTTGTTTTGTCCTAAAGTTATAAAATTTGTGACTTTATAAATTATTGATGATACTTAGGATCTTGTGGCATTGATAATGGACATACCACATAGGTGTGACATTATTAATGTGATTTTGATGGTTGGTTTTGAGAATAGGCTAATAGCACTCCTTTAATGTGTTAGATATTTGTAATACCCTATAGGTATGGAAATGTTTAATGCATTATTTTGTATGGACTTTTGTATGAGCTAAATTTTTATTATATATGAGCCTTCTTGGTGCATGATTATAGTTACATAATTGACAATCGCTTGTTGGGGAATTCTGTTTTATAATTATGTTATGCACGCATAATTAATATTTTTCAATTTCTGTTTTGCGATTTCGGTTTCTGCTTTTACGCAACTATCCTTTGGAAGGCTCTCAATGGGACTAATTATGATGATTGAAAAGAGTCCCTGACTATGTATCTGATCATTTCTAACAAAGATTTAGCTCTAAGAGAACCCAAGCCTGCGGATCTCTCTTCCAAGTCCAGTGCTTCTGAAATGGCCTTCCATAAACAATAGAGTGAGTCCAACCGGATCTGTTTAGCGATCATCAAGTACACAATTGAAAAGGGAATTAGGGACAGCATTCCTGAAAAAGATACTACAATATAGTACTTGAAAGCTATTGGTAACAAATACAAGAAGCTTGACAAGACTAAAAAAACTACTATCTGTCACTTCTTGATAATACTCGATATGACAGAGTTTCTGGTGTCAGGAAGCACATTCTAAAGCTTGTTCATTACTATAACAAGCTTAAGTCATATGGGATTGATTTGGGTAAAAGTACCTTAGTTTACCGTGTTCTTCAATCATTGCCATCAGAGTTTTCATTCTTGAGGACTTCATACAACTCACAAGAAGCTGAATGGTCTATTGACCAGATGATATCGATAGTCACTCAAGAAGAGGAAGCTATAAAGAAGAATTCCTCTCACTTAATAAACTATGTTTTTTATGGCTCAAGCAACAAATCTGGAGGGTCATATAAGAAAAAGGGGAAGAAGCATGATGCCCCAAAGCTTAATAATCCAACCTTTAAGAAGGATGGTGATAAGAGTGAGAAGTCGATGAAGAAACCCTTTAAAGGGTTATGCAATTATTACAGGAACCCTGGACTATTTGCTTTGTACCTTCAAGAGCATGGCATTGAAGCTCAGTATACTATGCCTGGTACCCCGCAGTAAAATGGGGTTACAGAAAGGCAAAATTGTACTCTCATGGATATGGTTAGGAGCATGATCAGTCACTCTTCACTGCCAAAATTCTTGTGGAGTGATGCACTTAAAACTGCTGTTTATATTTTGAATCAAGTTCCTAGCAAGTTAGTTCTAAAGACTCGATATGAGTTGTATTTTGAAAGGACTCCTGTACTAAAGCATGTGCGAGTTTGGGGTTGTAAAACACAGGTAAAACCTTACAATCTACAACAGATGAAGCTTGATGCTAAAACTGTTGATGGTTTCTTTATTGACTATTGCATCGGATCTCAGGGGTATAGGTTTTATTGTCCAAATCATACTACTAGGGTAATTGAATCTGACCGAGCTTATTTCTTTGAAGATGCCTTAGACAGTGGGAGCTCTGTGCCTAGGCATATTACTTTGCATGACGAAAGTAGCATTTTGCCTATGCCTATCTTGACAACCCCTCATGTTGACAAAAATAATGTCGTAGATCAGGATAAAGCTCAAGATGAACCACCTTTAAAAAGTGATAGGGATCTGGTTGTTGAACCAAGACGGTCCCAAAAGGTTCGTAAGTCTGCTATTTTAGATGATTACATGGTATATTTGCTGGAATTTGATTTAGATACTATTAATAGTTTATACCCAATATCTTACCAAGAAGCTATTTCTAGCTCGCATTCTTCTAAATGGTTGGGGGCTATGAGTGAAGAAATTGCCTCTATGTACCACAATCACGTATGGGAGCTTGTAGAGCTACCAAAGGGTTTTAAACCAGTGGGTTGCAAGTGGGTCTTTAAAACAAAACGAGAAGCTAGAGGTGAAATTGATAGATAAAAGCCAAACTTGTAACTAAAGGCTACAATCAGAAAGAAGGAATTGATTACACAGAAACCTTCTCTCCAGTATCCACTAAAGATGCTTTTAGAGTAGTAATGGCTTTAGTTGCACAGCTTGATCTTGATCTTCACCAGATGGATGTCAAGACTGCATTCTTGAATGGCGATTTGTATGAAGAAGTCTACATGACACAACCAGATGGTTTTGTTGAATCTGGTAAAGAACATCTAGTGTGCAGATTAAAGAGATTCATCTATAGGCTAAAACAGGCCTCTAGGCAGTAGTATTTGAAATTTGATGAAGTTATCACCTCGCTCAGTTTTGTTGAGAATGTCTTAGATCAATGCATCTATCAGAAGTTTGATGGGAACAATTTTGCCATTCTTGTTCTCTATATTGATGATATCTTGTTAGCCAACAATTCAATAAATTTCTTCAATGAGATAAAGCACCTATTGTCTTGTCATTTTGACATGAAGGACATGGGTGAAGCCTCCTTTGTTCTTGGGATACAGATTCATTGTGATAAATCTCGTGGTATTCTTGGTTTATCACAGACCACTTATATTGAGCAGGTACTTAAGAGATTCAGAATGGACTCATGTTCTCCTTCACCTGCTCCTGTACAGAAAGGTAAGCTGTTATCAAAGTTACAGTGTCCTAAGGATGATAAGAAGAGGGCTGAAATGAGAAAGATACCATATGCTTTCACTGTTGGCAGCCTTATGTATGTTCAAGTGTGTACTCGACCAGATATAGCCTTTGCCATTGGAGTGTTGGGTCAATACTTAAATGATCCAGGTCCGAATCATTGGAAGGTTGCTAAGAAAGTTATGAGGTATCTTCAAGGTACAAAGAATCATATGTTGACTTACAGAAGGTCAAATTCTCTTGAGGTTGTTGGGTATTTTGATTATGACTTTAAGAGATCAGAAGATCTTGAAATTGTTGGCTTCTCAGATTCAGATTTTGCCTCTTGTCTGGATGATCGTAAGTCCATGACCAGCTATATTTTCATATTGTCTGGACGAGCTGTCTCTTGAAAAAGTGCGAAACACACACTTACGGTAGTTTCATCTATGGAAGTTGAGTATATTGCTTGTTTTGAGACTACACGTCATGCTATATGGCTGAGGAAGTTGATATCTAGCATGTGCCTAGTTGAGTCAATATCACATCCTCTAACCATTTATTGTGATAACAAATTTGCAGTGTACCATGCTAATAATCACAGAAATTCCAGCCGTACAGAGCATTTTGATATCAAACTTATGTTTGTGAGAGAAAATTGTTGAGTCTCAAACCCATGTGGTACACATTCCTGGCACGCAGATGCTTGCAGATCCACTGACCAAGGGCTTACCTGTAGAAGTTTTTCAAAATCATGTAGCTTGTATGGGTATTGTGAATTCTTTTGATGCCCTAGTTTAGTGGGAGTTTGAGAATCTTTTATGTTGCAATTTTTCGTTAAGCTTTGTTTTCTTCTGTGAGTTATATTCAGTTCAGTTAGATGTGTCTATATCATTTATATCCTCATAGGATTCAATGATTCTGTTGTGGTACGCTATACATGCCACTTGTTTTCCCATAGGAATCAGTGATTTATGTTGTTATCTTACTGCACTGTGTTTAGAATAAAAATTTCGTATTTTATTCAGATTATGAGATATCATATCACTTGTTTCCCCCATAGGATTCAGTGATTTTGTGAAGTTTCATTTTTAAATTTTTTGTTTGTAACTTGTTTATACAACTTGCTTAATTAATGCAATTCAAGTGGGAGATTGTTGGAATATTATTTATGAATTAGCATTAATTAATAAGCCCAATAGATTGATCTTTATGATCTTGTGTGGACCGTGATAGGTGGACCACACAAGTGAGTCCAATGGGCAGAGGCCCAACCCATAACCCAGTAGCCGTCAGTTATTTTCTATCTCTTAACTAACTGAGTCAGAGATAATAGATGATATAATTATTTAACTATTTAATAAGGCGGTTACCGATCTGATCTATATAAGACGATTAGTCGATAACCGCAAACAGATTACTCATTTCTTCTACTTCCATTATCTCTGAAGTCTCTGAAGGCTCTGAGGACCTGTGAGTTGTGTACCTGCTTATACTCGAGGTAATTGAGATTTCTCTAGCACTCATGGATTCTTCAGGTACGCATGAATTACTTTATTCTATCATGTTTTATTATACATATAAATTGAGATATTCAGATTCAACAGACTCATGACAATAATTAGTCATAATTGGATGCACTCTTCAATAGTCAAAGGTCCTTTAAAATTAAAAAAAATGAACGAGAACAAATTTAAAGACATTTATTTCAAAACATTTACCCAAATAATTTTATTTATTATTTTTGATATAAAAAATACTTTTTGAAAACAAAAACCAAACATACCTATTTCTTTTCAATTTTTTAGTGTACAATTAGCTATATTCTGTTCCACTAATTTCCATTTGATTTTATTAAAAAAAATCTCGTTGTACCTAAAAATGTGGAAAAATTATTTCAAAGTTCCACACAACAATAAAAAATACCCTAAAGGAGGGTATTTGATAAATGTATTTAAAAAATTAAGAGTTCGATTGTGCTTTTGTCTTACAGCTATTGTTTAAGTGTGTCTGGTATTTTAAATTTACATGTGATATAATTTCCTTTTTAACATTTGAAAATATGCACTGGATACTCTACTATTAAAAAAGCTACTTCTTTTATTAAAAAATATAAAATATTTTTAATCAAATTATATCTCCTAATAAAGTAGTTACTTGTCTTCAAACTAACACAATCTTTTTATATTTACCCCTATTTAATGGGTTATTTTACTCTAAAATAAATATAAAGTAATTTATTCATTATGAGCACTTAAAAAAAAAAAGACAATGATTACACCTTGAAACATTAAAGATGCTTTAAATTTTTTAATATCAAACTTCTTAAAAAATGTCTTATATTTTTTAACGGAGAGAGTGACTTTAATTGTTAGTTAGTTGACCAAGAAAATACTAAAGTGGGCCAAAAAAATATAAAAAAAATGACTCATAAAATTACAAATAAATATCCTATAAAAAACTAATATTGATTAAATTCTTATAATAATTGGTCAAAATTGTATTTGGGCCATGTACGTGGGCATGAAATAATATTTGCATCTCATCACGTGCATGTAATTTAGGAGACTTAGTTCATGCTAATTTTCTTATAGGATAATTTTGTGTAATTTTATGGGTTCTTACATATATAATTTTAGATTCTTTTATGTAATTTTCAAGTAAAATAATAGTAAAAGTTAACCTTTTTAATAATAGAATGTTTAATACACTGTTTTCAAATGTTGAAGGGAAAATTGCATCACATGAAAATAGTTGAGCCAAAAAGAACTTTTAACCCAAAAATTAATTACATCTAAGGATCTTGGCATTGTAAAATAATTTGTGTATTGGCAGGACTTTATGGTATTTTCTGTAATTGTGTGGACTAAAGAATTCCCCCCCTCTTTTTTTTTTTTAATAAAATTATTGTTATTGCCGGTTAGCCCGTCGCCTTCTTTTTTTGGGTCAAATAGCCCGGAGCCTCTTGAAGTTTCCCGTTCTCACTAGGGGTAGGGGGAAAGAGGGGAAACGAAAAAAAAAAAAAAACGTGGCTAAATTCGGACCATTTACGCATTCACGGGGCTAGGGTTCTTCACCTGCGATTCCAACCTCTTCAATCCATCGGATACAATGGCGATGAGAAACTTCTACCATGAGATCAAAGGTATGAGGGTGAAGGATCTGCCCCAACATGTGAAGCCACTGTTGTCCGTCGACTACGTCAAGAAGGCTGTTCGGAGAGGATTGGATAACTATCGCGCCAAGTACATAGAAACCGACTCCATCCAGCCGCTCTATCATGTTTGCTTTGGAGGCATGATCTTCTCCTACCTCGTCGCCCTCCCCCATGAACGCCGCCACCTTGAGCATCTGGAACACGAAAAGCAGCATGGTCACGGTGGACACTGATTTTATCCGTCGTCTATTGCTTCAGGTGTGCGTCTCCATGAATTTCAAACGGTGATTGATTCGGTTGCTGCGATGAAGTTTCAGTTTTTTCAGATGCTTTCTTTTAGATTGATGATTGATGATTGATTCATATGTTTTGTCGTTGGGGTGGTCAAATTGGATTTATGCTATGGATTTCAATTTCACATACAGACTATCTGTGTTCTTGTTCCTTGTAAGAGTTTTGATTTATGGAGCTTTCTTTTGGTAGCAAAATGTATAGGCTGATACGGATTCCGAACCATTCTGGTTTCTGATTTAGGTGCCTTGAAATGAAGTGGATTAAAACTTGCTTATGCCTCTAGATCTTTAGTTTAGGTTATGTTGCGGAGTTGAGTAACAAGTGAAATGAAAGTATCTATAAAGATATAGAATGGAATGAGAAGGGAAAGGGTGGAATGGAAAGTTACATTTCGTTCTCTGTTCTCTGGGATTCTGAGATACTTTAGAAATGAAGGAATGGAATGGTTTATAAATTATTATTATTATTATTATTTTCTTTTCAATATTACCCTTAGGAGATTCATCGGCATGACATTATGTCATATTGTTAACCGTTCTACTTGAAAGTTTAATTTTTTTTTTCCCCACATTGATATAATTCAACCTGATTCAGGACACTAACACTTGCTCCAAATATCGTGGGTTAGAGGGTGGCTAATTTTATTGTAGATTCTTGTTTTGTTAGGCTCATCTTGGATTTTATTTATTTTTAGAAAAACCTACACTTTGTTCAAGTTTTGTTATAGATCCCTATACTTTTTTTTTTTTAAGTATTTCAAGTCTCTCCACTTTTATTTTTCAGTATTCTAACTCTCTCCATGAGCAGTGTTAAAGGGATTTAGAACACCAAAAAACAAAAGTGGAGGGACTTGAAACACCAAAAAATAAGTGTGGGGACCTATAGCAAAACTCAAGTAAAGTATAAGGACCTAAAGTTATGTTTTTTTTTAAAATTTTTTCCCAGCTTCCCATGCTTATGAATCATGATTTTTCATGCTTCATTTAATAGACTGTCTTGGTTGTGATTCAAAGATGGACTCATTGAATTGCAGAAGATAACTAGTCTTGGGTAATTTATTGGAACACATTTTGAACTTGGATATGTTGAAAGTCGTGAAGGAATTTAGTTTTTTTTTTTACTTTTTACCAAGGTACGTAAAACCGGACCGGTCATTGAACCGGTCATTGAACCAGTCATAGCACTGGGTCACGGGTTAATGGTTCAATCAAGGTTGAATTGAAGGTTGAACTGGTGGCAAATCGGTCATGATTAAAATAATACAATTTAAATAAAAAGACATTAATTATAAAAACATTCAACCAAATCCAACCATTCAAAAGTCTAACCATAATAAAATACAACACTTTAAATATTTATTCTTACAATTACAACCCTTCAATCTCAAAAGTTTAGAAAAGAGATGGAGACAGAGCTGGAGAAGAGACAGACATTGAGTTGGAGAAGAGACAGTGATAGAGTTGGAGAAGAGACGGAGAGTCAGAGACTAAGCTAGAAAAGAGACGAAGACAGTAGATACGGAAATAGAGCTGGAGCCTGGAGAAGAGACGAGATTGAGCTAGAGAAGAGATGCCGATTAGGTGAGGGCGAGAAAGGAGAGACACAAATGAAAGGCCGAACTGAATGCTGTTTTGAAATCTGGATTGGACTTAGCGTGCTCTGCCTCTAATTTTTCATTTTTTGACTTCAGTTTCAGTTTTTTTTGTTATCTTATTTCTGAACTCAGCGCTCTGGAAAATAAAAAATGAAAAAAAATCCCCCAAAACGATGTCGTTTTAGAGGTTTTGTCTGAAAAAATAATAACCCAGTCAACCCACCAGGTTATAGCTGGTTACACCGGTTCATTCCCTCACTGGTTTTGGAGTAAACGCAGACCGGACAAGGGACCGGATCACCGGTTTCCGGTTTGACCCAGCCGGTTCAGTCCGTGTTTCAATACCATGTTTTTTACCCAAGTTCCATCACACGTGGTTGTTGTATGTCAGTAATATTGTGATGGTAACTGTTCTGTGAAGTGTTTTAGACTAAAGGCTTGTTGTTTTTTATAACTAGCTTCGAAAGCCCATAATTTGGAAGATTCTAATTTTAGTATCTTATGTTAGAGAGCAAAGTTCTTTTTTCTTTTGCAATTTATTTGTTGGAGAGATAGGGAGAGTGTTAAGGTAGACAATACTCAAGAAGACACCTCCTTTGGTCCAAATTGTAATATACTTCCAACCATATTTCACATATCAATAAAAGTAGTTATTTCCTTACTTCCATGAAAAAATCTCATATCTTTCCCTTTTTGCCCTTAACTCCTATATTATGAAGAGTGAGAAGAAGTGTTTAGTCAGATCATGTTTTTCACGGCCACATTAATTAATACAAGGTTAAATTTAGAAAAATAATTTCCAAAAGTACTAAGTGTCCTACATTTTGGACCAAGCTTAGCTGGGAAAAAAATATCTTGCAATTTAAACTGGAGGGAGTACAATGTCAGAGATATGGCAATCTATGAAATGCTAGTGGGTGTTTGTACTCAACAACTTAAACAATTTACAACGGAGTGCTACAAAGCCAGTAAAGTGAAGAAGAATGCAAGACTAAAGAAGAATGAAGAAATCTGGACAATGAAGAATGAACAGACCGATATGAAACTCCAATAAAACCCTCAGGCTCAAACAGACTCAAACATGATGTATTGGGAAGAATAGGTATAGTCTATAGAGTTGAAAGGATCGGGTATACTTGTCTTTCCCTTTCTTACTATCACTTTCTTTTGCTCCTTTTTGCATTTGGTTTTATTCCTTTGAGGTGATATTGGCAAAGACAAGAAGAATACTCATGAAGAACTATTGCGGTTTCAGGAAACAAAACAAACTTTTCTTTAAAAAAAGAAAAAAATCATCTCTTATTGCATTGCATTACATGTTGTTTCTTAAAATGCATTACTATGATTTGGAATATTTTAGAACAAAACCTGGTGAAACATCATATAAGGGCGTACTCATTGATACTGTGCAAGTATCTGTGGTGGATGCATATCAGATACAGATATGAAGGTCATTTTGGCATATTTGTGCATCTTGGGACAATATTTGCAATGCTCCTTAATAATTTCCTCCTCCTTCCTCTTTATGGCCTGTTTTATATTATATGATTTGTAAATAAAGTCATTTGGCCTTTGGGCTTTTCTTTTCTTTCTTTCAGGATCCTGTTTGTTGAATGGGAGGTGGTCGTCTTGCTTAATTTTCTTTTGGTTTTAGAATCAGGGAAATCAGGGCTGAAAGATGCTGTCACCTTCAATGTATGACATCTTTTAGATGATTAAATAAGATCTATTTGATACAGTGATTCAGTTTTCCTGCTCCAAAATGTCAATGCAATGTGTGGCATAAGACTATAACTTTGGTTTTGCTTGTGGCCTCATGTTCTGTTAACGAGAGGACATTATCTTGCTGTTACTTTACACAATTTTAGGTGTTACATATCTCAATCAATGTTTTCAGAATCAGGTCGATGTTGAATCAAAAAGGCTAGAGGTTTACGGTTTACATGGTTCAATCAAGTTAGACGAATGGTCGAACTTGTGATTTAATGATTAAATAAAAAAAATTATATATATGATAATATTTAAATATGAGAAATAAATACAAAATTGTTATTTAATTTAAAAATAAAATTAAATATTTTAAATTTCTCATGGCTTAGCCAGCTATATGATACAAATAACGTCAAATTATTAAAAAATAGGTCATTTAAAAAAAAACTGATCAAAGACAATAAAAAAGGTATTTTTTTAGCCGTCTAGTTTTTAAGGATTAGATCTTTCTGGCTTAATTTAGGTCTCAGTCTAAAAGATGGCCTAATTTGGCCTAACTTTTCAAATAGTTTTTTTAGGTTGACCAAGTTGTTAACTTGACTAATTGGTGGTCTGACCAGTTTGATTTTTCAATCGTCAATCTCAATCAATTGTAGCGGTTGCCTATAAATTTTGATTATTGTTTCCAGGGAGCATACCTTTTGAGAAGTGAACTCGTGCGAATTGGTTAGCTAAGCATGCTTATCATGTGGGATGAGGACGCTGGAACATTTGAAATATTACTCTTTTAGGGTGCAGTAACCTTTTAGAAGCTGAAATGTCTAAGGTGCATAATGCTCTTAAATCTATAGTTTTTCTTTTTTTAAAAAAAACATATTTACAAATTTTTACAGTTTTACTTAATTTTAAATTAAGTTCTTACAATTATTTTGTTTTATTTGAGTCCTTATAGTTTAACCAATTAAATTTTTTAATCCATGAAAGTTAAAATTCTTACATTTTTTCTTCAAATAAATAAAAGTAAGAACTTTTACATTTTTATTAAATGATTATATGACTTTAGAATTAATTACATAATTTTTATAATTCAATTTATATAATTAGATTGTCTTCTAAATATTTTTTATACATGTAGAATTTTTATAAAAAATATATAATAAAAATATAAATAATGGATTAAATCAAATTTTCTCTTCGATTTTGGTTAAAAGTATTAAATTAAATTTTCTACAACACAATAAATAAATGATTATTAGTATAATTTAAAAGCATCATCAATACGGCCAGACTTAAAAGCAAATGAGATGAATAGATTTAATTTACAATCAAATGGTTATTAGTTTGGTACATTTTGAAAACGCGTCATTCAAATAACAATGTATCGGCTGTGAGTTACATTGAGTTTGTGAGATATTATTTGTTTGTCACTAGGGATGAAACTTGGAGCTTTTTCACCTGCATGAGTTTCAGAATAGGATTGCATTGTTTCTTCCATACGCATTATCATCTTTGATAATTTTTCCTTCCTAGGTTTGGTACTACATAAACGGTTGTTTTTAATTTGGTTTATGTACAGATACTTGACAAACACACACACTTGGCCAAATTATTTAATATTTGTTATATAGTTATAATCTGTGTAAGAAAATAGGAAATTCAATTATACTTTCAAATTTTCAACAGAAAAGTGTAATTATAATTTACTCTTTTTTTTTCACAGTAAGCATTGATAAAAAGAATGCACGATTATATTTAAAGACTCGTTCATGTGATTTGGACATTATTGAGAGAAAAACAATAATTTGTTAGCGAAATACCAATATTTTATTTTTGTAAACTAAAATAGAGAAAATACCAGCACTTTAAGCCATTTAGACTCTCAAAAGATAAATTACAATTTAAGGCCTGATTGGAGCAATGAACTTTGAAACTGGCTATATTTTGAAAATAATAATCAAGAGGTATAAATAATATGAGTCGAATTTAATGAAAGGGTCTACTCTTTTACAACATCAAAAACTAAAGTTCAAATTCATATTAAAAAATATACTCATATTTAATGTCCAACCATACTTGAACATGATTATCTCTAATAAAAGAATCCTTGTGAGTAATTAAAAAAAATAATCAAGAAGCATAAGATCCTAAATGACTTACTCTCTACTTATGATGGAAAGATCAATCATTTCTCATTTACTTTTGTTGTGGGCTTCAAGATTTTTTCTTTTGTTTTCTAATTTTTATTCAAATCAATATGTCTTCAATCTTCATATCATCATTTGTTCATTGCAGAAGAAATAATTCTACCTAACGACTTGTTAGTTTAATGTCATTTCACTAATATTCTGCTTATTTAATTTGGAGAAGTGGGGCCGACAATTTTAAACAAATATGATTTTTCTTACATAAGCTTTTAGAGAGCGACAAACTCTCCACAATGTATGTAGTTGACTAGCTATGTTCATGGTTCAGTGAAGAGCATTTTATAAAACCAATCATATTATAACTTAGTTGATATGGGTTTCTATTAACTTAACTAGTACTTTCACATTCAAGATTTGGACATGTAGTTATCTTATGTATGAAGACTTGTTATTCGCCATTTGTAAGTATATTTAGGATTGCGGATTTCAATAGCTTGCAGGAGAAACAATTTATCTACTCTTTTCTTTCTCTATTATAAGACTTCTTTAAATATTCCACTAGAACTTAAGAGAGATGATTAAATCATTAATGTTATTAAAAACAGAACAAACTTTTAATTTTATACCGATTTAAATGATTTTTTTTCAAATTTGCATTATATTCTTCATCATAGTTAATGGGTTTGAATAAGGATAATATTAAAAAAATATAATTAATATCCCATCTAAAACTGATAATTCAAGTGAGCCTGATTGTATAAAAAAGTTCAAATAATCAAGCCCGACTCTGACCTTTTCGAGTTGGCTCGAATACCTGAATTATTAGTGGAATAAAAATTGAATTTTTTCACTTTAAAATAAATTTTTTATCAAAAAAATAAAATATACTTTTTATGATACATAAAAATTAGGAGGCTCCAAATTTTTTTGGGTTTTGAAGTTCAAAAATCAAAGTTAAAATAACTTTTAAATAATATTTTTATAGATTAAAAAATATTAAAAATTTAATGATGTGAACATTTTTAATTTTTTAAGAGACTATTAATAACAATGTAGGCAAATATATTTTATACCCTTTTTAAAAATTAATTTTTTCCTTGAGTATTTGAGCGAATATTGAACTCGATTGAGTTTGGCTCAAATTTTTTTGACCTATTAAAAAAATAATTTGCTAAGCTTGGCCTTGAATTTTTTTAAGGTTTATTCAGGATTATTCGAATTATTAGCTCTAACTCTATCAAATGTCTTATATCAATGACTAAAAAATTCTTGTAAAAAGCACCCTGTAATATGGATAGGAAGAAATATTCTATATATTAATAATATTGGTATGAAATCAAGTCGGTGAAAAATATTTAATTACTCAATCATATACTCTACTTATTTTTATGTATAAGATAAAAAAAATTACATTGCACAGTTTAAAAAAGTTAGGTAAATATAATAATTATATCTAAAAATAAAAAAATAAATTAAATTATCCTGTGTTAATCAACATAAATATATATTAATTATTTCTCATAAGTATAAATTATGAGGGTGACTTAGAAAACGTACAATAAATATTTATTGAAATGAGTTATTTTACTTATAAAAAAATATAAGTAAAAAATGATAGTTTCTCTAATAATAAAAATTGGAGGGAGTGTATTGTAATCTACTCTCTCCATCTCAAACTATAAAACACATTTAAGAGAAAATTTAGCATCCTAAAATGTAAAATACTTTAAGAAAACTAAAATTTCATTAAATATATTTATTCCAATATTATCCTTTATTTTTCTATTTAATTTTTGTCACTCTCTATTTTCAATATATTCAGTGAAGGTATTTTTTGAAAGTTTATATTTTTATTTTAAAAAAATAAAGTTGTTAAGTATATTTAATGAGATTTATTAATGTGTATTCCTTCTAAATCACGATATAAAATATATTGTAAAAGCTTTATTTAGTCCAAAATATAAGGCATTGGATAAATTTTATATTTATTTTTCAAATATATTCTTATTTTATTTATTACTCTTTTTGAAAAAATCAAGCACTTGAATTTTAATTACTATTCTCAAAACTTTTATGTAGGATATTTAATAGGAGTATAAATGAAAAGATATAGACATTTTTAAAAATTTAAGGTTTCAACTAACATTATTTATAAATTATGAATTAGTTGATTATAACTTATATTTTGATCTAGAGAAAATAAAAGTTTATATAAAAATATCTTATAATTTAAAATAGACGGGGTAATTATTAAAGTTACATCTAGTTTCACATTGGAAACTATAAAATCACTGCTTTAATCCAAAAATGGTTTTGGAGGTTTTCTCTGTGGAATTAAACATACACTTAATTAATTAATAGTATTTATTTTTTCAAATTGCATTTTTTATATTTGAAACATTTTTACTAATTTTTATTCAAATTTCAAAGTAATCTTTTGCATTGCTACAATTTGAAGTTGCAGAGATATGCCATTCATGACCAATATTCAAATTCATCCACCCTCTCTCCCCTGAAGCTCAATAATTCAAACTCTTTAGCAAGCCGAGTAATATGCCCCGTGGATCTTCCCACCAAGGAGCAAAGAACCAAATTCCCAAGTCCTTGGAAGTGACACTGAGCGATCAGTGTTATTGTGATTTTAATATTTACTTCGAAGTTTGTGTTCTTCTGTTTTTAAGTTTGTGTTCTTCTGTTTTTAAGTCTCTCTCTCTCTCTCTTTTTTTTTTTCATACAGTGCATTTATTAAGTTTTCGTGTTCTTTTAAATTGCCTGACTATCTCTATTTATTACGTTCACAACAACAATGTTAATTCTTTATTTTTTTTAAAAATCAATCATCTAGTTGATATAATTTGAATACGATTAAAACTCAAATCTTAAACTTTGATTAAATGCCAGTTTAATCTCATAACTTTTTATTTGATTAGCACTCTTTTCTCTTAAACTTTAACTTAATACAATTTTATTTCTATATTTTTAATCATTTAAAATATTAGTTCTTCCATTTCAAAGGATAAAATTATATTCTCTACTTTAAAAAATATAAGATATTTTTAATTGAATATTATCCCCTAATAAAGTAGTTATCTACTTTCAAACTAACTTTATCTTTTCGTATTTTCCCATATTAAACACCATATAATAA
Source organism: Prosopis cineraria (assembly GCF_029017545.1). NCBI lineage: Eukaryota > Viridiplantae > Streptophyta > Magnoliopsida > Fabales > Fabaceae > Prosopis > Prosopis cineraria. The sequence goes on along the minus strand of NW_026555340.1, from coordinate 23,661,789 downwards.
ATATAAAGTCACTATTAATAGAGGTACTTTTGGAAAAAAAAGTAATGATTATATCTCGGAACACAATGCCTTATATTTTTTAACATTTAACTTCTTAAAAAATATCTTACATTTTTGGACAGAGGGAGTAAGACGTAAACTTATTATATATTATATATTAAATACAATCTCCATGTATTAGAAGAATTTTTAGATTTTATTTATAAATTTTAAATGATGACATTTTTTATCCGCTTTATGTTTTACATTATTATATATTGGAAAATAATTATGTTTTTTATAGTATATATAAAAGAAACTATTTCTTATTGTTTTGTTTTTCTTTATACACAAAATTATGTATCTCAATAAGTATTTATTATAAATTTTTAAAGGGAGAATTACACTCAGGTTTCACAAAAAAAAAATTAATGATTATAAAATTCATTGACAATTGAACTAAACTGTATTGATAACTGGTTGTGTTATTAATGTGATTTGATTCAGTTATCAATGAACCTTACAGTAATTAATTTCCTTATGTAAAATTTCAATGTAATTCTCTTTGTTTTTAAATTGTCTCTTATAAATTCATAATTTTCATCTATAAGTAATGCAGCTTTATTTCTATTAAATACAAGAATATTTTACTTCAATTTTTTTATTTTTTAATATAATTATTATTGTTAACTGATTTACTTAAATTGTATGATATAATTATTGTTTTATATATATATATATATATATATATAGAAACGGATAGAATATGTGAAGATGATATATTAAAAAATTCACATTCATATTAATTAAAAATTAAAAAAAATGTAGAATTGAAGGTTCAAAATCAATTTATCATTTTGATTTGATTTTACCTATAAGAGCACAATATGCTTTGGTTGATGGTAAAGCTGCAATTACGGTTAGTATTGGGAATGGACAAAGGTGAAACAATCAAACAATACATTGCCTTGTGATTCTGTCAGAGAAAGAAAGGCCAAAACCAAAATCAAATTCATGAATGAATAAAGGAGAGAGAGAGACTCACAACCAGACCGTTGCCTGTGCTTCGGGAAGAGGCTGACCGTCGCCGGCGACTGCCTGCCTCAGCACCAACATTGGAGTTCTCAACCCTAATTTTCAGATTCGAATACATCACTCAACCAATCATACTTCGCATATTGAATCAATCCCCCCAACTTTTTCTAACTAGTCTCACAGTTTCTTCCTCTTCCCTTTTCATAATACATTATGTGAAGTAGCTTCAGAGCTGTTCAAACTTCAGATCCTCCGCAATAATCCTCTTCTATTACCGGTTAGTTCCCCCTGCTTGACTTTGTACTATGTCGGCTTCTTCTTTTTGCTTCAACTTAGTACTTTTTTTTTTTTTATGCGGGTTTTGCTTGTTGATATCAAAGTATTAGCCTGGCTCCCTACTGTAATTTGGGGGGAAATAGTTTCAAATCACTAGTGCTTGTAAGTTGTCACTCGTATTGATGAAAGTGATGATTTCTCATTTGATGGTTTTCTTGGTTTTTATAGTGATCAAGGTCTTAAACAACATATCTCGAGTTTTCTTCTTCACTGAATTATTAAAGATTCATTGCTCGTCTTGGTCTCACTCCGAACAATGACCATGCAATGCTTTACTTATTGCGAATGCTTGACTGCAGCTACCTTGCAATGAACCAAATTTGCTTGATATAACATGCTTCGATCTCAATTTTTGTATAATTTTTCCGTTTATTCTTTTTCAAGATTTACTGGGGCTTCATGGATCACCAATGTTCCGGAGTCAATTTACCTCCCGTTCCCATATCCAGTTTTCCTGCAACCTAAAGCCATTCTCATCTCTGTAAATAATCTAAATTGGTTCTCTAATGATCATTATATCTAAGTCATTTCCAGAGTAAATTTTTCGTTTCCTTCATATTTTTACTTTTTGGTGGATTTGCATTGATGAATTAAACATAGGTTGAAGAAGAAGAAGAAGAAAGACTGTTGTTTCAGGTACCAGTTCTTTCCGAGTGTCATTGTAAAAATGAAGTAATATGACAATGCTATCAGCGCCAGCTGAAAATTCCTGATCTTGGTTGTACGAGAGATTACTAAATTCTGAAGAACACGTTTGATTTTTGATGAGACAGAAATGTTATATCTTTTGATAGTTTTTTTATGGTAAGAAAAAGAGATGTAGTTTACTCAAATGCTCACCCACAAAAATTAACCAGATACTGCAAATTCCAATTTAATTTCCTGTCCTGGACTTGCACTTGCTTTAGCCCCACAAAAAAATGCAGTAAACTGCCAACCCTTTAAATTGCAACCAAAGAGATGTTTAGGTTAGGACTTGCTCGTTGATGCTTCACTACATATTTAGGGAGTTCTTCAGTCTTCTAAACAAGCATTTTTGCTTGAACTAGCCGTACATATGATTTTTTTTGGCTTTTATGTTTGTGTTAATTACAGCATTTATGGTCGGTGTAGAATTCCATTGATCATTTATAATCAAATATACCTTTTTCTCTAAGATTTGTTTGAACCCATGTTTCAAATTTATCTTGATAATTAGTTAATATTTATTTTCTTTTAGGCCTTACTTTTCAGTGCTGGTGCATCATAAATTAATATGCGGCATAGTGAGAAGAATGTAAATCTCAGAGGATCTGGAAAATACAAACATTCAAATGCACAATCTGAGTTGAAGCCATGCTCATCATTGAGATTCAAAACCTGCAGCCCAAAATCCCAAGTGAAGAAGCATAAATTAAAACCAAAATCTCATTCACATAGAGTTGGCGCAAATACATCAAGGAAGGCAGTCACTGACTCTTCTAAGGAGGACCCAAGCAAGGAATTTTCAAGTAAAAACTTGATCATTAGAAAAGGTCTACATAAAACCGATGGAAATCCATCACAGAAGCCCGGCTCATCAAAGCCTCAAAGTGAAAAAGCTTCTCTTGGCTCTAAGAAAGAGGGTAAAGATGTTGATGGGGAGGTAAATATTCAGAAGCTTAAAAGGAGAAGGAGAAAAAAGAAAAGTCAAAGAAACAGTGTGGATCCTGATGATGCTTCACGCCTGCAGAGGAGACTAAGGTATCTTCTAATTAAAATAAAGCGGGAGCAGAACCTTATTGATGCTTATTCTGGAGAAGGTTGGAAAGGTCAGAGGTACGGGAAATTTTCCTTTAGTAATTTCTTTCGAATGTGTCCTGTACCTTTTTTATTGTTAAATTAAAGATCCTTCTGTGCTTCAAAACCAGAAAAATCTTATCATGATGACAATGATGACATAATTGGAGTCACATATGAGTAAAAAAGTATATTCTTCACATGACATCAAGATATTGTTGAAATTTTTCTCATGGATGAATTGAGACTTGAGAGCATTAAATCCTAATAAAAATGATATACTTAACTTGCCGGTGCTTGAAATGCATCATTACATTTTGTTTGAATATGGCAATTGCTGGGGTTTTTATGCCCCTGATTTACATGCTAAATAAAATGTAAATACTACATTGCATCTTTCTGATCAATAAAGTTGATAACTTGTGTTTGGTTCTCGTCTATTATCATATATTTTCTTTGTTGATTCAAAGAAAAATGATAATAAGCAACTTGTGAAAAGATCAAACATTTCTATTTGTCGATGAAAAATCATATGAATTGTCTAGCATTCTAGTGGACTATATAAATTCTTCTAGTAAAATTGTAAAATAGCTGTTTTTTCAACATGAAATTTCCCATGATAAATGTCTCTATGGCTGATATTTTCTTTTTATGAAATTGACTATCTCCTTATAGTGACTATTGTCACTGATATTTTCTTATCACGGAATTGATTATAACAGTCAAGAGAAGATCAAGCCAGAAAAGGAGTTGCTAAGAGCTCGGAAGCAGATTTTACACTGTAAGCTTAGTATTCGGGATGCCATTCACCAGTTGGATACTCTTAGTTCGGTGGGTAGCATTGAGGGCTCTGTCATTGCTCCAGATGGATCTGTTTACCATGAACATGTGAGCATGTATCAATGCTTCGATTACTTAAAAATATTATGCTGTTAAAGCTTTCTACATTGTCTGGCTCACAATTTGTCACTATTGCTTTCCACCTATTACTAAAATTATTTTAGTCATTGTTATTACTACTACTTTGTAGTATGCCAGTTGTATGGATAAAGGTAGGTTCAATTTAAAAACCTGTACATTCATTTTTTTTTTAAATAAATCCAGATATTCTGTGCAAAGTGCAAATTGCGTGAAGCTTTCCCTGATAATGATATTATACTTTGTGATGGCACCTGTAACCGTGCTTTTCACCAAAAATGTCTTGATCCTCCGTTGGACACTGAAAACAGTGAGTTCCTTTCCAAGCTTCTTGACTTTTTTAAGAACCTAAATTGTACTGACTTAATTAAGGGATCAACTTGTTTGATTATACTTTGTAGTTCCTCCTGGAGATCAGGGCTGGTTTTGCGAGTTTTGTGAATGTAAGATGGAAATATTGGAGGCAATAAATGCACATCTTGGGACACATTTCTCCCTAGACAGCACTTGGCAGGTTAGTCACCTTGACCTCCTTTATTATTGGGTTTTTTTCTTCCCTTATAAAATGTGTGTGTGTGTTCCTAATAGTAACTTGGAATCTTTTCTCTTGTAAATTAAGGATGTATTCAAGGAAGAAGCTTCCACACCTGATGGTGATACTAGTTTACTGAATCCAGAAGAAGAATGGCCATCAGATGATTCTGATGATGATGATTATAATCCTGAAAGGAGAGAGGATAGTCACAATTTCAGTGCAGAGGATATTGATGGTGATGCGCCTGATGATTCAGGCAGTTCTACCAGTCTATGGAATTCAGACGATGGATGTTCTCCTGGAACAGGAAAGGAAAGCATTGACCATGAATTTTTCTGTGTAAATAGTTGCATGGATTCTGATGAATCTGGAGAGATAGCATGTGGCCGGAGGCAGCGAAAAGCAGTTGACTACAAGAAACTATATGATGTGAGTATATTAAATTATCACTAGAGTGTCTCATAGTTATCAATGGTTGAAGTTGATAGGTTTAGTTGTCGGTGATATGGAAGTTACAAGTTAATGACATATTCATGGTTTATGGCTCAAATTTAAGGCCATCATTTTGCCAGTCACTTTTCAGGGATAAAATGGTTCTCTTTCTTGCCAAAAGAATTATCCTGATCTTACATAAATGAGGTTGAAAAGGATTTGTTTACTTGTCAATTTTACCATCCTTCACAGGACTTTTTAACAATATTTGTACTCAGATGTCACTTTTTTGAAGTTATGATACTGGTTTAGTAAAGAAATATCTTAGCATCATGGAAAAATCTTGAATAAATCTCATTTTAGGAAATGTTTGGGAAGGATGCTCCCGCACTTGAACAAGTTAGTGAAGATGAAGACTGGGGTCCAGGCAGAAGAAAGCGAAGAGAAAAAGAATCTGATGTTGCGAATACTCTGATGACTCTCCATGAAAGTGACAACAGATGTTCCAATAACGTGCAGAATGTGATGAAGGAATTTTCTTCAGACATGCAGTGTAAAAGGCCTTGTTTCAGGCTTCCACGCCATGCAGTTGAGGTGCTATTAATTGCACTTGTTGAAATGTTTTCTTTGTTCTCACAAATTGGAGTTCCAGCTGAGAACAATTGCTATCGGTAATGAGTGTTGTATACCCTAATTTGTGTTCTTTCACTTTCTTATGGAATGTGCCAGAAGCTTCGCCAGGCTTTTTCAGAGAATGAACTTCCTCCAAGATCCGTGAAGGAGGGTCTTTCAAAAGAGTTGGGACTAGATGCTGATAAGGTTCTGACGTTCAATCTCCAATCAATTTTGTATCTATCTTCACGGGACTTTAAAGTGGCTTTTGCTTTGCGTACACATTATGTATATTTCACTGAAGTCAACTTCATAACATCCATCTCCCTACTGTTATTTGTACTGTTTTCGGTCCTTTCTTATTATGTCTAGCCGCTTTATATCTCTTCAAACCTTTGGTTGCTGACATTAGTTAGAAAATTCAGGTTAGCAAATGGTTCAAAAATGCACGTTACTTAGCACTTAAAGCCAGAAAGGTAAGCTTCATTGCTATATTTTTATCCGTCATTTTCTTGTACAAATAAATAGTTTCATGTCTTCCCTTTCCTTTCTCAAGGTGATTCTTTTTGTTTCAGAAATTCTGGTGTGTTTAGCTCTTAATAATAATCATTTCTGTATGTCATTCTGACAGAAACAGGAGTATTGTGTCCAAATTTGGTCTTCTGTCTTTGTATAAACGGTATTAAACAAATTCTCAGCAGTTGGAAAAAATTCAAATTTGTTTCGATGCAAGGTCATTAGGTGACGCTGGTCTAATATTAAGTAGGTTAGTCTATATGCAGGTTGGGATAATGTGGAAAAATTCCTTGGTCATTATACGGTAAAGGCAAATGAGTAGTATGCTGAGTAGAACATATCTACCTTTGTAACCTTGAATAGGGAACACCATTTTTTCGAAGATCTAACGATTTAACATTTAATGACATTAGTCATTACTCATAGTTTGTGAATGGTAGAAAAGTGGCCCAAAAAAACAAAAATAGTAGAAAATTACTGGAGCCTAGAACTCTTGATGGAATTGTCTCGTAGTCATTGAAGAAGGCGCTTGACAATTTCTGTGGGGTTGCGTTCTATTGCTTTGCATGCATTGTTTCAAGAAATTTAGGCTTTGGTGGCACCAATTTTATCAGACGTCTTGTTATGAGAAGTTCAGGTGTTATTTTGCGATAAACTCTGATAAAAGTTTATTATGTTTTTACAGCAAGCAGAAGGAGTAGAACAACCTCAAAGCACTGCTTCTAGAAACCCAAAAGATTCTAGTTTGCAACATCTGGAGATAGAGAATTTGACATCAAAAGAAACCTCAAAAGTAACTGTGACTGACACCCAGATGAATGTCGCGAATGACAGCCACAAAAGGCACTTAAAGTCGTCCCGCGGTAATCCTCTGAAGAAAAGGAAGCAAGTGATATCTCCACTTCAACCAAAACAAAATGGCAACAAGGTACCTTTCTATAATATGTCATCTTCTCTGTGCACTTGACACTAATTCTCAAGCAGAACAAACATAATGAACCAAGCCAATTATGGGAGAAAGTGTGCAAACATGTCTTAGGCGGTTCCAGTTGAGAAGTGTGTCTAACGTGCTTGCATCACATCTAGCAGTTCACTTTTACCAATTCTGGCAATTAAAAAACAGAAAGAAAGGAAAAGAAAAACACCCGAATTTACTTGATTGTGATTCATGGGTTTTTTAATTGAAGTATCCAATAGGGTTTATAGTTACAAGTCCAGTTGTCGGAGGCCACTGGGCTTTGCACCAAATATCGGATTATGATTCATGGCTTTTTCTTCTATATTGTTTTTTTTGCTTGTCTTGAATAAGAAATCGACATCTCAACAATAGCAACATCTTTTGTCATTAGAATCAGGTAGTTTGCATTTGAATTAAATTATATCAGATTTGACCTAGCTAGCATTGAGTGTGGCCATCATTATAAATAGTTCTACCCAAGTCCTTGAGAAAAATAACGCAATATTTTTCTTTTGTTCTTCAGGACTTGGTGGAGTTCAGTGACGATGTTAGCTTGAAGAAACTTTTGGAAGCAAAAAAGAGGAAAGTAACTTATAATTTTGAAGGAGACTCTGAAGCAGCAGAGTTAGAATTTGGAAGACTTAGCAAACTGAAGAATAGAGTAGAGAATATGAAGCAAAAAATTATTAAAATCAGAAGTCACACAAAACAACCCCAATCCAAAGAACCCTCGGTTATATATGTACCCGTAGCTGAGTTAAAAGAAAAAAGTTGAGCTGTAAATTATTCTTACTATTTTTACAGGCAGGTAGGTCCTTCATTTTATTTTTATTTTTTTCCTGCCTCACCTTTTGTATGCTGACATTCTATCTGGATATGGTTCTACTTGATGAAAGGAATAGCATACAAAATAGGGACACTTTTTTCTTAAAATGACAAATTTTGATGTTAATGGTATATATATTTCTTTATTTGGAAGTATCGTTCTTGAATAGGGATCATGCTAATGTTCTCTTTATTGTGTTAATTTTATGAAGAGATTTACTGGTGTGTTTGTTTCAGGCCAGTGTTTACTGAATTTAGCAATAAGGTGGGACCTTGTGGATCTCATGTAGGTCCAACCTCTTCTTTTTTTGCCACAAAAGAGGATAAAAATATCTTATCAGTTATTTTTGTCTTGTTTGGTAGTATGCTAATGGAAAAGAAAATCTTCTAGTTTTTGAATATCCACAATATTCTTGTCATTAATATTTAATATGATCTATATTTAAAGTAAATATATGAAAATTATCTTTTATTTATAAATTTATTACCTTTTCTCCTGAATTGTCCTACCTTAGTGGGATAAAATTTGTTGTTGTTGTTTCTTATTAATGAAGCTTCGAAGTTACTAAATACTAGAATAAAAAAAATCAAATTGGATGGCAAATTTAAAACTTGCTGATGTTAGATGACAAGTCTTGATTTTATTAATTATTAATTAAGTCAACTCATAATGATGAAACACTTCTTTTCTAGCAATTTCACTAGTGATGAAAATTATCTTTTATTTATAAATTTTTTATTCCCTTCATTAAAAAATATAAAGTATTTTTAATTGAATTTCACCTCTAATAAAATAATTATTTATTTTTAAATTAACCCTATCTTTTCATATTTATCTTTACTTAATAAGGTGTTTCATCTTAAAATAAATGTAAAATGATTTATTTAATAAGGTATTTTTGGAGAAAAAAAAGATAATGATTACATCTTAAAAGATTAAAAATATTTTATATTTTTTTTATTATTTAATCCTTAAAAAATATTTTATATTTTATATTTTTTAAATGAGAGCTTGCCTTTTCTTATGATGATTCCACCTAATAGAATAAAATTTATTATTATTGTTGTGGTTATTTTTCATGGTGGCTTTGAAACTACTAACCACTAGAATATAAAATATCAAATTGGCGGGCAGATTCAAAACTTGCTGATGTTAGATGACAAGTCTTAATTTTTTTAAACTATAAATTAAGTCAACTCATAATGATGAAACGCTTCTTTTCTGGCAATTTTGCTACCGCAAAAGTCTGGTTCATCCATTGGCAGGGGTGGGGAAGTCATAATTCATCCCTAATGATTCATAAGGTTAATCTAGATGTGTTCAAATGTATTTGGAAAAAATAAATAATAGAAGGAAGAATGGCATTAAAGGATTAAAAATTGAATTAAACTAAAATAAGAATAAAAAATTTTGAAAATTTAAAATAAGGATCAAAGATTTTTTTAAAAAATTTGCTAATCTTATTTCATAATTTGGAACTATCACAATAATAATTTGCAGGTGAAATTTTCTAGTTTGTAAAGAAAAAATTGTCAAACATACCATTTTCAATTATTTGCTACTCACATGCCCTTATTTGCAACACTCGAAATATGAATTTACAAGGAAGATTCTTAATTTGTTAAAAACAGCTTCCTACATTTAATAAGTTTTAAATTTAATTCATTCTTTGATGTTTTATTGCCATTCCCCAGGCACTGCATACAGTTATTTATTTATTTATTATGACATTTTATTTTATTTTATTTTATTTTACAATCGAAGACAGTAAAGACGGTGAACTACAAATTAAAACTGAAGCGAATTGAACTCTTTCAATAAAAGAAAGTGATGACCATGGGACAAGTAAAGAGTTCATTTCACCAAATGATCAACAACAACATTATCTTTTTTTTATTATTGTTATGACATTTTAATTTTTTTTTTTTTTATAATCGAAGAAAGTAAAGATGGCGAACTACAAATTAAAGACGAAGCGAATTGAGCTCTTTCAGTAAAAGAAAGTGATGACCATGGAACAAGCTAAGAGTTTATTTCGCCAAATGATCAACGACAATACCATCTTTTTTTTTTTTTTCTTTTTTTTCTTTTTTGGGATGAATCTGAGATTCACGATTCAATCATGACAAAGCATATTACAGCACTTAAGGATTAAGTTTCAATAGTCATGATTATCATTATTATCATCTCTAATCAGGTTTGGAGCCTCTAGAAAAATATACGAATTATGTGTTTTAAAAAATAATAGGCATATCGCTTATAAGATTTTTATCAACAAGCATGTGATTTTTCAATCAAATAATACACTTGCAAAATTTTAGTAAATATGAAGCACTTATTTACATAACTTGAGAGCATTAAAAAAAAGTGTATCTGGTTTGTTCTTTAAATATTCGTTTGAATGATAACTTTCATTTTTAATGAGAAAAGGGTGCCAATATATATATATATATATATATATTTTCAAGGCCAAGTTTTGCTTGCTTAAAGAGATCCACGCAATTGTCGATTTTTGGGCAGTCTAGATTAAAAAATATATATGTTCAAGCATTAAATATTTTTAAATTAAAATAAAAAATACTATTTTAATTCCATATAAAGTTCAATTCACAATAAAAATCATTAAAATCTAAAAATATCCTTTTGCTGCAACAAAGAGATGAATAAAATGTCCACCCACATCTTGATTGTGCTTAGCAACATTGAGTAATTAAAATTAAAGCAGAGATAAAAATAGATTTTTTTTTTGTTGCACATATGGATTTTTTTATTAGGGGCAATCATATTAAAAGTAAGATTGCACACTAAATATTGGCAATTATCCTAGTGACAATTTCACTTTTAATTTATCAGGTTGTGAGAAACTAACCTCTTTTACTAGACGCAACCCTCATTGATAAAGAGAAATATTTTTATTATTATTGAACTAATGTAGATTCTAACAACGTAATCTCTTCCCATCTTATTTATAAATTACTTTTTACATATTTTATTGAAACAAAAAGAATTTTAAAACTCATTAATTTTCTTTAAAAATTTGATAAATTTTCTATTTATCAAATATATATTCTTTAATAAAATACTCTTCTATACCAACCTTTTAACGAGAGTAGATGAAAAAAATGATAAAAAAATCAATAATATGTCTTATAATTAATATAAAAAAATTATTTTTATATTTTTTTATTATAAAAGTATGGATTAATGTAGAATTTGAATCCTCAACTATAAACTCAAAGGTGATTTAAATTCCATACTCATAATTAATACATTGTAAATTTTAAGTAGTTAAACTTGAGACATCCTCACTGATTGTTAATTTGGAATTAACGGTTGTTAATTTAGACAGAGTGTGGCCCATCATTTCTGCTCCTCCTCTCTCTCTCTCTCTCCCTCTTTTGACGAATCTCATCTGATCAGGCTCCAAAGACTTCAGAAAATCTCATCCATGCTTTCCAGTGAATCTCAATTTCTACAATGACCAAAACAAGGATCAAAACCAGATTCAAACAAAACTTGAACTCTGCAACATGCAATACTTGAACTCTCCAAATGCGGCAAACGGTCTCGCAAAGACTCTATTGAATGAGCCCATTGACATTGAATCCCGACTGAGTTAAAATTCTGAACAATTGCTCCAAAGATTGGCCCCCAATCTCCATGGCAGACCTCCATAAAAGAGTGATTGGAAGTTGCAGAGAAACCGAAAAAAACCAGAGTCGCTGCTTGCTGGGGAACAATATATTGAGAGCCACATTAGAGACTTTAATCCATCTTTCAATCTCGTCTTCGAGGTCCTGCCACTGTCTCTTTTGTGGATATCTTTGATGCTTAGCTTCTGTAACCCCAACCTTGAAAAGCTCTCCTCCAAGAATTCTATACGACAAATGCTGTACACGTGTGAGCAATCCTTTCAAGACCCAGCAACCACCATGTGCTTTGCAATTTTGTGAAGGTCATTGATTGTTGCCGATGGCAGCTCATTGATGATGATGTCATAATTGGCCACAGGCTGCACAATCGGAATTTGGTCATCCTCATCATTCCTCATAACGCCTTCAACTCCATAGTCCTCATCCTCCTCCGGGTCAAACTATTAGTTCCTCGTTAGTCAACTCACCATTCCCATGAACTTGAGTCAAGTCAAACGCCTTTGGTTACATGGCTTGTTCATGCTATCGTGGGGTAGCAGCAAAAATTGATGGGCCCCACTCTATTTAAAGCAACGATGGTTAATTTTAAATTAACGTGATGTTGCTTTAAGTTTAATTATTTAAAATTTAAAATAAAAAAATTAATTTTTTAGTTTTTTAATTTTTAGCTAACTTATAATTTAATCATTTAACTATAACTCATTGTAACTTAATTCTTAAACTTTTGATTCAATTATAATTTAATTTTTCAATTTTTGACTCGATTATGAATCAATCTCTTAACTTTTATTTGTTCTCTTTTTTATATTAACTTAAATCTCATATCGAAAAGTAAAATAAGGGTATTTTAAAGTTAATTTCAAATTAATGAAGAGGGTGATGTTGCTTCAAGTTTAACTATTTAAAATTTAAAATAGAAAAAATTAATTTTTTTTGTTCTTTAATTTTTAACTAACTTATAATTTAGTCTTTTAAGTATGACTCAATGCGACCTAATCTCTCAACTTTTAACTTATCTATGAATAAGTCTTTCAACTTTTGATTGTTCTCTTTTTTTATGTTAACTTAGATCCCATATTAAAAAGTAAGAGAATGGTTTTTAGAGTAAAATATAAGCATTTATTTTATCCTTTTTATTTGATAAAAATAATTTTTTTAAAAAAATTAAAAAATAAAGACTAAGTTATAAGTGAGTTAAAAGTTGAAAAATTGAGTCACAGCGAATTATAATTATAAGTGAGTTAAAATTAAAAAACTAAAAAATTACCTCTTTTTTCTTTAAAATATACTAATTACAAGTATGAAATTTTAATCATTCTTAAATCTATAGTTTATGATTCATGGAAGGAGAGCAGTATCTATGCTTCTGAAAAGGCATCGGACAAAGTTGGTGGAAATTAATAAGGCATCTTCCTGGCACCATAAAAACCTCACAAAAAGACATTGAATTATAGAATCCTAGGCAACTTTATTTTTTTAAAAAAAAAATTGAGCTTAATTTCTGTTGATTAACTTAAAACTATCAAAATCAAACGATAAAAGAGTGCTTCTTTGCAATTCACCGGGAAAAAATGTTTCAGCCTCACGGCCTGGACTGTAATTCAAAATAAATGTCTTAAGCTAGTTTCTGTATTCTTTACTTTATTTTTTCAGTATTTATTAATTTTATTATATAATTTTTTATGAGTTTAACTAAAGGGGTGAGTAGAAAACAGTAATCCTTTTTTTTTATTATTCTGCAAAGATTTAACAATGACAAAATTTTGAGGATTTAAACTTTGAATTCTCTTTTCGTTTTGTGGTTATCACTTAATCTACTTGTAAGATGAAAGAAATAAAAAAAGAAAGAAAGAAAGAAAGAAATAAAAAGGCAAATAGATTAGATTACATTACAATAAAAAAAAAGAATTACATAAAGTTTTGTTTTTTCTTGTAGAAAAAATGGTCCTTATCATCATCGGTGTGGATTTGAGCTATAATTCCTCCTCACAAATCGCCCCTGCCATATCACAAACAAGCTAAACTTGTATTATTTAATTTTTTTAACCTTTTTTCTTCCATTAAAAAATTAATAAAAATGTTAATAAAATCCTTTGAATTCATAATTTATCAATCTCTGTTTAGTTGACATAGCCACACAAAATTCATATTGTAATTGATAATGAAGTGAATTGCATTAATCTTTTTAACGTTGTGATAATTGCACAATTTCTCACCATCAAAATACACACAAGTCTCTCTTTGACCAGCAAAATAAAGATTTAAGACAACATACTAATCAAGATCTTAATTATTAGATTGCTTGCATGATTTACAAATATGTTCCTCCGACCTAACATTTTTAGAAATGAGAAGGTCAATTCAATGATTCATGGTAGATGGATCCCAAGATTTCACCAACTACTAATATCTAAAATGGGCCCACACTTTATGAAAACCAGTCCCACATAGTCATATTAATGAAACCAATTATGAGAAGATTTACAACTAAGTACCCAAAATTTTTAAATATTCAAATCCCATCTTTTTTTTTTAAATCTGTTACCCAACTTGATTTACATTTATTGTCACTTTTATATGGATTGAGAAGGTTTGTTAAATTAGTTTGAGTTCTTAACTCTACTGCAGAGTACCATAAGGAGGGGTAGATTTGAAAACAAATATTTTGCTGTACATAAATTTTAAAAAGTAACTTACTCCCCCGTTCAAAATCGTAATAAATTTTTTGAGAGATTGAATATTAAAAAATGTAAAATATTTTCAATCAATCAAGACATAATAATTGCCTTATTTTTTAAAGTATTTTTATTGAATAAGTCACTTTATATTTATTTTAAAGTGAAACACATTATTAAATAAAAATAAATGTTAAAAAATATGATTAATTTGAAAAAAGTAACTATTTTATTGAGTAAAATTTAATTAAAAATATATTATATTTTGTAACAAAAAAGGCATATGTTAGTTGTTCAAACAGAGACTAGGCCCCACGAGGACTATAACACCAACCATGACCTTAATAAGCAAATACTTAAACGATATGTTTGTTTAAAATTTAAAAATAAATAATTGTTAAATAATTTAAATTTTTTTAAAAAAGTGATTATTTTATAAATATTTTATAAAAATTAATTATTTATTTTATGTCTGGTTATAACAATAGAAACTTATTATAATTTAATTATTTTATAATATTCTCATGGATCTTTATTTAAAAATAATTTATTAATTATTTTAAAATTTTATAACATTTTTAAATTATTTCTCATCTATTATATTAGAATTTTACAAGATACTGGTACTCAAAATAACTATTTAAAATAATCATAAACCTGCCTTTTTTTTTCAAAATTTGATTATTTTTAAAGTTTTAAACATACATAATAAAATTTCATAAAATAAATTTTTTAAAAATATTTTGTTTCATGAAAAAACTTAAACAAACATGCCCAAAATCTCCTCAAAATACATTTTAATGCAAGTTAGAGTGAGTATTGAAATACTCTCTCTATTTCAAAATATATGTATTGATTTAAAAAAAATTCTTTTAAATTTCACATGTCATTTCAGAAGTTCAGATTAATATTTAGTAATATTTGTTCGTAATATATATTTATTTACCCTAACAATTTCAAATAATATTTATTAAGCTACGACAATAAATTTGACAATGTAGTTAATATTTTATTGTAGTACTTACATTTCTTAATCTATATAAAGATATTAAAATGCATATACTTTGAAACAGAGGAAATATTATCTATGATCTATAAATAAAACAAATTGTAAGTGAATCAATCATACCTTCATCCTGGGCCGTTCATCAGCGTTGACTTTTCTGACTTGATATCTGATCTTCTTAGAGACGAGCCGTGCAAGCCGCTTTTCTTTGTAGCGCATCACACATGCTTCTCTCACTCCTCCTATGTTTGTCACCAAATCTATTTGGGCCGCTAGGGCCTGCCAAATCCAATACTACATACGTCATTATTTATATAATTTACTTCAAAAGTTATTAATATTTATTCTCACGTTTTTTAAAACATAATTCACAAACTCGTTGATGACTTTGAAATCCTTAGCATAAAATATAAACAGAATAACGATTCATTATACACAAATTTTAAATAAATACAACTTGTCTTAAATTTCGTACAAATATATTGGATTTGGAATATGTGTTAAATACACTTTTTTTCCCTCAAAGAATTGAGTTCACCATGCCGAATTTTAATACTGTTACTCACATGGCCAATATGTATAGCATTAACAATTGTTTTTTTATACACAATTATTAATTATTAATATTTTTCAAAATAAATGTCTTTCTCATCATAATTTATGCACTAACGAATCACAATTCAAATAATTTAAATACGTTCGAGTAATTAGATAATTCAATATATCTTTTCAATAAAAAATTAACATAAAAATAAATACAATAGGTTTGTTTTCATCTGTTAATTTGAAAGTTCTTTCACTATATACTCAACAAAATTAAAATCATTTTTAAAATTGCATATTTTGAATAATTTTTAAATATCAAGCACTATATAAGAATTAGCATTTATTTACGTGCAATACCAATATCATACGATACTTAATACTTAAATTAACACTAATCCTAATTTGTTGACCTAAAAATAAATAACACTAGCTTATACTCATTTAAAATAAAAACAAGGTACTCATCTAAGGTTAATTCAGGAGAATAGTGAATTTAGCAAAGATTAAGGTTGAAATGGTTGATATATATATACACACACATGCAGAGAGAGATGTACAGAAACGTTGGGGGCTAAACAATTTGAAAATGAGTAATAATTATTTTCAATATAATATATAAAATATATATATATATATATATATTTGTAAGTACTAGTTCATTTTTTTATTTTTTAAGGCAAATAACAATAAATAGAAATGTGGTACTATAATATATATGGGAATTTTCAAACTGGAGAAAAAAAAGGAAAGAAAAATAAGAAAGGGAAAGTGTGCTAAGAGCTTCTTGCTCGTCTTCAACCAGGGAGATCAAACTTTCTTATTCTTGTTTTTGGATTTTGATCGGCTGGCCAGAGATGGAGAACATAAATTGGCATCATTTCCCGGTAAATCGGAGCAATGACTTCTGTCGGCAAACGGTGACCCTCGGTCTGACCAAGCACTCAAAACGTCGTCGTAGTTCAATTTCAACATCAATTTCGAAGCCTTCGATTTCGGAATCGAAATTCCTCTGAGAGATTTCACCTTAGTTTTCTCAGCCACCTTCTTCGTCGTCGTCGTTTTCTTCTTCTTCTCCTTATCCGCCGGCGGAGCAAACGACGATGTATGCTTGTTGATTCTTGGCGAGATTTCCACTATGTCAACCGCCGGGAAATTCCACCAATTGCTGTCATCGACACGCCGGAGAGCCTTCACCAGCCCTAGCCGGAAATCGAATTTTGAGCCAAATCCGAATCCTGAGGAATCCACGCTCCAATTTTTCCCTCTGTCACCGTGACAGGATGCATCATTGGAATCTTCTTCAGTTCTGCTTCCAATGATGCTATCGATTCCCTCGTCCATCTCCTCATCGAGAATAGATTCGGCATCGAAATCTTCTTCGCAATCATCGTCCAATTCCAGCAAATTCACTCTTGAGATAATTTCCCCGGGACTCTGGCACGACTTCTCTTGCAGATTCACCACTTTAGGCTCCATTAGAGAACTAGATTTGTGCTGAATTTGTTGTTGAAGAAGGAAAGAGGAGGCAGAATCGTCGAAGACTCTGAAAGGCAAGAACAATTCCTCAGCGGATTCGTCCAGAAAAGCAGCATCACTAGGTCGGGAGAATTCGCCTGGTTTTTTGAGGTTCTTATTGGAGAAGAGATTGGGATAGGCCGTAGATAACAGAGCAGCAGCTTCATTGTAGGTTTGATTTGGTCTCTTTCGAGGAGCTCGAGATTTTCTGGTTGAGATTGCTAAAGGGGAATTGCTGGATTCAGATATTGTTGAAGAAGTCGAAGAAGTAGACGATGAAGATGTATGAGAAGGTCGGATCGACGGAGATGGAGATTTCACGAAATCGAAGTCGAACCCGTAGGTTCTTCCACCACCTGCTCCAGTCAAGATCGAAGACATCTTTGTGAACAGGTATGAAGATGAACCTCACAACTAAAAAGATTTTGAGCTCAAATTCATAAGCTGCTATTGAAAGTTAAACAGTATCACAATCAGCAAAGCATGAAAAAATCCTCATTTTGCCGAATTAAAAAAGAAGAGAAAGCTATATCTGAGAGAGGAGGGTACAAAACCCTAAACCCATAAGGTACAAGGAACAAACAGTGGACGGCTTTTATTCCTGAAAAATAACAAACAAAAAGGGGAAGAAAAAGCCAAGAACTTTTAGGGCAAAGAACTTTTGGGGCAAATAATAATAATAATAAACAGAAGAACCCAGAACTTGTATTAAAAAATCTGAAGATTACAGTAAAACTTGGCTCCCAAGTAGTCAAACAAAACCGAAGAAGCAAAGTAGAGTAGTAGGTATCCCAAATCCCCAGAAAAGTAATTCCCCCAACCCCCAACCCAGATACCTACCAAAGCTGTGATAGGTGTCTGGGTATTAAGGAAAATCAGAAAATTTTCTGGGAAAGGAAAGTTCTCTAATAAAAGAAGTGAGGGCTAAAATGTCCAGGGAAGTGATAATTTTTGTTGGCTGGTGATAATATTCAGTGAGAGAGAGAAGAAGGGGGTGATGAGAGCGTAGAACAGAGCAAGTCACGAGGAGAAGATATATATAGGCAAAAAAATTTTAGAGAGGGGGACATAATTGGGCACTAAGGCTGTGTCACAGAGAGAGAGAGAGAGAGAGAGAGAGAGAGAGAGAGAGATTGTGTATGTGTGTAAAATGGCTGGAGGGGGTGGAATGGCGAAGAAGATGAGAACGAAGGAAGGGACGATGCTCAGTTTCTGCTGTTCCGAATGTGGGACCACTCAGTCACATTAAGCTTTTTTTTTTTTCATCTCTCACCATTTTCAATTATTTTACATTGTCGTTTCACCAAAATGCCCCTGTACCTTATTGTTTCTACCTTCAAATTCGAATGCCTGTGATAAATGGTAGTATTTGAAATAATTGGTTAGGGATTTGATTTAGTTTAACTAAAAATTTTAAATTCAAATTTAAATTTGTGACCATGATTAAATTTTTAGTGAGTGTATGCCAATGTTTTTATACCCAAACCAGATATTAAATTAGAAAAGTTAACGGTTCACAATTCGTATGGTTCAATCGGGTTGGATCAATGATTAAACAGGTAACGTAATAATTAAATTAAAAAAATTTATATATGTATGTAATAATTTAAATATAAGAAATGAATATGAAATTTCTACTTAACTTAAAAATAAAATTAAATAGTTTAAGTTTATCATAACTAAATAAACCACATAATGCAATATAATATCAAATAATTAAAAAATTAATTATTTTTTAAAAAATAAAAAAGAGACATTTTTTTAAAAGTCCAATTTTTGAAAACCGAAACCGATTCTTAATTCAATCGTCAATTCAAAATGATTCAATCCAACCCAATTTTCAAAATCGGTTTTTTGTTTGACTAAACCATTAGTCTAACGGGTTGATAATTTGACCAGTCTAATTATCCGATTTAGTTTAATTTTTAAATAACTGGTGTATGAAACATGAAATGTGAAAGAAAAAAGTTGTAATATAAGATTTTGTCAGAAAAAGAGCCAACAGAACTAATAACATTAAAATCATGATGGAAAGTTGGAAACTTGAAAGGAGGTAATGCAATTCACGCATGGAGCCGGCCTTTTATTTCTGTTCTCATTATTTTGTAATAAACACAGCACATTTGTTATGGCTTTCTTACTTCTCTTTCATTAATGGCTTAACGAATCTCTCTTACTATGTTCATTGCATTTAAAAAAAAAAAAAATAGGCGAGTTGATGCTAAAGGCTCACAACAATTGGGATAATTTTCTCAAGTTAAATTAACATCTATAAAGATATTTTTAAATTATATCTAAAAAAACCTTCATATTTATAGCATGATTTAAATTCATGTCTTGTTTTTGCCAGCATTAAATTCATGTACTTATAAATATGAGATGCACGTATATGAATTAATTTTCGTTGGCCAGAATTAGCAACTTTTTAGAGTTATTATATTTATTGTTAATTTGTTCAAGAAAAAAATCATACTTCATTCATTCAAAAATATAATACATTTTTAATTAAATCTTGCATTTAATAAAATAATTATTTATCTTTAAACTAGCCATATTTTTATATTTATCATTATTTAATAAAATATTTTACTCTAAAATAAATATAAAATAATTTATTCAATAGGAGTACTTAAAAAAAGTATTGATTATACATTAAAATATCAAAAATACCTTAAATTCTTAAGTATTCAACCCCTAAAAAAATGCTTTTTATTTTCAAAGGGAGGGAGTAATAAATTTCCATGCATATAAGAGTATAATAGTTTTAGATTGCTCAAAATAACATCAAACAAAATCACATCAAGTTTGTACAATTAAAGTATTTCTTATAATGATTTGAAAGAATTATATTTTACTAATTCACGTTAGCGTAAATAGTAAGGGTTTATATCTTTAAGTTGTTGAAAGTTCCATTCTAATACTCTCACAGAAAGAAGTTATCAATTTTATTTTTTAAAAAAAAAAATTGTAATTGTAACTCAAATAAAAAGGTGAAAATGAGGACGTAATGGCATGATTGTGATATGGTGGTACAAAAATGGGCAAATAAGTAATTGAGCGAATAAAATCTAGAGGATGGCCTAGCATGGTTGTACCTGTGGGATTATTCCAAGTGTGCCATTCTCATTCCCTACCACCTGCAAAGCTCTCTCTGGGGCTTATGGAAAAGGCTCCTTATCTTGTGACGTGGCATCCTTTTATTGGATGAACTGGATTCTTAGGGCATACGTGGACAACCTTTTTGTGAGGTAAGGAGCATCTGAGTTTTCACGTGTATCGAGGTCAGCTTTTAGGAGCTCAGGGATTTGAAATATACTGATATTTATAAATTATAAATTTACCCTAATTATATTCCCAATAAAATTTTAATTAAATTTTACTTCCACATAATTATTTTTAAATTAATACTATGTTTTTATATTTATTTTTTTTAATGAGATATTTTATTTTAAAATAAATATAAATTTATTTATTTATTAAGAATACATATTTGGGTAAATACTTAATATTAAAATTTAAATTAATTTAACTGATTCAATCTGTAATCATTAAATTATTATCTTAACAAATTCAATGAAATGCTTTTATTTATAATTGGTATAACTACAGTTTGACTACAATTTTAATTATTAATCTTTGAATTAAGTTTTTAATTAGATTAATGATCAATATAGTTTTTAATATCTGTGTGAATTTGGGTAGTATTAGACCTATTGCCTTTTTTTAATAAATTTTGTAATATATTAATGATAAAGTAATATATTAATGAAAAGATATTTCAAACTTGAGAGTTTTGGATGGGTTCGTGTGAGCAATGATTTGAACCTTTTTGGTGGCTTTCGGCCTTTTGCCACTTAACCTGTGGCTCTCTGGCTCACTACGTTGTGCTTACAACGATCATCGACTCAGGATTATGCGTTTCCAAATCTTTTTGTTTTTGCACGACCATCGTTTTATTTTTCTAGATCTACACATTCTTGGCCTGGACAATACTATTGGTTTCACTCACGTCCTTCTTTCATTCACCAAACTGCGAATGTGGAAGACAGAGGATAGATACTTCCTAACAAACAATATTTGTTTAGCAGAGTAACGTTACAAATTAAATTCTCAATTATTTGTTTAGGAAACAATAATTTATACCATTCATACAAATCTGAGTTGGTTTCCGATATCTTTAATTGTTCAATTTTTAGATTAATTAATATGATATTATGAAAAATTACAGCTTGATATGATAAATTTCTTAACTAAACAAGCTTCCCTGATTTTCCTCATATTACACACACACGCACTGTGTGTGTGTGTGTGTGTAATTTTAAGATAAAGAAAAAAGAACAATTCTCAGACAATTTGGGTTTTCAATTCCCAGATTCATCCCTGCCAAAATTTATCCAATCATCATCTCATCTCAATCTTAAAATATTTATAGAGGAGTCATATTTATTTATTTATTTATTTATTTATTATTCTATATATCTGGCAAATATCTAAAAATTACTTGTCCAAAAGCTGATTAAAATTAAGTTGGATCTCATTCATGCACTTGTATGTAAATGCGCGTGAGAGAGAGATATTTACACAACTCTTTCGTTGAGAGAGGGAGATATTTATGAAGCGTTTTTTCTAATTTAAGAAAAAAATTTTATTAAAAAATAAATTTTTAATTTTGATTTTTCATTTAAAATAGTCATACATACGCTTTATCTTTATGACATCTCATATTTGAATTATGAAACATTTTTGAACCTATATATATAACTTAATAAAAATAAACAATTAAATTAAAAATATATTTTTATGTCTCAACTTTATAAAATAAAAATAATAAAGTATACTCAATCTTTTAATGGAAAACACGGCACATTTTTTTACACGACTCTGATTAGATCATATTTAAACATTGCCATGTTGAATTGAAAGTCACAATTATTTGTAAAAGCATTTTCTACGCTGACAGGAAATTGAGTACAAATCTGGTATTTAAATGACTACATATTATCTTTATATCAAATTATAAGTTATTTTTTAAAAATATTTGATGTTTCAAAATATGAGATACTTTAAGAATATTGAAATTTTATTAAATATATTTGTTCCAATACTACCATTTCTCTCCATTTGATATTAGCTAAGTGCGGACTTAAAGTTGTTAAATGAAACTAACCAAAAAAAGTTGTTAAATAAAAGGTATTTTTATAAGTTTATATTTTTATTTTTTAAAAATAAAGTTGTTACGTGTATTTAATAAAATTTAGTAATATGTAAAATTTTATTTAAAAATATCTTATAATTTTGGATGGAAAAGTAAAACTTTTTTTATTGGAACCAAGGTAACCTGCAAAGTAATGTATTTCAAATATCATTGTACTTTCCAACATCCACCTTGCATTTAGGGTTTCGTGGATAAGTTAAATTTCTTACAATGTGTGTGTGTGTGTAAGAGAGAGAGAGAGTAACGATAAAGAATGAGAGGTGATATAAGAGTTTGAAGAATTATTCAGTGAAAATAAGCGAAGGAAGGAGCTTATCCACATATGACACATTGCTGAAGAACATTAGGTGGTTTCGTGATATTATTTGGCATTACCTTATCTTCAACGATTCAGTGACTTGGAATCCTCACAGCCATTGAAGCTCTTCAGATAAACTCTTACAAGTTGTTGATGATGCTGATGAAATGTACGTACGTTAGGCTATCATACACAGTACAAATTTTGAAAGTTGCATGTGATTTTACTTCTTCAAATTTATCTTGGGTTCTTATTAGAGTGATAAAATATGGATCATTTAAATTTTGATTTGAATGGTTTAAATTTAAAAAATAAATTTTATATGTTTATTTTATATTTTAAAAAAATTTATAAAAATTATAAAAAAATTTAATAAACATCTCTTCATAACTAATCTGATCCATATTTAATTTAGAGGGTCTAATTTAGCATAAAAATTTTCATTTTTTATATATTGAATATTAAGATGTACTCAACAAGGTTTGGATTTAATATTAAATTTTTTATAATTTTTATTTTATAACTAAAATATCAAAATTATAATGAAAAATCTCATAATTGGAACTTTTTTAAAAAAATTATAAGTTAAAATTTTTAAACATGGATCGTGTATGGTACCTTGGAATAGTCAATATATTAAAACGTTAATATTAAATTGATTCCTCCTAATTAAATTTGAATCATATTGGTCATGAAAAGATTTATTAAATTGTTTATAAATTTTTATTTTTAAAATGTAAAATTAATTTTTTAAATCTAGACCATCCAAATTAAAATATGAATTGTTTAGATCCCATTATCTTGATGAGCACTTAAGATGAATTTGCTTATTCAAGTATCTTCAAACTCTCTGGCCACATGGTTTCTCTTCACACATAAATCTAATTTTTAATGTTTATCTTTTGTTACGCTTAGGTCTATGTGATGGCTTATGGTATCATGCCTATACTATATAACATTCATTGCAACGAAATTTTTAATCCATCATGATTGCTTTAATTATCAAATTGGTTTCTTAAATTTAATTTTATTGATTTGATTCCTCATGTTTTCTTAAATTATCATATAAATATTTTAAAGTTTAAAATATAAATTAACTCTCAAATGTAATATATGCTGATATCTTGCCATGCATTATATGTAGATAAATAAAAATAAATTAACCCTTAAATTAAGTTAACTTTTATCAATATAATTCCTTTTGCATTTTGTTCTTTTGTTCTTTTGTTTTTAATTTTTAAGTCTATTTTTTCCTACCTAAACATTTATTTCGTTATCCGCGTCAGCTAAATTTAACAGTGTCGTCTTCTTTTTAAATAATAAAAACTAAATCAATAATTAAAACAAGTTTAAGAGACCACGTTGATAAAAAAATAAAAATAAAACATAAAACTTGAGAGAACTAATGGATAATCAAGGCAAGTTTGGAGAACTAAAAGTTTTTTTTATCTATTTCTTAAAATTTGTGCTATACATTGAAAAACTCGTCTTTTTTTTTTTTTTGCATTAACTAAAATAGTGGATCTTCAAAACAACATTATTTGAATTTTCTCATGCCATGAAAGATGAGGATTGGTTAGGAAAAATTAGGAAGATGGAACTGTGATTTAACGGATTTCAATTTCATTTTTACTAGTAGGGAAATGGGTTGGATGATAAAAGCTCAATTTTAGGAGTTTCAACAATGTGAGTGAAAAAATTATGTCGGATTAATTTTTAATTGAACTCAACAATTTTTGAATATGACATGGTAGTTTTAGATATCAAATAATCTCATAATTTTATGGCTTAAATGATAATTTGACCCTCAAACTATCAGTTTAAAAGCATATTAAATTTTAAACTCATTTTTTATATAATATTTTTTTAATTTTTAAAAATAATACAATATTATTATTACATTAACAAATATTAACTTATCGATTAATTGATAAAAAATTAATGAAACAGAATCTCAAAAATTAAGAAAATAGCAAAAAAAATCATAAAAAATGATCCAACAATTACAAATAAAGACCCAAAATGATGGAAAAGAATGAAAAAAATTTTATTGATCATTTTTTGTAATTTTTTAGATCAATTAACAATCAAAATTAATATTTCACATTATACTGTTTTAAGATGTTAAAGGAAAATATTGCAAAAAAATGAGTTTCGAATCCTAGATACTCTTTAACTTATAATTTAAGTGGTAATTTACCATTTAACCCTGAACATCATAGTTTGTTTTGTAGATTATTGAATGAGAGATGAATTTTAAAATGTGAAATAAATTAAGGTTTGCCTTTTTGTTTGAAATATAAATTTTCTCTTTTGTTATTCATAAATATTTTCCAAATATTGGATTTGAATTCTCTTAAAATTATTTAGAATTAATTATAAATTATTAAAAATAAAATAAAAAATACCCTATATATATATATATATATAAAACAGCGGGTTTAGTTTTACAAGTGGTGGGAGCAGGCACACGCGCTTATAGGAGATACATAAAGTGGGTTTGCATATAGTGTGCGTTTGGTTTTCAGTTTATCAAAAGTTCATTTGATGAAAGTTCATTTGATAAAAATTAGTTTAATGAAAGTCAGTTGTTATAACGAAATTTATGTTTGGATATATTTTTTCAAAAGTCAGTTTGATACATTAAAAGTTATTTGGTTTGTAATAAGAAAATGTGCTTTTAAATGTATAATTACCAAAAAGGACAATGATTTATAATGATTTATAATTTTTATTATACAAATATAATATATTTAAAATATAATAAAGATTTTAAATAACATAAATTTTTATCTATAATGTTAAAAATTTAATCTCTAGTTATTTGTATTTTTTAATTTGTAATTTTAAAAGATGTAATAAAGATTTGTAATTTTTATTATACATTAATGTTAAAAATTAGCATAATTAATTACTCAATTTATAATACTAAAAAAATTGATACCTAATTATTATTATTAAAATAATAATTATATTTTTAATGAATTAACTATTTTTTAAATAAAAGAATAAGAGATTAAACTTAGGGTAGTATGGTCAAATAATATCCTACTTTTTAAATTCACTTTTCAAAAATTTCAAATAGTTACATTTCAGAAATTCACTTTCAACCACTACTTGAATATACTTTCAGGATGTGCTTTTTTATAAAATGTTCTACCCAAACAATTTTTAATTTTCTGAAAGTAAAATTTTACTTCTTGAACGTGAAATGAAGGAAAATCAAACGGACCCATAATATACTTGCATACGTAGACTTACTCCGATTGCAATTGTATGGCATTTCAATTAATTTTTGTTTCGTAAAAACAGTTAACAATGTCATTAAAAATGAATATTCTTTAATTTCAATATTCATCGTTAAAAATGACCATCCTTTAAATTCAAATATTCATCATTAAAAATGGCGCTGTTGAAAAGAATAAATAATTGCTCTCAGAAAACAATCAAACACCAAGATAGCTAATAATTTTTTGCTCAAAAAGATACCTTATAATTTTAAATAGAGAAAATACAATTCTTAGTTCGTATAATTTTATTTGATTTTGCTTTTAATCCCTGCAATGTTTTAATATTTTTAATTTTTATAAAGACTATTTAATTCTTATAAAGACTATCGGCCAAAAAAAATCTTTATAGGGATTGAAAACAAAACCCAATTAAACTATAGGGAACCATTATTATGTTTTCTCTTTTAGATATTCAAACTTTTAAAAAATATCTTATAATTTTAAACATACTTAATATATATATATATATATATATTTATGTATATATCATAGTAATGAAAATTAAGTTAACTACTTAACCCTTCCCGTTGAATTGATATCTTGACTAGTTTAATACAATATTTTAGTTATGGCCTATATGGTAATAATTTTAATAATTAATTCTCAAATCAACTTAATAATTGATTTAATGATTGGTTTAGTTTTTAACAAGTTGTGAGAGAAGGGGTGAGAGAAGAGGCGATAAGCATGTTAAGGTGATTAGGGAAACACTAATAGCATCCAAATGAGGTCATTTTTCAAAGATCTATGAGCATATTATATGCAAAGGACTTGAAAGCTTGGGGAAAACCACACAAAGAAAGAAACACAATCTTTCTAAAATAAAGCTTTGGCGCGCGCACAAACACATCACCCCTCAGCTGTCATGCTAGTAGGGTCACTATCTAATAGTCACATGCTTACAAATATCACACTTGTTTGGGGACCATATCATCTCTTCCATATTCTTCAAGCATCAGGACAATTTCACAACATACTCTTTGATCGGCAAATTGACTACCACGTTAAAAAAAAATATTTCTAAAAATGCACTTTTAAAAATATTTACCAAGTTATTATAAATTGAATCTTTGTCTGGTAGATATCAAGTTCCAAATTTTTTCTTGTGGTAAACATATATAAAATTTGATATTTATCATATCGAGTTCAATACAATTAAAAAAATTGTCAGAGTGTTGCCAGCCACATTTTCTCTCTCCTCACCTTTTGTACTTATATAAAAATTACACACAATTCTCCCTCTCCTCTCATAATAAATTTTTTAAATAAAAATAAGTATTTATATTATATAAATTTTAGATAAAAATATTAAATTATATATATTTTGGTAAGAATTATGTATAAATTTTGAATTTAAAATTCCAATTGATTTGATGTAAATAAATATCAATACATATTTTTTTCCTTTTTAGTTTATAAAACATTCTCAAAATGATTTTTTAAATAAATGAACAAAACGAAAATCTTATATAAAATTGGACATTTAACGTTAAAATGTTTTTTTTTTGTTTCTCACAGGGATCCTCCTATTACAATCCTTTTCAAGTGTTAAAAAGTTACACTTCTCCATACCAAAAAAAAAAAACAATTTTCTTTTTCTGTTTTAAATGAAAGTCAATTTTATTTCATGCATAGCTAATCTATTAAAAGTAAAAGTATATTTTTATTATCTTACTTTATATAATGTCTCAATTTGATGTTTTGAATTAATAAAATATTTTTTTAATCCTTTAATGTTAATATTATATTGTTAGTTTCAAATGATATTTTTGTGCCAATCAATTAATCATTATTATTTTAAAAAATTAAACATATTATGTCAACATTTGAGCATATTTTATTAACATTTAAAAGTTTAATATTGATATTTTTGTGGTGAAACTAATAATGTTAGGATTACATAACTTAAAAAATATTTTATAAAATTAAGGGATTAAAATAAAATATTTTGTAATGTTAAACGAGCCAAAGGTGCACTTTTATTAAAATTAAAATTAAAATTTTTTTCAATAATGCACTCATCCTTTTAACATTCAAGACCTACTAAAATATGTTAAAAAAGATAATGAAAAAATTGTGCTCGTCTCAATAAGACGTGAGGAGAAAGTTGAAAGAATTAAAAAAAAAAAGAGTAGGATTCAACCCCTGTCAAGTTAAGAAATCATAAATTTCATGGAGTTTTCCTTTTTAAGAAAGAGAGAAAAATTTATAATTCATTAAAAATAATAAAATAAATGAAAATATTAAAAAAAACTTCACATAAATTAATGAATCTTAACTTGAAAGGATTTCAATCTAAAAAATTGCTCCACAAAGAGGGAGGGAGGGAGCAACAAATCTTCAAGGGCCCAGATTTTCTATTAGAATAATTAACTTACACTCCATGAAGTGTAAGTTAATTATTATATATAGATATATTTAACAAAATCAATTTATTAGCATTGAATTATACACTATTCAAATGTCATGATTCTAGCAGAGATTGGACAGATAATAAAATCAGATACTCATAACATCATCATCATCTTCTTCTTCATCAACATCATGCAAAAAATTGTATATTATCTGGATATCATTTTTTTTATTAATATTACCTGGATATCAAGATTGTTCAGTGTTTTCAATTGAGAGCGGATCTTATCCAGTGGACTGAGCAGTGAGCGCCACTCAAAATAGGAAGATCATGGGCCCAGCATTTTATTGGGCCTTACATCCAAGCCAAATTTGTCCTACAATCTTTTTACCAAGGACCATTTCAAACACGATCTGTGATACACACACATTGTGAGAATATAATAAAGTGATACACATTAATATATATACATGAGAGATCGAATGTGTATTCTGTTCTCTAATCACATTTTATGCAGATGAAGTGATACCTTTATATTCAAAATTAATTGTTATAACCCGCAGATTGTGTTTAATATTAAACCCAGGTTACGATATTCTTTTATCTTAGGTGTCTTGAGATTGAATCACAAACTTTCATGGCCTAAAATTCGTATAATGATAATCTTGTGCATTTCTTTGATTTTTCCTTATCCCATGTTGCCGCATTTCTTGCGTAAGTAAATTGATAGTTTGATATTTGGATGCTCATAAAGTATCACATTTAAATCAACCACATACCTTGTCCATGTAGGGATGAAAACAAAAATAACTAATAAGTAACAAAAGTTGGTTAAGTTGATGGAGACTTGTCTTATAATTTATAAGACTACAGGATCCAATCTCATTTTTAATGTAAAAATTTTTGTTGATAAGAGATTTATAAATATTTTTTATAAATTATGATTAAATCTAAAGACATACTTTGGTTTTCGTGAGCTTAGGATACAACTCACTTATTTTTTTTTTTTTAAACATAATTAATATGGAAATTTTATATCTTTGTAGATCATCTATTCAAAAGATATCAATTTTTAAAAGTAATTTGGTTTACTTCAAGATTGATCATCAATATTAATGAAATAGGTGACCGCAATTTTTAATTTGTGACTCGTGAGATGGTTCAATGATTTGTTAAGAGAGAAATGGAGAGTGTGAAAGAAAATCAAATAGATACCACAAAGGACTAATATTGAATGAAAATGAGTGATTTTAAGGAATCTTAAAGTAATAAGAAGTCTCATAACAAATGAATGCTATGAAATTGAAAAACAATCCTTGACCGAATATTTTTTTTTTTTGCTATAAAAAGTAAGATTATCAATAAAATGACCCACAATGCATCACAAAACAAATAAAAGGAAAATAATGTCCAAAAACATAATCAAATTAAATGAAGAAACTTGTCCCACACTTTCATGAACTGTAGCATCAATACTATCTTTCACACAATCTTGATTTACCAGCTTTAATAATGGAGGTAATAAGTAGATAACTCAATCTCGAGAATCAATCTATCATCAGAACAAGTTACCTTCCTACAAGGTCCATAAAGAATAGGCATTTGATAGATTTCCTTAAAGAAAAGATATTCTCAATAAGAATGTTGCATCGCAGTTATCCCGA